>NW_028227264.1:95805000-96460000 GCF_978045245.1 Mus caroli
GTAAGCAGGCATCTCACTCTCTGGGTACTAAGACTCCATTTTCAGTCTCCACAATACAGATCTGTTGAATACTCTGTGACAATCTGGCTGGTAAAGGAGAAAAATTCTGCACCCTCTTTTTGGATGACTGAACACAGTAAGGGTTGGTAGCAGTTGTAATAATCGATGAAGCAATAGATGGGGTGTACAACCTTCAGGAAAATGGGAAAACGAAGCTCACTGGACAGAATTGCAAAAAGAGCTTCTTAATTCCCACTTTTCTTGAAAGCCGACATCTTGTTATAGGATTGATAACTGGCAACATTCCAGCTGCTAGAGTGTGCTGCCTGCCTTCTAAGCAAAAGATGACTTCAGATTAGAATTGCCCAATTCGCCAGAGACAAGAAGAAAATGGTTCTGCTCATTTGGCTTCATTCTGCCTAAAGTATGCAATGTATGTCTTTGAAGTCCAATATTGGTTTGGGTTTTTATTTACTTAGTTATTCTTTGAGAATTTCATGCAGTATATTTTTAGCTCATTCATTCCTGTTCCCCAATTCTTCCTCGGATTTGCCCCATCCCTACCCACCTAACTTCATATTCTTTCTCTCTCTTTAAAAAACACAAAAGAGAAAAGCCACCAATAAACATTAAGGCCTGCTTTGTGCTGGCCACATCTACTCCTAAGTACCAGGCCTGCCCTGGAGTGTGGTTGATGCACCCAGTTGGCTGAGTCAAGGGTAGTAAAGTCCAGTATTTTTACATCTGGTTGGGTTAAACCTATTTGTTCCTATTACAGCAGCTCAGAATATATTATCCCAAGGAAAATATGGCCAAAACAAGGTGGTGGATCATCAGTATGTTAGGAGTCAGATTTCTGTCTTCTATTTTGAGGCCCTAATTGGTGTTAGAGTAAGTACCCTTTTCCCCCAGGACTTAGGAATGGATGGGATACAGAAGTTGGAGGGTGGGACAAAGCCTTTAGACTCAAAGGTACTTGATGGTAAAGACCTCACAGGAGGTTGCCAATGGCACATTTGACTAATTTCAGAGAGAACCGTGCAGCCAAAGGAACCCCGAGTCTGTCCTAATTTAGCTAGCAACAAGAAAGATGCTGAAGGTAGCTTCCAGGCCCTTAATCCCAAAGCGTAGTGGGTTGCTAAAGCTGGCCAACTCCTAGAAAATAAACCCTGGTTTCTATGGGTTGGTTGTGCAAGATGCAGCAACAGGCCTCTTGCAGAATCGGTGTCAGGGGCCATTGGACAGGATGATGAACAAGTCAATCTATCATAACACCTGGAGCCTTGGGTTGCCAAAGGCGTCATCCATAGACCTCCCTTTGCCATAACCCTGACGTGACATGGATGTGCCATTTCCACCTTGCAGAATTGGATCGTGGTTGGGGAATTCTGACAGCTGATTTTCTCTCCTCTCACCCACGCACTACTCAAGCAGAAAGTTCCTTTTTTTTTTTTTTTTTTTTTTCAGTTTCCTTACTCTTTGTACTAACACCACTTATCTGGTCTGATGGAACTAATTACCAATCTTTTGGTTCCACCTATTCTGGGCTTTGAGTTATACAAAGTCAGTGCATGGATTCTGTATCATGTGCATATAGGTCTGTGTCTATAGCTGGAAAAAAAAAAGCATACTAGCTTTGTTGTTTTGTTTGTGTTGTCACTGTGATAGAACACCTGAGAGAAACATGTTACAAAGAAGATAGGTTTACTTCCACTCAGAGGCTCAGAGGTTTTAGACTAGAGGGTTGGTTCCTTTGTTTCTGGGGCATCATGAGGCCCAGATGGGAACATCACCACAAAAGGATATGGAAAAGAAAGTTGTAAACCTTGTGGTATCCAGGAAATAGAGGAAAAGGGGACAGAGGGGGTTCCTAGGACAGAAGTTACTTCCCAAGAACATGCTCTAAATCTTTTGGACATCTCCCCCACCACCACCACCTTCAATTATCTGCTTCTGCAAGTGTCTTCAGCATCATGGTTAGAAATATGCTTTATTAAGATACAGTTCTCAATTCAGCCCATTTTGAAATCAACACTAGCACATATAGAGTCTGCTACATTCCAGTGACCATTCTTCCTATCTTCCTCAGTAGCAGAACATTGAACATGATGGGGCTGGAAGATTGCATGTCGAAGACTCCTTTGCAGGTTGGTAGAGCCATATGTGTACCCAGCTACTCAGAGAGGTAAACAGAGATAATGGAAGTAGAAAACAAGAGGGTATAAGCTTCTAGTTGCTCTTTTCCCCTGATGCTTGAAGTACTTGTGTGTAAGGAGTCTCTTTGCCAGTTGAAATGGCTTTGCCAACAGAGGTCACATGCGATCTAAGTGGAAGTCATCCTGGGTGGCCCTGAATGAGTGACTCTTAACCTGGACTGCTCCCTCGGAAAGTCTTTAATCCAAGATGAAAGGATGGACCATCTATAGACTGCCATATCCAGGGATCCATCCCATAATCAGCTTCCAAACGCTGACACCATTGCATACACTAGCAAGATTTTGCTGAAAGGACCCAGATATAGCTGTCTCTTGTGAGACTATGCCGGGGCCTAGCAAACACAGAAGTGGATGCTCACAGTCAGCTATCGGATGGATCACAGGGCTCCCAATGGAGAAGCTAGAGAAAGTACCCAAGGAGTTAAAGGGATCTGCAACCCTATAGGGGGAACAACATGATGAACTAACCAGTACACCGGAGCTCTTGTCTCTAGCTGCATATGTATCGAAAGATGGCCTAGTCGGCCATCACTGGAAAGAGAGGCCCATTGGACTTACAAACTTTATATGCCCCAATACAGGGGAATGCCAGGGCCAAAAGAATGGGAATGGGTGGGTAGGGAAGTGTGGGGGGGTATGGGGGACTTTTGGGATAGCATTGGAAATGTAATTGAGGAAAATACGTAATAAAAAAATATTAAAAATTAAAAAAAAAAAGAAAAGAAAACCTTGGCTATTTCAGCCTCCGAGTGTGATCTGTTTCCAACTAAGCTCGGTTATTTGCAGTGTACATTGACAGAAATGAAGTGCGATTGTGATGAAATACATCTAACACAACAGGAACAGCCAGAACAAGGAATTGGAACCTACCGGAAACAGCTTAGTCAAATTATGTCTGCTCTGATTTCTGCTTCCCTCCTTCTTTGTGGGCCTGTGCTTATGTCATCATCTTCCTGCTCCTTCTCCTCTTCCTCCTCCCCCTGCATCCTTTTTTTTGTTTTGTTTTCAACATCCCTGTTCCTGTGGATTGTTCCCAGTCTCTGCCGAGCATTTGGAATGCTGTGGTCAGAGCCCTTGATCAGGAACATCACCTTGTTCCAACACCCTTACTGTTCTGCTGTCTCAGGCATTAAGACTGAGGGAATTAAGAAGGAGCCAGCTGTCTACTCTCAATTCAGCCAGGTCAGGAGAGAAGATGGGGTCTGAGCTAAAATGCAAGTAATTGAGTCCTAGATGTAACTCTACTTCTGGAAATAATTCTACTGGCAAAGAGTTAAGAAAGAAAATGCATTTTCTTCAAGGAAACCCTCCTGCATTCTTTCTTATGGTTTCCAAGGTAGGTCTTGATTTCATAAAACTCTTTTCTCTATCTCTAATTAGAATGCACGTGGGTGTAGTGTATCTGCCAGAGCATGGGAAATCTACCAGCAGCCACACCCCTATAAAAATGATTCTCCCCTCTCAAAGAGCTATCAGCTGCTAATAACTCCTCAGCCAGGGTCATAGTCTCATGAGCCCCTCTCCTATCCATACTAGAATGCTGACCAGCTTGAACTTGTATAGGTTTTGCAGATAATCATAGCTGCTTTGGAATTCGGGAATGCAATGGCCATGGCATATCCAGGATACTGCATTTCACACTTCTTTTCCCCATCATCCCTCAGCCTGTGCATTCTTCCTATCCCTAACTCTTTCTCAATGTTCCCTGAGAGGGAGGTGACTCAGACAATGGTCCCATTTAAGGCTGAGAATGCACCAGTTATTTAGTCTCAGCATTTTGACCAGTTATGAATCTGTATTGATGGCGGCCTAGTGCTGATAGAGGTTTCTCTGACCAAGGCTGAAAGAAGCACGCAAATTTGTGGATACAAACATAAATAGTTAGAAGGCAGTTTGACAGGGCCATTGAGAAACAGTACTCAATTTCCCTAAGGTTTATGAACCAACCCCCTCATAGCTATGGAGTTTAGCCAGGTTTACAATACTAGGCATATGTCCCTTGCTGTGGAGCAAATCCAATCAGAAAGGGACGGTTACCCCCATAATAGTCAATTCACTCTTGTACCAGTAGACATTTTGCCTGGAAGGTTGGTATTGGGCCTGCAGGGTCTGCTACTAAAGTCCATTGGTGACTTTTCTCTCTCAGGAGCCTACACTAATTTGTTTTATTGCTCCCTACTATTGTGAAATCTAGACCTTGAATGATATAGGATAACACTAAACCCTGTGGAAAGTACTATCTTTATAAATCATGTATATACGATTGAGATTACAGCTAGTCACTTATCTTTCCAGGTGAGCAATGGCTATGGAATTCTTCCAGTGGTAAGCTGGTGGCAGAGAAAATGGATATTAATTTTTAGTTTCAGATTTGGGGCTTCAATCCATAATAATAGAAAACTGTATGCATATTTGTATCCTCACCATGTGTATAGAATGCTGGAGTAATTTAGTAGAAATATATCTCTTTGTCTTTCATCCTTTAATCTAAAAAAGCAAAGAAATTTTTGAGGTCCGTTGTTTTAAAGATTATCCTTTCCTTCTCATAAAATTTTATTTTATTTTATTTTTGTTATTATTATTTACTTTTTTACGTATTCACATTACATTCCACTCACTGCCAGTCACCCTCTCTCACAATCCTTCCCCTACTCCCCTTCCCCTTCTTCTCTGGCTGAGGATGGGTGGACATCCTCCCACCCTGGCACATCAAGTCTCTGTGAGGTCAGATAAGGCAGCCCAGCTGGAAGAACATATCCCATGTACCAGCAATAGCTTTTGGGATAGCCTCTGCTCCAG
The DNA here is from genome assembly GCF_978045245.1 of Mus caroli. Classification (NCBI taxonomy): domain Eukaryota; kingdom Metazoa; phylum Chordata; class Mammalia; order Rodentia; family Muridae; genus Mus; species Mus caroli. Next base: position 95,810,016 of record NW_028227264.1, read on the forward strand.
TTGTTTGAGACCCACATGAAGATTAAGCTGCATATCTACTACATAAGTGTGGGGGGGCCTCGGTCCAGCCCATATATGCTCTTTGGTTGGTGGGGCAGACTCTGAAAGTCCCAAGGGTCCAAGTTAGTTGACTCTGTTGGTCTTTCTCTGGTGTTCCTATCTCCTTAGAGGCCTCAATCATTCCTCGTATTCCTCCATAAGAGTCCCAGAGCTCCATCCACTGTTTGACTGTGGGTCTCTGCATCTGTCTGAATCAGCTGCTGGGTGGAGCCTCTCAGAGGATAACCATGCTATACTCCTGTCTATAAGCATAACAGAGCATCATTAATAGTGTCAGGGATTGGTGCTTGCCTGTGGGATGGGTTTCAAGGTGGACCAGTTGGTTGGCCTTTCCTCAGTCTCTGTTCCATGCCCTCCCTGTCTCTGCATTTCTTGTAGACAGGATAAATTTTGGGTCAAAAGTTTGTGGGATAAAATTTTATTAATATTCTCAGCTAAGCCAGTTTGTTGTTACAGGAATGAAGGATGAGGAGTCTATAAAGAAGCTCTGATTTGAAATTCTTAGTTTTGAAACACACAGATTTAAAAAGCCTCATCCACTTTAAGCCATCATTGGGAAGAGAGGCCCCTTGGTCTAGCAAACTTTATATGCCCCCGTACAGGGGAATGCCAGGGCCAAGAAGTGGGAGTGGGTGAGTAGAGGAGGAGGTCAGGAGGAGGGTATAGGGGACTTTTGGGATAGCATTTGAAATGTAAATGAAGAAAATATCTAATAAAAAATTTACATTAAAAAAAGCCTCATCCTCATTAAATGTGCCCATTTGTTTTCTAGGTTTAACTAAAGTGAATGTTTTTTTTCAAGTTATTGTTGTACTGAGTATGAGGTTCAAACACACACACATATGAATACACACACACAGAAGACATACACACATATACAGACACACACACACATACTAACACACACAAACACACACATACTTACACAATCACACACATATACACTCACACACACAGATACACACACACAGACATGCACACGTACTCATACAGACACATACAGATAGACACACAGACACACACACACACAAAGAGACAGACACATACATGCTCACATATACACACAGAGACACACACATACTCACACACCCAGATACAAACAGAGAGACAGACAGAAGCACATACCCAGAGACACATATTCACACACACACACAGACACACACACACAGAGACAGACAGACACACACACACACACACTTTCTTCCGTATAATCTTAAGTAGTAGAATGGTAAGGTGATAGATAAAATGACCAGAGCAACAGCAGCAAGTTACTTCCCCCCCCCTCTTTTAAAGAACAGTGGGTTGATTGTACAGTCCTTCAAGGACAAAATTGCTTTTTGAGGATATAGGTTTAAAGTTAGTTGATATTTCAGTGTATTTTAAAAGCCCCCTTTCAAGCTTAGATTAATGTGTTGATAATTGAAAATTATCTGGACACGTTATATGTTCGAGATATTAATCTGAGCCCTTCATGAGTACCTACACCTTTAGCCCTTCAAGATAGCTAAATTCTTAAATCCTTTGTGAAAGAGGTCCGGGTATAAATAGCACCATCGGTTAAATTAAATTAAGTGAATACAGTTGTTCCACATTTGTTGAGATGCCTTTTGATGTAGAAGCTATCTATTCCTCTTCTCTAATCAACCTCATTAAAGATGCAGCTGCCTCAAGCAATCTTATAGGAGATGTAGCATCACTTAATTCCAATACATTTCTTAAGCCATATATTAAGGAGCGTCTAGATGATTCCACAACATAAAGAGCCAGAGTCATCAATATCATTTTACAACTGCTGTTTTCTATTTAAATAATGGACCTTGCTGATTCGGGGTGGGGTGAGATGTTTACCATGAGGTGGTTTGTTTACACCTCTTCGTATGACTGCAATCGCTTCCCAAGCATCATCCTGAACATGAAATTATGCATGGGCTCTGCTGTAAAATCTAACATTCATTATCCCCTAAACTACCCAGAACCACCGGCCAACTTCAATGTCAATGGACCCTACGACTTAGACCATTCACTGACCATTGAAGGTTATGGGGCTCTGCATACTTCTCACATATGGTAACCTGGAGCAGTGAATCTGCCTGCGCACTTAGCAGAGTGTGATGTTTTCCTCTGTAGTTTCTTTACAGTGACACTCCATGTCTCAGGAATCATGGGTCCACAGCATACGTGCTTCCAAGACCTGGTAGAATATGTAATAAAACTCTGGTTCGTCTGTATTCCACCTGTCAACCTAAATAACAAGCAGACAGACTTGACACAATCATGATATACATTGGTGAATAAGCATCGATCATTACAATGAGTTCTGCGTAGGCCACAAAAGCCATAGTTGTGGGCAAAGAAGCTGAGGCAGGCAGGAGTTTTTAAAAGGCAAAATGCAGAATCTGCACAGGCTACTTGGTAACTGTAACTCAGACAGCACCCATCAATCACATGGATGGCATAGGCCCAAGGACAGACACTCAGTGGTTACACAGGTGTCCTTGAGGTATTTTCTGTGTAGGTTTATAGGGGCCTTTATGCAAGATTGTATTTCTGCCAGAAGTATTTGTGACAACTTTGGTTTTTGAACATATATCCTGAGGATCTCTCCTTCAAAATCTCATTATTATTTGTTGGTGTTGTCAGTGCTTTGATACAAGCAAGCATAGGGAATAGTTTAGTAATCTGGGACTCCACTTGGCTTGCACCATAGACAGATTCTCTTTACTTGATGCACCTAGCCACCTACGACCCCCACATGTGTGGAGCTGCATACACACTCCTCTGTAAACAGTTGAAGATTTCTTCTCTCCTTACCAATCACCAAACATAGAAAATTTCTTTTCAAAGGCGTTTGTAAAATATATACATGTGTGAGGGTAAGAGGGCTGATCTGACCTAGTTGGGTTTCAGATGCATATGCATTAAGGTAAACTATCCTCTGAACAAACTTTTAAGTATAATCCCCTATTTTACCATCTCCTTCCCGTGAAGAATTAGGTATGCATATGATGAAAATCAGATGTATTTCAATAAGGGGCATATGCAGTGAGCACAGGTTTGTATAGCCCAAACCTGTCGACCAACCTGAGCGACTCCTGATACCCCTTAGTGTTTAAACTCCTCCTTTTCTTGAACTCTATAAAAGCAAACTCCAGATAATAGCCAGGGCCCTTGAGTACCCTGACTCCCATACTCACTGTTGCTCTTGACCGAGTGTTTCTTTCTGATCTGTCCTACGCTTTGCTATGAATAAACTACTCTTGCTTTGTTGCAATCTGTGTGCAGTTAATTTTGTTCTTGAATAAGACACCAAGACACTGGAAGCATCCAGCCCAGACCTTGAACACTAGTAACAGCCAGACAAAAGCGACTCCATTTTGATTCTGATGCTTTTCAGACCTCCCTTCGCCTTCTTTTGAATTTTCCTCATGCTCTGCTTTTAGCTTGTTCCTTTACTTTAAGATTTACACAAACCCTTGCCACAGCATGTAATTTTGCACTTTAAAGAAAGGCTTAGATTTGGAAGCAGTGTTGTGATTTCCCTGCACACTTTGGTCTGGGTGGAGATTGCCTTCAGTCCGGCTTTTATGCAAACACTATCATTAAAATCCTCTCGGTCTGTGGGGACAGGACTTGGAAATGTAGCTCGGGTCTTTTTTGATTATGGTACGAGGACTCCCACTCCTTAGCTGTGTTGTTGTTTTGTTTTTATTTTATAATAACTTCCAGTTAATGATCCTGTCTTGGAGCTATTTAAAGACATTCTAAATTAAAATGGTAAATGAGCTCTTGAAGGAGTCTCAGAAAACATCACACAGCAAATAGAGTTGTGTGCCCACCCCTTGGCAATGCACCACCCTCAGACCTTTCTGCATAGCTCCCCATCAGTTTCTTTGCCTCCCTCTGCCCCACCCCATGCCCTGCTTCCTCCTTGTGAGACTCACATTTAGCTGGGCTCTGGAAGCTTTATATTTCTACCCTTTAATTCTTCCATGATCCTGCAGGTCCCAACTCTATTATCCGGCCTTATAAATAATTTCTCTGCCTCCTCTGCTCCCTGACCTTCTCTGAATTGGTCTTCAAGTCTTCATTTCATTTGAGTGGAATCTTTGGTACCTGTATCTCAATTCTCTTTGCCAAACAGAGTCACAATTTGCCTTCCCCCCCCCTTTGGTGTTAACCCTGAGTTGTTATTGTTTGTTTCCCTAAAAATCAGGGCAAATATTTATCTGGAACTCTTAAAGCAAGAATGTCCTGGCCTAGTAGCAAACATCGGAGCCCAGAATCTTATTTTTTCCAGAATAAACCATTTGGTTTAAGGGTGCTGAGTAAATATGCCCTTCTCCCTTCGAAGCTGTGAAAAGCAGCAGATGTGAGATCCAAATATTAGCTGCTGACAAATATTGATATTATAGATACAAATAGACTAGAAGCCATGGTGTGTCCTGGGGTCAGAGTCAAGCTATCCTAGTCTTTGACAGAGAAGCTGGACAATCAAATGGAGAGGCTGTTTCCCGAGTCTTCCAGCATGGGAGCGTGAAGGGCTGAGAACTCATCTTTAGCCTGGAGTGTGCTGCTCAAATCTTCTTCCCTCAGGGAAACTCTACCGCACATTAAGGGCACAGGCAGTACTGATGCCGAGCTCCTTATTTTATCCACTAGATTCAGGCATGTGTGGGGATTAAATTAGTCATCCATGTAGCAAACTCATCGACATACTTTTTTATGAAATTCGGACTGAACACCTGGCACCACTCAGACACAAAAGTGGGTTAGTCGTGAATCTTGGCTCTGACCAATTTGATACAGGTGCAAAAAAGTAATTATATAGAATTAAGTTTAAAAGCAAAAAACAAAACGCTTTCCCTGGGGACTGGTATGAAAATTCCTTACGGGTTAGGGCTATATTTGTTTGGAAAGTGCTTGATGAACCCAGTTAGGCAGAATAGATGCATGTTGTACAGCCTGCAAAATCTGGAGAATCCCTTCTGAGTGAAAATTTACAAATTCAAATTTTAACTCAAACTCAATCTATTGAGTGACATTAGTCACTGTAAGAAATCAGCTACTACCTTCTGTTAGCTCCGAGATCATCATTGTCTTCTCATCAATACCTTGTATTTACCATTTTGTTCCTTACCTTACTTAGAGAACTCTACAGTTCCCAGTGAAATGCAGAACTCACAGGGAAAGCATGCATTGCATTGTATTATAGGTCTCCAGAGAAAGCCTGCTGGGTAGAGAATCCATGGGGCTTTCTAGTCACCTTGATTATAACTTCAAATAGTAGATGTGACTTTGCAAGAAGGGGTGGGGCTACAGAAAAGCTCTTCTCTCCTTTCCCTTTCTCTCTCTGTGTCTCTGTCTCTGTCTCTGTCTCTCTCTCTCTCTCTGTCTCTCTCTCTGTCTCTCTCTCTCTCTCCCCCTCTTTTCCTGGTTCTTTTTACTCTGTCTCACCACACAGTTTTCTATGGACACACTTCTACATTTCCTTTTTATGTAAGGACACCAGACTTACTAAAATAGTAAACATTTGGGTCATTTCAGTCAAACGTAGTTGCCACTCTAATGACCCATCTCCAAATGCAGTCACACAGAGGTACTGGGAACCTATAAATCTGGGGCAGTGGGGGACATGATTCAGCAAACCGGGGAAATATAACCTTCCATGTTCGCTCATAGAGTTATTGACCTGTATTATCACTTCAAATAGTATGTGTGACTTAGCAAGAAGGGGCAGGGCTAAAGAAAAGCTTTATCTAGTGTCCTGTGACTTTTGTTGTTGTTGTTTACTTTTGTGTTTCAAGACAAGGTTTACTCTGTGTAACCCTGGCTGTCCTGGAACTCACTCTATAGAGCAGTCTGGCCTCAAACTTAGAGATCTACCTGCCTCTGCCTCTCTAGTGCTGGGATTAAGGGCAAGCATCATGACAGCCTGGCAGGATTTAGCTCTTAATGAGCTTTTGGGCTTGGGAGCTGAGCTTCCTCACTACCTGCTGCTTGATGCTTCTCACAAGTCTTTGTCACATGAACCTCTTTACTGGACAGCTCAGAACAAGGCAGCCATCTTCCCTCAGACAGAGCAGCAGAGGAAGAAGAATAGGAAAAAAAAAGATAGACCTTATAGACATAATAGACTTTTATAGATGTGATATATTTTATTCTTAGAAATTAATTTCTATTCCTGAGGAGGTAGCTTAGCCCTTAAGAGCACATGCTGCTCTTCAGAGGACCTGCAATTCCAAGCATCCATGTCTGGTGGCTCACAACCATTTGTAGCTCCAGCTCCAGGGGACCAGGCACCCCACCCCCACCCCAAAATACACACACACACACACACACACACACACACACACACACACTGAATGTACATATAAAACACATGACTTAAAATAAGCTGATAGATGTGTACAAGGTTGGTCAAAAGTTTTCACAGCATCCTGAGTGAAAAAGAAACTGTAGAATTTCTGTATCAGATACCCACAGTGAATTCAGGAGCACAATGGCCGCATTCTATTAAGGAGACAACATTCACAGCACTCCTCCATTGGAGATCAAAGAACCAATCAGATTGGATTTCCGGTTGAGCCTTTCTTCCTGATTTGGAGAAAGCCTCCTCTTGGTTGTTCCTTTATTTGCTTCCAATGACCTTTCCTCTTTGTGTGCACATTCCCAGGGTCACTCTCCTTCCATGTTTGCATGAGTCATAGCTACATGATAGTCTCACGTCATAGTTAGCTATTACCATCATACATTTTACCTCAGCTATCACCTGTCCTATTAGGGGACATGACTTCCACATATAAACTAAGGGGGAACAAGGCTCAGCCTGTAGTAAGAGGCATGGTGGGAAATCTGTAGGACTAAGATAGGCTGTAGGAACAATCTGGTCAAAGGCGACCCTAAGACATAGTAGGCTGTGATCTGTCCTATATTTGTGTAGGAGGCATGTGTGACACCTACCTGACCTGGTTTGGTCTGCCCTTGAACAAAAACTGAAGTGCCCTCAAGGACACTGAACTAGATCCCTAGGTGAGGCTAGCAGTGTGTCAAGGCTCTAGGTGATGAAGACCTAGACATTATAGGCTTGAGGGGAAAAGAAGTGGAGAATCATGGTACTTTATTTTGTTATGTATTCCAAACACAGGTTTTGTTTATATTTTCTTCATATAATAACATGTATACTAATATATCATGTCTATATTAATTTATATATGAGTTTATTAATTCATCATATATAGATACATATGAATTAATTAATGCATCAAAACATAGATGACAGCCAGGCGTGGTGGCGTACCCTTTTAATCCCAGCACTTGGGAGGCAGAGGCAGGCTGATTTCTGAGTTCGAGGCCAGTCTGGTTTACAAAGTGAGTTCCAGGATAGCCAGGGATACACAGAGAAACACTGTCTCAACTCGCCCCCCACAAAACAAAAACAAAAACAAAAGAAAGCAAACAACATAGATGACTTCCAGAAGTTGGCCAGACAGAAGTCCCCATAAGGAAACTAGCTCCAGCCATGCCTTAATTTCAGTCTAGAAAGACCCATTAAGAACTTCTGACCTTCAGCATGGTAGGATACCGAATTTGTGTTGTTTTCAGCCCTATGTTTCTAGTGATAATTTGTTATACCATTACCAACTATGCAGATAATTCACGATATTATTAATTCATGATAATATTAATTCAATGTATTATATCATATCACTTAATCTCAAAAATACTTTTATCACCAATTTTGAAATATTTATGCCTGTTTGAATTGATAGATATAAGACATCATGAATAATAAAGGGAAACACTGGCAATTTATCAATCTTATGTTATTTCCAATTAATCTATTTTAAAATAGGAAATCTATTGCAAGCTAAACAGCACGCGGCTGTTTTTCATGTGTAGTGATTTGTGTGATAGAGTACCTAATAACACAATTAAGTGGGGGTTACTTCTCTTCAGGCTGAAACATTATTATCTGAACTATATTTGCATATATGGTATAAAAGCATATCTATCAAACCCTAAGAACCTAAATCACAACGCCTGATCTTATATACAAAGATGATTGCATTTGTTTCTGGTACTGGATACATTGATCTGATTCCTTAGGCTGAAAATGTCTCAAGTCACGTTTATTTTTATCATGATGGCTCCTTATGTATCCTGGTCTCTGTTAATGCCGCTTCCATCCAGAATCCAGATTCAGCATGACCGATGCTTTGCATCAGTGATGCCTCGTATTTCTGGATCTCTCCCTTGCCTATTCTGACCTACACCCTTGGGGATGATGAACACCGATAATTTGTCCATTGTTGACATTGGTGCATGCCTCTGGCATGACAGAATAATGTCTGCCTCCCCTAATGACCGCATCTTAATCCCTAGATGCTGTGAGCTTGTTACTTCCATGGCAAAAATTGACCCTGCAGATGGAATTCAGGGTAGAGGGCTTGAAATGAGATGATTTCAGTGGATCCAATGTAATAACAGAGGTCCGTTTAAGGAGACAAGAGCATCATATTTGAGAAAGAAGCTAGTATGTCTCTAACAGAGGAAGAGGAATAGAGAGAGCAGAGGGGAAACAGAAAGAGGAAAAGTTTTGCAGATGTGGAGTGGGCTTTGAAAATGGTGGGAAACGCCACCAGACAGGAACCACAGATGACTTCCAGAAGATGGCCAGGCATAAGTCCCCATAAGGAAACTAGCTCCAGCCATGCCTTAATTTCAGTCTAGTAAGACCCATTTAGAACTTCTGACCTTCAGCATTGTAGAATATTGAATTTGTGTTGTTTTCAGCCCTATGTTTGTGGTGGTAATTTGTTACACAATTCCTAACTGTGTAGATAATCCATGATTCACGCATTAATTGGCAGCATTCAAAAAAGCTGAGATTTAAGTGGGACTAGCAAGATGGCTCAGCAGGAAAGCTGTTTGCTACTCAACTTGATGACCTGAATTTGATGTCCAGGACACATTTGGGGGGAGAGAGTCCCCCTTCCTACCACTTATCCTATGACATCCACAGATGAACTATGGCATGAAAATATGAGAATGATGGGCTTGCTCTGTCTCTCTGTCTCTCTGTCTGTGTCTCATACACATGCACACACACACACACACACACACACACACACACAAACTCATGCACACAAATAATGTGACCCAAGTAATGTGTTAATAATTAAAGGAATTAAGTAAATGTATTTCCATCAATTTAGATTTTCCTCCTTGTGTTGGCTGCAGATCCCAGGAATCCTGTTCAACAAAGCAGTGGAAAATGTTGCTTAGGAATTCCAGATTCCAAGAGAGTGGGCAACTCCCCCAGCAGAGGTGGATTATGTTGGCGTACTGCCTCAATGGAAGACTCTTTGGGAAACCTGGTACATATAAGTATACTACTGTGACAGTGACTTCATGAAGCAGAGCTTCAGTGGTCATGCAGGTAAAAATGGTTTTCTTTTTGTTTGTTTGTTTTTTGTTTTTTGTTTTTGTCTTAAAGTACCAGGCAGATTATCCTAATGCTGTCATGTTTATGGCAGAATCCATGCAGCTTTGGCTGCTCAGCAACAGAACCTCCAACTCTGATGGCCAGCTCTCATCACTGGTCCAGGCTCTCTCCCTAAGAGGGACCCTTGCTTTCAGCTCCTTTTATTGTCAGGATACTTGGCTGGGGCCATCTTCACCCATTGAAGATGTTACCAACTTCTCTCCTGCTGAGGAGGCCATTCAGGCCACCATGGCATTTCTCTTATGATCATCCTTCCCTTGTGATTAGCTTTGTAGGATGGGAAGGTCGAGAAGTAGCAAAAGATATATTTCTACCTGCCTCAGAGAAGTAGGCACCTTTCCCCTTTATACTGGACCTGTTACCTACAAAAACAACTTGGCACATATTTGTCAATGTGTTGTTTGTCAAGTTGTCAGTTGATAATATGAGGAAGATGCACTTGGCTTCTGCAGACCATCAGTGGAAGCGTGAAACATTGAGCAATTGGAGAGCAGATGCTGGCCTCAGGAGAAAGAGAGGATTGGGCCAGGAATATTTGGATCTCTTATGTATTCATAGGAAGTCAGGTCAGTGAGGTGAGTCTGAGCTGGGCTTCTGTGGGGTCACCTCTGCCCTTAGAAATGGCGAATCACTAGATCGCCATCACTCAGTGACTGCTCAGGTTCATTGTTAAAAAGCTGTGCCCGAACCAGCATTTGAAAGGGACCCACTCGAAAACTGGCTTTTTAAGCTATTATCTCATTTATTATCATTTTCTATTTTTAAAAAATATTTCAGCCATCTGGAATGCCCCCCTCTTATTATGGCTTACTTGTGTTTTGGGGTTCTCGAATGTCTGTGTTCTAATAACAAGAAAGAACAAATCTATTTTCATACTATTTCCAACATCTACTCTTCTTGTAAGTTTCCATCCTGTGCTTTCTGTTTCCCTGACAAGACTAAACAAACACACAGATAAACACAAGCCTTAGTATATTTAAGGAAGGTTATTGAATACAGTCTGTCTTCTTGGCACTGTGCCAGGTTGCAAACTTAGAGAATCGAATTTGACTGATTCTCAATCAGGAGAACGTCTCAGTATAATGCTAGAGAACCACACACTGCCATTCACCCCCTGCCCTAGATGTCCCTCCCTGTGGAAAACCTCTTCAGTTTCAAAACTGAGCATAGTAGACATGAAGCTTGACCCCTTGTAAAACTAATTACAATTATGATCAGTGTCTCGTGGGTGGGCATCTAGGGATGCTTAATGTGAGCTCTTTTTCAACTATGGAGGGGTGATTTATGCATTTAGTAATACTGGTGACAACTAAAGGCAGGCTAAAGGAAATGCACAGAGAAAAATTCTATCATAGCATATGAGAAAGAGAAAAACATCCTTCTAGTCTGGAATAAGTATGATGTATTCTGAAATCAAAACAAGTCAATAGGGTTGGAGTAGAAAAGAGAGGGGTGTGTTTTCTTTTTTTAATGCGTTTAGGTCAGATCCATTACATTTCCCAGAATATAAACAGCTCCAAGAAAAGAACCTATTAGAGGCTCTTGGGAATTGCTTGTCTTGATCCAAGAATCCTTTGATACATACTATTTTATATTAGTGATGCAGAGGCAGGTACTAGAAGGGGGGGAGGGGAAATCTAAGAAGTCAGATACCATTTCCTTGCCTCAGCTCCTTAATGTTCAACATTCTGCTACACAATTTGCCATCAAAGATATCCATGTATCCCCTCAGCTCTTCGCCCCTGTCCTGCCATGACAGATCTGTCTTTCCAGAACACTGGGAGAGAAGTGAACCATAATTTTTGTTGGAGGCTAGAATATAAGACTGCAAATCCTACCCGTCATCACAGAAGCAAAGGTGTTCTGCACAGAGAGGGCCACTTGGGTTTCCTCTTTGGCTATCCGACTATTTCAACAATAGTCCCCATGACTGGAAATCCTCTGGGACCCTCATGCTGGCCCACATTGAAAGTAAATCCTGGTTTCAACCAGAAGAGGAACTTGACTTCCAGGAAGAGATTTCACACTGTTCTGGCAACTGGTCAGACCACATTGCCAGAGACTAGAGCTGAGACAGTGAGCGAGTGATTAAGGATGGGTGGACCACACCCTGCTCAGGACTGCTTGGTTAAGCATGCCTCTTGCCTTCTCTTTAAAACTAAGACAGACTTAGGGGGATGGTCACTGCATCTCTTTATGTAGTCTTCTTCATATGGCAAGATTAAATAAATCTTTCTACACCTTTCAGTTTTGTCTTTTTAATTGGCCTATTGAAGAGGGGTGGCTGAGCTGACCTTGGTGGGTTGCCAGGACTCAGGTTCTGCCCCTGACACTGCAGTAGCATGAGTTCTGTTATCAAGTAGATAGAGTTGCGCTTCTCTCAGCCCTACAGTTTTCCAGCTTTGTAGGAAACATCCTCTGTTTTGTATCTTAGCTGGGTACAGTTTGCCAACAGGGACCGAGATTGTTGAATCTCCCTCCATTTCTGTGGCCCAAGGGTCCCCAGAGATGTCCCCAGCATCCAGAACAGAGTGAGCAGTGAATAGATTGGGCTGGAGAATGTAGGAATGTTAATCAATCATGTTAATCTATTGGAGCCCAGACTTCAAATGTCTACCTGATTATAGTACTTTGGTTTTTAAACTTTCTTTTTAAAACTTTAGGTATGTGTGTGTTCATGATTGTATGTGTGTATGTACCAAGTGTATGTAGGGACCTGAAAAGCCAGAAGAAGGTGTCAGGTCTCTAGGAACTGAAGTTACACATGGTTGATTAGCTGCCTGATGTGGGTGCTGGGAGGTCTTCTGCAAGAGTAGCCAGGGCTCTTAACCACTGAGCCATTCATCCCTCCAGTGCTTTGCTTGGCTAATTATTATTATTCTTTGGGTCTTATTTTAAGTTAGGCTTACATGCATCAAAATTTTGCACCTGATATTTAACAAGTGCCTGTGTCCAACCAAATAAAGGCTTGTTCTCAGGACACCAAATCACCAGACAATTGTGTGTGTGTGTGTGTTTAAGGTATATTTCTCTAAGCCCCATTTACTCATTGGGCAATCTCAGCCTTTTTCAGGCCTTCTAACCATCATGGTGGATCTTGGGATATGCCTGTTCAATAATCACTCAGTATCTGAGGTCAGCTGTAACCGTTCCCTATAGTCAGTCTGATCAAACAAGACCACTGCCCACTGCAAACAGATACTTGGTGTTGTAGTTTCTATTCAGAGCATCTGGTTTGCCAGGGGTAGATAAAGATGCAGAGGCTGTGTCTTCAGAGTGTATCCCTAGTGCATCTGGTGATCAGCTCCCTCTGCGAATCCATTCTACTCATTTGGTCTTGGCTTTCCAATGCCTCATACTGGTAGAAAGCCCTTTTCATCTGGGTCTGTCCTTTCCTGAACTGGATTGAATTCTTTACATTGAAAAGCATATAAATCTGAGCTCTAGAAACTAAATACTACTTTTCAGTCCCTAAAGTGCATTTCAAAATCCTTTGTTAAAGGTGTTATCTGTCTCCCCTGACAGTTCTTTTCACAAGGTGAACATTCCTCTTGGTGTGTGGACACATCTGGCTTCTGGGTCCCATTGGAGTAGTTGTGATTTTTTTTCCCCTTGCTCACTCTGTTCTGGATGCTGGGGACATCTCTGGAGACCCTTGGGCCACAGAAATGGAGGGAGATTCAGCAATCTCAGTCCCTGTTGGCAAACTGTACTAAGGTACAAAGCAGAAGAACTTTCCCACAAAGCTAGAACACTGTGGGGCAGAGAGGACCTGAGCCTTTATGTTCTAGCGTGCCTAAGCCCCTCTGAACTATTGGAAACCATCAGGCACATCAAAGATGACTCCTTCAAGTTGGTTGAATATTTGTGGATTTCTGGGCCTGTCTCCCACAGCTGTAGTCTCTCCTGGAAGAGGGATGCTGCAGTTTTTCCATTGGCTCATTACATTGGTCTATGGGAATCAGCTCATTGTTGAAGTTCTTAAACTATAATCTTCTTACAAAACACTCAGCATTCAGCTTAACATAGGCAGTTGAATGCCAATTCAAGTTAGAGTGAAGGCTCATGGGAAGCAGCCAGTTAGGTGCTTTATTGTTTATTTATTTATTTATTTATTTTCTACACATGCTTGTCTGATTTTCCAGCTAAAGGGTTTTGGAGACATACTCTGGGCACTATTCCATTTGGAGTACTAAGACATAGTGCCTCAGACTGAGTAATTAATTAACAGCAGAACATTACTGCTAAAGTTTGTGAAAGCTGAGAAGTCCAACATCCAAGTACCAGAAGATTCAATGTCTGGTGAGGCTTACAACGTTTTTTTTTTTTTTTTTTAACATATTTAAGTGTGTGCTGTTTCTGTCTGTATTTATATACAAGTAAGAACTAGTGCCCTCCCAGGCCAGAAGAATGATGGGTCCCTTAGAACTAGAGTTTCAGGTGGTTGTGAGACAGCAGACATGGATTCTGGGAATGTATCCTGGGTCCTCTGCAAGCAGTGTGTGCTTTTAATTGCTGAACCATCTCTCGAGCCCCCAGGGCTCACATCATTAAACATAGCATCCTTACAGGGATAAAGAGGAAAATATGTATTTCAGGCCTCTTTTATAAGGGCATTAGTCCCACTTGGACACTTACTATCCAAGAGAACTTACTATCTCTCTTCCAAAGGCTCTAACTTTCCCACATAGCAGCTTCTTGATGACAAGGCTTCAACATGTGCTTTGGGCAAGAGGCACAAAGACTCAGTCCCTAGCATCCCCTACACCTTGCCTGACTTTCATTATTTGAAAGCAGAGATAATAACAACTTCCACAGAAAGCTGGCATTAGGGTGTCTTTTCCACTGCTTACACATGGTTTCTGTGCCAGGCACGTGGCTAAGTATTCTATACGTGCACCAATGCCCAGGAAGAGAGTCCAAAAAACCTCAGCATTTTGCCTGCCCAGGTGGGTGTTCCATCTGTGCCAGGCCTCTTCCGTTGCTATTCTCAGTTGCTGATCTCTGTGGAATAGATACCATGTAGAGTTGTTATTTGCAGCTCCTCTGTGTCCCCTCGGCAGGTTATAATTTATAGGGATCCTTGGATCTTAAGTTGGAATCTTGGTGGATTTGCTGGTTGACCAGCTGGCCAGATCACAGGCTTCTAATGGGTGTTATTATTTTCTCCACTTGGTAACCATGCTTAGTTACCTAGCTAAAAGGTCACTTCTTTTGCAGAGCTGCATATAATCTCTCTCCTATGATAGAAGTTTGCTGCTGTGCCTCATGATCACCTCTGTTATATTTCGGATTCAAATTACTTATGGCAATGACCAGTTTCTGCCATGGGAAACTACTAATTTTTCTGCTCCAAAACCAGGGCTGCCTAGAAGTTTTACTTTAAAATCTGCCCTATCAACATAGGAGGATTTCTAAAGAGGAAAGCTTAAATTAATCCAAGCTGGGAATGGAGATAAAGAATAAGACAACTTCAGTCACTGTGCACATCAGAGAGACTTTAACAGACCATTCTGGTTAAGGCGTGCCATGACCTACCATGGGCATCTTGGTCTCCCCTGCCACCAGTGCCAGCACATGTGTGCATATTTATTTCTGTATCGGTGCACACGAGTTTAGGTGAACATGTGACTACTCATGTGGAGGCCCCAAATCAACCCTGGCTAGAGTTGTTCAGAAGTTAGCCACCTTGGTTTTTGTTTTGTTTTGTTTTGTTTTGTTTTGTTTGAGACAGGGACACCCACGGACCTGGGGTTTGCTGATTCAGCAAATCGGACTTGCCAAGGAGTTCCAAAGCCCAGTTTCCCTCCCCAGCTCTGCTAGTATTACAAACATGTGATGACAACACACTTGGCATTTTAAAAACCTGGGCTCTTATGCTGCATCTCAGATTCCCATGCTTGTGTGGAAGACGCTTTACCCACTGAGCCATCTCCTCTGGCCCAAGTAACACATTGCTCAACCATCTTGCATGGGGCAGGGCTGTGTGCTTGGGTAATTGTGAGATCAAGGGAACAGAAGGCAGTTAAAATAGCTGTAGCTCTTTGTGTTTACTGAAGCACTACTTGTTACAGCTGCCTCAGGTAGATTTCTATTGCAGCCAAACACCATGACCAAAAAGAAAGTTGAAGAGAAAAGGCTTTATTCTGCTTATACTTACTTCCATACCCCTATTCATCATCGAAGCAAATCAAGACAAGAACCCAAATAGGGAAGGAACCTGGAGGCAGGAGCTGATGCAGAGGACATGGAGGGTTGCTGCTTACTGGCTTGCTCCTCTGGGCTTTTTCAGCCTGCTTTTTTTTTTCTTTTTACAAAATCCAGGACCACCAGCTCAGGACCAACACCACCCAAAAAGGGCTGGGCCCTCCCAATCAATCACTAATTAAGAAAATGCTCTGCAGGCTGGGCCACAGCCTGATCTTATGGAAGCATTTTCTCAATTGGGGCTTCCTCCTCTCCTATGATTACAGCTTGCATCAAGTTGTCATAAATCTAGCCAGCACAATGGCCATGTCATAGAACGAGCCTAGGTGTCCATCAACAGATCAAGGAATAAAAAAATGTGGAGTGTCCACACAATAAAGTTTTATTCAGCCATACATAGAATAAAACTATATCCTTTGTAGGAAAAATGGTAGAAGGAGGAATCATCACGTTGTTAAGCTAATTAGGTCACATTCAAAGGAACACGGACCACCTGTGCTCTCTCAAATGTGGACTCTAGCTTACAAAGGAAGAGAGAGACTGAGAGAGTAAGGAAGCCATTTTGGGACTATGTTGCATAGAACTGAAAAGGATTGCTGTGGAAGATAAGAGGGTGGAGGGGTGAATATGAGCAGAATATACATGATATGCAAGTAAGGAATGGTCCCAATGAGGCACACGTTATTTAAAAATGGATAAAAAAGACAAGCAAAACAAACAAAACCCAGGTACCTCTCAAATCATCTGGTATAACACTGAAGACTCCAAGACTATTGAAGATGGCGAAGGGATCCCAGTTCCCTACATCTGGAGGGTCACTTGTGCTTTGAAGGTCAGGCTATTGAACCATGGGCTTTATTTATTACACCATCTCAAGTTGCCTTAACTAGTACTGCTGTTGAAGGAATAAATGAGCTATAGCCCTAAATCACCCGAGTACAATCCCATTTAGTGCTTCAATATGGATGCATAATAAACCAATTGCTTGTGTTTCACCAGTCCATCTGTGGTCTGCATCAAAACAAGTACTGTCAATTAGAATTTCAAGTGGGACAGGGGGATGGAGAGCTGGCTCTGAGGCAATATGGTGGGCTTTTAAAACCATTTGGAGAAATACATTGAAGGCTTTGTTGTGGAAAAGAAGCAAACAGAGGCACAGTCAGGCCGGGTGGGGAGGCTTTTGTGTGCTCGAGTGTTTCATCTTAGCAGTCAACTAATGAATCTAATAGAAAGCATTTGTCTGTGTTTTCTGTTCAATCTACTGTGTATTTTTGTCTTTTTAAAAGCAGTATGCAGGATTGCAAAATATAGACAGTCATTCCCTCTGTGAACCAAAAGAGAATTAGAAAAGGCTGCTAATGGCTTCTGTGCTTAGAAGTCTAATGCCTTCCAGTGAGTTATAGATGGAGTGTCTGGAATTGCTTATGAATACTGGATTATAGATCTCCCTCCCATTTTCTGCTGCTTCTTATTTTTTTCCCCATTTCTTTTTCTAACAAGAAGAAAAAGAAGAAGAGGAAGAGGAAGAGGAAGAGGAAGAAGAAGAAGAAGAAGAAGAAGAAGAAGAAGAAGAAGAAGAAGAAGAAGAAGAAGAAGAAGAAGAAGAAGAAGAAACCTTCAATGTGATACTTAAAAAAATTATCCTGTGGTAGAAATGTCAGCCACATTTCAATTCACTCTTCTACTCTCCCTAAAAGGAATGAGCCTTGCATGTAACAATAGCCTTGTTTTGCTAAGTGGTTGGTAATACCTGCAAGTGTGTAAGGCATTCATTATCCAGGGCTCTTTTTTCCCTGGTAACACACCAGGAAATACCAGAGTGATGTTATTTGAATTCTTTCTTGTGCTTTGATTCCTACTAGAATTGCAATCCAACTTCACAGTCAAATGAGTAGCCATCTAAAACTCAGGTGTGTGTTTCATAAGATTCCCCTCAAAGGATATATAACTACCTATGTTTTTCCTAAAGACAGCGAACTGAATTTTAATTGGATCTTGCTATCCCAAGAGATTACTATGCATCGACTCCAAGGCCACATATTATAAAGCTTCAGTGTGAGCTGGCACAGGAAGCCTGTGTTTCAGTTTAGTATTAGAAGGTCTAGCAGTTGACACTCAACTCACTTTGGCAGCTCCCCAGTCTAAATGCATTTAACTTGAGTCTCTGGGGGAAAAAATGATTCATACATTCACATGTGTAAATAGCTCACATGCCCAAATTACATAAACTTGCAGGTTATTCAAAATTGATTTTTTTTCAGGAAATAAATATCAAATGGGACTACTTCCAAATATTTTTTGTTTTTGTCTCAACTCCACCCTCACTCTGTCAGATATAAGAAAATGAAGCACTGAAAAAGTTTAAGTGCACGCATGTGTGCCTGTGGGTGTATCTGTACATATATGTGCATATCTATGTGTGAGTGTATATTTGTTTGGTATCTATGTATAAGTGTGTGTGTGGATATGAATGTACGTGCATGTATGCATGTATATGGAATATGTATTATGTGTATATGTATGTGTACATGTATGTATGTATAAGAGTGAGTGTGTGCTTATGTACAAGAGTATATGTGTGTGTGTGTGTGTGTGAGAGAGAGAGAGAGAGAGAGAGAGAGAGAGAATGCATGTTCGTATGAATGTGCATTCATGTATGTGTATATTAAAGACTTGCTGACTGAAAGTGAACTCTAGTGATCATTTTAATAAATATCGAATTTTAACTGAAAGGGTGGAGGGAGTCCTGGGGGGGCATCCTTAGGAGCACACCTGGAGTCGGTCGCTAGCTGACCTCACAAATTGGCAAGACAACCTCCATGGAAAATCCATGGCTTGCAGGATCTAATTCACCAAACCCAAATAAGGCAGCCATGTGTGCTTTATTCTTCACAGACCAAGGGTCTGTACACATTTCCTAAGACAAATTGAGACTGTACCCAACAATGTTTAAAATACTGTAAAAACATCTCAGAGCCAAAAGAGGGAAATTCATCCTTTAAAACTGTAGAGGGACCGTGGTATGGGTTTGCTGTATCTCCCCCAAAATGGACCTTTATACATTTTATGTAGTTGAGATTTTCTCTCTCTCTCTCTCTCTCTCTCTCTCTCTCTCTCTCTCCCTCCCTCCCTCCCTCCCTCCCTCCCTCCCTCCCTCCCTCCCTCCCTTCCTTCCTTCCTTCCTTCTGAAAGAAAATTTAGCAGCTATCTTTATCCACGTTTGAATATCTTAGAAATCTAATTTTACTCTTTGAGTTCATAGACAGAGACCTGAGTTTGCCAGTAGGTAGTGGATAAACTATGGTTTTTTGAAGACACAGCTTCCTAAACTATATTACAATTGGGAGTTGAAGCCAAGACTCTCTAGAGCAGTTAAAACAATAACATTTAATGGTTCTAATTTTCAAGCATTTTTTTCTCCTCTATTGACACGAGACTCAAAGTCACTGGTCAGTGTACATCCCCAAAGTCAGGTTTTTCTACCATAACAGAAGGGAATACTCAGATTACATGGTAAGGCACAGACTCCTGCCATCTCAGATCAGCTTCAGGTTCCCCTTGGTTTTATTTAATGATCCTTTGCTGAATTTGATCATTTCTTTCTTCCTTCTTCTTTCTCCACCAGCTTCTAAGTTCCCATGCTCAAAACCTTGCTGCCGCCTTCTGTTGTCTCCCATCCTAACATGAAGCCCATCACATGGCTCTGCTGCGCTCCTCCCTGAAGACGAGAGCCAATTTTACAAAGCTGTGTTGAGGATTGAAAGGACATTTACTTACTGTCTCACAGATTCCAAAGAATTGCTCTGAGGATCTGAGGGGAGATGTTTGCCCTTCCCTCAGACAAAAACACATTGACAAATTTCTGTGTGATCTCCAGGGCTGGGTCCAAACATCTCAGATAAAGAATAACCCAGCTAAGCCAAGCATCTCTAAAGGCAGATGTTCTCCAAGTGTCAATCAAATCAGATGGTGCTCAGTAACTACACAGATGCTTCTGGTGACCAAGAGGCCTGTTGTCAGTGCTTTCTCTTCCTCTGCTGTTGTAAAGAAACTTTTATTCTCAGCAAATTTACCTGGGATTACCATCTTTGTCTGCTACTCACAGTTGGCCCTACATGTTCAACGTCCAAATTATTGCCCCTCTCCCCACACAGCTTCTATGAATTATGTGAAATATTTACCATCTGCTCGATTGAACTTTTGATTGTACCTTCCAGAGTCTTCTAATTCTCATCAGCTTTTTCCGGATGCTGTCTCTAAACAGTCTCAGTGTCTTGATTTAACGTTTGATATTTTGAGATGAGTAACACTTTTTTGAGATACATAAAGAGTGGAAAGTTCTTGGGACACTGCTTTCCTTAATGATACAGCAAAAAGGACTTTGGTGTCACCTAAGCTTGGCTGATGTCTTATCTCTACTTGTTAGTCATTTTGACCTAAGGTGGTGATGTAACTTCTTCAGTGTTTTAGTCTGTAAAAATAATAGTTCTTTTTTCTTGGTAAGTTATTTTAGCATTTGCTACATATTAGAAATGATACATATACATATATATATGTAAATATACATAAATATATATATCACTTTTATTAATTCTGATTACTTGGGAAGATTATGAAAGTTGCAACCCATGGAGAACAGACAAATAGGGTCTCCAAGCATTTTTTAACTAATATTCAACCTTACTCCTCCCCCTTTAAAGTTATGCGATTACATTTTTGTACTTAAATTACCTAATATCGAGAGGCTTCTGCGATCTCACCAAATCCTTGTTGTGTCCGCACCGAGGATGCATACTCAAGTGAAAAGGAACTGAGAGATGTGCATTCATTGTTTCTCTCCTCATACTGACTTTTATTTCACTACACAGCTCTGCAATGACCATAGTTGGTCATTTCCCTGATCCAACAGGAGAGAGAGAGAGAGAGAGAGAGAGAGAGAGAGAGAGAGACAGAGACAGAGAGACAGAGAGACAAACAGAGAGAGAGAGAGACAGAGAGACAGAGAGACAGAGACAGACAGAGAGAGACAGACAGAGACAGACAGAGAGAGACAGAGAGAGACACAGAGACAGACAGAGAGAGATAGAGAGAGACACAGAGACAGAGACAGAGAGATAGAAAGACAGAGACAGACACAGAGAATGATGTCAGCATAAACTGAGTCCTCCTGTGCGAACATCCCAGGTGCTCAACTGCTCCTTTCAGAGTCCCTTCATTGTGATGAAAAAGATTAAGAAATCAGAGGATGTACGTTCCCTCTGGAGCCAAACAGATGTTGAAGTCCCTAGATGTATAATGTATCACGTCTTAGACTCAGAGAGCACATCCAAGACACCAGCCAAAGCAGACTAGGAGAGGAGCATGGTTCTTCATCAAAGTTCCATCCAAAGAGGGCAGCTGGAAACTCTTTATAGAGCATAGCAGTGGGGCCTGTAGGGGATCCCTCAAAAAGGTGGGGATGGCCAGAGATACAACTACTGTCTTTCCCCAGGCCCCCCAATCCTTCGCAAACTCCAGAGGAAAGAAAAATAACAAGCAGGACATTCACTTCCCTTTATGACCTCCCTTTAAAAAGAGACTCTAAAAAGGTCTTTTATGATATTATAAATACATTTTTGTTGTTGTTGCTATTTCTTTGTGTTTTTGAGACAGGGTTTCTCCTGGGTTTCTCAGCTGTCCTGGAACTTGCTCTGTAGACCAGGGTTGCCTCAAACTCACAGAGATCTGCCTGCCTCTGCCTCTCTAGTGAGCACTGTGATTAAAGGAGTGTGCTATCACTGCCCAGTGAATAATTTTTTTTTTTTTACTAAGATGACATTTTCAAAGGGAGGAAGAGGAGAGGAAGGGAAGAAGATATAAAGAGAGAAAGAGAGAATGAGGAAGAGAGAACTCAGTGCTAAAATTCTTCACATAGCTCAGTCTGTTCAGCTTTTACTTCCAGTTTTGGAAAGACAGTCAACATTTTGAAGGACAGATCATTCTCCTTGAAGGCTGAGCACAAAGAGATGGGCTGTGGAGATGCCAGACAGGAATAAGGAGGTGGCAGATTCCTGTGGACAGGACTGCAACCGTCTCTGCTCACACTGCAAGTGTCTTCTTGCAACAGAATCCAGGGAATAAGGAAAATAGGAGGTCTCTGAAGACACTCAGACTCTCTCTGGGAACTCCCCTAAGGAGTCTGTCATTCTCAGAGTCTCTGCCTCTCAGGGACCCCTTGGTTGAATTGAGATTAAGAATCCTGTTATGATAACTTCCTGTCCTCTTCATCCACAAACAAGGGAACATTGGGAAGATTTCCTTTTCTTACGTTTTTATTAGAATCTGTCCTAAATTGTGGGGTGTATGAGATGTGGAGGGGCGGGCACCCAGAAACCGCATTTTGT
This sequence comes from Mus caroli, assembly GCF_978045245.1. Taxonomy (NCBI): domain Eukaryota; kingdom Metazoa; phylum Chordata; class Mammalia; order Rodentia; family Muridae; genus Mus; species Mus caroli. The sequence goes on from NW_028227264.1 coordinate 95,832,171, forward strand.
AAGAATCACTGACTCTTGACTTGGGCCTGTAAATACTTAAAAGCCAGATGAAAGTCTGGCATCTTCGCCTTCATTTGGCGTCTGGCTCCTTTACTTTGGCGGAAGGCACTGTGGTAAGTTACTGTCCATAACTTGTGTCATCTTGAATTCCGAGAAGAACAGTCCTCGCAGGACAAACGCCCACTGCTCAGATGAAGAGAGCTGTCCGTGAGGATGAGATAAACAGATTAGCAAAATAACAGAGGGCCCAAGATGCTTTATGTACTCCATGGGAAGACACAGTAACCAATCAGTGAATTGCTGTTATCTTTGCCTGACATCTTGCTTAAAGCAAATAGCACACATGCAGAGACATCTGGCTCTCATTTCCTGGATAAGATGCAGGAATAAGTTAAATATAAACGTATATATCCTCCAAACCTAGAAACTTTTCTGTATCAATTAGTACACGGACTAAGGTAGTGATCATCCCGTGTTTAATACATAAAATGAAGCCAGTTCTCACAAAAATGCTATAAATAATGAATCTAGTGAACAAGCAGTTCCGTTAACTCTTGAATATACTAAAACACAGAGGTTTTTGGCATATGGCATCAATATCACTCCACTAGGAAGATAGTCATTTCATGACATTTATACATATGTGTACACACACACATACACACTCACACTAATTTTTTTTTCTTTGAGGAAATACTATGTAGCCCAGGCTAGACTCTAACTCATGATCCTACTCACTCAATTTCCCCCAGTGCTGAGATTGTAAGTGTGTGCCTCCATGCCTGTCTGGGGCGGGGAGAGAAGACATCTTATTAAATTGTGTGGAGTAACACAAATTATCTTCTCTACGTCTCCAATTCCTAATCTGAGAAAAAATACACTGTGTTCTTCACTGCCACTAAAGATATCAGCTGCAAGGACAGCTTGTCAGAGGAGATGTGCCTCAGCAAGTGGATACCTGCCGTCATGCTCACAGACACAGTAATGGCTGGAGGTGTTGGCTTTGTACATGCCCTTGGCCTCAGAATAATGAAGCTGTAGAGTCCTCCCGTGGGCCCCTCTTTCCTGAGGTGAAACTGTGGTGTGATGAAGAAGCTTTAGATGGAGTGGCTGTGAACTAGTCCTGAGGTGATCTGGTGCTGAGGCGACTGGTGCTGATTCTCTTCCATTCACTCCTGCAGTCCTCTTAAGGAATGTTGCTGACTGAATCTTAGAGATGGCAGACACTCAGACAGCAGCCAAATACCTTTTCTTCTCATCTTGTTTAGGGATTTCAACTATTCCTATGTGTCTTGAGATGGTCTGTCAGAGAGAGATGTTCCCTGAGTCTGGCCACTCAGCTTTGAAGATGGTCTGTGAGATGAGCTCATGGGACATTGTCTCTGTTTGTTTTCTCTGGAGGCAGGGCCTTTGCTGACAGCATTTCCGAGTATCAGATAGCCAGACATCATAAGCTGTCCTGCTTTGCTGTGATAAACACCGTGGCCGGAAACAATTTGGAGAGGAATGAATTTATGTTCTCTCATACTTCCAGATTACAGTCCATTATTGAGGGGAGCCAAGGCAGGGCAGGACTCAAGCAGGGCAGGAATCTGGAGGCAGGAACTGAAGAGGAGACCGGAAAGGAGCGCTGCTTACTGACTTGCTCTCTGTGTCTTGCTCAACCTGCTTTCATAGACAACCCAAGACCACCTGCCCAGGGATAATGTCGCCCACAGGGGGCTGAGCCATACCAATCCCTAGTCAAGAAAATGTCCCCACAGACTAGCCTTGATGGAGGTATCTCCTCAGTTGAAGTCTCCTCATCAAGGATTAATTTATGTCATAGTGACAAAAGAATTTACCACCACATGGGCCACGCCCACTTCTTATCTTAAGCCATATATGAGCTGAATTTAAAGGCAGAGGAATTTATTTGTTTATTTATTTATTTACATTTCAGAGGATTCTCCCCTCCTCCACCGTTGGACTCTGAGAGGGCAGGTCCCCCCCCCCCATCACACCTCCTGCCCCCCCAGGCATCAAGTCTCTTCAGGATTAGGTGCATTCTCTCCAATGAGTTCAGACAAGGCAGTCCTTTGCTACATAAGGGCTGGGGACCTTCGACCAGCTGTCTATGCTCTTTGGTTGGTGGCTCAGTCTCTGGGAGCTTCTAGGGGTCTGGTTACTTGGTACTGTTGTTCTTCCTGTGGGGTTGCCGTCCACTTCAGGACTTTCAATCCTTCTCCTAACTCTTCCATAGGGGTCTTTGACCTCTGTCCAATGTTTTGGGTGTGGGTATTGGACAGAGGAATTAAAAAAAAAAAAAAGCAAGTACTTGTCAGCTAAATTCCCCTAAATGACAGGCAGGGGAAACAGAGCATTTGAATTTTAAAGTCAGCCCCAAAAATTGAAAATACATGAAATATCAAGTGTCTTGTTTACTTTAAAAACTACATTTTTTTAATTGTGTGTATGTGTGTGCACCTGTGCATATGTGTGTGTGTGTATGTGCACATAAGTACAGAAGCCCTTCAAGGCCAGAAGAGAGCATTGGGTCCTGTGGAATTACAGGTGGTTGTGAGCTGTCTGCTGTGAGTTCTTGGAGTCAAACTCAGCTCCTCTGGTAGGAAGTGCTCTTAACCATGGGTTATCTCTCTAGCCTCTTCTTTGACAAAAACCAAACCAAAACCAAAACATATTTGGGGCTGGAGAGATGGCTCAGTGGTTAAGAGGATTTGATATTCTCCCAGAGGACCTGGGTTCTATTCCCAGCCCGTACATGGTGGCTCATAAAAGGGCTCCAACATCCTCTTTTGACCCTCACCCCCACCCCCACCGCAGTCTACAAGCATACTCAAAAAGTACATGAACCTATGCAAGCAAAACACCCCCACCAATCAAGTAAAATAAATAAATCTACAAAGTACAAAATAAAAATCTCTCTTAATCAAAGCCTATTTAGGAAATAGCCCCTGCATAACAGGTTTTAGTATATCAGTAAACAGCTGGCCACCAGGCCAGCAGGTTTCATTGCTTGCAGAACAAGTATTTCAAATAGAGACCTCAAAACAAACACAAAGCTGTTTGGGTCTCCTCCCATCCCCTGGTCTTTAAACTCTTCAAAGAAAACATAAAGGGACTGACAGTTCATCCTGATTGTCACCTGGATTCACAACTGAGCAACCAAAGATAATGTTTCTACTGGACAGATGGCTGTGACAATGAAAGAGGTGGGGGCGGGGGGATGGGTGGGAAAAATAACAGATAAACATTATTTTCTGTATAGGCAAATAGACCAGCAGATGAAACAGAGGGGCAGCCTAGGAAGAAGGCTGCCCCTTCCCGTGCAGGAATCTGGTATCTGGGTCAACACAGGCGCTCCTGTGCGAGCCCAGGCAGGCTAGCCTCTCAGAGAGCAGAACACTATTTTTGCTGGTACACACAGGTTTCTGGAACTTGACAATACTCATGAATGACAACCAGGAATGGGAGGAGGGAAGACTGGAGCGATGTTTGCTTTATTCCGACTTGCACATTCAGGCCAGGGCTTGGCCTCCCCTCTCTACTGTGAAGCAGAGAGACTTGACACTTGGCTGTAGACCCCATGGGGAGACATCCTTTGAATGCTTGCTGCAGAAAGCCTTGGTGCCTGGCGCTGTCAGCTTTTGTTTACTTGCCTGAATTGTGAAGATTGCAGCTGTTTCTTTCAGTAAAAAGCAGTAGGGGAGTGTACCAACCCATCTCACATTGCCCCTCCCCCCAAATGTTTGCAGAGCCCAACAGCTGTCTTTGCAAATCCCATCATTCAGGAATGGACTGGATCTCTCCATCAGCAGGAACTGGGGAGTGCTGGTGCTGTGATTGTTGGCTGGCTCAGACTGGCAGGTGGTAAGGTACTTTGTGAAGGGCCTGCCTCACTTGGTCAGCTCGCCCAGGGACTGGCTGGGGGGTAGGGGGTGGGGAGGCTAAGTGGGGAGGGGAAAGCAAAACCATTTATAGGGCAAGAGGAATTTGAACACACGTGTCTCCTCTTTCTTACACATGCAGGTCTGTGTGGTGGTGAAGCCTGAATCCACCAGTTTTAAGAACTGGAAGAGATGGAAGGTCTTCTTGTCTAGCAGTTTCAAATTATTTCCAGGAGCTGAAGGTTGTGTTTTGTTTGTTTTTTTCCATTTTACACCAGGGGTATTGTGTGATAAATAAAAATACCTGCAGAGAAAGGCAGGGATAGAGATGAACAAGTGGGCTGGGTATAGGGAGACCAAGTTAGATAGCCAGTAATATTAGTTCTGGGAATGGGAGGGGGAACGGAATCTGGCAAAAGCTAGATGTAGCTAGGGGATTTCTACAGTTGCCATCTAGTATAGTGCTGCCTTTGTCAGGCACAGGCTCGCTCACTCAATCAATATTTATTAAGTACTTACTCATTCTTGGCTACTGTTTTAGCTATGCAGAGAACAGTCAAGACCTCTGTTCTCATCGCATGTCTAAAGACAGGGAGGGAGAAACATAACATAATGTGGACGCTGGGAAGTAGTGATAAGCTCAAAGAAGAGGAAAACAGAGTAGGGTATAGGGTCAGTTGGGAAAGAAGATGTCTCAGCTCCATGTTTAAAGGAGCTCGTTAAATCAGAGGACTAAATGGTGGAGGAGGCTTGTGCCCTGTGCGGACAGATCCACAGGTGAGCATGGAGTTGGGGGTGAGTAGATTGTCCAGTTCTTCAGAAAACAATGGGTGATTCTGTTTCCTAAAACCATCTTCTTTTCAATGATCAGCAGCTACTTCAATTGTTTGTTATTTTTGTTGTTGTTTTTGTTTTGTTCTGAGCCAGGGTTATTCTATGTAGTCCTGGCTGTAGACCAGGCTGGCTTTGAACACAGCGATCTGACTGCCTCTGCCTCCTGAGTGCTGGGATTAAAGATGTGCATCACCAAACCCAGCTCAAACCTTTTAAAACTCCAGCCCCTCCTCCTAGTCACCCATGTATAGGCTCCTGGTTTGTATAGTACTCTCCAAGCCTCCAGGAAAGGAATCAGAATTTCTTCCACTCTACCTGTGTAGCTGAGCACACTCCGCAGGTTTGTTTTAGTTCAGCCTCTCTGTCTATCCCGGATGTGAGCCAAGAACAGTAAAGGCTATCATCCAAGGTCACACAGGGAAATGCTAGAACCCAAACCAAGGCCTCCACTCTCACCCAGCTCTTTTCCTTTTCATTCTTCTATAAAGCAAAGCAAAAGCAAAACAAAGAAAGAAGTAAGGGTTCCATATCTTCTTCCTCCATGCTTAATCTACAGGAGTGAGGCTAACATTAAGTCATATAAATAGAAGAGTACCCTCAGTAAAACACCCTGAAATTTTCATAGACTTCTGTTCCAATTTACCTTGCCAATTTCTACACTAGAGTGGAATTCTTTGTTGCTTACAGCATTCATGTCTTCTTCCTGCTCTTTGCAAATGAGTACGGTTTAACTGATTCATTTCTACCCAATAGATTAAATTCCACTACAGAGGGTCTGGAACACAGAAAAAAAAAAGAGAGAAAGAAATCAAGTTACTACTAATAATAAGAACAACAACAGCCCAAAGCAGTTGCAGATGAATGGCTTAGATCCATGAGCATTCTGTTGGTCTGTTTGTATATGCACAGACTAGCTGGGCATCTCTCATCTCAGTTCATTTTCTACTTAAACGTTGGATCAGCCAGGATCTGAAATGAATGTCCTTGGTTATCTCTGGATGCAGAGGACAGAATGCAATGGATTGCTTTGGCTAGGTCAAGCAAATTCTTGCTTGTGAATCACCTTGGCCTCAAGTTCAGGTAGAGATGGAATGGTCGCATGGAAGAGTAGCTACAGTTTTGTGCTAGTAGTCGGCCCTTCTTTGCCCTTTCTTTCTCCAAACCGGCTGCAGCCAACATTGGTTGGCCTCTACCTGTTTGAAAGAGATTTGATTTATGGACTGGCTCCAAGACTAAATGTGTATTTATCTTCCAGAGCAGGTGCAGAATAGCCCTCTGTTAATAATGTGCTACATCTTCCCTCATTATTCCCCATGTACAAACAGAATGTATCCTTTACCCACACTTCGCTTGTTGGTTCTTAAGCCAGTAAGGGTTGAAGAATGGTTTCCTAAAAAGGGTCTGTTTTATGTTTAGCTTGTCTTTCTGCTTACTATTAATGGGAAACACAACATTGCCCCATTCATTAAAATCTTTGAAACACCATTAGACTGCTCCACGTAACAGTGAAGGAAATCAATGCAGCTCTTCCCAGGTGAGAAGGGTTTAATCAGCCGCAGGATCACCCATTTCGCTTAATCAGTTAGAAGTAAGGTAATTGTTAGATATTTGCCATAATTCATTCCTGGGCGTTTATGCTTCGATGACAGATTCTTTTTAACGGATACCAAAACAATAGTGATGGGGGTGGGGGGAGAAAACAAACTATACTGTTATTATATGAGTCTTTTGTTGTTGTTATTATTATTATTATTAAACTTAGAGTAGAAATGGAACTTGACCTAAGTATCAGTCATGGATTAGAACCATGGATTTGAGCTTCTCAAGGAATTTCCTGGAACCTTGTCTACTGAACTGCACTTGATGCTTAGGCTTTCAGGAAGCACAGAGATAGTCCTAAACATTGTTGTTGTTGTTATTGTTTAATTCTTTTTTAAAAAGTCTCTTGTGTATGTGAGTGGGATGTATACACATGTGTGTATATACATGTGTTTTCATGTGGCTGTACATGTGTCACAGTATGCATGTGGAGGGTAGAGGACAACCTTGGATATTAATCCTGTCTTTCTACCTTGTTTGAGGCAGTTGCTTGTGCTGCTACATAAGTCAGGCTAGGGGGTCTGCAAGCTTCAGGAATTGCTACCTCCATCTTCAATCTCTCCATGGGAAAACTGATATTACAGGCTACCAGGTCTGACTTTTTGTGGGTTCCGGGTAACCAAACTCAAGTACTCACACTTCTTCAGCAATCTTCTTGATGACTATCAGAACAGTCTCATTTTTACAGGGAAAAGCTTCTATCCATCTTGAGAATGTTCACAAAAACCAGAAGGTATTCATCCACATATTTTTCTCAGTAAAGTCTATTTCCCAGTAGACACCAGGTCTGTCTTCCCAGTGTCTTTTCCCTGGATCTACTATAGTGTGGCAGACATTGACTCTTTGGCAGGGCACACACTTGTGCACCTCCTGCTCCACAAGGTGTTTTAACCCTGGTACGTGGTACTTAGTCTTGGAAAATGTCTGGATGAGCTTGCTTACCTCTAAATGAGTCCACTGATGCATCTGTTTGATCACAGCTTCTGCTTGTCTTTGTGGCAGGATTTTCTTTCCCTGGAGGTGTATCACAGTCTCTTACTTTTGATGAACTGGTGACTGTAATCTTTGGAAATGAGGGATAAGTCCTCTGTTGTGTAGGCAAACTCGGGCTTTCGTTGCCAGGAGCACCAGCAGGGTGATGGCTGTTTCTGCTTGTGCTTTTCAGTCTGTCATGTTGTTGTTCCTTGCTACCACAGTATCTTCTGGTGACTAGGACAGTAGATGATGTTTACCTTGGCAGGGTCATGGAGGCCCTTCAGTGGAGCCAGTATTACTTGTTTGTTCTTAATTCCTTTTCTTCCTGACGTCAGTAGACTCCTCTGTTGATATATGGCCTCATGGACGTGGGCTGTGGCAGAAACGTACCTGCTATCTATGTAGATCTTGAAACTTTTTCCTTTTCTTAATTCCAAGGCCTTAGTGTGGGCGATCAGTTCTTCCTTTTGAGCTGATGTGTCCTCTGGCAGGGCCTGTCCAGCTACCACAGCTGCTCTAGATAGTTGTTTTAGTCTATGAACCAGGTAACGTCTACACCCTCTAGTGACTGGTCTGTCAGATCTCCATGCCACCTATGTGTCTCAGCAAGAACCTGCTGATAGTCTGGGTCTGGGAGCAGAGTAGCTGAGTTCAGACTTGGGGGGGCAAAAGTGACTCTATAAGAGTTGAACCACAGGGTCTGATAATGAGTCATGTGAGTGCTAGTCAGCCATGATTGGGGGGCTGAACCACACTTTCTAGGGCATGTGGCACTGAGGTTCTGTCCCAAAGACAATTTATCTGTGTCCTTGACTGGTACCGTTATAGCAGCCACAATATGCAGACAAGCAGGCCATCCTACAGCCACAAGGTCTAATTTTTTAGAAGAATGCCACAGGTCTCTTCCAGGGTCCCAATCTATTGCCTTTTGGCAATATCTTTGTTTTCTGCCACGTCTGGAAGGTCTAAAGCTGAAGCCGACATTAGGGCCGTCTTAATAGCATCAAACGCTTGTTGTTCTTTATTTTTTCATACGAAAGGCTATTTACCTCTTTAATTTAGCAAAATCTGGAATCCACAGTCTGCAAAAGCCCGCAGTGCCCAGGAACTTTTCTAACTTGTTTTGCACTGGTTGGTGAGGGAATATGAAACACAGTCTTTTTTCTAGCTTCTTTGACAGGTAGGCCACCAGCTTCTTGTAAGGACTCAGCTTCTGTGTTAGCACCCCTTTTGCTATCCCTTCACTTTTAGCCATGAACAGGTGAAGGGTTTGGTCATGAGGGGGGCTCCTCTTCTTTTTCTCTGGGGCAGTCTCTCACCCAGTGCCCCTTTTCTTTACAGTAAACACATTGACCTTTAGCCAAAAGCTTTCTGTAGTTGCCAGGTACTATCTAAGTTCTCTAGTTTATGTTTTTCTCTTGTCTCTTATCTCTTTTTAATTCCCTGGCTTCCTGTTTCTTACAGATCATTCCCAAGTGCTAGCATTATCAGCATGTGCCACTTTGCTGGGTTCTAGTCTTTGTCATTTACCTCTCTTTGCTGCTGTTTCCTAACTGTAATGGAGGTCTCATGCAATGTTCTCTCTCTATATATATATATATCTTTTTGTTTCTCCTCCTTGTCTTTGTTTCCTTTGGATGTTATCTAATTATCACGTCCGTATCCTGTCACTTATCTTCTCTCATAGTTTACCTCTGCCCTGGTTTATCTTTCTGTCTCACTGCACATCTCTGATTCTGACTCTGGTCTCTTTGTCAGCCTCATGTTTCTTCAACTCTTACTTACTGGTTTCTACTCTAAATATTTCCCATTCAGAGTATCTCTCTCATCTCAGACCTCTCTAATCTCTTTCATCTCTATTTCTACTTCCCCTCATTGTTAACCTCTCTATTTGCCACTGTCATCTATCTCTCCTGAGTCTGCTGAAGATTTGCTCTTAGCTCACTTCTTTGCATCCCTCTATTCTTCCTTCGTTTCTCCTCCTCTGCACTTTCTTAACTACTTATGCTAACTTTCTTACTGACTTACCCTGTCCTTCTTCTAACTTCTGTAACTTCCTATTACCTTGGTCAGATTGTTGGGGCACTTTCTAGCCCCACAAAGACAAGACCCCCACTAGAGCCTGGTAGTTAGACTAGCAGGTGCTCCTTACCTTGGACAGAAACCCCAAGTGGGCAGATACCTCCCTCACTGGAGCTTGCTACAGACTCACTGCCAGCAGCTCAGGGCGGGGTCACCTGAGAAGAGAGGACACATGGGGCAGGGACGGGAGTGCAGCTCTCATAGCTGGCTGCACTGGGCCACTGATATCTCAAAGTGAAAGCACTTTTTCTGTTGCTAACAAGAGATGGGATTCAGGGGAAGGGGGAATGAGAAGCAGCCAGGGAACCCACGGAGCTCTTGGCCAGCCACTCTCACGGTGTCCTCCTCATCTTCTCGTCCGTCTGTCCCATGGAGGCAGGGCTTGGGGTCAGAAGTGGGAAGGTCGGCTCACAGTGCAGGCTCCTGGGAGCGGGAGGAACTAGTGGGCCCCCAAGGGGGGCAGACACTCTGGGAAGAGAGAAAAGGTGGCAGAGGCGGCAACTCTAGTCGGCCCCTCCCCAGCTATGGCAGGCATTGCGGCAGCTCTAGGGAGCCAGGCGGGGCTGGCGTGGGGGCCCTGCACTCAGCCAGTGCCTGCACTCACCATCTTTCTCTTGGGACCCAGTGTACTGGGACTGCCGGGACCTTGTGCCTGCACAGCAGGCTGCCAGGACTGTGCACCCACACAGCTGGCCTCTGTCGCCAAGGCCCTAGCTGCGCACCACCACCACCACCACCGGAAGTCTCCAGTCCCTGTGGCTGCTTTGCGGTGCTCCATTGAAAGCAGTGCCGAGTTGTTGTTCTTAACCATCACTGACAAATTCTGTCCTTAAGTCAGTCTAAGTCCACAGTCAGAGACAAAGGGCTGACACAGTCTGTCCCATGACGAAAACCACAAACAGAAACAAAACAGAAACAGAGAAAAAAGACACCAGTATATCTAAGCACACTTGTTTACTCCCTTTCTGGCAGAAAAAGCACCTTATCTTCCTCACTCTGCCAGATGACAGTCAACCTTTTTGACTGTCCCTCACCCTGAGTACTTCCTCCAGGGTCACCCATGGAACATCTTCCAGGGTTGCAGCCTGTGGGGTCTTAGGACATCTCCCTCCTGCAGCCACTAGGTCCTCATGGTCCACAGTGGCAGCTGCCAGAATACAGAATACCAGAACTGGAAACCCACATGGGACTCGAACTCACCAGGCAGGATTCGAACCCACATTCCCGAAACTGAAAAATCAAGACACAAGGTGGGACTCGAACCCACAATCTCAGAACTGAAAAACCAAGACACAAATTCAGCAGCGCCACACTTAGACACTTAGACAACAGACAACATACAAGACTCACATAATGTACCTCCAAGGGGTATTCTAGGGTTTCTGGGTGCCCCCAAATCCTGGACAAGCCCCCAAGATATACGATCCCCCTTTTGGGGACCCCCACTCTAGTCTAAGGAGAGAGAGCACACCCAAAGAAACATGAGAATCCTTCTTGCTGCAAACACACGAGGTAGTTTAATGACGGAGCTCCAGGTCTATGCAGGAGACAGTGGATTCGACCCTGAGGCTCGAAAGCTAAGGTTTTTTTATGGGGTAAAGGGCTTAGGGATGGGGAATTCAGCATAGTGACACACTATTGGCTTATTCAAACATCAGCAAAAGAATACGTGCAGGTCAGGGTGTCAGAGTTCTGTGAGTTGTTGACTCAGTTCAGATAGTCCTGTTATGTCCTCACATTCCTCTTTATCTTTATGGTCAAGCTGTTCCCAGGGACGTTTTAACTATGGGGCATGCCTGAGTTTGTTCTTCTTTGTTTTCAGCCCCAGGCAGCCTCTAGGCTCACAAACAACCAGCAATTTCTGAGTACTTTATATGACTTACAGGTCTTGAAATTTCATCTTTCTTTCACTCCAATGCCCATCTTGTCTGCTTTCCACTGTGATGATAATGCACTGATGACTCTCGGCAACTGTAAGCAAGACCCCAGTTAAATGCTGTCTTTTATAAGAACTGCCTTGGTCATGTTGTCTCTTCACAGAAAAGGAACAGTAACTAAGACAAAGCGTTTGTTTGTCTTACATGTCCATCACAGAGAGAAGGAACAGAGAGAGAGGGAGAGAGGGGGAAGGAAGAGAAGTAGGAACCCATAGTCAGGAACCCAAGCAGAGGCTATGAAGGAATAGTGTTATGTTACCTACTTGGCTTGATTGTTTACATTGAATTTTTTTTAAGACTGTAATATAATTGCAATATTTCTCCCTTCCATTTCCCCATTCCAAACCCTCTCATATCTTTCTCTTTGTTCTCTTTCCAATTCACAGTCTTTTTTTTCACTAGTTGTAATTGTATGCCTTCTTATACAACTGAGGACCACCCACCCAGGGGTGGTGCCACCCACAGTGAGTTGGATCCTCCTACACCAATTATTAATCAAGAAGTTTCCCAATAGACTTGCCTATTGATCAATATCTATAGGAGGCATCTTCTCTGTTGAGGTTTCCTCTTCTAAGATCACTCTAGCTCTTGTCAAGTTAACAAAAAAATTAACCAGGACATAGTGACCTCACTCTTTTCTGTTGTGGACAGTTACAAAATAAACAAAACAAAACAAAACAAAACAAAACAAAACAAGAACAACAGCACCTCCAACATTCAAATGCAGGGAGAAATATTGTGTTTGTTTGTTTTTCTTTTGGACTCAGGCTTGTGTGAGTGAAGGCTGAACCGGAAAGAAGAGACTAAATTCATGGTCTGGCTATACAAATTAATATGCATACAGTCTCAATTTTCATACCTGCCAAATACAGATGAGGCGTAAGGATTAGTTATGACACTGTCTGGAAACCTTTACCTTTAGTTAGTGATTGACAGACCTTCACTAATTGAATCACCTGTGGCTAACTTCTCACTGTAAGTCTATCTATGGAGTGATCATTTAATAATGATAATGAAAATCTTCAATCTGTAGATCACATCAAGTCTATGACTTGATTTATTGTAACACACTGCAATGGGCTAAATGCTTATGTATCTCTTAAACTTTATATATTGAAGTACTAACTCCTTTGCGATGGTGTTAGGAGCTGAACAGTTGGAAAGTAATTGTGTCAGGAGGGTGAAGTTCTCACGCATAGGATTAGGGATAGAATTAGGATCCCTTATAAACAGATCCCTGAGAGGATTTTGATTTTCTTTCTTTGATGTGAGGATACAAGACAGGAGACTGTAACCCAGAAGAGATCCTCACCAGGCAACAATTATAGACTCAAATGTAGGCCTTCCACCTTTGAGAAGCCTGAGATATAAATTTTGGTTGTTCATGAGTCATCTTGTCCTGACACTTTGCGACAGCTGCTTATAGAAAGACATATATATGCCTTTGTATGTTCAGCTACATGTTACATGCAGTTACTTTTCCCCAGAATTGTGTAAGTTGTGGCAAAGAGTAGATGATCTGCACTGACTAAAGTATTCTCTAGCATATGTCCTAAAGTATTCCCCTCTTCCACAGGCTGGCGACCAGGACACTAGAGTGTGAATTGAGAGATCCAAGCCATAACCATCATCACTTAGGCATTTTTACCCTGAAGAAAAGGGTAAAAATGAACTAGTGCTGACGAGCTTGTGGAAAATCAGACTGATCATGTGGCTTTTGTCTCCTAGTTATCACACTGATTCTGCTTAAAGTCACTGTCAAAATTTTAGTATGTCTTAAGCCAGGTATGGTAATATACACCTTAAGTCCCGCACCCTGGAAGCAGAGGCAGACAGATCTTTGTGTGTTGGAGGTCAGCCTGATTTATAGTGAGTTCCAAGACAGCCAAGGCTACATATTGAGACCTTGTTTCAAAAAGGAAGAAGAAATTAGTATGTCTTATCAGTCATAAATTATGCTCATTTTTATAAAGACAGATCATTTTAAATGTTTAAACAACGAAGCCATATCTGAGGGATACTGTTTCATAGCAGACTTCCTGGCATTTTGGCTTTCTATCCTAGGAATGGATAAACATCAGTAAAAATGCTAGTGTTGTAGGGAGGAAATTTCATGAGGTCCCACACCTAGACAAAGCAACTAATGGCTGCAGAGAGAGGGAGAATTAGCCTTCCCAGAAATGAGCACCCTTATTGGTTTTCCAATACAAAGTGGCCAGCCCTGAAACCATATACAAAAATGAACTCAGCAGATTGTATATATTGTGAATAAATACACACATATAATAATAATAATAATAATAATAATAATAATAATAATAATAATAATAAAGAGACTGTTAATTTGTGAGTCAAGAGCCATTAGGAGAGTTTGGAGGGAGGGCTTCTGAGAGGGGCTGGAGGGAGGAAATAGAAGGGGGAAATGGTATAATTCTATTTTAATTAAAAGCATATTAAGAAAAACTAAAGCTACTGATGGTTTGGAAATTAGTTAACACTTCAACAGTTATTTCCAAAGTTCAAGAACTGAGTCTTTAGAAAAAAGAAAAAATGTACACATCTTTTGTTATGAGAGAAAACCAAGCGACAGAAACAGTATGAAACTGGATGTTCTTCAAGTTAATTACTTAGAGTTTACATTGTGGAATTTATTTGCCATGACTCGGGACATTGTCTAGGTATTATATTTCACTGTACCAAAAGAACTAGTGATTTCTGAGAAGCAATAAATCTCATAATTATTATTTTAATTCACATTACACCGACCATTTCAGAGCTCATCTTTTTTTTTCTCCCTGTGGGACCTGAGATCAAACTGAGCACCTGTGCATTTGTGCATAAGTTGAGCTCTATCTGCAACCCTCACACTTCATTTTGATAACATATTTGCCAAGTTATTAACAGGCAGTGATTTGCTTCTCAGCGTTATGGTGTACATAATAGACTCAGGAGCTTGTTAGAACGTGAACATTAGCAGAATGGATTCTTAACTCTAAGATGTTCAATTGTCATTTCCCTACCTATAATCACACTGACTGTTTATGTGGGGTAATATATTACTTACTTTTCTCTTTACTGTGATAAAACTTGTAACAAGAAGCAACTGATGAAAGGAAGGGTCTATTCTGACTTCAAGTTAGAAGAACTACATCCCATCTTATCAGGGAAGGCATGGCAGCAGGAACAGGTGGTCACATTGCACCCACAGTCAGGACTCACAGAGTGAAGAGAAAATGGATCTGGGCTATAAGCCCTCAAAGCCCTCCACTAGTGACCTACTTCCTCTGGTAAGGCTCTATTTCCTAAAATTTTAAACCTTCTTAAACACAGCCATGAGCTGGTGCCAAGTGATCAAACACATGGGCCTGTGGGGGACACTGGCCATTTAAACCACAACAGTAAATGTTTCCATTTGGGTATATAAAGGTATGTGAGAATAAAGATAGCATCTGAAAATCTGAGTAGAAATTCCTGTCATTTTACAAGTATGTGCTAAGAACCTGTGATGTGTGAGTCTCAAAGCATCCATTGCAGATATGGTAGTGGTGTTGATGGAACTGGAGAAGAGAGATAGGAACAGACGGTGAAATAGTATAGAAGAAAGGAAGGAATCAATCAAGGGGACCATTGTGGAACTGCAGGTTAAAAGAGAGAGGAGATATCTATAAAGGCCCTGAGGAATGAATGAAAATTGATGTGTCCTGGGAACTGGAAAGAGCATAGAGTTACTAGGGAAAGTGGAAGAAGCTGATATTACAATGAACACAGAGTCTCCTAGGCTATGTCAAAAGAGAAGAAAAAGTTTAAGTTTTATATATTTATAGAATGAAAAATATACAGATATCAAACTCTGGCTTCCATATATACACTCACATGATTGAGCACACCTGCATACACACACACACACACACACACACACACACACACACACACAGGGTTGGGTGGTGGGTGGTGGGAGAGAAACAGAGACAAACAGAGAGACAGAGATGGAGAGGTGAGAGAACACAGGGAGGAAGGGAGGGAGGGAGGGAGGAAAGAAGGAAGGAAGGAAGGAAGGAAGGAAGGAAGGAAGGAAGGAAGGAAGGAAGGAGAGGAGGTACCATTGCACGTTTTCTTCCATCTTCCATCACATGTGTTTGTGATGTGCTTGTATGTGTATAGATAGGCACATGTTTGTGATTGTGCATGCATGAGGAGGCCTGAGGCCAATGTTAGAAATCATCTTTCCTTGTTCTTCTTCCTTATTTCATTGAGACAAGGTACCTCAATCAAAACCAGAGGTGGCTGGCTGGTATGACTGGTCATGCTAGCCTGTTTGCTTTGGGTACCTCCTTTCTCCACCTTCTGAGGCTGGAGTTACAGATGGGATGCCATGCCCACACAACTTTTGTGTGAGTTCTGAGACTTCAAACCCCACTCCTCATGCTTGTGTAACAAGTGGTTTAAGCAGTAAGCCATATCCCGGGATCCCAGTTTCTTTTATTAAAGTGGAGATTAATACAAGAATGTTCCAATGGATGAACTTTTGATGTCATTTTCCTGGGTTATTGCTTCTCAACTATTCTTGATATATCTAAAGGAAAGACAGGTATGGTGTGACTTTTAATAATAATACATATACTGCAAAATAATATAGCCATAATATTACCTAACATTGCTACCAAACCAGAAAAAGAGAGGTTATTTTGTTCTTTTAACTTAAAGTATTCCATAGATGTAGCTGAAAACATTTCGGCTTCTCTGTACACACACTGCCACCTCTGCAGAGATCCTAATGTTATTTCTCCCATTTACAAAAGATGCCTGTCCTGCAAATCATGGAAAAACCCAAAACCTGGTCTGTGAACCCTTCATACTGCATTCCTAAGACACCACAAGATAAAAGAAATACAGAAACATGCACATGTAATAAAGACTTCTACAGATCTACATGGGATGGTATGTTTTAATACTGTAAACTGACTTAAATAACAGTTCCAACTTCTAAAATGTAGTGTTTTTCAGATGGCCCCATGAAGCATGTAGTTTTTGTTACTCTCTTTAAGCTCCAGGCAGACCGTACTACCAGTCCCTGCCCAGGGAATATTGGATCCATGGATGAAAAATTCAGACACACATGTAGCTCAGTTTCAACCTGCCTCATTGACTCAATTGCTGGGTGCTTCTAATCTCCCATAGCTAGCATGCCCTTTCTTAGATCAGCACCTCTTAATCTCCCCTTACCTTAGTATCCCAGTTTCCTTCTCCTTGTTCAACAACACAAACCTGCCCTCTGCTTGGTTGTATTCCTAATCTGCCTGGTGAAGAGGTCTATGGTTGCTCCACCTGAGATCCCACATGGCTGGTCACCTTTTCTTCTTCCAAAGCACGGTGAAATTTCCTTTACTCTTTTTGTGTCTCTTAGCCTGCCCGTGGGGACACAGAAGTCCTGCCTCTTTCCTTCTGCCCAGCAATTGGCCCCGGCATCGTTATTGATAGATCAAGAACCAATTGGGGAACAGGACCTTAACATCAGCACCACTCTTTACAATCCCATGTTCCTCTACTTCTTAATGACATGATCTGCATGTTATCTCAAAAGCTGCTCAGGAAATTGACATTTAGAGAATTCCCAACAGAAATGATGAAATACTAATGATCATGATTCATATAAAATTCCGTTTTTCTTAATAAGTCAGGCAGAAAACAGAGGTCTAGGTTTAGTAGCCCTTTAAAGCCAAGGAGCTAACTGGAGGCTTTTTGTGAGTTAGTCTACTTTAAAGGGCTACATTTTGAAGTACTGTATGATTGACACACCCCTCTTTAATATCAATAACCATCAAACAGTACCAATAGAGAAATGTGCAAGTGTCAAGTTCAATAGTTTCCGCATGCAGTTTCATTAGTAAGTGGAAAATCCCAAATTGGTTAAGTGATTAAATTTCTGTCACTGCCAAATCATTGTGGGGAACAGGTCATATAACCATCATTAGCATGGTTTTCTGGGATCAGCTTTTTGGTGTCTTGGAAAAGCAGGATTACAAACCAGTAGACTTTGTGTTGAATATTAAAGGCCAAGTATGACCTTGCACATATCTCTTAATCTCTTTTATAGTCAGTGTCCTCATTTGTAAACAGAAAAAGAAAATGTATCCTTTGTCTGGTTTGTGTACTCAGATGAACACACATGGGTATCTGGAAAGCATTTTACAATGACTTTAAGCATGTATTTGCTTTTATAATATGGGATCATGAAATTTTTATGCTGTTACTGTAGCATGGTCAATGTTAATCCCATGCCCCACTGAGTCATCCACCCACATTTGGAGAATCCAAAATACATCTCTTCTTTAGAAAATGTTGAAAAAGGGCTGGGGATCATTGATGTACTATGTCTTCTTTAGTAATACTTAATAGCACATGAAAACAATCCCATATAAAAATATCCTTTGCATTGATTGAGATTACAATGTGTGGCTTGATCTGTGTCATAGAGGAAAAGGTGACTAGCAGGTGTCAACTACCTGAAACTTTTCTTTTCTTTGCTTTGCTTTGCTTTGCTTTGCTTTGTATATATATATCTTTTTTCTTTTATCTATCTATCTATCTATCTATCTATCTATCTATCTATCTATCTATCATCTATCTATTTATTATATGTAAATACACTGTAGCTGTCTTCAGACACTCCAGAAGAGGGCATCAAATCTCATTTCAGATGGTTGTGAATCACCATGTGGTTGCTGAAATTTGAACTCAGGACCTTTGGGAAAGCAGTCAGTGCTCTTAACCCCTGAGCCATCTCTTCAGCCCCTGAAACTTTTCTTGTCCTCAGCTATGAATCCTCATTTGATGTTTACAGAGATTAACACACTGCTTAGTAGATATTTTGTAAAAATATCTTATGTGTATCTATACTCAATATATCTACAAACATTTTTTCCTCCTCATAATTACTGACAGTGTCATCTCTTGTGGTGACAACCTCTAAAACTTGGGAGTTATTTCAGATTTTTCTTGTTCATCTCCCTGCTCTGAACTGGAAACCAACCCTGTAGATTTTCATTTGTATACCATCTAGTCATACATTGCATTCTCATTGTGTTGCCTTTGTCTTGATTCTGGGCCACCATGTTCCTTCCTAACAGAATTAGTGTGATATCGTAACTCATCTCCTCTGTCAAGAGCTGTCTTAGAACTTGTCCTCTTCAATAAAGACAGGTTTAACTTCTCAAGTGAGGGATGCCATCAATCTATCCCTTTGTTAAGAACTTTGCATTTTTAAATAAGTTTACAATTTTGTATTGGGCTGTCTTTCTCACTACCTGGGGTGGATATAACCTGGGTCTTTAGTTGGACACACTTGCTAGGATTTTCAGAATATGATATATTAACATACATTTTTAAATGTCCTAGCCTTATACACACCACATCCCATTATTTCGTACTGGTTGTCTATTTTCTGTCAATGTCATATTGCTTTGTGCTTTGAGATTTTTACACATGATATTAACAGTCTAGAAAAATTTATTTTCTTAACTATAAGTGTATCCATTTTTACCCTCTAAACTTTTGCTTTACTACCAACTCTTTCTAGAAATCTTCCTGTTATATAGTCCTTCCTTGTAGGTGATAGTGGTGCACACCTTTAATCCTAGCACTCTGCAGGCAGAGAGAGACAGATCTCTGTGAATTTGAGGCCAGCCTGGTCTACAGAGTGAGTTTCAGGACAGCTAGGGATATACCGAAAAAGCCCTGTCTTGAACCCTGCCTCCCAAATGTCCTTTCTCTAGACTGATGTGTGCAGACTTGGTGTGCACCATAATGATACTTATTAAATCTGAAGGATTCTGATCCTGACATTTTCTTGTGCATCCCTAGATTTGAACAGTGGTTGGTAGGTCAGCTGGCATCCAGTGCATCTTTCTGGAATGGATGAGTCAGTGAGAGCCTCTTGAGAAGTAAAGACCAGTCAGGAACTAGGTTGGGAAAATAAGGGAAGCAGAACACTAAACATGTTCTCTGTTTGATTAAAGACCCAGAGAATTAAAGAAAGCATGGGATTACAAATGTGTTCTGGCCAAGGACTGGCATATGCATTATGTTACGGGAATGGCCTTAGAGTTACTAAAGTACAGTAGATGCTATTGTACTTTGCTGTGTTACAAGAAGGAAGGATATCCAGGGCAAAGGCCACGAGGCAAAAGCAAGACTATACAGAAAGCTGGTTTGGCTGGGGCTCTGTATAGAAGGCATTGTACACTGAATTGTGTCATCTACCCCAGGCTTGAAGCCATGAGATCTAGTATTCTATAATGTATTTGAAGATAGGATCTTTAGAGTGGTGATTTAAAAAAATTATCATGTTCAATAGTAGGATGTTCATTCTTTTGAGTACTCATAGCAAAGACATTAATATGGCTTTAATCCAGTCTAAATGATATTCTTATAATGTACAGGAAGAAGAAAAAGGAGAAGGAGGAAGAGGAGGAAGAAGAGAAGAAAGAGGAGGAGGAGGAAAAAGAGGAGAAGGAAGAGAAGGAAAAGGAGGAGGGTGGAAGAGGAGGAGGAAGAGGAGGAGGATGAGAAGGAGTAGTAGTTGTTGTTGTAGTGGTTTTGAAGGCAGAAGGAGTCACCTTGGGGATGCAAGTACAGAGGCTAATCCAGCAGGAAGGTGGCCACCTGGAAGCTATGAAGAGAGGTCTCAGTAGAAATTTAGCCTGATGACACGTTGATCTTAGCCTTCCAGAACTGCAAGATTAGACAGTGGGGAAAAGAATGTATAGGCTCTGTGATTACTATGTGTGAAAATGTAAAGACACAAAGTTATGGCGTGGACAGAGAAAGGAATGCATTTGTTCAAGCCACCAAGTCTACGCTACTTCTTGAGGCATCTGTAGCAAACTGACGGAACCAAAGGAAAAACGCTCAAGTTAGAGGAGTGCTAGGTGTTTGAGAAAAAAAAAAGAGCAGAAGGGATTAAATTTGCATGGCTGCTAGAAGGAAAAAATTTTTAATTTTGACAAATGGGAAGCCATTGAAATGTTTGGAGTTTGGAGCAGGTCACTAATCTCTCACTTTAACCTTTATGCATCCTGCGACTTGAATATAGCAGGCTCATCTTGTTAAGGCCGTCACAACTGTCAACAGTGTAGGATGGAAAGGGCAGAGAAGACTGAAGAACACAGGGAGAGCTTTCCCACTTCCATTTACAGCTGAGAGTTTGCACACCCGGAAAGGCCATAACTTGCCTGATGTGACACAATAATTATACAGCAGTCACAGACTCAGGATCTTTCTGACTTTGTGCTAGGAGAGGGATGCTTTTGATATCTTATGTTAAAAATGCAGGTTTGATGTCCTGATATTTTAGGAAAGCTGGATTTCTCCCTTTGAAGAAATATTGACATTAATGAGTTATAATGGCCATGGAATACACAGTGAGACTTGGCTGCTCACCCATGATTCCATAACCCAAGGACTTGTAGCTGGATAGACTCGTAGAACAAATGGAAAATTTTCATGGCTCTAGTCACATCTGCTTCCACGGGTGTCCTTCATGGAAGATCATTTCACTGGAAGGACAATTTTCAGAGATGATAGTATGAAGGACTGACCTCTAAACCAGTCTTCAGAATATTAGCAGGGTAGCCTCCTGGTTAAAAAAAAAGAACTAGCAGTCTATGTGAATTTATACATGTAATATGCACATTGCATATATATGTAATATTGTATATATATAATGTACACATATATAAAACATGCAGATGATAAAAATGTTTAATAATATGTTTGCTGTATAAAAATCTACAGATCTACAGTACTGAGTATGATTGTGTAGAGGTCTGAGTTCAAATTACACTTACAGCTCTTAGCTAAGTATGAAGTTGGAGGTATTGCTAAAATTCAGCAAACTACAGTTTCTTATCTGAAATAAGGGATAGTAATAAGAATAATTTTAGCTAGCATCCAATTGTGATCATTAAAAAAAGTTAGCATAAAGTAGTTAAGACAATGCCTAGACCTCAATAAATGTTCAATAAAGGTAGCTTTTATTAACATAGATGTGTTATTGTTTGTTTCTTTTATTTTCTTTGGGTTTACTCTCTCTTCTTTTTCTGATTTCCTCATGAAACCAAGACAATTGACTTGAGATTCTCTCCCTTTGTAATGTACATACTTGTTTAGAGTCACTGGCCTTCTGAGCCCTGCTCTAGTGGCAATCTGTTACTTTTGATAAATTGTGTGCTTAGTCCCATTAGACCCATACCCTCTCTCAATCTTTGAGACTTCCTTCTTGCCCTACAGGGTAATTTCCAGGTATTTAGAGAGGATCACTGTTTTAAATACACATGTCTGCTCCTTAATTCAAGTTTACTTCTCTAATGTTTAGAGACCATACTTGGTGTATCAACTTACACAGAATATTATCTATCCTGTTGAATTACTCTTGCCAAGGATGATTAACCCATTGTTGGCTGTAGGTTAAAATGGTTGATAGCATCATTCAAGTCTTCTATGTCCTCACTGATTCTCTCCTTTCATGATCAATTACCAAAAGGTGGTGCCTACCTTCCCTACTATAAACTGTAAAACTATAAAATGTTGTGCATTAATTCTGTCACCTCAGCTTTTTAAAAAATGAACACATGTGTTGTTTAACAATATCATACATGTATATAATGAGTTTTAGTCAATGCTTCTCTCCATTACCCTCTCTCATCTCCCTCTCTCATCAGCTTCCTTCTGATCAGTACTTATGTGGTATGACTATTGATTTATTTTTGTTACTAGTTTTAGAAATCTATTTAGAAAGTGGTATGTTTCAGAAAATAGATAGTTGACTACTGTCTTTTAAATCCAATTTAGCAACACCCATGACTAAGTACATTAATGTCTTTCATATATACTCTAGTTGTTGGTTTGAATGTGAAATGTACGCCCTGTCCTGTAAGTTTGTGTTTGATATACTGTTGTATTATTTTGAAGGGTGTGGAGGACCTAGGAGATGAGGCCTGGCCTGGCCCATACGTCACAGGGAGCAGGCCTAGTTCCTGCCCACATCCACCTCTTCATGCTGTTCTATGGCATGAACCTCTGCCCCATATTCATGTAGCCATGGATGGAGGCTTCCCACTACTATGACACTCCCACTACAGTGAAAATACATTTTCTGGACACAAATAGTTTTTTCAATTTTGTTGAAGCTCCCGTTTTTGGATGAGTCATCTCTCGTTTCGTCTGTATGAAATCTTCCTTTAGCTTGTCTCTAAAAAAGATACTTTCATCATATAAAGAAATCTCCATTAAAGTTTTTTGTTTTAATTTTCAGTAATCTAAACATATTTTTCATTTGTCATTTGGATTGAATAGTTTTTTTTTTAAATAAGAAAGACAGGCATGCTCTTATTTTTGTTTCTATCTGTGATAGCTACACAATCCCTCCTGTTGTTTTTAAGATTTTATCTCGAGTATTATCTATTCCCCAGTTTCACCATTTTCCTTGGCTTCTTTGCTGAGGTTTACTATTCTTAGATTCTTTGAATTTCTTGGTTCCTCAGTGTCTCAGGGTTTCTATTGCTGGGAAGAAACACCATGACCAAAAGCAACTTGGGGAGGAAAAGGTTTTATACTTCCAGGTAACAGTCTATCACTGAAGGAAGTCAGGGCAGGAAGTCAAGAGGGCAGGAATCTGGAACCATGAACTGAAGCAGACACCAGGGAGGTACGCTGCTTACTGGCTTGCTTTCATGGTTTGCTTAGCCTTCTTATAGGATCTAAAACCACCCACCAAGGGGTGGTGGCACCATCCCATTGAACCGTCCCAAATCAATCAGCAGTCAAGAAAATGTAGCCATAGATTTGCCTACAGGCCAACCTTATGGAGGCAGTTTCTCAATTATGATTCATTCTTCCTAGTTACATCTTGGTCCTTGTCAAGTTGGAAAAAAAAAAAAGCACATTTGGATTTCTAGTTTTCATCAAATTTTATAAGTTTTGGACTTCACTCTTTCAAGTTTTTTGTTGTTCCTAACTCCTCCTGAAATTCCTGTTACATGGATGTTAATGTTATCATCACTGTTACTGTCTCATATCTCAGTGATGCTTATATTTTTGGTCTTTTTGGATTTTTAGGCTTTATATTCTAATTCACTGATGTTTTGTTTATGGTATCTACTCAGGTACACACCTCTGAGGAGTATTTTATATTTAGTATATTTTTTGGCCTACAGGCATTTCTTAGTATTCTCATATTTTCATGCTTCCTCTTTATCATGCCCAGTTTTTGCATAACATTTTTTAAACATACAGGTAATATAGACAATAAGTGTTTTAGAGTTCGTGTCTGCTACCTGAAGCATCTTGGCCTTTTCCCTTTTCAGTTCATTGACTTCTTCCTACAGTCCTGACCTTGTGTATTTCTTAAAACAACCTTAGCAATCATGCTGTTGTTCAGTTTGGGCACAGTTGAATTAATTGGAGGCAGCTGGATCTTATCAGAAGTTATTAATCTAGAGATATCTTACTCCCATTACCAAAATAGTGGCCCTCTGAGGATTTGACCTCATGTTTATTGAACTATGAAATATTTCCCTTCTTGGCCTTGGGATCATAAATGAATGTCAGCTCTGTGTGTTTCCCAAGGATTTTGTAATTCATCTCTTATCCTCTCACTCCTTGGACTCAGAAGCTGTCTGTTATAAATGTTCACATCGGACTTCAACCTGTGCCTATAGGGGACCCTTCTGTGTATCTGAAGAGCTCTTGTCTTTCTTTGTTCAGCTTTCTTTATTCTGGTGTCCACTTCTTCAATCCTAGCTTCCTGGCTTCTCTAAACATCTGCCTCCATTTCCTCAACTCATCTGGAAAGGCAAGCCTTGCATGGTTTGCTACCAGCTTCCCCAAAGCAGCCTACTGTCATGAGCACCAGGCTTAGAGGTAAAGAATGTATCCAGTACTTAGCACTCATGTTCTAGGACCCCAGGCAAAATGGGATAGCAAGGATGGTCATCCCCTTTATATCACGTCATGATTTTCCTTTATTGTAGGGAATCACAGAACTGTATTCTGGTTCAAAATGTGAAATTTATATGTGTGTGTGCACATGTGCATGCATTTGTGTAAAGTGTGTATGTGTGCAATTTTCTTTCATTTTTATAATTATGACAATTATTAGAGGTGTAACTACATTTTGACCAAAATATAAGTACCCTGATTTGTTTTTAAAGTTATTTATTCTGTGTGGAATATAAATTGTATAAGACAAGAGTAAAAGTGTAAGGATGAAACATTGAATTCTATTACTATTCTCTTAGATGACGGTGGCCCAAATATCGAGTCTTATATGAGGACAAAATATTTGAAAAATACATTGACTGAGTCAAGGTCCATAAGGCTACTTCCAATACCTTATACCATAAATGTTCCCAGAATCCAACAGTTAAGGGACTTGACCACTCTCAGGCTGCTGTTGGAAAGTGATGGAACATTTAAGAACTGGGTCCTGCAGTCTGGTATGATGGTATGTGCCTAGAATTGCAGCCCTTGGGAGGCTGACGAAGGATGATTGTGGGGTTGAGGTCTCTCCCATAAGTTTTAAGCCTGGCTGGAATGAAGAACCAAAATTAGAGAAATAGTGATGAGATGTGTAGGTGTAGTGTGTAGGTGAGTGTGGATGTGACTGCCCAGAGGGAAAATCAGTCTTATTCTCTTTTTCTTCCTTTTGTTTTCAGGCACTGAGGTATAGGGGTGGCTCTGATGCTGTCCTGTTCCCCAGTTGGTTCTTGATCTGTCAGTAAAGAAGCCATAGGTCAATTGCTGGGTGGAAGGAATAGGCAGGAATTCCAGGTCCCTGTAGGAAGAGAGATAGACACAAGGGAGGAGAGTTAGCCAGGCTTCTGATGGATTAAAGTTGACCAGACATGAGATCTCAAAACGGAGAGACCATACAGACTGCTCCTACAGGATGTAACTGAACAAATAAGTTTAGGACAGCTGGGAGGTGAGCAACTAAGTTTAGGACAGAGATAAGAATATTGATAAGGAGCCGGGCGTGGTGATACACGCCTTTAATCCCAGCACTCGGGAGGCAGAGGCAGGTGGATTTCTGAGTTTAAGGCCAGCCTGGTCTACAAAGTGAGTTCCAGGACAGCCAGGGCTATACAGAGAAACCCTGTCTTGAAAAACTAAAAAAAAAAAAAAAAAAGACTATTGATAAGGGCATGCTTTTCCAGGTGGGAGACAGTAGCACCCAGCAATTGTGCCCAAAGGCAAGTTGAAAATGAGCAACTGATGTATGTGTGTTATTTAGGTGTGGAGTCAAGGGAAGCTGGGCGGGGCCTGTTCCCAGAGCATAGGCAGGGTAACAACAGCTACACACACAGCACTGGGGTTAGTGGTTTTCCTGTGGCCTGTCTACTGTGATTGGCTGCCTCACCTCAGGCCCCAGAGCAAATGGACAATTGGTCATGAACTTGAATCTCCAATACTGGATCAAGCTGCTCATTATTCTTCTTTCAGACGCTGACTACCTCAGACATTGGTTAGAGTGAGAGAAGGCTGACTAACATCCTATTCAAGTCTGTTTATAGATTGACTCATTCTTTTTTGAGGATCTTACTATGCACCCTGGCTGGCCTGGCATTTGCAATATAGCTCAGAATGGCCTTAAACTCACAGATATCCCTTTGCCACCTAAGTTCTGGGACTGAAGACATGTGCCAGCCACCACTCTCTTAGATCAATTTTAATAGTTCAATAGTTATGAACTTAACTGCTTTGTCATAATCAAGCTTATAATTTTAGGCTTTATACATGGGCACACCTAAGGCCCACATCAGTGGGATAGAAAAATCCAGTAGCTGGGAAGAAACTTGGAATAACTAAGTCAACTGCTTACAGAGGGAGTGGAGTAAGGGATTACATTTTGGGCCCCAAAGGATGGGCAACCACAGTGTCCCCATGAAATGGAAGTTCTTACTGACCCTATGGTAACCAGTGCAGAAGAGGATAATATTTATGAATCTATGCTCAGGCTTATTTTTACATCTGATATTATTATAAATACTCAATCATGCTCAAAAATCCCTTCATTATGTAGGAAGCCAGACATTATTACAGCACATCACTGTTTTAACCAGAGTTCTGTGGGTTAGGGCAGGTTTTACTGCTTATTTCAGGATGACTGACGATGGACCTGCTTATTGGGTCTAGAGGGCAGTGATGACATACAGGACTCTCAGATGAATATAGCTTTGAAGTTGTATTCCTTGAGGTTGAGGAATTCTTATAAGGTAACATAGGTCTTTTCCTTTACCCCCAAGAAAGAGACAAGATCTTGTCCTGTTTTGAAGGGAGTGTGCACACATGTGTGCATGTTAGAATGCATGTATGTTAGACTAATGAAGAAGATCAATGTCCCGAAGCTGGTCATCATTAATCAACAACATAGAAAGAACTTTGTCAAAATATCTACCAGGAAGTCTAAACAAATCCACTCAGCTGATACCAGATCTTTTCTGTGTGGGAGAGAGGGAAAAGTGTGGTGATTTGAGGTCTGGTTTAGGAAGAGGTATCAGATCCAAGGGAAAAGGAGAGCAGAGATGGGTACTTTCAGACCTTCATCAAGGGCTTCCATACTCATTTACAACTGATGAAGAATAGAGAGAACAAGCAACAGAAGTATTTTTTTTAATACTCTAGTTGGGAATGCTAAATGAAAATGCAAAACAAAACACAAAACAAGCAAACATACATACAAACCCATACACACCTAAAACACATCTCTATTAAAAGTCAACATCTTCCTCAGACCATTTTTCTGTCTGTTTGTGAAATAAATGGTCTCACAGTGGCCAAAATTTGGGGAATGGCATAGAATAAATCTCTCTGAAGAAAATTCCAAACTAAGAATATAGGATTGAAATAAGCAACTCATGAGTCTACAGGTTCTTTCAGGGAAAGAACTCATTTAATAGATGCAGTTAATAGCTAACATGTATCTTCCATGCTGTACGTGGTAAATGTTAACAGTTGGGAGTTCAGTAAAAACCTATAGTTTTGAGGGAAAATAATATTCTGTGGACAAATGAGTTTGAAAATATGCCTGATATCACATCTTATGGATTCACAATCTAGAATATCCTATTGAAGGCTTTGAGAAAGTCTACAGAAAACATATTTTTTGATTAAATAAATTTCTTCCACACTATCTTTGCCCATGAAGCTGTTTTATAGGGAGTATTGGTATCATGCATTACATTGTAAAAGCCCAAGGTATCTGTGAGGACCCAGAATACATTCCAGTGACCAGGATTTTGAAAGATGACCGTGATGCCATAGTGCACTCTTGTAAAATTGCATCTACACTACAGAATCATGTTATCTACTTTAAAGTTTCCAATGTTGCAATGAAACACCATGACCAAAAAGCAAGTTGGGGAGGAAAGGCTTTATTCAGCTTACACTTCCATTATTACTACTCATCATCATGGAAGTCAGAACAGAAACTCAAACAGGACTGGAACCTCGAGGCAAGAGATGATGCAGAGGCTATGGGTGGGTGCTGCTGTACTGCCAGGGAAATGTTAGTGCCCCCCCACCCCCCAAATGGAACTGATCTGATGCAACTCATAGCAGGGTCTTTATTCTATTTGAGCTAGCTTGGACCCTTCCAATGTACCACCAACACGCAGGACAGTTTTGGTGGTAGAGGAACCCCAAATATCTATGGGGCAAAGCAGTAAGCCAGGAGAGTAAGTGTCCAAGCATCTAACTGGAAAGCTACTGTAGCCTTTACATAATTGGCTGATGCTAGGAGTCCTATCATAAACTTAATTTTTGTCCCCCTCTGCATTGGTGGCCATTAGGCTTATAATCTGGAGGTGCAGATCTGTTGAGGTTGAGGGGAATAACCTGGAGATGCTGGTCTTGTTGAGGTTGTAATCTGGAGACACTATTCTTGTTGGGGACTAGCCTAGAGACTGGAGCTAGGCTTGAGTTTTGTTGGGAGATAACTAGGAAACTAATGCTAGGTACCAGCCTGTTAGTTTACCTGAGTTAGGTCAGGTTCTCTAAAATGGAGTCTGAACTTAAAAGATTTGACCTCTCGCTGCTTACTTGTTTGCTCTCTGTTGCTGGTTTCGCCTGCTTTCTTAGAGAACCCAGGACCACCAGACCAGGGATAAGACCTTCCACCATGGGCTTGGCCCTCCCACATCAATCAATTGAGACTTAGATTTGCATCCTATGGAGCCATTTTCTCCATTGAGGTTCAGGTAACTGTAGCTTGTGTCAAGTTGACAGAGTAGCCAGCACACTAGTCAAGATAAATTGATTTGCTATATGAGTTAGTCTGTGTAGGTTACAACTAGAAAGAGCAGCTTGCTTTTGCTCCTACAGATTTGATATTTGAGTTATTTACCACTTGTTTGTTTTCTTTTGCTGTGACAAAATACGACCCAAAGCATATTACAAAAAGAAGAGTTTATAACAGCTTATGGTTGCATAGGGGCAGACATGGTGGTTAGAACAAGAAGCTTAGAGATCGCAGCTTGGCCATTTACAGGAAGCAAAGAGTGTGAACTGGAAGTGAGGTAAGGCTATAAACTCTCAAAGCCCAAGCCCAGTGATGGACTTCCTCTGATAGGGCTTCTGTTCTAGAAGTTCTACAATCTCCTAAAGTAGCAATGCTAACTGCAGACCACATATTTAAACACAGGGGCTCTTGGGTGACGTTTCTCACCACCAAACTTAAACTGATCTCCTAGGATCCACTAATAAAGCAAACACAAACAAACAAATAAACAACCCAAAACAGAACAACCCCGAACTTTTGGTCTCTAGTGACATTTCTGATTACTAACAGATAATAATAACAAAAACAAAAGCCAAACACACCTGTTTCCACAGTTGAGAGCAGTCTGGTGTGAGGTCTGAGCCATATGACCTTCAGCCACTCATTGTTAGAATTCTGTAACCACTCAGGTGTGAAAACCTTGAGAAGGCCCCCAAGCTGCTTCCCTTAATTTCTCCTCTCCAGCTCTTCCTTTCCCAGCTGGGATTTCTGACCTCTGACCTCTTTGAAGTTCACCAGGGGCTTGGATTGGGGGTGAACCAGGGGAAAGCACAATAAAAACTTCCAACCTGATTAGAGCTATTATAACCCACCAGTGGTGTCTCCTGAGTGTCTGTCTCTCTCACATTCTTGCTTTTTCTCTCATGGGTGTTTTGATTTTTGCTGTGGTTGTTTATTCTAAACAATCTCTTTCCTTCCCCACACCACAAGTCATCTTTGTTGGGTACCTTTTTCTTTTACTCTGGTTATGCCTTTTCAGGCGGTGCTTTGAGCTTTGTTATACTCTTGGCTTCTGGTGGTTTATTTCCTAAAGCAGTGGTCTCAATCTTCCTAACGCTGTGACCCTTTACTACAGTGTCTTGTGTTGTGATGACCTCCAACCATAAATCTTTTTTCAATTAGGTATTTTCCTCATTTACATTTCCAATGTTATCCCAAAAGTCCCCCATACCCTCCCCCCACTCCCCTACCCACCTACTTCCACTTCTTGGCCCTGGTGTTCCCCTGTACTGGGGCATATAAAGTTTGCATGACCAAGGGGCCTCTTTTCCAGTGATGGCCGACTAGGCCATCTTTTGATACATATGCAGCTAGAGACAAGAGCTCCGGGGTACTGCTTAGTTCATATTGTTGTTCTACCTATAGGGTTGCAGTTCCCTTTAGCTTCTTGGGTACTTTCTCTACCTCCTCCATTGGGGGCCCTGTGTTCCATCCAATAGCTGACTGTGAGCATCCACCATAAATTGTTTTTTGTTGCTCCTTCATAACTGTAACCGTCTACTGATATGAATTGTAATATAAATACTTTGGGAGATAGAGGTTTACCAAAGAGGTCTCGACCCACAGGTTGAAAACCACTGTTGGACCCATGGAAGGAGTTACAGAGACAAAGTTTCGAGCTGTGATGAAAGGATGGACCATCTAGAGACTGCCATATCCAGGGATCCATCCCATAATCAGCTTCCAAACACTGACACCATTGCATACACTAGCAAGATTTTGCTGAAAGGACCCAAATATAGCTGTCTCTTGTGAGACTATGCAGGGGCCTAGCAAACACAGGAGTGGATGCTCACAGTCAGCTATTGGATGTATCACAGGGCTCCCAATGGAGAAGCTAGAGAAAGTACCCAAGGAGCTAAAGGGATCTGCAACCCTATAGGTAGAACAACATGATGAACTAACCAGTACCCCGGAGCTCTTGTCTCTAGCTGCATATGTATCGAAAGATGGCCTAGTCGGCCATCACTGGAAAGAGAGGCCCATTGGACTTGCAAACTTTATATGCCCCAATATAGGGGAATGCCAGGGCCAAAAGAATTGGAATGGGTGGGTAGGGAAGTGGGGGGCGGTATGGGGGACTTTTGGGATAGCATTGGAAATGTAATTGAGGAAAATATGTAATAAAAAATATTAAAAATTAAAAAAAAAAAAGAAAACCACTGTTGGAAGTTACTATGGAACCCTTACATAAAATTTCTTCCAAAATGACCCAATCTACCTTTCCTGGAGAAAGTCCTCATTTTTCTCCACCAAATTTTGGAAGTATTGCTTCCTGACAATATAGCCCTGTTCCTGCCATGAGAAAGGAGCCTCTTTACTCATTGATCCTGTGTGTTTGATATGAATCAAACATTAGGAGCCACAGCCCTTAAAGTACGGAAAACACATACAGAGCTCTCCGGGAGTTTTTGTTTTTCCTGATGTGTTTTTCAATGGTTATGTGAAAAAAGAAAGGTACCTGTGTGGGTGGGGCTTGAGGGGGAGGACACTCGCTGAATCTATAATGCATTCCAAAGAGAAGCTTGTTTCAGCTTCTAAGTCACTATTGCTAGGGTGGAAGTTGCCAATCTGATAACAATGGTTGAACCATTTTCATGGACTCCTCTCACAGTGCTTCTCAACCTTTCCAAAGATGTGACCCTTTAATACAGTTCTTCCTGTTATGGTGACCTCCAACCATAAAATGATTTTCATTGCTACTTCATAACTATAATTTTGCTACTGCTATGAATAGTAATATAAATATCTTATATGCAGGATAACTGATATGTGATCCCCAGAGGGTTGAAACTCACAGGCTAAGAACCACCATCCTAGTCGATCCATCTACCGGTGAGCTATCAGTTTGCTTTAGAATGAGAGACTAATGGATGGAGAGATGGCTCAGTGGTTAAGAGCACTGGCTCAATTCCGAACACCCACATGGAAGCTCGCACCCTGTAACTTCAGTTCCAAGAAGTTCGACACAAACATATGGCAGGCCAAACACCCATGTACATGAAATAAAGATAAACATTGAGGATGCAATGAGGGAGTCCTTGACACCAGCTTTGTTAGGGGCTCTTCCAATGCATCTAGACCCAAGAAATGCCCTGTTGCTACATTCTTTTGTCCATGATTTAATATTCTCACTTTACACTAGAATTTTATTATGAGAAATAGAACAGATGGCAAGAAGAGCTAAAGGGGAATAAAAACCAGAAGAAGACCTAACGCTGATACTTACTCGGGTTACTTATAATGCACACAGCCTACAAAGTAAGGGAGAGCGAAAACTCTGCAAGTATATGACTTTTATGCTTCATTTATTAGTTTCATGTGGTGAGTTTTATGGCCTTTAGAATGCGGACAGAGATTGAGTTTCACTTTTAAAAGGAGTACTTTGCTCTGTGGTCCAGTGCATGACCATCAGACGACAAATTAATTCTCCCCATAAACACTTAAATGTGCTTCAGCTCGCACTTCTCCTTCGTCTTTTGTTGTGTTTGACTTTTGTAACAATACCCATTGTGCCCAGTGAGTGTCTGCAGTCAGCTGGCTCTTAATGAACCTGAAAGGCATTGAGGTCCCCAGCAAGCAAAGATGCTGAACAGTGGAGTCTCAGTTGAGAAAAATAGAAAACAGCCCATAGCAAATGCTTGTTCTCTGATTCATTGTCACATTGTCATACATTTTCATCAACTCAAAAAATAAGGACACCCAAAGTTCTTAAAACTTTCTAGAAATGGTTAATGTAGCATTTGTAGATCGTGGTTGTATGTTAGGAAAACCCAAGAAGTGTTTCACTTCCCCAGTGCCCTGGCTACAAACTTCTCTAATTCAACCAGAATCTTTGTGTAAGTCCTGTGTGTATGTATATACATTCGTGTGTCTGTGTGTGTGTGTGAAGATGTGCTTGTATATATCCTGCCCATGCATTTCAGCATCTGCCCTAAATCATCACAGCAATACACTGGTTTTGAAACACGATCTCTCAATGAACCTACAGCTTGAGGATTCAGCAAGAGCGGCTGTCCAACAACCTTCGGGGGATTTTCCTGTCTTTGTCTCCCCTGTGCTAGAATACCCATATAGATTATTGTCTTGCCTAGTTTTATGTAATCTTCACACAAGCTAGAGTCATTGGAGTGAATGCTTCCTTTAGATCAGGCTATATAGGCAAGCCTGTAGAACATTTTCTTAATTAGTGATTGAATGTGGAAGGGCCCAGTTGTCGTTGATTACCACTCTGGCCTGGTGGCTCTGGGTTCTAAAAGAAAGTAGGCTAAGCAAGCCATTGGAAGCAAGGCAGTAAGCACTAGCCCTCTGTAGCCTATGAATCAAGTCCTTCCTCTGGGTTCCTGAGCACTTGGAGTTTCTGCTTTGGCTTCCATGAACTCTGATTCAGAATGTGTAAGTCAAATAAACCCTTTCCTCCCCGAGTTGCTTTTGGTGGTAGTGTTTCACCAAAGCAATATTAACTCTAAGGCAACTGTCTTATCACTTCTCACAGGGGCTCTGGGCATCCAAACTCAAGTCCTCTTGCTTGTATAGCAAGCACTTTAACAACTAAGCCATCTCCCCAGCCCCGTGCACTGGTATTTTTTAAACACTTCTGTATTCTAGACTGCTCGTTCCCTTGTTCCCTTCTGTTTAAAGGAATAGGTCCATTATCAGAAAACAATAATTCAACTCTTATGAAATCCCATCCATGGACATGTTAAAAGAGATGTGGAAAGGGCTTTGTTCAAGTTATACACACATTTTTACCTGCCCGCTATCACTTTAAAACTTGGATGGATCTTCATTTAAAGAAAAGGGAAGTCCTGATAAAAATGGTAGTGTGCAGTGTCTCTTAAAACACTAGCACTTCAGGACCTTGTCGCCGGCTTATCTGAGGGACAAGGAACTGGTGCAGACTCATTAGAAGGGGCTATAAGCTTTCTGGTTTCCCACAGACCCTTCCAGTCCTCAGCCTGTTCCCTACCAGGCAGCACTCTGGATATCTGTTTTTGACTCAGTTCACAGAAGTCTGTCAAAGCTCAGGTTCCTTTGTCTCTTCCGTATCCCACACAGGAGATTCAGCATGTGCCAAAGAGCTGTCTTTGACCTGAACTCTCAAGCCATCCCTTCACGTCTCTGTTATTAGAAAGGTTATCAGGTTCCTCTCCCCATTCTACACCAGCTCCTTTCCCCTACCCCAGACGCTTTGTTCTGTGCTTTTGCTTTAAGAATGAAGACAAAGTCTGACGATACATCTATTCTCCTAAGACTCTAGTTCCTCAAGGCTGAGTGCCAGCTCCCTGATTTGTTTTCCATCCAGAGCTGCGAATACAGAGACTGCCAACAGGGCAAGGCCATTTTGCTAATGACCTTCGTAGGGCTGACTGCACAGCCAGTCAACAGCAGATCTGAAAATAGAACTCAGGACTTTCAAATCATTGTTCTGTTTGCTGGGCTGTGTTTCCTCCCATAAGGGCCTGGTTAAGCAACGTCCTGTTTTGCACAAGCAGAAGTCACAATACACATATGAGAAACTGGACTGGACACAAGGATCACAAGGCTGCACCCACCCTTCGGAAAGATGGCTCTGTAGCATGAAGCAGTGTGATTTGTTTCTAGTCCTGCTGGTTTTGGTTGCAAGCGGGCTCTCAGCTGGTCAAATCATTGACTTTGCAGTATGTGGTGTTTTAGGAATTTTCAGAGTCCCAAGTGTCAGGGATTTGCCTGACAACACACCAAAAAGACATTTATGCAAGTGACAGAACAGTATCATAAGGTGGCCACCAGCTTGGGAATCATTGAGTTTGTGTTGCAAGTGCCATGGGAGAACCAGAAGCTCGGTAGCAGATCATTCTTTTAGGGTATTCCTTGTGGCCTGTAGAGGGCAGATTGAAATCGCAGAGATGCCCCTAGGCACTGTAGTCATCCTGGACTGGGAGGCTGAGGCAAGAGGACCTCGTGATCAAGACCAGGCAGTTCCTTTATTGCCTAGAGCAGCTGCCTTAAGGGAAGGAAATGGGGCGGGGGTGGGGGACGACAAAACAAAACAAAACAAACAAACAAACAAAATGACAGGAATTGTCAAAAATCAATCAATAAGGGAGTTTTATTTGGGAGTAGACAGCAGAATTACATACAGTCCAGAACACAGATATACAGGTGGCCACTTGCATGTCCTGAGAACAAAGGAAAGCCTGGGGGTTTTAGCAAGCAGAGAAATCTACACATGAACATACCTGGCTCTTCTCACTGCCTGTGGGAATGGCAAGGTCTGATGGATGGGTGGGTCTGTGGGTAAAGCTAGTTTGAAGATTGTAGTTGGCAGTTACGCTGTTAGCTACTAAATAAATCAAGTCTTGAACATGCCCAGGGTGTTCCTTTGGACTGTTTCTGGAAGATTGGATCTGGAGCAGACATGTATTGGTATGATTTCCCTTCCTTGCCTCCAGCCCCCACCCCCCTCCACCTTAGTGGGGTGTGGTAGGAATGCTTACAGAAGGTTGGGGGGGTGGTTTACACTTCCTGATGTTCCTACAAATTGTTGAGATCTCTCTGTTCCATGCTAACCCACGTAGAGGGCTTGCTAGCCTTTCAGTGATCTTCAGTGTGTTCTTGGAGAGCAGAGCCTGAGGATGCTGGCTGCTTTTGCCTCTCAGTCAAGCTCCTGGCCTCTCCCCAGGACATAACAGAGTGGATTCCAGGACCCTGAACTAGCTGTAGTACGTGAGAACTGGATCTCCGTCTCACACCTGCCAGACTTGAATCGAATGGCTTTGTGTCTTTGCGCCTGTTTGTTAGTCTGTAAGACAGGCACAGCAACAGCTGGTAAGACCTCGGAGTCATTATGAAATTGAAATGAGTTGTTATTCATGGATTGCTTCAAAAGATTCTAGACAAAGATAATAGGTTTAGTTGTAGGCAATCAACAAACTACCTAGCAACGGGAAACAACTGGACTTAGCCATGTGGAACAGGCCGAACACACCACAGGACCCTTCTTCTTTCCCTCTTTCTTTGGAGAAGCCTGCTTTATAGTTCCAAAGTGGGCCCTTGAGATCTCAATCCTCATTGCTCCATACTACAGATAGGGCAACTGAGGCACAGGGAAATTAGGTGATTTACTTATGTTTACCCACCAGGCAGTGACAGGATGGAAGGACAGGGCACTGTGTGTACTGATGTCACTCACAGTTTTGCCATCGTTGTGCCAGTTGGGTATTTATTTCCTAGGAAAAAAACATGGAGGAAGCTGCGTGTGATGCTCTTAAGATGCTTAGATAGAATCGTTTACAGACACTTTGGAAGCAGCAAAACATGCATAAGTACCCATGGGCGGTGATGGCAATGACTAATGCACACACGAGGACTCTTACTGCAGCCTCACTTAGCATATCAAACGGCGTTAAAAATAATAATTAGCCTTGGGAACCCAGAACAAGAACACCCAGTCATTTTGACACACCTAACTGCAATTTGATCTGTGCGTGTGTTTCACCTACTCATAGCGGCAGCTGTTCAAGAAACGAACAAAAGACTGTGTGGAAAATGGCAGCGTCAGGAGGTTGTGCATTCTTTGTTAAAACATGGGAGATGGTGTGTGTGTGTGTGTGTGTGTGTAATCATTTCCTTGAATGTGTACATGTATACATACATACATACATATATATTTTACAGATTTTTACATGTCCTTCAATAGCTTCCTTAGCCATAACTATAAATAGAAATGATGAATGACATTTTTTTCTCAAACCTCAGTTGCTATAACCTAATGTCATAGAAAGCAAATCAAACTGGAGGCTGGGAAATGAAGAATCCGGCCCTTGCTTCTCCATCAAGTACGTCTTTGGAAGAGGCATGGGGAGATTCTCAGTCTATCAGGGCCACCAATGTTTCAGTCTGAAAACACTACTTTAGTTTGTCATTACCTATACAAGTCCTAGTATCTTTTATGTCCTTTCCAAGGAACTTTTATAATAATAAAGAACTTATTTCTGACAGGGAAGGGGAAACATACGTCTCAAAATTCTAAATCCAGACCTTCACAGTTAACAATGTGCATTAAATTTAGTAGGTTCTTTTTTTTTTTTTTTTTTTTTTTGCTTTCCCTCTGTCCTCCTGGTCTGATTTATCCCTGTAGACCTAACTGTGATTGAATTGAAAGTATACCTTCAAAGAAAAGTCCGTATTGAAACCCAGAGAAACTCAAGACCCATCCAGGAGTGGCAGCAGTCACATAAACCAAAGCAACCCCAAAGGTGCTTGATGTTTGGAAAGGTGGGGCTGGGGCTGGGGCTGGGGCTGGGGCTGGGGCTGGGGCTGGGGCTGGGGCTGGGGCTGGGGCTGGGAATGCCTAAGTACCTCCCTGCTTGACTTCTTCAGTGCTCAAGCCCCTTCCCGTGAATAAATTCTATTTTATCTCTAACAATTCTGACCCCCGTGTTTTCCCTTGCCGATGAGGACAGCATGGTACAAGTAACAAAACACTCTGAACAATGAAAACCCAGTATTTGGCTCAACACCATCAGCACGTACCGATGACAAGCCTGTGTAGAGCCAAGCCCCTTCTCCACCATCAGCTGAGAATTTTACTTGAGTGAGAAAACACACTCTGTGGCTCAGGCAAGCATGAGGAAAAGAATCACGGGAACAGTTTCCTCTCTTCAATGTCTGAAACCAAAGGAGTGCTGGCAAAAAATTTTAGGAAAAAGGAGATAGTTCTTATGAAGGTAAGCTGTGATGGAAGTCAAATCTGCCCCCTAAATAATGTCTTAGTTCTTTAGATGTGTATAAGATGGACCATATCACTTCCTGGGTACCAACTCCTCTAGGACTGCTGTTCACTAGAGACATGAAGTCCACATGCTCCAGCTCTCTAAACCTGACCCAGCATCTCAGGATGTTCTATAAACTCACCTCAGGCCTTCCTGCTTGGGATATATTTCCCACACCCTCACTGAGAAAGCCATCTGTTAAGATTCGGCTCATAGATCATCTTTCCTTGGATCCCTGGATACTGTACTGGCTGGTTTTATGTGTCACCTTGACACAAGTTAGAGTCAACAGAGATGTAGGTGGCTCAGTTGATGAAATGCCTCCATAAGAACCAGCTGTAAGGCATTTTTTTTCAATTAGTGATCAATGAGGGAGGGCCTAGCCCATTGTGGGTTGTGTCATCTGTGGGTTGGTGGTCTTGGATTCTATAAGAAAGCAGGCTGAGCACCAGGCGTGGTGGCACACGCCTTTAATCCCAGCACTTGGAAGGCAGAGGCAGGTGGATTTCTAAGTTCGAGGCCAGCCTGGTCTACAAAGTGAGTTCCAGGACAGCCAGGGCTACAGAGAAACCCTGTCTCAAAAAACCAAAAAAAAAAAAAGAAAAGAAAAGAAAAGAAAGCAAGCAGGCTGAGCAAGCCAGGGAAAGAAAGCCAGTGAGCAGCACCTTTTCATTGCTTCTGTATCAGCTCCTGCCTCCAGGTTCCAGACACTGCTTGAGTTCTTATCTTGGCTTCCTCCAGTGATGGACAATGATCTAGAAGTATAAGCCGAATATCACCACCCCCACCCACCCACCCCCCATAAACCCAACTGCTTTTTGGTCTTGGTGTTTCATTGCAGCAATAGAAACCCCAAGACAGATACTTTATTAATCAGGATAATCGGAACCTCTTTAGGACCACAGAGAGTCCCTCTATCCATGGGATCATTAAACCCGGCTCAGAGATTTTTATTCCCTTTGTCTTAGTTGGAGTAGGTGTCTATGCTTAGAGTGCCTGATTGGCTCTACTGTGCAGCTAATGCTGAGAGCCACTGCTTACTGTAAACCTGACAGCATGGAGTTCCAAAAGCATTATGTTCCTCTTTCCTGAGATTGAGTTTCTTCGGAACTGGAATTACTTTGTGTAGATTTAAAATAACCAAGCACTAGAAGGCATTCAGTAAGTAGCTTATGAATAATGAATGAGTGACTGAATGAATAACACCTATACATCCTCACTCCCCACTCACCGATGTTTAAAAGCTCCTTTGTAGTCACAGAGTCATTCGGGGTTAGAAATTATGGAAAAATATCAGAATCAGTATGGCTCTCTGGTGTTTGGAGAGAAGAATGAGTCAAAAAGAAACGTCTATGAAACCGAATAAATTATGGCCTTTAAGAAAAACTTGAGAAATTTTGAATTAACTAAGAGAATGTGCTGGGGGCAGGGTGTTGGGAGGAAATAGACGCATGAAATTTATGCCAGCAGGAACTTTGAAAAAAAGGCTAATCCTAACATATTCTGCATCTGGAGGTGAGGGAGAAAGAAAAGGCTTTAAATGTGGGACATTGGCTCAAAGGGGATATGAAAGGTACCATAGTCTGGAAGACACCTAGAATCCCCTTAAGACCTGTAGTCAGAGCCTGAAGGTCAGCTAGCCTGGAGGAGAATGGGCTGTGTGGGAGTCCAGCATGGGCATCTTGACACACAGCTGTGCTCTATCGGCTTTGGTGATTGTGATACATGCGGAGTGATTCATGAATGTTTCCTACTTAGTAGCCTGGTGAAGTGGACTTCCTTCTCCCCAGTTTCACCCTCCAAGAGAGTTGAATGTGTGCTTTGAATCATCTGCATTTGATGCTTGTGGATTGTAGTTCACTCAAACAAAGGTTCCCATATTGTTCCTCTGCTATGACTGGTCAGCTTGTGGTGGTTGTGCCAGGAGCCTTGATGCCAAACACATCTAATCGGCTGACCTTTCTCCAGCCATGTACATAGTTCCTGTCTGTGGTGACCACAGTCATCTTTGCTGTGTGTATGACATACCAGGAATGAGTGGGCAATTGAGAAATTTCTTGAGTTCCTTGAACTTAGGGCTGTTTGTTTTGAGTTCAAATATTGACTCTTGTTTTCCAAAGGAACACTTCTAGTGTCGAGGAGGGTTCAACACCTTTTGTTTGTCTTCCTTATAGATGATTGGGACAAATGGTAGAAACTTCTTAGACTGTTTCTATGGTCTGGTCTCCTGTATGTTGAACTCAACACACCTATGCAAAAAGCATACCATAAGGTATTTTACTTTCCTGTGTTTTTAGCCCTTTATCAAGAAGCCAGAACTTCAAAAGCAGCTCATGAACAGCCTATGCCAGGTGGAAACTTAACTATCTGACCTTCTGTAGATGTTATATCATTTTTTGGCTTTCTGATCGCTTTAAAAAAAGTACAACCCTTCTCTCTCAGTCTGTGTCTTCTGATAGCAAGTCCAGACTAGCAGTTTCTGACTCACACAAGAGATGGTGACTGTGATGTTTATAACTGACCTTATTCAAGAATTCAGTTACGCAACCCTCACCTCATTTTCAAAAGAGAGACATGTGTCATGAGAAGGGCTCCAGAGGAGGTGAGAGCAGTCAGCTTGGCCTGACCTCGGCACACTTGATTATCCAAATTGGTCCTCTTTTGCCCTCTGTGAAAGTGAGCTAGATGCATGTCACATCTGCAATCAGACCTTGCCTTAAGTATTTCTGTGTAGTCCTAACCAGTTTATAAGCAAGTAAGATGGCTTGCCTAAATTTATCAGAGATGCCCTGGTCATAGTGTCTCTACCTAGAAACAGAACACTAACACAAAACACTATATAATGGTTGTGTCTCTCTGCACAGCAAGAAACCCATTCAAGAATTACCCCGAGGCCCAAGTGACATTACGGTCAAGGAAAATCCTCTTCTGGTCATGGACACCTGCATTGTGTAGTCTCCACCTGGTTCTAATCAACAACTTAGAAGGGACAATACTCTGTACATGGCATGGTATCGGTGCCCTCTACATTGTTAATATATATCACTAGGACAAAATATGTGTGATAAACAGGTTAAAACAGATTTATTTTGGACTCACAGTACAGGAGGATTCAGTCCAAAGTCACTCGGCTCCACTGTTCATGGGCCATGGTAAAAAAGAACACATGGCAAGAAGCGTGTATAGAAGTGAAGCTGTTCTCTTCATGGTTGACAGGAAGCAGAGAGATGAGAGGGATTAGAGACAAGATGCCAAATCCCACAGACCCACCTCCTCCAGGTACACTCCACATCTTGAGTCTCCACCTCAAAGTGGTGCATTCGGGTTATAACTCCATCAATCATCAAGCCAACAATGGAGTCAGAGTTCTTTTTATTCAATCACTTATAGAAGAGCACATCAAAGAAAAATGGAGCCTTTATAGGAACATTCCAGAAAGATCTGCATATATATATGCATGTATTTCTCAGGTTTCACAGGAGAACTAGTCTTTCTGTCCTCTCTCTCTTTTGCATCTATGATATAAAATTACTCTAATGACTGGCTTCCATCACCCAAATGTACCTGGTCCAATTTTCTTCTAACCCCTTCTCACCTTACCCATGGGAATCAGATCTTTGCTAATGCCTGTTAAGAAAGGGTGTCAATTTCCTGTTGGACATTGTTTTCTTTTCTAGTCTAAAGGCTTCCTGTGCATGACATCAGTCCATCATTATCTTGTGGTCTTTTCTTGGAAAGGAATTGCCTATTAGTATTGCATGATACCCCCACCCCAGAGAAGCATGCTAGCATGGCTTGTTTCTTGCTGAGAGCTCCCTGCCTAGTTTTGCCCTCACCTTTTCCCATAGGTACAGAGTGAAAGATGAGGGAGCAATGGGCAGAGAAGGAAGGGAGAGAAACAGGTAGAAGGGAGGAGCTTCTTTTTCAGAATAAGGGCATTGATATTAGTCTCATGATTCTTCTTCCCTATGAACCCCATTTAAACCTAATTATCCCCACAGATCCTGCCTTCAACTACCATTACATTTGGATTTGAAGGCTTTGACACATGAATATGAAGGGAACACATAGAATCAATAACAGTGCAAAAAAAAAAATTAATGCTTAGAACAGTCTTCTCTATTCCCCCGTGTTAAACTAATCATAACCACTCATCTCATTTCTTCATTTATTTATTTATTATTATTATTTTTGGCATTTACCAACACTGCTCAGTGTAGGTCTTACACCTTTTTATTAACTAAGAAAACCGAGGTTTCGAGGTGTTAGTAAATAACCCAAGCTCTTCTAGGTACGTGATCACAGAGCTTGTACTCTGCAATTGTGAAGATGTACTTACAGGAAGCCTTTTTAAGATAATTTTTGTTATATAATGTTTACATCATTCCTCCCTCTTCAAACCTCCCGATGCACCCCACAACTTGCTCTTGTTCAAAGTCATGGCCTCCTTTTCTTACTGTCACATAAATATCTGTATATACACTTGGATCTATATTCCTAAACATATAACCTTATTTTACATTTATTTTGTGTTGCTTGTATGTATATGTTTTAGGACTGACGATTTCGTATTGGATAATGAATTAGTATGTTTTTTTCCCCTGAGGAAGACCATTTCTCCTACTCTTGGCATTTTGTAGTTGCCTGTAGTTCTCTGTCAGGGTAGGGGCCTCTTGAGCTCTTTTCACATCACAGGTCTATTGGTGTCATCGTCTTTTCAGTTCACATTCAGCCTGCCATGTTAGTGAGATTTTTATGGGTGTAGTTTGTGACATCTCTAAGGGACACACACTAGAGATGCAAATGTCTCCTTCCTCTGGCTCTTTAATCTTTCCCACTCCTGCTTCCCAAATGATCCCTATGCCTTAGCTGTAGGACTTGTGTCACGGATGTGTCAGTGGGCTAGTGCTTCCCAATTCTGTATCTTAATCTGTTGTGGTTTTTTTAAATGTTCTCTGTCTGTTACAAAGAGAAGTTTCCTTGATGAGGAGTGAGGACTACCATAGCTGTGGGCATAAGCACAAAGATGTATAATTCAGTTGGGGTATACACTGGTTTAGTAAAATGGTGGTTGTAAGTTCTCCTCCAAGACCTGGCTATTGGCTAGGTTTCTGGAACCAGGCACAATATCCCTTTGGTTGGGCAGGTCTTAAGTTCAATTAGAGATTGGTTGGTAACCTTGAAGCTACACAAACCATTGCTGCACCTTTAGGGTTATTGTGTCATGTTAATAATGTGGTTCATAGTTGTTATAGCTTGGTAGGACTGTTGGTTGCTACCATAGCTTGCATGGAGTCCCCTGGTACCATGAAACCAAGACTAATAGTTCTGTTGGCGATATCCACTGTTATGACCTCTCAAATCATGTCTGACTTCTACATTTCTGCTTGAGAAATGGAGTCAAGGACTTCTTGACATAGGGGCTGTGTAACAATGACATTTTTCTCAGGATGGAAACTTTTAGGTCAGATCCATCTCCTGGGCTTCTGTGCCATGTGCTTGAAGTACGTCGTGTCTTCAGCAATGGGGCCTTGCCTTCCAGATTTCTAGGAATTCTTAACTATATTTCTAGTGGCTGAAGAAACAGTTCTTCTAGGAACTAGAGAAACCATTTAATGGCAAATTTGTACAAATTGGATATTCTACTCTTGAAAGCCTCAATGATAGATCCACATAATGCCTTTGGAAATAATGAAATGCTCCCTACCTCTATGTCAAGAAGGCTTTGAGTCCATTTTCCAACCAGAAGTGTAGAAGGCAGACACCATTTAAGATGTAGTAACAGTGGATGTCACGGACTGAACTATCAGTCTTAATCTGAAGCATACATTTTGTAAGTAGTTTCTCATTTATCTAGACAAGGCTCCTCTGCAAGATTAACACCACTTTCTTATATGAACACATGTGAACTGATCTTTAAGGGGTGTGAACTAGCTAAGTCACATGTATTGGGGAGATGGGAGTCTGGGTATATGTGAATGAAGCACATAGCTAGACAATGCATTTATACTTCAGAACAGACTAATACTCTGGGACTCTCACCCTCTCTTCCCATTGGGTCAGGACTTATACACAACAGCTGGAAGAACTCATGAGAACCAGTACTGTAAATACAGAATGACCACAAGTGGCAAACACAGTTACAGAGAAAGCCAACACTGTTCCCACTGAACTCAGTGCCACTAAAAACAGAAATTACAGACAAGGAGGCGGAGGGAAAGTCCCTCCTGCACATGAGGTCATTTCGACAGTGAAATGTTCTCAGTAATTCATGAAGAGAGCTGAGCAGATCTCAGAAACGGGAAAAGAAGCACCCTCGTGACAAATTCCTTCCCTCGGGACATTTCCTTGAAACATCACTTTTATTGTTTAGTTTAATAGATTCCAAAATAATAAGGAATTATAAAACCCACCAAGCTGGATTGGTGGGAAGATAAAGGATTAACAACAGTGATTTGATTTCAGCCGATTGAAGTCTGAAGAAGCCAAACCAATACGGTCATGATTAAGGGAATATATGCAAATACTGACCTGGGATTTTACCACAAGGTTCAAGCAAACCTGGCCTAGTCCTTGCCTGTTTGCCACCAATGGTTTGACTCATTTATTTATTTATTTCATGGCTACCAGTGCTTACTGAAAGCTAACGATGACAGCAGAGCTTTTTCTGGGAACCTAGCAAGTTTAAATTGTTTAATGACTTGATATCAGTGCACTTGAGAGATAGGGTCAGAGATGGGAAA
The DNA here is from genome assembly GCF_978045245.1 of Mus caroli. Lineage (NCBI taxonomy): Eukaryota > Metazoa > Chordata > Mammalia > Rodentia > Muridae > Mus > Mus caroli. The sequence goes on from NW_028227264.1 coordinate 95,876,319, forward strand.
TGAATCAGAGTTGGCAAGAGTTCTGCCCACTCATGTTGCAGCTACGTGGGATGAAGGGCAGCCAAAACCCTCCCTGGAGTCCGATAGAATGGAGCAAGTTTGTGTCGTCTCAAGACCATATCGAAGCCACAGTCCTCAGAGCGATGGCATTTGCACTTTGGAGATAATTAAGTTTACATGAGGTTATGAGAATACGACTTTTATGGCAAGATTATTATCTTTAGAGGAAGAGAGTGACCAGGTCCTCCTCTTCCTTTTTTCTATGCCCCCTCCTCCACACAAGGCTACAGTGGCTGCACGTGAAAATCTAGTCCCAAAACTGTGAGAAATAAATCTATATTGTTTAAGCCTTAGCATTTGTGGTAATTTACTATGGAAGAAGCCTGAGATAAAAAAGATAAAGTGGTCTTAAGTGTTTGCTAGCATGAATTAGGCAGGTTCCTTAGAGGAAAGGAATCTATAAAGTGTGTGTGTGTGTGTGTGTGTGTGTGGTATAAAAGTAATTTATTAAATTGGCTTATATAATAGGATTTGGGTAATCGAACAATGGCCATATGCTTTCCAGAGAAGCCTTGCACCTTGCAGCTACTGAGACCACGATGCTGGATACCACAGCTGCCCCAGTCCAATGGTGAAAGCTGGAGAGTTGCTGGTGTGCAGTTAGCACTGGAATGCTGAAGGACCTGGAGTCTGATGTCAGTGGGCAATAGCAAGAGCAATAGATGTGCTTAGAAAATAGAAATAGAATAAAAGGGAGCCAGGCGCTCACTGACTCTTTGCATGTCTTTGTATGTTGAAGATGTCCCTCTGACATCTTTATATGTGGGCCACCTATTGGAAGTTGCCCACTTTGCTGGCAGTTCTTTCTTCCTCACTCAACTCTCTTTGGAAACACGCTCAAAGACATCTCTAGAGGCGTGTTCTCTTAGCAATTCTAATTCCCATCAAGCTGACCATCAAAGCCTCCCAAGACACAGCCTATTCCTATTCGGCCTCTGGTACTCAAGTTTCTCAAAATTGCCGAGTGTCTTAGTCAAGGTTGCCATTGCTGTAAAGAGACACCATGACCAAGGCAACGCTTATAAATGACAGCATTTAGTTGTAGCTAGCTTGTTTGGTTCTGAGGTTTAGTTCATTATCATCATGGCAAGAAGCATGGCGGCATCCAGGGGGCATGGCACTGAAGGCCAGCAGGAGAAGACTGACTTCTGGGTACCTATGAAGAATTTCTCAAAGCTCACCCCTCCACCTAGGGCACACCTACTCCAACAAGGACATTTAATTGGGGCTGGTTTACTGGTTCTGAGGTTAAGTCCTTTATCATCATGGCAGGAAGCATGGCAGTGTCCAGCCAGGCATGGCACTGGAGGAGTTCTGAGTTCTGCATCTTGTTCTGAAGGCAAACAGGAGAAGACTGACTTCTTAAAGCTCACCTCTCACCTCCTAATAGTGCCATTCCCTGGGCCAGACAACCACACCAAACCTTATACTAATTTGGAAATATTATCTCCAACTTCCAAGTGAGTCCTAGTGCATAAAATAAGCATTTCAGAAGAAAAATTTAAAAAGCAGCAAACTTTCAAGTATATACCAAGCACCTATAAAACAGGCCATTTAAAGCATGTGCGTTGGATGAAGGAGCACATGAGCAAAGGCAGGGCAGACAGCCATGCACACAGTCTGCACCAAATGCTAAGAGCCAGAAACTTAGGATGCAGTCACTGACAGCAAAGCCTTACCATGCCATCCACAGAGGCAGACATCAGTTCAGTCTAATGGAGAAGGCATGGGAAAGGCCATGAGAATGAGCCACGCCTTAAAAGAGGAGTTTCTTAATGAGGGCGACATCAACGTGTAGAAAAGGGGCATCCCTGGGATGCAGGGGAGTTGGCATGGATAAGGACAGAAAGCTGGAATTGGGTATGTTTGAGTAGTGATGAATTATCTGGCTTGGTGTGGTATGTGTACTTCAGCACAGTTGGAGTTTTCTCATGTGAATGGCTCTATCTAGTCAGGAGAAGGTGGCATGTAAAAAAAAATAAGTATGCATTAATAAAGACCTCTGTTTCTTGTAAGACTACTGAAAACCAGTCTATAACCTTAGGACAGATATTTTGGGTATATTAATAGGGCCACTGGGGTAAACTTTGGGCCATGTGGCTCAAGCCAATCTTGATTTCATAAGTTTATACTGTTATTCTCTGTGCCCTAGAATACTCACACATGTTAGTAAATATTGAATTTGGAACTGGCTAGTCTGAGAAATTCTTCAGTAGAAAATGTATCTTCACCAGTGGCCTACCTTTGAGCTGTGAGTTGAGATCGAAATTGGCTAAATACATACCCATGATCATGTCGCTGGAGAGAACCTTGCCCCCAAGGAGCAAGGCATAGGAGCAGAAATGTTCCGTGTGGCACACATGTGACACACATATGTGGCACACATGTGACACACTGCCCAGATTCCTTTTCAGAGTCATGCCAACCAGCCATAGGTATGTGACGAACATGAACCTTTCAGTTGTCAGTCACTGCAGGGTGGCCTTCGTGTGAACATTTGGCTTGCTCAGTCAAAGCCTTCCAGGACAGCCTGATAAATGAACGGAGAAAGAATAGAAACAGCCAACAAGTTTGGTCTAAGAATCATTTCTCACTCCTCCCTGCCTTGGTTTGCTCCTGTTTTTATGATGTCACAGCTTAGCGTCTCAATCCGTGCCATCCTGTTTTGTTTTTGCAGGTACCCATTCCTACTAGACAGCTTCCATTTCTTTTTTTTTTTTTTTTTTTTTTTTTATATTTTTATTACATATTTTCCTCAATTACATTTCCAATACTATCCCAAAAGTCCCCCATAGCGCCCCCCACTTCCCTACCCACCCATTCCCATTCTTTTGGCCCTGGCATTCCCCTATATTGGGGCATATAAAGTTTGCAAGTCCAATGGGCCTCTCTTTCTAGTGATGGCCGACTAGGCCATCTTTCGATACATATGCAGCTAGAGACAAGAGCTCCGGGGTTCTGGTTAGGACATCATGTTGTTCCAACAATAGGGTTGCAGATCCCTTTAGCTCCTTGGGTACTTTCTCTAGCTTCTCCATTGGGAGCCCTGTGATACATCCAATAGCTGACTGTGAACATCCACTCCTGTGTTTGCTAGGCCCTGGCATCGTCTCACAAGAGACAGCTATATTTGGGTCCTTTCAGCAAAATCTTGCTAGTGTATGCAATGGTGTCAGCGTTTAGAAGCTGATTATGGGACGGATCCCTGGATACAGCAGTCTCTAAATGGTCCATCCTTTCATCACAGCTACGAACTTTGTCTCTGTAACTCCTTCCCTGGGTGTTTTGTTCCCAATTCTAAGAAGGTGCACAGTGTCCACACTTTGGTCTTCATTCTTCTTGAGTTTCATGCGTTTATCAAATTGTATCTTATATCTTGGGTATTCTAAGTTTCTGGGCTAATATCCACTTATCAGTGAATACATATTGTGTGAGTTCTTTTGTGATTGTGTTACTTCACTCAAGATGATGCCCTCCAGGTCCATCCATTTGGCTAGGAATTTCATAAATTCATTCTTTTTAATAGCTGAGTAGTACTCCATTGTGTAAATGTACCATAATTTCTGTATCCATTCCTCTGTTGAGGGACATCTGGGTTCTTTCCAGCTTCTGGCTATTATAAATAGGGCTGCTATGAACATAGTGGAGCATGTGTCCTTTTTACCGGTTGGGACATCTTCTGGATATATGCCCAGGAGAGGTATTGCTGGATCCTCCGGTAGTACTATGTCCAATTTTCTGAGGAACCGCCAGACTGATTTCCAGAGTGGTTGTACAAGCTTGCAATCCCACCAACAATGGAGGAGTGTTCCTCTTTCTCCACATCCTCGCCAGCATCTGCTGTCACCTGAATTTTTGATCTTAGCCATTCTGACTGGTGTGAGGTGGAATCTCAGGGTTGTTTTGATTTGCATTTCCCTGATGATTAAGGATGTTGAACATTTTTTCAGGTGCTTCTCTGCCATTCGGTATTCCTCAGGTGAGAATTCTTTGTTCAGTTCTGAGCCCCATTTTTTAATGGGGTTATTTGACTTTCTGGAGTCCACCTTCTTGAGTTCTTTATATATATTGGATATTAGTCCCTTATCTGATTTAGGATAGGTGAAGATCCTTTCCCAATCTGTTGGTGGTTTTTTTGTCTTATTGATGGTGTCTTTAGCCTTGCAGAAGCTTTGTAGTTTCATGAGGTCCCACTTGTCAATTCTCGATCCATTCCTATCTCCTTGTACTAAGGTCAAGTCTAAGTGGATCAAGGAACTTTACATAAAACCAGAGACACTGAAACTTATAGAGGAGAAAGTGGGGAAAAGCCTTGAAGATATGGGCACAGGGGAAAAATTCCTGAATAGAACAGCTTCCATTTCAAATGCAGTTTGCTATGGGGAAATCTGAAATCATGTTTGGGAATAGGGATGAGTCAGGAAGGATTTCCAGGAACACTATAGAACCAGGAAACAAAAGGACTCTTAGACAATGAGGTGACCAGTGGGTGTTTGAACATGAAGATGTAGCGAGAAGGAAGGGTCTGGGAGTTCTGGTGCATGAAAGAGTGGGATGCTTCAGTTTGTTCTTTTCAGAAGCATCCAAAGAGCAGTTGTCAAGTTCCAAGTACTGGGATAGCTACAGGACCGTGCAGAGGCACATCCTTGGTCCAGGGAATTATAGCCCAGCTCTATACACCAAGAGAAAGGAAACTTCCTTGAAGGTGGGATGTTCTAGGGAACACTGCTTTTCAAATGTCAGTCTATGCCTAATCATAGATTAAATACCTTGAAAAACCTAGATCTTCCAAAACAAACGAGCAAAAAAGAAAATGGAAGCAGAAGAGGACAAAGAAGAGGAAATGTAGAGAAAGGGGGAGAAAAAGGAGAAGAGGAAGAAGGATGAGACATGTATGCCTGAGTGTATACATGTATGTACACATCTATGTGTGCTTATGCAAATTTATGTACTTTAGGTCTATGTGTGCATATGTATGTGTATGTATATATGTATATGTGTAAGTTTATGTATTCTTGTGTGGATGGGTGTTTATGTATGTCTGTGTAGTTTTGTGTATGTGGTTGGCATGTTCTTGGTTATGAGTAGATGTGTGTGTGTGTGAATATTTATATTTATATGTGTGAAAGAGCAGGTGTGAATGTATTTGTGTAAGTGTATGTGAGTGCTTGTGTGTACAAACATTTTTATATGTATATGTGTAGATCTGTATGTGTTTGTGTATATGTACATGGGTATGAGAGTTTGTTCATGTGTATACACAAATGACTTTGTGTAAGTATATAAGTATGTATATGTTTGCATACATGTATATGTGTAGCCATGTCTATATATACCTGTATATATGTATGAGTGTGCACTCATATGTGTGCATTTGTATGCATAGGTTTGTGTATATGTGTATATGTGTGTATATATTTGTACACATCTGTGAAAGTAGACATGCTTATTTTGGGTGTACATATATCCATGTGTATGCATATTCATGTAGATAGATGAATGAACATATTATATGCATAAAATGCACATGTGTATTTGCTTGTTTGTATGTATATACATGTGTGGACTTGTATATATTCTTTTGTGCATGTGAATATATATATATATATATATATATATATATATATATGTGTGTGTGTGTGTGTGTGTGTGTGTGTGTTTCTGTATATGAGGTATATGCATATGTGTAGGTATATGTAGTGGTGTGTGTATGTATGAATGTGTATATATATATGTGAGTGTATGCATATACTCACATATGTATCTAATTGTATGTACATGGCTATGTACATATATGTATTCTGTATATATGTATGCATGTATATTTATATATACATATGTATCTATCTATATCTATCTATTTATCTACTCCTGTATGTGTATTATGTATGAGGTTTTTAATTGTGTGCATGTGTGAGCATATAAATGAATGAATATATGTGTAAATGACTGTGCATGATACTCAGTATATGTATATGTGCATACATATTATTTTATGTTTAAATGTTTATATGTATGTATTTGTGTATGAATATGTGTAGGTAAATGTCTATGTACATGTATATATGTGTGTGGATATGTCTCGCTGTGTGCATTTATGTGTGTATATTTGTAGCACATACATGTGTGCATGCATGTGTGTGTTTGTATATGTGCTTACACATATGCATATCTGAGTGTGTGGCTGCTATATGTGTGTGCTTGTATTTGTGTGTATATGTTTATGCATATGTGTATGCATGTATGTATGTAGAAGTATGTGTATAAGCAATGGCGAAATTAGCTTACTAGAATTTTATCAAACATTTTTCATTGTTAGGGAATATAAAGAGAATATGGTAACACCATCTAGTTGGCAGAAGACACAGGTAGGAGTTGGCCATATAAAAAGTCTGGCCAATCTGTTTCCATATGAAATTTAAGTCACTGATGACTGTTATATTGAATCTGTAGTTGGAATTCGGTATGATGGTCATTTTGCAACATTAACCCTACCAATGCCTGAGCATGGGAAATCTTTGCCTCTTCTGGTATCTTTTTCAATCTCTCTCTCCAATGGGTTAAAGTTTTTATTATACAAATCTTTTACTTGGTTAAATTTATTTCAAGATTTGTTTCTTTTAGGCTCTTTTGATTAAAATTGTTTCCCTTATTTTATTCTCAGTATGTTTGTTCTTGGTAAAGCAGAAAGAACAGTGACTGGTGTATGTTGATTTTGTAGCCTGTGATACCTGCTGAAAGTGTTTATCAGCTGTAGAAGTTTCCTGGGGGGAGTCTTTAGGGACTTTTATGTATAGAGCTTCTGAAAATAAAATTCCTTTGACTTCTCCCTTCCCTATTTGTCTACCCTTGATCTTCCCCAGTCTCTTTTTGTTCTAACAAAGATTTCAAGGACTGTGTTGAATAGAAATGGAGAGAGTGGGCATGTCTCTGATGTTGGTGGAATTGCTTTGAGTTTTTCTCCACTTAGCACGATATTGTCTGTAGGATTATTATATATCGATTGCCTTTATTATGTTAAAATATGTTCCTCATATCCCTAGATTCTCCAGAACTTTTATCATGAAGGAGTGTTAGATTAAAAACCCAAGTTGTGAAATGCCTTCTATAGTCCAGGTTTTTACAATCCAACCGTATAGGCAAAGAATGGCTTCAGAGGAAGGCATGTCCCCAAACCAGATTCTGATCGATTAAATGTCAAGATTTAAAGAAATAACTACTGGTTGCTTATTGAGCTAAAGAACTAATCCTATTTCCTCTACTAAACCTGCATATTTTTCTTTGAGAATATGAGTAAATTTAGAATCTCAGAGGTAGAGTGATTCAATCTCATTAGAAGTATTCTTTTTCCATAGCTGCAGATATTACAAGCAATTGTCAGCAAATTAGTCATTCCATCAGTCCCACACAAGTGATTTAATATTTGGGGCTTTGAGGGTGTTTTTTAAGCTTATTTCAGTTGGTGGACGACTAACTGTTTTCAGCCCTTTGGAGAGCTCAACAGTTACTTCCCTGGTTCCTGATAGTCGATGGAAAACTGAGTTCTCAGAGAGAGCTTTGGGGAGCATCCATTCTCCACTTGGGCCCCCGTTGATGTATGTCAGATTTGAAGGGATCGATTCATATCTGACTAAGTGTGAGGGACAGCCAGAAATGTGGAGAAGGTTGACCTCAGAGAACAAAATCTCAGGTCTGTCATACACAAGGAGGCTCAGGATGAGCCAAAGCAAGGCTTTCAGGGACCTGGTGAGGCAGAAGGCTTGACATAGCTGAACTCCACTCTCAGACTGCTGCATATACTATGATTCTTTGAGTTTCCTTTCCTTTCTATGATTTACTTGTCACACACATAAAGGGCAGTAAAATGCCATCCTGACCTACTGAAGGCCTGGGAGATATGAAATTGTAGAAGATAATGAGCAGACGTGAGAGTCACTGGGTGCCCGAAATGCTGAATTTGACATTCCCACTATAGCTTTCAGTTAGAAAAGGACAGTCATTTAATACACACACACACACACACACACACACACACACACACACACACACACACACACACACAAACTCACACACATATACTCACACACAAACTCAAACACACTAACATACACATAGAGAGACAGAGACAGAGAGACAGAGTCAAAAAGAAAAAGAGGCAGGCAGGCAGACAGACAGTTTACTTAGACCACAAGGATATGTTTCTGGTATTGTACCATCCCAATTCACACTTTTCTTAAAGAAAAGTAGTTCTTTGGAGGCAGTTGCTTTGTCGGGATCTCTGCTCATGCAGAGCTCTCGTGTAAGAACCAAAACACTAATTACCTTCTTCTCAAGAGTGTTTTGGGGGTATACTCTATACCAGGGATTGATCTAGACACAGAGATCAGCAAAAGAAAAAAAGAAAGTTGTTTTTGTGGAGACTAGTTAACATCCCGGGGCTTGGATGTTTCTAGAGAATACAAACAGAAAACTTGGTTAGGAAAAAGGTCATTAAGATTTTTTAAAAAAGATTAATTATAGTTTTAGTTCTCTCTCTCTTTCTCTCTCTCTCTCTCTCTCTGTGTGTGTGTGTGTGTGTGTGTGTGTGTGTGTAAGCCAAAAGAGGCCATTAGAACTCTAGTCCTATGAAACAGCAGCAAATACTCTTAACTGATACGCTATCTCTCTAGCCCCAACATTTTGGAGTAGAATTTCAAAGACTTAACAAACATGAAATCAATTCTCTGAATCACCTATAAGGTAGACTCAATTGTCTATCAGTCTTCTACAGAAGCACTGAGAGTTTAGAGAACCACTGAAGGCTACACAGAGCTGGAGAGCAATAAGCAAGGGTTTGGAACCCCACAGCCCAGACTTGAAGTCTATGCTCTTGTACTCTGGGCTTCATTCAGTGGCACTGTGTGCCCAGTTTACATTGATGCTATGGTTCTGATTTTCCTTGTGTTATTCTTTATCCAAAACTGTTTAGCACCATTGCATGTTGCTCTTTGGGGCCTTTGCTGTCTACACTAATTTACTGGCTACCAACCACTGACACCTTCATTGTTTTAAAAATGTGGCCAGCTCCTCTGCAAGAGGGACAAGCCCTACTGGTATCACCAAGATAAAAAGGGCTGTGCCTGTTACATCCTCTGTTACAACACGTGGTGGCTCTGACTGTTGTTTTGTAAGTTTCTGGCTCTCTGAGGTCCGAAGTTTTGAAGTTGCAGTTGCTTCCTCCAGCAGGACCCCCATCTCTGGGGTAGGAAGACAATCAGATGGGGGGTGGGTATTTTCAGAATTTTCCCTGGAAACAGCTGTTTGGAAGGAAATGCTTTGGTCACACCACCAACAATGGAAACGGGGCAAGAGGGGACTCTAGGATAAAGAGACACTTCTACTGACAATCATAAAAGCTGCCTCCTGTGGTGACTCTGCCAAATGCACAGTCCCACTACACAGCATAGGGAGATAAAACAGCTGGTCCTCGGCAGGTTTCTTGCCTTGGGACTGAAAACCAACATCATTTATTACATTCCTTTATGATTTATGAAGTGAGAGAGAGAGGTAAACGTTTGAGTAGAGGAATAAACTTCTCAATTTTTTTTGAGTCAGCTCAGACTGGTTGCTTTGTAAAGCAGTTCACCAAGTTAGGAGTCTTCTCACTTCAAATGGAATATCCCTCTGCATGCCTCCTAACAGCAAGCCCGGGTGACTCAACCATTTCGAGATTATTACTCATGACTTCTGCTTCAAAAGCAACGCATCTGTTCTGCTTTCGCTCCCCTTGACCCTATTAGCGACCTCCAAGGGGACTTCCATTCCTCAGCTGCTTCTCCCTCCTTTCGTCTGGGCAGAAGACAAGGGCAGCTCCTTTTGGTCACTTTCTTTGACTTCTCTCATTCCACCTACATGGTTCTGCCAGCACAGCATAGTCTGACTTCTGCTCATACAAAGCCTTGTGCTCTGCTCTTCCTGTATAGCATTACCTGGACATACTTCTAAAGATAAAGTGTGGGTTCCTTTCTGCTCCTACTATCATTCACTAAACTTGTAAACCAATTATGATATTTAGCATCAATTGCCAACTGAATGGTATCTAGAGTCACCTAGGAGATGAGCTTCTGAGAATCCCTATGAGTAGATTAATTGAGGTAGGAAAACTGGCCATGGTGGACAGAACCATTCTATGGGCTGGAGCACTGGACAAAGTATACTACTTATTGCTCTCTCGCTCTCTCTCTCTCTCTCTCTCTCTCTCTCTCTCTCTCTCTCTCTCTTTCTCTCCTCTCTCTCTCTCTTTCTCTCTCTGTGTTTTCTGACTGAGGACACACATGATCAGGAGCTTCATGTGACTGCTGTCATGACTTCCCCAGAGCCATGGGCTGTAACTGCAAACCATAAGCCAAAAGTCAACCCTTTCTTCTTTAAATTGCTTCTGTCAGGCTGCTTTGTCATAGCACTGAGATAATCACTGATACATCAATTAACCAGGTGACCATTCCCAGGCAGAGTGGCAGAGCTAATTCTTTGTAGTTTTTATAGTAGCCACGATGTGGTCATACAGAAAGCAAGACTAACAGCCCCATTGGGTCTGGGCATGTAGTTTAGTGGTAGAGGACTAGGAAGCATGCACAAGGCCCTGGGTTTGATTCTCCACACAAGAAATAACAGTCACTCAATGTGAGCATTCTAAAAACGAATTGTACGGAGTTGTGAAAAAAATGGCTTTTTATAAAGTTCTGTTAGCCTTTTTTAACAGTACATGACACTGTTTTGATTTTTCTAACAAAGCCTTAGGACGCCATAGATATCTACTAGAAAGATTTCAGAAATGAATCCATTTTAGGTTCCTGGGTACTCACCCACCAAACATATCTAACTTTTTCCAAGATAAAGAAAATCTTTCTCAAATAATTCCAGAGACATTGGCTCAGAATCTGAGTCCCAACAGCTCAGGTGGGTTCCTACTTCAGCTGAATGAGTCTAATCATTTGTCTTTCTTAGATAAATATTGTTGTGAGTTTGCTGACTGGGAGTCAAGGAAGAAGTGTGTCCTAGGTCATTAGCTGGGATAAGGAAAAGAAAACAAAAGGCCATCTCTTGTTTTCAATTTTTCACGAACGTTTTGAATAGATTTCTTGGGACTTATTGAGTGAGTGTGTTTGGCTCATGATAATCCACTTTTAGCAGCTTCATTTCCACTAGCTATCACTCTGGAGAGCCATAGTAACAGGTTGAGAATTACCCAGGAGACACTACTCTTGGAATCAATCATCATAAATGAATTTCATCCCTCGGTCTCATCAGTCCATGGTGTTTTGTCTCGTTCTTTCTTTTTGTCCCTAATAAATGTTAAACAGAAAGAGTTTCACAATGATGTCATTTTATTTAGAAAACTTAGTATTATTAATCATTGCAGTTGGTTTTTTAAGCCAAGCAGAATGTGTTCCATACAAACACATATAACACACACACATATACCCACATACATACACACATACACACACACACACACACACACACACACACACACACATATGCACATGCACAAGTTTGCACATATACACACCCCAAATTGGTACAAAGCATTCTGTTTTGGGGAATATTGTTTTAATTTCTGCTAGTCTAAAATGTCTCACATAAATTTGATTTTCCTGTAACTTAACTCATGCAAGGGATATGTTTAAGTACAGGCATTTGGAATGTTTAAACAAGAAAAGTATCAAATATAGTTTAGGTTACCGACAACAGAAAGTTGAAATTTTCAACTACTGCCTCAAAACCTAGAATAAATGCTGATGCAATGTTGATGAATATTTATCAAGTTCTTATTCTGTGTTGGGCCCAGTTTTCACAGATTCATGAGGTTGTTGTTGGTAGGTAGTCTTGCTTTATTTCACTGGATCTTACAAGCCTGGTGAGGTACTTTATGTCATTTTTCCATTTTTTTTTTCGATGAAAAATCAGGATTTCAAAAGATAACTTGCTCAACTTTGGGTTATTTCAGCACTGAAACCCACCAAGTCGATTTCATTAACCTTTATGTTCTACACACAACAGCTAATACTTCATTCTAAAGGGGAGCTCACAGTAGCCACTACTCATTTCTGACCTCTGTGGACACCAGGCATGCTTGTGTGTATGCATACAAACACTCAAGTGGAATATTCATATACATAAAATGAAAATAGAAAAATCTTTAAAAATTAAATAAAAAAAAATAAGTGTATGTGAAGAATAGACCAACAGTGAGCTAGCCACTGAAGGAGGAGACACTAGTAATTTCTATGCAAAGGCCCTTGGTTGTGTTCAAGGTCACGGGAGGCTATGATGTCAGAACTTTGTAGGTAGAGAAACTTACAGGAATTTTTACTTGTCTTTATTGTTTTAATTTAACCTTAAAAATTCGAAAAAAATGAAAGGAAAGAAGGAAAGACGGAAGGAAGAAAAAGAAAGAAGAGAGACAGAGAAAGAAAGAAAGAAGGAAAGAAAGAAAGAAAGAAAGAAAGAAAGAAAGAAAGAAAGAAAGAAAGAAAGAAAGAAAGGAAGGAAGAAAGGAAGAAAGGAAGAAAAGGGAAGAAAGGTAGAAAGGAAGAAAAGGGAAGAAAGGAAGAAAGGAAGAAAGGCAGACAGACTGTAGTCAGGCCTGTTGGTACACGCTGATCTCAGAATTCAGTAGCATAGTACATTTGAAGGCAGTTGAGTCCCAAGCAAGTTCTACTTCAGGCTGAATCACAAAAAAGCCTGTGCCTTGAAAATATTCAGGACTTTAGGACACTGGTCAATGGGGTGTACCAGGGAGGGCTTGTGGAATGTGTTTAAGATTTTTAATCCTAGCAGGGTGGTGGTGGCACATTTCTTTAATCCCAACACCCAGGAGGCAGAACTCTGTGAGTTTGAAGTCAGCCTTGTCTACAAAGAGAATTCCAAGACAGCCAAAGCTATACAGAGAAATTCTATAAAAAAAAAATTCACTTTTTTTTAAACCCTTAAACTCCACATGTGTCACTTTTAAAATCACTTTGGCCACTATTGACTCTTCTTCCTCTAATATTCTTTCAAAACTTTATTCATGATATAAATTGATTTATTGAGTAGACAAATTGGTATTGTAAAGAACTGAAATATGAATAATAATTTTCACAACTTGGGGAAAAGCTACAATTATATATGGATGAGTTATTTTGTTTTGTACTTATTGCTAGAAGTTGCTATATACTGACACAATGTCTGATATTTTTACTTTTCCAAGAATTTGGTAAAATATTCTCTGATGAGACATGAGAGGCTCCCCCCACTTCCACCCACTCCATGGCTTTCACTGATAGTATGCTTAGGCAAACATCTTACTGTCCAACATAAGTAAACTTAGCTTGGAGTTCAGTAAATGTATATACATATATGAATTCAATTAAAAACTGGTCATTTATAAAAGTAGGCAAGGTCCCTGCCATGGTTGAGATGTGTCCTTCAAATTTCATATTGTAATCTCAGTTCCTAAATTCATATGCTGATGGAATTTGGGTGTGAGTCCTTCAAGTGGGTGCTTGGATTGTGAGGGCTCTGTTATGATGAATGAATTAATCTATTCATTGTAATTGTAACTGTTATTTGCCTGATTCTTTTGTCATCTCAGAGGCTTACTGTCAAATAGGCTCATCCTTTCTAGTTCTTTCTGAATTCTAGCTGGCTGGTTCAACTTAGCTGTTCTGACTCAAACTCCTCTCTAAGCTGACTGATTCAATCTGGCTTCTCCTAGCTTCTCACTGAATTGCTCTGCTTAGCCTCAGTCTATGTCAAGCAATCTGTTCTAATCTTCTGGCTCCTTCTCATGTTCTGGCTCATTCTGTCTTCACCTGTGTCAATCTTGTTCTCTTCGCAACCTGTGTCTGTAAAACTGTTCCTGTAAAGACTGTTTCTGAACTTCATAAACTCAACTGCCACCAATTGAACTGACAGAAACTCAACTCCCTTGCACTCCTTCTCAACTGACTCCTGAGTGCTGGGATTAAAGGTGTATACTACCACACCTGGACCTAAAGCTTTTTGTACCTGAAAATTTGCTTTGTACCATGTGGTCTTGAACTAAGAGATCTGTTTGCCTCTGTCTCCTGGGATTAAAGACATGTCTGTATTCCAGCCAAAGTAACCATGTTGCTGGATTAAAACTTCTGCACAATTCATAGATTAAGGGGTTACTGTGGAAATAGGTTCATTAAACAACAAAACAAAACAGAGTTCATTGACATACTGACTCTGTCCTACCATTTGGTGCCATTACAGAATTGTTTCCATGTGGTTAATGAATGCTAGTACCACACTTCTTTGGAGCTGTCAGCTTAACAGTTCTCTATTCCAAAAATTACCTGGTCTTGGGGACTTTGTTCCAGCAACAGAAAATGGACTCCCTGTCTTAAAGTTTATTCTTCATTTCTCTATCCTTTAGTCCTGTTTAGATAGCCTGTTCGTTTGACAGCAATTCTTTGCTCAGAGAAGCTCAACACATTTCTTTCTAGCCCTGTTGGAAGAACTTACAGAGCCACAGTATAATGTTTCATGGATTTCATAGAACATCTTCAGCTTCTTTCAAACTTCAATGATTACAGAGTCCCTGTCTTTCAAAGCCCTTCATGTGTGTGCTATAGTGACAGCATCACAATTGATGCCTACAGAGCTCCCTCCATGGCTCCCAGAGAGTAAGGGCAAACTTCACTGTTAAGGAGTTTCGGTTCCAACAGGCCAGAAGTCTGATGCTAAGGTGGAAATCAGCGTACCACATCTCTGACTAACTCTCTGCAAATCAGCTCTTTATGTGTCTGTCTAGACGCTATTTTAGTCTTGTGGTAGTGTCTTGATCATCCCTGGAAGAGCCACCCCTTCTCACTGCCACCTTCCAGAGGACATTGGTCCCAGATCCTTCCCTGGATGCCTGGGGTGACTGAACACTCAGAGCTGGTCAATCTGGACTTTTTCATTCCTTTGCCTTAGGAAGGCCACCTGGCCCTGGTCAGTCTAGTGAGACACAGAGTTAGTACTTTAACACAACGCTAGACCTCCTCATTCCTCGAATATCAATATCTGATTTGTGTCTAAATCCAATGGCATGGAAGGCATGTTCAAGAGACTGCTAGTTCTGTGATGGTACCCAGTCTGTGGATCTAGTTGGTTTGATGCCAGTTTTGGCCACAGCTTTCTCAATTCTCTGAATCCATAATTCTCTGTGATTTGGTCTGAGCTTATATTGCTTACATCTGAGTTAAGTTCTGATTAAACAGAAAGAGAAGACCACAGAACTGTTAGGCAGGAAGTGAGTCTAAGCAGAAAAGTGTGGTGAGAAATGTGAAGGCAACCAGTGGCTTGAGATTCACAAGACTGTGTGTGTTGGGACAACATTACAAGGAGGAAAAGATGCCAACCTAAGCCAGATCCTAAGGGTAAGGCCAACTTGCTCAGTAGGCTTTTGACTTCTTACATAGTGACACCATGTAGCTTGAGAGAATCCACCGAGGACCACACAACTTAATCCTGCCTAGAGAGAGATAAGACAAACAGAAGTATCAGGAAGTAATCCTCTGAGGCCACCTTTTAAGGGCAATGTCATCAATTGAAAAGACTGAAAGATTTGTGCTACTTTATTACATGGAACTATTGACAAAGCATCTTACTCTTTCTGGACTTGTTTTCCTTCTTGCTGATGTAGAGAAAATGTCTATCATTCACTCCCATAGCAGTTCTATGTGGTAGTTATTAATAGTTGTTATATTTCTGCTATACCATACTGCAGGCCACTAGCAGCCTAGCCGTTTATGTTACTTAGATTCAAGCAGGAGCTGTCATTTATCGGTGCACAAAGGATCCGCCTTTGTGTAGGTGGCGCTTTTCTCACCCACCAACTCAGTGTGAGAAAACACAGAAATGTAAAAGAACAGCTGACAAGGCAATTTTCTAAATTGCCTCGTTATAGTGAGAAAATATATTTTAGAGTGTCGCCTCCAGATAATATTCAATTACATACTTTACTAAGTTTAGAAAATAGACACAGCCACCAAGTTTGATAGCAGAACTGTCTGAATTGGGGCATTTGTTAATAAGTGAACAATGTGAGCGTCATTGTATATTATTCTACATTCCCAAACAAGCCTGAAAGATGATTCTTAATCCACCGTTCTACAGGTGAGAACATTGGGGACTCACAAAGATGGAGTCCTTTGTTCTTGGTCATATAACCAGTGGGTTTAACAGTGACATTGAAATACAAGTCTATCTAAAGATAAATTCTGAATTTTCTCCTTAAGGAGAACTTGGGCATATCAGGCATGGAAAGCAATTTCATGGTAAAATATGGCTTCTCAAACTTTAAAGTGCATGCAGGTCCCCAAAGACTGCTTAAATTAGATCTGACTCAGTAAGGCAAGGGCAGGGCCTAAGATGCTACATGGAAGAAGCTCTTAGTGCTGCTGCTCATCTGAGGACCACATTTTGAAGTAGTAAACTGCTAAGACTCTGATATAATGATTAAACCTTAGGCTTCAATTCTTAACCTCCTGTCCCAATTCTATATTTTTCTAATAGTTTTAATCTTTTCTACTCTCTTCATTTCTCATTACCTGAAGAAAGTACAGCAGGCTAGGTGACATGTGATCTTATTGGCATTTTTGGTTGTTTTATTATGGCTTTAAGTGACATTTTTAATTAAGTTTAAATTAAATTAGGATTAAAAATTAAGTATGATTTTTATTTTATTCTTTGCATCTGTGGAACGTGAATACTGAAAGAAGACTTAGAGTTTTTCTCTTTTTTGTTTCCTCCTCTAATCTCTCTCTCTCTCTTTCTCTCTCTCATGTAGTTACAAAATCATATTAATTCTACAGTGTTGTATTGTACAGTTTTCTCTTTCCCTTTATAAAATGACCCCTCTATCTCTTTTTTCATTTCTTTGGCCTTTTAGCTGGAGAGCAGCCGCACCTCTGATTTAGCCGTAGTCAAAGTTGGGAAAGACAGCATCATGTTAATGTATCCAGGTCAGACTGCTCCAGTGAGTAACTCAGGGTGACAGAAAGTTTTAACTCAGCCATCAGGAGCTTTAGTTTCCTTACTGTAAAGTGGAACGATCGTACAATAGACGCTTAGGTTATTTATGAAAAATCGTTTGTTTGTTTTTTAAGGAAACTGACAAAGATTTTAGCATATTGCTGTGAATAATGTCAGCTATACCATGATGGAGGACAGATGTGCCTGTGTGGCCATGAAGCAGCCTGAGTAACTTGAGAGGCTGGCACATATCTCACAGTTCCTTTATGTTCTGTGGCCAGTGTCCTGGCCCTCAACTGCTTGCTTGCCAAGGCTCTGTAATGTTCACTTATACATGCACTATGGTGTAGCCTGTTATGTTTGCTATCAGATTTTAAGCTCTGGGAATGGGCCTCACTACCAGCCCCTACCCATGTGCACACACACATACACACACACACACACAACCAATTAATCTTAAAATGTCTTTGCTAACTCAATGACTGGCACTCCTAAACCTCCCCTGCCACCCCAGATGTAATCAGAGAGAGTGGCCATTGGTCACTCTACTGGAAACCTCATATGGTTGGTTGACTTCATCCCCTGCAGCTACTACCTCATTCTCCTCCTCCAGTTCTCCTGCATCTGCTTACTTGAGGGGGATGCAGAAGTCCCACCTATTTCGCCCAGTTCATTGGCCACTAGCATCTTTATTGATGGATCAAGAACCAATTGGAGAACAGGACCTTAGCATCAAAATCACCCCTATACCACTGGCAGCAGCCACTCAGCCTTTCAGGTTAGACCCAAGATGTCTGCATGCAGGTCCATAATAACTTCCATTGACCTGAGACCTTCATTTGATTCTAGAGTCTCTTGATTAAAGTCGCCCTGCCATTTATTATCCAAACTAAGACACTTCTGAGAATAAGGGAGGTGTGTTCATAATTGCAGTGAGCTTGTCAGACTAATCGAGGACTATTCCCTGCCGATCTGAACATGCAGGCAGGTCTTCCTGGGTCAGCCTTGACTCTGCCATGTCTTTTGCTTGTTTTTAGAAAATTCATGTTTAAAATTTTATACCTGTGTAATGTGGTTTAATCAAATTAAGCCCCGTTCTCTCACCATATCACATTCTTCACATAGAAGTTGTATGTTCTAGTTCCAGTTTGCCCTTTCTTTGTCTTTTTATTCTAGTCGAGCTCTCAATAGTCTGAATCCTGCCCACACATACTGGATGGAAGCAGGTGGGTTCTTGTTGATTCTGTTGTTGTTGTTTTTCTCAGTGTACCAAGTCAAGTGTTGTTTTCTTCCAACACCTGCCCACAAACCCTTTATATTTTACCAGATTTCTGGAACTCTCAAATCAATGTGATATATATATATATATATATATACATATATATATATATATATAAAACCAATCAGTGAGTACATTGTTCCCTGATTGACAATAGAGACTTAGAGATGGCTCATTTATTTGGTTTACAGCTTCTCAGTGGCTTCAGTCAGCATTCAAAGGTTCTGTTTTGAGCCAGGCATGGTGGCATGTGCTTGTGATTTGGAGTTAGAGGCAGGAATATCGATTGCTGAAAATTCAGGGTCAACCTGGTCTACATAGTGAGTTTGAAGTCAGCCAGGATATACGGTCATGAGTCCCTGTCTCAAAATAAACAAATAAGAATTTGTTTGTTCACTTTTAGCTTGAATTTGAACCTCAACCAATATGCTGAGGTGGTAAGTTCCTTGGGCCTTAGTTCCAGAGAGTAGAAAATGAGAGGGTAGGTGACATTTTGTCTCAGATGAGAAGAGAGGGTGATATTTTGTCTTGGATGGAGGAAGTTTTTTTCAGACTCCCAAACTATAACAGGGGAGAGACAGTATAATGGTAATATTTGTATATCTCAAAACAGTGCCATAGAGAACAAAAATACTTGGGCAGGCTTTATGGGAAGAGTAAAATGAAAGGAATTATAGCAAAAGCTTGTCAGGAGACATGAAGAGAAAGATGCAGTGTATGGGAGACCAGTACCCATAATCACAATCCTAATGTTGGACCTATACCTGTGACTAAGTTATATCAAAAGGCTGTTGATTAGGAGCCATTCACCAGGGCCTGAAGGCCTGGCTCAGTGTATTAAGTGTTTGCTGGGTAGGGATGAGGACTAGAGTTCAGATCTCCAGACCTCATGCAAAAGCCAGATGCAGTGATGTATCTGCATAATCAGTGGACACTCGATCTCAAACAAGGCAGAGATGAGGACTGACATCCCAGGTTGTCCTCTGACCTCTACACACCAAGTATGGATCCCTCAGACCCTCATTCACCCATCCACCAATCTGCACCCCCTGCAGACCCACCCCTCCACCCTCACCCACCCACCCACCCACACACATACATGAACATGATCACACACATACACCTTGTGTGCACATTAGATTACAGATGAAAAACACCATGAGCTAAAGGGAGCCATAGCAGATGTCTTAGGTTCAGTATGCAGGGACTGCTTGGGACATCAAAATAAGCCTGCATGTCAGCAAGGCTGACAACCAGCTGTCTTTGCTTCACTCACCAAACGGGATGCCTGCATTTGTTTCTAACTCCACATCTTTGAAGCCTAACATCATAATCCCAACACATAAGCCTCAGTTAGTTGCATGCATCTAGATGCACTCAGCCTTACCTATCTCTCCTCCAATTTCCCATGGTTCAAACCAAATTTAAGAAGACAGATGCAAGTAAAGATCTTGTTTTCCTTTTAAAGTTCCTGTGGCACACCTGGAAGGAACTTTTGGTCAAGAACCTACATTCTGGAATGCGTGGTTCATGAATTGGTGCCACCTGGGAGGTAGCCATGTAGACAGACTCTCTGGCAGACAGGCAAATGTGGAGAAGAGTCATGCCTACATAATAAAGATGGTAAATTTCTAAGGTGGTGGCTTCGTCCTCACCCTCCTGACCTAAGATAAAAGGTTGGCCCCTACTGATGGACTGCTTCACCAAGTTCTAGGTCACATCAGGACTTGTTTACAGAGCAGTTAAAGGCCAACCAGCCATTCTGCTTCTTTTTTTTTTTTTTTTTCAGACTGATCAATTGTTAAATGAAGGGAGGAAGTCTCTCCCCAGCCCATGAGAGAAGATGGAAAATTTGGAGAGTTCCCTCTCTGCTTTGGGGCGGGCACTTTTTCTGCTGTGTGTTCTGCAGTATGTGTGGTTTTCCTACCCCAGTGAAAGTCTTTCTTCAACCTCTGATTCCTTCTCTGTTTGCCATGTTCAAGATTTCTCCACTGCTTCCTGCTGGCCCCTTTTCTGCCTCTTAATTCTCTAACAGACAGAGAAAACATGGGAACACAGTCTCTGAGGTGCTGACTAGGCCACTGTCCTGGTGTGAGAAGAACGTTCCATCGTTACACAGGTCAGGGAAGGCAAGGGCCACAGCTGCCTGTGTTTGCTTCTTTTAATTGGGTTGCTTTTGATTCCCAACTTATTTGACTTGGGTTCCAGATTTGTTTTCCCTGTGTGACACCGACTTGGATGCTATTAACAGGCCCATCTGTTTGCTTTGCTTAAATAGAATGTAAATCGGTTTTTGTTTTCAACTTCAGGTGCTTTTTTGGTGGTCTCTGCTGTTCACCATCTAAGGCGGTTGGGCCATGGTGGTGAATGTTTAGCTGCCAAGAGTAGAGGAATCTAATTATTTGGTCATTTTTCTTTAAATGCATGTGATTTTAGTATTTAAGGAAATTCTCAGTCTTTCATAGATTTTGATTTTCTGGTGGGTGATTTTTATTCCCTTTTCCTGCTACCCCATTCTTTCCTATCCAGGAGCCCCACCCTCATTTGTATTCTTACAGTGCCTGCGAGCACGCACATGTGTGTGTGTGTGTGTTTATATGTGTGTGTCTCTGTGTGTATGTGTGTATATGAGTGACTGTGTGTGTGTTTACGTGTGTATGCGCATGTTTATATATGTATGCATTGTATTTATGAATGTGTGTATGTGTGTATATATGTGTTTATATGTGTGTGTATGTGTGTATATTAGTGACTGTGTGTGTTTATGTGTGCATACATGTGTATGTGTATATATATATATGCGTGTGTGTGTTTATATGTGTGTGTCTCTGTGTATGTGTGTATATGAGTGACTATGTGTGTGTTTATGTGTGTATGCGCATGTTTATATATGTGTATTGTATTTATGTATGTGTGTGTATGTGTGTATATATGTGTTTATATGTGTGTGTCTGTGTGTATGTGTGTATATTAGTGACTGTGTGTGTTTATGTGTGCATACATGTGTATGTATATATATATATATATATATATATATATATATATATGTGTGTGTGTGTGTGTGTGTATGTATGTACATGTATGTGTGTGTATGTATGTATAAAAGTGTGTATGCTTTCCTACCACTCCTTCCCATAAAGGAAGACAACAAAGTCCTTGCTGCTTTCTTTTCAAAGAATAAAACAGCTGCACATAGCACCATGTTGATTGTGCTGGGCCTCTCCCATACATGGCTCTTTAGTGGGCCATTGATGGGTAAGCAATTGACAGGTGAAGGGCTACTTTGTATGGAATCCTGTCCATACAATGTGATATATGACACTGAGGTGGATTTCATCAGAGACATTTACATATTCATGGATGTGGGTTTTCTTGTCAGTTTTGTTCTTAAGATTCTTTTATAATGGAAACCTATTTGGAAGAGAAGAAACCTAAACTCTCACAAGAATTTAAGCAAGTGCTTAAAATAAAAACAAAGCCAACCAACCAACCAACCAACCAACCAACCAAAGAAAAACAATTTTAAAAAAATTCAGAGACATTGAGTTGATTCAGTCAATAAAGGTGCTTGCTGTCAAGTTTAACAACCTGAATTTAATTCTACACAGATACACAGACACACAGACACACACATGTAAAAACACAGTGAACTTTATCTTTGTGAAGTTTGGCATTTATCTATATATGTGTCCCTGCATACCTCTGACAATGCCACCTTCTGTAAGGTATGCAGGCAATGCACAGAAATCTGTTCTGGGTTGGTCAACAGTCCCACGTTCTCAAACTCCTTCCTCCTGCTGTGTCTGTTATACTCTAGAAATGAGTTCTCTGTGATCACCCTAAAATTTCCTTTATTTCACATTGTACTTTGTTAGCTCAGAGCAGGTGTGTCTTATCCAGAAGTATGCACAGAAGTGACAGCTGACCATGCCTCCAGCGGCAAGAGAAGGGCCATGCACACTTGTCGTGGGGCACTCTTTAACATAAGAGAATGTAGTTAACCGTTATGTTACCTCACACATTTCCAGGGAGGAGAAATACTAGGCGTCCTTTGGTGAAGTAGTATTCCCAACAAGGTGAAGCAGATGTCAAAGAGGGGAGCTGAAGATTGCAGTGAGCTCATCCTTGCTACAGTTTAGCTCTCCTCAACGTGACTAAGACATTCCAGTGCGCAGTGGACCAACTACTGGGAGCCTGGGAAAGCTTTTATTAACCATAAAAGGAGGCTGACTCACTGCTGGTGAGCAACTCATCTAAATTTTCCTGGAGTAGTCTTGGTATGGACACAGGGGAACTCTTAAGTCCTGGGTACACCTGGGAGTCGAGTCACCGTATCTCACACTAGAGAGTCTGAGAATTGCAAGATGTTTTAATCAGCCCCACGCCAATCTGCACAAATCCATCCTTCCTATGAACTGTGTATATTGGTGTGTATACAGTGGAGCTTTTCCAGAGAAAGAGAACCTCCAGGATACATATACAGAGGGGTATGTTGGAGAAATTGTCTCATTATTATGGAGAGGAAATGTTTCCTGACTAGTTGTCTGCAACTGGTAAGGGCACTTGGCTTATTTCAGTTCTGGCTTTCTAAAAGTCTCTTAGATCCATCACGGAAAATTAAGCATCAAGGTGTGGCTCACTCTCAGATCTTTTCTGCATCTCCTCAAGTTTCAGGAGCATGCTCAGGAGAGGATATGCTGTCTTTTGTATTTAGGTAGCCATTCTCGGTGAATGCTTCTTCCTGCTCCCCGTAATTCACTTTTATTTTAGAAACTGAATCAGTACAGGAATGATGTTCCTGGAGCTACCGTTGGGTGCAGTGTGAGAGGACTCTAAGGGTTCTGATGGGGGCTGTGAAGCTGACAGATCACAGATGTTTCATTCTCACAAAAACTTAACAATCTTCACCTATTTCTAGGTGGGAAGAAAACGTGTGAAGTGTGTTGACTTGGGAAATGTCGGGCCCTTGGCCCTGAGAGATGAGCACCTCTCTCTTAGGGTTGGGATGGGGTGAGACACAGTGCAATTAATCCAGCACTTGTACGATGCATGTTTGCCCGTGTCCTAAGCAGTCTTTGCTTGAATTATAGTTCATCGGATGACATTAAATCATAGCTATGCTATACATCATAAATAATTGCGAGGAACCATGGCAATGCTATAAAATCATTTATAAGATCCAAACCTGGAGAATGGTGTTCAAAAGTTTTAAGGCCAAATTAAATAATGCACTACAAAGGCCAACCAGGTGAAATGGAAACACATTCTATTACCCACGAATGAGTGTAATAAAATTTATTCCATAATAACTTATTTGTTCCACAGTCGTCATCTCTTAATATCCCTAGCAGGGAAAACAATGAGACAAGAGAAGTGGGAGTTTGATTAGAAACTCATGTTCTCACTAACTTGTTGGATCATGGCGACGGGGATTTCCTGTTTTGTTATAAGTTGGTCTCTAGTTCAGCAGAGGTTGATGGGATGTGGTGCAAAATTGACTCAGTAAACATGTATCTAGGAGATAGAATCAAAATTCAGTATTGGATGGGCCCAACCCATAAGTGAGCAACTAGTAAAAAGAAAAGTTAAAACTGGATTAGAAACATCTAAATAATAATAAAAAAAATACATTAGGAACTTCTAATGTTAGCCACTCAGACATGTTAAAATAGCTCACTCTCATCCTTAGTTGACCATCAGGTACTAAGACAGTAGGGGTTTCAGCCACTAAGAGTTACTGGTTTGGATGCAAAATTCTTTCAATGTCATAGGTTACTTAAATCCCAGCGGATGTGCTGCTGAGGTGCACCTACCACAGACTTTGGCAGGTCCCTGCTCTCTTTTATCAGCCAGAGTAGGCTCACTGGTTTGCATGGTGTCAATGGTCTTTGAACCCTGAAGACCTTTATCTTAAGGAAAATAAACATTTAGACTTGTCTAGTACACAAGGTCTTCCATTCCACTCCCTATGGCCTTTCTAGTGATCCCCTGAGGAAACAAAAGTTTTATGGTCTTTACACACTATATACCTACAGTGGCTGTATTTGCAACCCTATGGGAGTAGGGAGGGGCCGTTTGTGAGTTCCTTAAAATAATGCCCATTTATTAAGAAGTTAAATTGCCTGAGTATGTATGTCTGCAAGAATCTTGCCTGTGAGATTCTTTTCTTCCCCCTTCTTCTCCCCTCCCTCTCCTCCAGCCATCCACTCATCCCGTTATTTATTTTTGTGTTTTGTTTTTTCCTTTTCCTGAAAGAAAAGGAGCTCCGACCTCACTCCCTATAAGAGCCTGGAACTCCTAGACTCAAGTAATCCCCCTGCCCCTGGCTTCTCAATGCCTTGAACTGTAGGCACACATCACTACATGGGCCTGGCTGCTAGGAGGTTTATTTTAAAGTGAGATGCATTTGTTGCTAAAGGTTGCTCAAGTGTAGAGGAGGTAAGGAAACTGGCTGAAGAGAAGGTCACAGAGTTTTGGCAGAGTGCAGGATCCTCCTTGTATCTGAGGGAAGTGGAGCAGGCATTGTAAAAACAGATTTGACAGAACTGTGAGACAAATATTTATTGCTTCCCCCACAAAACAAATACACATTTAGTGAGAACAGCCTGCCTAACTACTAAGAGCAATATCTCCTGCTTTTCTGTTTGTCCTTCCTTACTTCTGCCAACTGACCTCTCTCTCTTCCCTCTGTCTCTCTCCCTCTCTCTGTTTCTGTCTCTCTTTATCCATTTCTCTATGCCTCTTTCTGTTTCTCTCTGTCTCTCTATCTCTGTGTCTCTGTCTCTGTCTGACTGTCTCTGTCTCTCTGTCTCTCCCCGCTCCTTCTCTCCTTTTCTCTGTCTCTCTTTTTCTATCTCTCTGTCTCTCTCTCTCTGTGTCTCTATATGACTGTCTCTATCTCTGGGTCTCTCCTCCTCTCCTTCTCTCTGTCTCTCTTTATCTCTCTGTGTATCTTCCTGTCTGTCTCTCTCTCTCTGTCTATCTCTCTCTCTCTGCCCCTCCCCATCTGTCTCTCTCTTATTCCCTCTCCCCCACCTCCCTCTATCTCTCTCTTTCCTCATCTGCAGGTCTCACGCTTTCTCCAGGTACAGGTCAGTCCCTATCTCACGGTGCAGTCCTCTGCAGTATGCAGAATTCTCTCTTTTCCTGACCCCTTGGGTTACCTGCTGTCCTTGCCAATGTCTTTGAGTCATGGAAATTCTAGTGCGGAGTTCTCAGGTTGCATTTTCCATAAACATTCAGCTCCCTCCACTAGATCCTAAACACTTGAGACCCAGGAAGAGGACATATATTACTTTCTAATTCCTGACCGAACTGGTGTTCAATACATATATGGCATTTTGAATTACACCGACTTCTCTAATTTCTTAGCCACATGTATTTATTTTTAATCATTCTTGCCCAATCAATGCTAACTTCATCAGTAACTCCTTTCAATGAGTGAATGAGAAAAATAGAGGTGGTCTTCACAGGCAACCTATTCATTTGTAGAAAGCAAATTATGAAATTAACTCTACTAATGAACAACAAAAACAACTAGTAAACTGACTCTAGTCTGGAAGATTACTCATAGTTCATTTAGAAAAAGACAATTATATTTTCACACACACACACACACGACAAATTGGATGAAAACAGATAGCCCTAATGCTATCCCCAAACAATAGAAGATTCCAGGTAGACAAGCTACATTTCAAATATTTTAATAGAAAACATATTTGATAGAGACTTGAATCATGGGAATGCATGTTTGTTCAGATACTTGTGCTTCAATGTACTGAAAACAGCATTAACTCTGGAGTACGAGGCCGTCAATTAAACTCCATTCTAGTGCTGGCTGGAGAGAGAACTTGGAAAGGACATCTAATGCATCTGATTATTAAATTCTTCATTTGCAGGTAATGGACTTTGGAATTAGAATGAGAACACTATAAAAGTTTAGAAGAGAAACTTTTTGCAAGTGTGTTGAGGGTAGTAGTGTATGAGCACACCTGTATGCATATCCATGTACCTGTGTGCTCACAAAGAGGCCAGAGGAGAGCATTAGATACTTCTTCTAATGCTGTCTGCCTTATCCCTTTCAGTCAAGGCCTCTGTGCAGAGCCTGGGGAAATCCGATTCTTTGGCTAGATTGACACCAGCATGTCCCAGTCCCAGGGTTCCTCCTGTCCCTGCCTCAGTGCCAGGATTCCAGGCTTGCATGGGTCTGTGACTGGCTTTGTCATGGTGATGAGATCTGATTCTGGTTCTCATACCTGTGGAGCCAATACTCTTTCCAGTGAGGCCCATCTCTTCTGTCCACACAAATGCTTTTGAGTCATTTCGTCCATACCTTCCATACCTCCACATCACAGAGGATAGGACCAACCTGGACATCAAGGGACAAAGATCATTGAAATTTGCAACGTGAGACTCAGTGACATAATGGTCAGGGGGTAAGAATGAACCTGTGCATTAATACCTATTTGAATTCTGGCCACGTGTGTTATAGATGTCTACTATAACATAGGTTCATGGTGAGGAAGGCTGAGGGGCCATTAGAGCCATGCATAATCACACGTGGGAGGTTGGAATCCTGAACCATATCAAGGGCTGTGATACAGAAATGTTTGCAAGCCAGGGCTTCTGTCTACAGCATGCCCTTATTTAAAAGGAAAAGAAAAGAAAAGAAATTTAAAAAAAAATCAGAGCAGTACATATGCCAGAAAGAAGACAGGCTAGTTTACTTGATTTATAGCTATGGGTACCAAGAACTCTTCTTGATACATATTATCTCACTGAACACACCTGGGAACTCCAAAAAGTAGGAATTGCTAGCATCTTCTGTTCACATATGGATACGCCAGGGCACAGGAAAATTTAAAAATTGGTCCTTAAACACAGCCTACAAAACTACTAGTAAGACTTGAACTGAAGCCATGTGAGCCCAAAGCCTTTTCTTCACTTCTCTGAAGGGAAAACTCTTACATGAACATCAAGGAAGGCATTTGATGGATCAGGACCTGGGAGACAATGGAGGTGAAGGGAAGGGATGGCCGTGTGGTTGGAAGGTCCTTGGTAATTCCTCCTGTCTGGTATGCTGCCCAAATGGCATGCAATCTCTTCCCAGTTGGTACTGGGGTGAGAATATCTGGCAATAAAAAGGTGCTGTGTGTCCAAAAGACAGGCAGGTGTCTTTCCAGGTGTCTGCTCTCCCCACTTTGACCCACATAAGACACAGAAGCACAGGTGGAAGATCAACTGCTCTGTATCTTGGGTGGAATTTTTCTTCTTAAAAGGAGAGAAAAAAAATCCAGAAAAACAACAGCTTCCTGCTATGACCTCATTCTGATTAAAATTCCAGAATATGTCTCTTATTTTCTTTCTGGTTCCAACTGCCCTCCTTATTTTCACCTTTAGGCTGAAGCCAGTTCGTTTAGGAGGAAACAGATATCAAGTACATAAAAGAGGGGTGTTGAGTTCTATCCCGGAATACTTTGGAGCATAACACCAAAGCCCCTTATCTAGTGGGTCCCTACTAACTAACTCAGTTTTCAGACAGATGGCTGCCATTTTCCCCAGGGGATGGTGTTTGGAGTTTCTGGATTAGATCTACTGGGCATCTTTAGTAAGTGCTGTCACTCATTCTTCAAACGTACTGACTGCATGTGTGCTATGACACAGCCATTATAGAGAAGTTGATTTATGGACCTTCTGAGTTAGTGCACCTGGAGGTGGAGACTTTATTGTTCTGAACAAAATAAAACAAAATACCAGAGCCTGAACAATTTATAAAGAGTAAACATTTAGTTCTCACAGTTCTAGAAGTTTCAAAGTCTAATATCTTGTTTTGTATTTTCAACTTTGTGCATGTGTGTGTGTGTGTGTGTGCAGTGCCTGAACTGGCCAGAAGGGGGTGTCAAATTCCTTGGGGATAGAGTCCCAAGAGTTAATCATCTGTCCAACATGGGTACAGGGAACCAAACTTGGATCCCCTGTAAGAGCAGTACTTTCTCTTAACTGCTCAGACATCTCTCTAGCCTGAGAACTCTGATAGATTCAGTTATTTTTATGAGGTCTACTTCTCACTTCCCAGGCTGTATCTGCTAGTAGCAAGAAACCTACATCTCCACACGGAAGGAAGAGAGTGGTGAGTCCTTTTAACCAAGCTCTCAGCCTTACATAAAGAGGGACTTCATAACCTATTTACTTCCCATAGGCCCCTCCTCCCAATACGACCATCTTCATGTTCAAGCTATATAGCAATGGATCTGAAAATTCACAAGTTCCCAAATACCTTCTACACCACCAATATACTTAAATACAGAGTATGGGCTTTTACGGAACCTTACTTTGGTGGTGTGGCTACCTGGATGGTCAATAATTAGATGGAGACTCAGGTTTCCATACTCACTGACTTGGGGAGATTGAAGCCATATTTGTTCTTCTCTTTTATCTGATCATATTTTTAAACTTGCCGGTCTTGAACCTCGCTACTCCAGTACATGTCAGTCAAAACTCTGCTTGGCTCTGGATGTCAGTTCTTGTTGCAAAGTGTGAAGATTTAGGAGAGAGGTGTTGCTTTCTTCTTGCAGCACCCCGCTTGCTCTTCTTTTGGTAATGACTGTCAGTCACAGGGTGACTATGGCAAGTCCTGTGAATGCTTCACAAAGACCCCAGATCCTAATCCCTGGAGCCTGTGAAGATGTGAGCTGGCAAGAGACATTGCAGGTATAATTAGGGTTATGAACTTTAAGATATAGAGTTGTAAATGTGCTGGCAGATGAGACACAATCATATGAGGCCTTTAAAGAAAAGGACAGGGACTGGGAGATAGCTCAGTTGTTGCCATGAAAGCATAAGGATATTCTAGAAGCTGCATTAAGGGTTGGGGTGGCATGGAGGATCATGCTTATAAACCTGGGACTGGAGAGGCAGAGACAGACAAATCCCTGAGATTCCATGACTAGCCTTATTCATGAATTTCAGGCCAACGAGAAACCCTGTCTCCATGACACCTGAGGTTAACTTGGGCCTCCACACGAATGTGCATACATGTGCGACTCTGAATGGAGTCCCAGCAATGAAGCTTTTTGCTCTGGGACAGTCAGAGAGGCATATTAAAAAAAGGAACCCAACACACTTGATGTTGGGGTGAACCAAAGCAGATTTCAGCTGGGAAAGGCTCTTAACCTATGGCTTGCAAGGCATCAGGAGCCTCAGTTACATAGCTATCAGGAACTGACTTTGGACCAGGTTCGTGAGTTGCATGAACCTGGAAGCAACTTTTCCCTCCGAGACTCCAGTAAAGAAGCCAAGCCCACTAACACCTAGTATGACCTAGTAAGCACGTTGCTTAGCGACAAATCTCATATTTTTTTCTTACAAATAAATGGGGTACAGCTCTGAAAACACCAGCACTCCAGCCTACAACAACGATGTCCTTTCTTAATGGCTCTTCTGTCCTGGCGACTCCTTATGTCCCAGCACCTTCCTTATAACTATGAAGTCCTGACTCTAGGTGCAGCTATCAAGTTCCCTGATATCCTTTCTCAAATTTGATCTTTGATAATAATTCCCTAGATTCTTACGTACTCCTCTCCCTCCACCCCTAACAGCAATAATCATAGGAAAAAACAAACAAACCATTGACAGATACTTGTCAGTAAGGACGGTGTGCTGAAATAATATACTATATTATTAACCATATATTATCGAAGAAGAAAATTTAGGCACAAGAAAACCGAAGCAAAGTTTCCCAGGATCACAAAGTGTCAGAGGCAGTCACTAGGCACTCCTGACTAAAGAATAGGAATAGCCATTCATTCTCTGCTGTAGCCCCCTGTACTTAGTTCTCTGGCAAGTTTAGCTGCCAGACTGCCAGTGTCTCAGACATCCAGCACCCTGCTCTGTTTGGGGTAAGCTTTTCACCAGTTCATTTCATTTTGACATTTTGTACTTCACCAAGTGTGTGCCACTCCGGTGGTTAATAAGCAGCTGACAGGATCAACATAAACTGCTGGGTGACGTGTAAATTAGCAGCGCCTATAGGAACACTAAGAGAAACCACAGAATTTAAACACTGTGACTTTAAAGGCTGCTTATAAGACCAAGGCCCTCAATTCCTTCAGTTCACTTGGGCTGGGGGCGGGGAAACCCCCCAAAACACAGCAGCCCAACCACTTTTCCCTCAGCTGTGATGCGCAGATGATTTCCGAGAAGAGAAGTGAACTTTCAGAGGTTTCTCGATCAGCTGCTGGGCGACATCCGGCATCCGGTCTAACCACGAATCTCAGATGTCATAGCAACACAGGTCACTGGGAACCCAAAATAGTCCTGCCCAGAGCTCTTTCCACTTCTCACTTGAGCATGTGCAGGGAAGGTGTCTGTCTGTCAGCCAGCACCTGCTGCTCTTCAGAGACTGTGTGATGCGCTGCCGCCGCCGCCGCTGCTGTTTAATCAGCCTTGCCTATCCAGCAGCAACCCTTTCTAGACAAGCTCTTTTCCTTTTATCCAAGAGTCTCCCAGACTCTTTCGGATCCACACACACATGTGGTGTTCCACAGGGTTTGACAATGTGTGAAATCCCCTCTAATCCCGGGCCCTTCCTCGCTTCACTCCAAAGCGCGGTGTTTTCCTTTTGTAGAAACTCACTGGAGGCCTTAAGAGAGATAACGCACAAGAAAGACTATTTGGCTCTTCCAGAGCTCGCTGTCTCCTCGCCTCAAGTCGCGCGTATCATTTGATCACAGTTCCTGGCTCCGTGTCTGCAGAGAGACACTCCGCTGCTATAAGCAGTTTACTCCTAAAGAACTCACTATTCTGCCTTCTCCTCCCAAGTGCTGGCATCACAGGTGTGTATCGCCGCGGCCAGCTGACAATGCAGATTGGATTTGAGATCTTATCTAAAGAGAACTCACTGGGTTTTCCTGAGAACAATGTACATGTACGTCATCAGAAATACCAATAAGGAAACGGGGATGACGGAGTAAAGCAGCTGAATTTATCCTGAGAGAAGTGTATTGTTTTAAGATGAGAAAGGACATTTTGGGTGTGGGGGATGCTGAGCTCTTCATATATGCTGACGATATACTCTTTCCATAGAGTTACATAGCCAGCCCCCAACAATAATTTTTAGCTGCACATTTCTATTGAGTTTAAACGGCTCATGCACAAAATTTGCTACAATAAGACACCACGAGAAAGTTCCCCTCTCCCAATTTCTGCAAAATCCTTCTTGGAGACAGATGGTCTCGGATATTCTGTGGATCAATCCACATTTTGTATTTTAGTGTAACGATGATATAAAAAACTATACAAGGAAGCTATACCTTGTATTCTGGTCTGTCCGAAGTCTACCATTATGTGGCACAATGCTCTCTCTCAGGATGCTAGGTAGCACCAAGTTGCAGCAGCTGTCAGCCGGACGTGTGCTCGTGAAAGGTAACATTGCTGTTTTGGAGTAGACACAAGTTATTAAGCTATTGTATTTGGTAGGGCAGGCTTGAGATGTTTCCAGCCTACAGTGAACTATGGGGATAAAGGAAAAACTCCCAAGAATGTTGCATCTGACATGGTATTTTTTTTTCAAGGAAAGGGCGTCAGGAAGAGAACATACCATCAACTCCTAATAAGGGCAAAGGAAAAATGGACTCAAGGGGAGAGGGTTTAAATTTATGGAGTGTTGACTTTATGGCAGACACTTGATGTAACACTTGGCTAACTTTATTTTCTCAGTTTCTCCCAACAATCCCGTGGGGGTATAAACATTCCTTGCACCTATCACCACCGCTAAAACTCAAAGAGCAGCTCTTCGTCTCGGCTTTAACAGCTGCTGAGTGATGGAGCTGAGGCTTACACTCTTGTCTAAGTTGTTTAGAATACGCTGGGCAGTCTCGGCGTACTGCTAATGACCCGAGCTCCCTCTGAGCCCTGTGAAGTGAAGAGGAATAAGATGTATGGTCCGTACTCAACATCTACAGTCTAGTCACGAGACAGATCAAGAGAATGCCTTGGTAGGCACAAGAAAGGGTACAGAAGCCCACAAGAGCCATGAACCACAGAGGCCTCCAGGGGTAGAGGAAACCTAAGGAGGATAGGCTTGAGAGAGACTTGGAAGAAAGCTCAGGCTTTAGAAACACAGAGGGTCCATTTACTCATCCAGAAGGGACTGTGTCAAACTGAGAATGCCTCTGAGGAGGTCAGAGAGCACAGTGAGCAGCTACCACTGTGTTGTCTATGTTAGCACAGAGGGAGTCCTCTGACACCCTTGTGCCTCACAGTATGGCCGAAGCTCTGATATCCATAACCACTCCTCCCCCAGAAAGAGTTAGAAATACAGAATTCGGTGCCTGGCATCAGAAGCACTCAAACAGAATCTGCAAGATCTCCGTGAACATTTGAGAAGAGCTGGGCTCAGTCTTTCCAGAGTCCTTCTTTTCGATGCATCCCAAAGAGTGAGCAGAATC
Organism: Mus caroli; assembly: GCF_978045245.1. NCBI lineage: Eukaryota > Metazoa > Chordata > Mammalia > Rodentia > Muridae > Mus > Mus caroli. The sequence continues at coordinate 95,909,118 of NW_028227264.1, forward strand.
CAAAGGCCCTTTTCTCTGCCCTTTGCCCCACCTCTACCGCTTCTGCAGAAGCCTCCTTGTCTACCAGGGCTTGAGAGATGCTTCCTCTTAACTGCTCTACCAAAAACCCAGCATCCTCTTCCTGTCGCTTGAATGTCATGCTCTTCTTGGCCTCCCTCAGGGCCACTGATCTGTGAATGCAAAGCAAAGGCATTGGGCACTCAGATAACTACAAAACAGGGTGAGCTAGCTCCGAGCAACTGGCCTGGGTATGTTGTGGTGAGCCTGAAAGAATACTGTACATCAGCATTGCTTGTGCTCAACAGGGCCTGTGAAAGGGCAGCACAGCCCTCATGTTGGAATAGGAACACCCCAGGCATAAAGAAGTATCCCCAAACCTGGGGTGGGGCCTGCTGGCTCATCTGGCGATTTGGTTTAGACTTCTGATTCACAGCCACCATCTGAGAAGATTCCAGGTTCAGTGGAATTTACCCTGTGGCTGGGTGTGGCATCATTCTTCTGTAATTCCAACATGTGGGATGCTGAGGTAAGATGACAGTGAGTTTGAGGCCACCACAAACTCCAGGATGAGCTCCTGTTCTCCACACATATAGGAAACATTGTGCACCAACCCCGAAATGTGCTCTGGCTTCAGCCATGACACATGTTTTGAACTCGTGACTCCCATCCACATAACACAACGCAATAAAGAAAGACAACAACAACAACAACAAATTGAACAAACTGAACTGACAGCTCTTCTTAGAGCCTTCAGAGAATTGAGGTCACAGACGTTGCCCACAAGCAAGAGCAGCAGGCCCATGAGCGTGGAGAACGTCAGTTTACCAAAAGCAGAAGTGTGGAAACAGAAACCACTACCACCCACCAACAAATTGCTGTTGTTCCCGTCTGCTCGAGCCTGAGAATTGGATATCTTAGAGGGTCCAATCAAAGGAACTTTCCTGAGTTTTACCGATATTAGACTCCTACTGAGATTAAAAAGTAAAATACTGTATTGCTTCCCCATGGGGTAGGGACATCATCATTTTAAAATATACCTGAAGTTCTGGGTTCTCCTTACTAAGACTTAACCTTTAGGACACTGGCGCAGCAGAGCCTGACTCATGGGGTTTTACCAGGGGCTTAACTGATCTGGGAAGGGAAATACCCAACTTGGCCTCACTGAAACACGGAACTGATCCAGAACTGTTAAATTGTCCCTTCCTTCTACCAACAGGTCAACAGCCCTCCCAAGAACACAGAGAGAGCAGCAGAAAAAACCTGCAGGCCTCAAGCCTGTTCAAGTCTTTAGGCTGACCCAAAGATAACAGAGGTGGCACAAAGGACATGGGAAGTGCCATCTCTTTCACACATCTAAGCCTCCAGAAATGATAGCCAGATAAACACAAAGGGACACTAAACTCAGATGCCTCTACAGTGAAGCTCTTTGTGTATCTAGGAGTAGTCTGCTCACATGGAATGTTCTAGCACCTCTACTTAGTATAAAGGACCAAGGGAAACAACCACATGGTTTGGCATTAAGAGAAGAAATAGTCACTTTACAAAGCCCTGACAGTTGTCCTTTAGCCACAAGCAAGTATTTATTCTGAGGTCCTCTGGCCCTGTGAAATCCGTAACAGCTAAGACATCCCTCGTGGTTCACACCTATAATCCCATTACTTGGAAGGCTGAGTCAAGAAGCTAGCCTTGAACTTCAGGCCAGTCTGGGCTACAGAGAATGACCCTATCTACGAGATAAAAATACACAGGAATTGTACTTTAGAGTCTTAGGAGATTTTATGTTTCAATTCATCAAGCTGTCAATGAAGGCTTTATGGTTTATTGTGATAGGAAGTTCAGTTAATTAGTAAGTATTTTAGATGACTTTCTCTTGGTGAATCTTTTTTTTTCTTTTTTTTTTATTAGATATTTTCTTTATTTACATTTCAAATGTTATTCCCTTTCCTAGTTTCCCTCCGAAAACCCCCTATCCCTCCTCCCACCCCTGCTCACCAACCCACCTACTCCTTCTTCCTGGCCCTGGCAGTCCCATATACTGGGACATAGAACCTTCACAAGACCAAGGGCCTCTCCTTCCATTGATGACCGACTAGACCATCCTCTGCTATATATGCAGCTAGAGCCATGAGTCCCACCATGTGGTTTCATTGATTGGTGGTTTATTCCCAGGGAGCTCTGGAGATACTGGTTAGTTCATATTGTTGTTCCTCCTATGGGGCTGCAAACCCCTTCCGCTCCTTGGGTACTTTCTTTAGCTCCTTCATTGGGGACCCTGTGATCAGTCCAATGGATGCCTGTGAACAACCACTTCTGTATTTGTCAGGCACTAGCAGAGTCTCCCAGGAGACAGCTACATCAGGCTTCTGTCAGCAAGCTCCTGTTGGCATCCACAATAGTATCTGGTTTAGGTGGTTGTTTATGGGATGGATCCTCAGGTGAGGCAGTCTCTGGATAGCCATTTCTTCAGTCTCTATTTCACACTTTGTCTCTGTAACTCCTTCCATAGGTATTTTGTTCCCTCTTCTAAGAAGGACCAAAGTATCCACACTTTGGTCTTCCTTCCTCTTGAGGTTTTTTTTTTTTTTTTTGTGAATTGTATCTTGGGTATTCCAAGCTTCTGTACTAATATCCACTTATCAGTGACTGCATATCAAGTGTGTTATTTTGTGATTGGGTTACCTCACTCAGGATGATATCCTCCAGATCCATCCATTTGCCTCCAAATTTCATAAATTCATTGTTTTTAATAGCTGCATAGTACTCCATTGTGTAAATGTACCACATTTTCTGTATCCATTCCTCTGTTCAGGGACATCTGTTTTTTTCCAGATTCTGGCTATTATAAGTAAGGCTGCTATAAACACAGTAGAGCATTACATGTTGGAGCATCTTCTAGGTATATGTCCAGGAATGGTATTGCTGGATCTTCTGGTAGTACTATGTTCAATTTTCTGAGGAACTGCCAAGCTGATTTCCAGACTGGTTGTATATCTTGGTGAATCTTACAGGTCAACCTGCCAACCAGTGTGTAGCTGTCACAGGACTCCTTTTCCTAAGGACTAAGGGCCTCTACCTTCTAGACATGATTCATGTATTCATTGGGTAGTTAAGAGGAAGTTGTACGTCCTTTCTAGGGCTGTTTTCCTATTTATAAAAGAGGATCATTCTAGCTAGCTTCTTCCAGCTCCAGGGTTCTGATCAAATAAAGTAATAAAAAGCCCATCAATGTCATTAGTTAGGAACATTTGAAAAATCTACAATTTTATATAATACAGTGTAAATGAGACATCAATGAAATTATATACAATCAAGATGTGATTTAAATGGCAGTCCTTTAAAAATGAATATTTTAGTAGAAATCATGAGTTTCTCTAATTTCTACAACATCTCCTCTTGGGAATTCATGTTTACCTCTCTTTGCATCCCTCAACAGAATACCATTTATGTCCTGAGAGGATTTGGAGAGAAACAGAGCTCTGAAATTTGTAAGCATACTGGGGGCACTCTAGTTGGTTTTTAAAATTGGCCATATGTGGAATTTTCTCTAAAAGGAAACCAAAATAAAATATTGTTGACATGGCAAACAAACCGCCATCCTTCCTGTGGACAATATTTTTAGGAGCTACGGGTAAATGAAACAGAAACATTTGCGGTGATCTTCTCCATCCCCCGACAACAACACAAAAGAAGTTAAAAATAAATTCCTCATCCCAAATCCAATTGAGGTTCTATTACTGGTAAACAATCATGAAAAATGTTTGGGGACATTTGAGGATCATGAGTCAAATTGCCAATGGGTAAGTCTCAATCCATAGCTTCTAAAATTCTGAACTCGTACACAGAACACACACAATCACCATTTCATTGAGCAGGATTATATGACTCCAATGACCTGAGGGAGGATAAAATTAGATAAAATGGACATCAGTCAACACTCTCCAGTCCTGCTCATGAAAACAGAACTGCAGAGGAGAGAGGCCAGGCTTGGGTTGCTTCCTGTAGCTTGTGTGCCTCTGGGAGGGGATCTGGGCCTTGGGCGTAGTTGGAGGTCTGGGAAGCCTGAGGGCAAGTGTGATGACCAGCTGACTGATGTGACTCAAATAAAGGAAGTAGATTCATGTCAGGGCTAGTTGTATCTCCAAAATAGGATGGGCTAAAATAGAAGTTGAAACAGCTATGAAGCACCAACCAAGTGTGAATATAATCAAACTGCCAATGGGTTGGGGCATTAGCACCTCCCCTTTTGTCAGCAGGAATGCACTGTGGCAAGGCAGCTGGGCTTTGCATCCTGACTCTGTATCCAAATGCTTTTCTTTACTTGGAGAAAATCCATAAGCCTCTCAGCCTCCATATTTTCATCTACAAAATAGTGTCCATGATGACCATGGTACACAAATCATCATAAGACCATACAGGATGTGGGACTAAGTGAGTAAGCTGCTTTCTGTGCAAGCTCAAGAGTCTGAGTTTGGACCCCCAGAAACCATGTAAAAACAATATACATCAGTGCTGGATGAGATGGGGTGCAGAGATAGTTAGATCTCTAGGCTCAGTGCCAGCCATTTTAGCTGACTTGGTGAGTCCCAAATTAGTGAGAGGCCTTGTCTCGGAAAGGGAGGTGGAACAGAATAGAAGAAGATACCCAATTTGACCTCTGATCTTCACATATGCATATATATGCAGACATATACACCACTATTGTAGCTATTTTTTCTGCCTCTGTGATAAAACACTGAACAAGAAGGAAAGGATTTATTTGGTTTATACTTCCATCCTTGAGGGAAGACAGGAGACAGAACTCAAGAAAGAACATAGCAGAAACCATGGAAGAATTCCACTTACTGGTCTGCTCCAGAGGCTCATGTTCAGCTAGCTTTATATACAGCTTCGAACCACCTGCAAAGAGATGGCCCTCACATTATGTCAAGACATTAATGGTGTGCACAGCAAAACACAGTGCTCTGTTCTGTCCATGACAAGGGTACATTTGCTTCTCGAGTCTTTTCGGGCTGAGACATATTAGGGGGAAGGATGCTTCCAGAACATCCCCAAATGACTAGACAGGCTGTTTCCAAAGTTAAGGTGCCCAGTGTTTGGGTGGATGACATGAATAGAAGATGCACACCAACCTTTTCCCTTAAAATGAGAATCCATTTAGAACCTTGTTTGCAGACATAATTGGCTAAGGTGAAGCCATGGTAGACTGGAGTGGAACTTAATTTAATTACTGGGATCTTCAGAATTGGCACAGAGGGACACAGAGAGGAATGGTTTATGAAAAGACACCGAGGAATTCCCTGTGGCAATGGAGACTGTATTCCTTGAGTCAGGGAATACAGGAATTGATGAAAATCTCCAGAATCAGGTGTGACACTTGGAAGGTCCCCCTTCTGGAGTTCACAGAGGAAATCAGCAGTTAACACCTGACTGGGAGAGTGGACTCCGTAACTGTGAAAGAAGAAATGCCTGTAGTTTCAGCCACTTGTTACTGCAACCAGAAGAAATGAACACAGCATCTTTGAGGAAGAAGATCTGTCCAGTTGCCAACTGATCCCCTGACCTTAATGTTTAAAAGACTCTCCCACTTCCTGATCTGTCAGATTGCTCATGAGTGGGAAAATTTAGCTCTACCTTGCTACCAGGGTGGGTATCTTGTCCTGCTCTTTTTCTAGGTGAGAGGGGCCGAGGGGTGGGGGTGGGGGACTAAACTGGTACAAGCACAAATCCCTTCAATGTAAAAACAATTGAACAGTTCTTAAAGAAGAGCCCAGCTGTCACGTATCCTTTACTGGCCAAATAACCCAGACATGAAGCACTGACACATGACAAAGTCTCTGTTTAGACTGGAGCAATGGAAGAAGCCCCAGTACCAGTGGTTCTCTGGGAGGTGATGTTAGACAGGACCCCAGAGACGTGCAGAAGGCAAGGAAGGGAGAAACTAGTGAATGGCATGGGAGAGAGTCCCATTCGTCAGTGTTGTTTTAATCTCTTGTATCTACACAACTCTCCTCCATGGCGGGGATCCACGTTTATCTTAAGGAAATATATTCAAGGAAAACTTACTCCCTACCCATGATTATTCTATATTCAGTAACTCTGGTTAAACACAGGCCTTCTGCCAAAAAAGGATCTTCAGTGTGTTTAAACAGAACAACGAAAGTGCCATTTCCAGTCCGATGTATTCAGATTTTCATTCTACTGCACGGTCTAACACAACACCGTGCATTCAGGCGGATGCTGAGGATTCTTTAAACACACTTCTCAGGTGGGGACCTGGCGTGAAAGTTTTATTGCCCTGTGTTTGAAGGAGTTGTCAAATTCTTAGAAAATCCAAGTCTGAGTCTCTATGTGTTTGAGTTGAAGCTCACAGAACTTTTTGGGTTCAATGTCACAAATCTATAAGAACCTTGAAGGCACATCTATCTGTACCCTACAAAAATGGCTCCCAGTTTTGTACAGAAAACTGAATAGTAGGCTTAAGAGCTATTGTGTAATAGAGTGGCGAGCCAATAAAGTAGTAAGGTCTGTGCCCCTACGTACAGGACAGGATGAAGAAAAAACTTTGCATTGAAGAATGCTAATGCCTAACTCATTGAATGGGACTGCCTTCCTTTTTTAGGAATATTGGCATTCTCCATCTTTCTCCAAATATTGACATTCCCTGGTCTGTATTTTTATAACTGAAGGCCGTTTTACTGTCCAGCAAATGCCAAGCTCTGGAGAGCTTACTCACAGGGCTTCCTCTCTCTAGAGTTAGTTCTGTGCCTCTCATTGTCTTGAACTCCTCAGATTCAGAAAACTTTACTCCAAGGAGCTTCTGCCTCTGGTGGAGTTTGTGCCTTTGCCTCAGCCTTCTGTGGTAGTTCACAATGGCCCACTGCTTAGATGCTCAGTTCTACATAACATTTCTTACACCACCACCCCCCCATTGTTGACAGTCATCTCTGCCAGCCATTGTCCGTAAAACAACTTGTCATGAAACAAGACCAAGCTAGAACAAAACTCAAATATTCCGAGTATTCCAGAAACAGACTGAAATGCTATATTTGAATATTCACTTAAAGATTCTGATACTCTATTATAATAGATTTAAATGAAATGTTTTTCTTCATAGAGTCTCAGGGTCTCACTTTTTTTTTCTGCCCTTCAGTTGTATGAGTAACTTTGTCTTCAGAGGACATCCACATTTACTGCTTCAGTAAGTCTTTCAGCACCTGCTTTGTAACTAGCTCTCTTCTAAGGACTGTGTGCATTAAAGAAGACAAGCAGAATCCCTGCCTTCATGGACCCTGTATCCCAATGTTCGATACCGGCCATAGGCACATGAACTAACTTAATCACTTCAAATAGGATTCCTGTCATGAAGATGAAGAGTTGGGCTGGAGTGACAGTTGGGTAGTTACAAGTACTGTCTGCTCTTGTGAAGGACCCTGCTTCCATTCCAGAACCCACACCTAGGCTCATGAACTTCTCTAACTCCAGAGAATCGGAGGCCCTCTTCTGACCATGGACACCAGCCACATACATATGTAACACACAAGCAAAACACTCATACACACAAAATAAATCACTTTTTCAAGGTAGGAAGGAATAAAAGCCAAGAAGGAAAAAGCAACCAGAAGTGTTCATTCTGAGGAGACCTTGTCCGAAGAGGGCATTGAATACCAAAGGGTAAAAAGAAGCTATATTTAAATCCTGAAAGGAAGAACGCTCTATGCAGACTAGCCTGTATCATCATGTATCAGTAAAGAAAGATACCCTGGTCCTAAAGGGTGACTTAGGGAAAGGATGAAGGGTAAGTGATGCCCAAAACTACAGAGTTCTATAGGGACTTGGTGTGAACCTATTCCAAAGCTGACTTTGTAAGTAAGACACCGAACATTAGTTAGTTATCATTGTCATAGTGTGGCCTGACCCATGTTTAAATGATTGCTAAAGCTGTGTGAGGGAAATAAATTGGAGACAAGAAGTACAGAGCAGCACTCCAAGCCAAAGGCAATGTTGGCAGGGGAAGAAAATGAAGATGGACAAACAGACATAGTGGAAATATTTTACACTGAACATATCTGAAGCAATTACCCCAAGGGATTAGGTAGAAGTGGGATGAGCAGATTGGAGAAGTGGGACTTGGGTGTTTTCCACCTGTCTGGCTCTCAGTGATGTGTGCAGCACCCAGTGGTCAAGCCACAAGTGTGCTAGAGTTGATTTGACCTTTGTCCATCATGAAATCCAAGTCCCCAAACTGATGATCAAGGGAAGGACAAAAGAATATGGACTAAACAAATGAAGGAAGGAAGGAAGAGTTTAGAAAAACTATTTTAAAAAATATTTACATTATGATTTCTAACGGTAGCCAAATTACATTGTGAATTAGCAATGAAAATTATTTTATGATGGGGGGGGGGTGGTCACCACAACCTGAGGAACTGTATTCGACGGTCGCAGCATTTAGGAAGGTTGAGAACCACTGTTTGAGAGGGTGTGTAAGGGAGAGGTGGAAAGCCAAGACCTCATTTAGGAGGAAGCAGATTATGAATTAAGGTCGAAGACTATGGTTTTCCCTCCAGGCAGAGTACTAATAAGACTCCAGGGCTGTCCCAGGCCAGGAGCAGCAGAACTGAATTGTGCATGATGAACGAGGAATGGGGCCTTTTATGGAAAAGACATTTCTAAAGTGATTCTGTGATTTAGGAAGTGGTTTTTCACCATCTCCTTGGCTGACTTTGAAGAAAGTCTTTCCGAATAAAGACAAGACCACAAAGCACATTGTCTTAAGTCATAGAACCAAGGGATTCTGTCTGGCTACACTGATTTAGCCATTATCAAGGGCATTTTGCTATCGTGCTGTTTTCACATTAGCATCAAAGATACCCAGACACATTTCTTTTTTTCAACAAAATTGCTTTGTTAAAAAAAAAAATCTGAGACGAAATAATCCTTGTAAAAATTTTAAATAGGAAGCACAAATCTTCCTCTGCTTTAGAGGTTAGATAAAAATAGACAGAGGCTGTATATTTAAATACTAATACAAGTAACTGCAGACTCCCATACTTTTATTGGCACTCATAGTTTAATTTAGGATTTTTTTTTTTTTTTTTAGAAATGGGGATTTCAGGCATCCATATTTATCACCAGGATTTCTTTCCAGATTCAATTTATGGACCATTTAAAACACACATGCACACACACACAAACCTTACTGCTCCCCATATAGTTTTGAGTGATTCCTTCTAAATTCTCTCAAAGTGAGCTTAAAAATAAAACATCCTTGTGTCTATGCTAAAAATGACATGCTCGGGTTTAATCCTGCCTTGTCTCTCTCTCAGCTACAGGACGCAGTCTCCAGAATGTGGCTGAAGGATTGGCTTTGCTAGAAACACAGTATTCTGTGGAAAGCTTGGCTCCAGCCCATGAGATTGGTGGTGTTTGGGAACTGTGTCTATTCTCTGTCCCTAGCTGTGGCTTCCTCCTGGTTCTTCCAGCCAAACCTTATGTGAAATACCAATAACTTCGTGAAAGAAACGCATGTTTGTTAAGGGATGACCCAGCTATTTCAGGCTTGAAGGGGGATAGTATCGTTTTAAAGGATCGGAAGAATAATTTAAAACATTGGCAGGTGGCATCTATCAAAACTGACTCACAGTCCAATGGGGTTTTTGAACAGTCTCTCAAATCAGGCTGGTCTTTATCCTGTGGTCAACCCTGAATCTAGGATCTTCATCGGAGGCACAGACATTGTGTGAACAGTTTCCCTTTGGGATGTATAAGAGGCCACCCATCTTTCTTTATGGGACACTTTCTTCTACAGATTGACTAAACATTCATATGTCACTAGACAGCTGTCCTCTCACCCCAGTCCTGGGACAGAAGGAATAAAGACATAACATCCATTTCCTGTGCCATGCATAGTAGGTATTCATCTCTTTTGATAGTTTTCTTTTCTCTCACCTCTTCCTCAGGTAGAATCAAGCTCCTTCCTTTCAGTGTCTTCACCCCACCCACACTAACCCTTGTATTCTATCGCTCACAAGACTTTATTGTACCTAATCATATCCAAGAACCACCCCTGCCCCTTACCCTGAGTTTTAAATTTCTATGGTCAAAGTTGTGAAAATCAACTATGGTCCAAAAAATATCGAAAACTCTAGAAATAATGATGCCTATGTTTTAAATGGCCTGGCATGTAAACAACATGAGCGAATCAAGTTTTGCACCATCTCACTCCATCTTGCCTTGGAGGAGATTCCTCTCTTTGCCTAGTGCATCCACATCGTATATGCTACCTGCCTGTAAGGCACTGCTTGCCATCTTGGTTATCAGACCAACGATGGTAGTGTTATAACACTTGCAATCAAGGAAAAGTTATGTGATAGCCTCAAGCCACACTACAACCCACCTCATTCATCTCATTGTGTTGATGCTGTATCAACTCATCATTACAAGGATACGTATTTGAGAGAAAGACTGCATTCACATTATTATCATATATTGTCAGAGCATGTAATTATATATATTTTTATAGATTTGTTTATTAATTAACTTTTTTCTTACTATGCCAGGTCTCAACTGTGCTTCTTAAAATATCCATGAGAGGAAAGGGGGAGGGTATTGTGTTGTTGGTCTTCCTTCCTATAATTTCGTTTTGCTGTCTGTGTCTTTTGTGTATTTTGAGACACGTTCTCATTATGTAGCCCAAAATGGCCTGGAAATTGCTGTGTAACACAGGCTTGCTCTTCATCAGTAATTCTCCTGCTTCAGTTTTCCGCGTGTTGGTATTACAGATATGTGCCGCAGCATCTAGTTCCTACTAACATTCTCTAGAGAAGGTACAGTGATTTATTTGTGAATTTATTTCCAAATTCATGCTATCAGTACCCCCTTCAGTTCCTTCCACAGGGAGTATCAGGAAAGAGTCTAGATTGTATTAAGCTCTATTAAGACCTTCTCTTTGGATGCTACCTAGTAAGCAGGACATTTAAACACGTGATTCTTCACTGTTCTGGGTCTGCAGGAGGGCAGTAGGTTTTTTGGTGCCATGTAGAACATTCAACACTGTTCTGGAAGCAGAAGAAAAACAGATGTGCAGCTCCTGAGACCCACCAGACCCGGGGGCTTTATGGCCAGTTCAGAGACCTGGGACACTACACAAGTGTCTGTGGAAGTGATTGCTTGTGAATGTCAGATATCAGATTGATTAGATGCTGCCTGCTCTTGCCTTCTCATCTACAGGCCAAAAAAAGAGAGGAACACATGGACTTCATTTATCTCCAAGCAATTCTCTTGAGTCCAATCCCTAATAGTCATGAAATTGGGACAAAAAAAGCTCAGAAACCCAGAAGTAGATGCCGTGATTTCAAAAGAGTAATCTTAGTCAATTTTACTTCATTATCCTTGAATGTCAAATCCCTGAAAGTGAAGTGAGTGTTTAAACCTTCATTTCTAGCCTCTCACGTGACCACAGCTCCTCACATGACCTGTAACAACATTAGTATTACAGAGTCTCTGGCCAGGAACAAAGTGTCCCTTGTAAATGGATTTTCTGATGTCATTGAAAATAATACCCAGTAAACATTCAGTGAATGCCTGAATGAACAAATGAGTGGCATGTAAACCAGTTTATTCCCATTATGTTTAGTATTCCTCATAATTATTTCATCCTCTATGTGCTCAGCACCTGATTTCAGCAATGAACTCATCTTGCTTTTTTGCCTGCTTGCTTCAGCTTCCCCTTCCTTCCTTCCTTCTCTCCTTTCTTCCATCTTTCTTCTTTCCCCCTCCCTCTCTTCTTCCCTCCAAGACTTCTTCCCTCCCTTCTTATCCTTTTTGTTTCTTCTTTACTTCCTTCTTTAATTCCTTCCTTCCCTCTCAGTCACTAGACCTATCTGGATTTACATTATTTTCTATACACTGCACATCAGTGAGAGGTACGTACTGTTATAGTTCATTTTAAATTTGAGAAAACGAGGCTCAGTGATGTTCAGTAACTTTCAAGATTGAAACCCAGGACCGAAAGATCACAAGATCCCGTCAACCCATTTTATTGGTTTGTGTCTGGTATTTAAAAAATTATCATTGAAAAGAAAAATGCCTTTTCATGTTATTAAACATTCATTTTAGAATTACTTAAAAGTGAGGGAAAAGAGCTTTGACAAATATTAGTTAAACTAGGAAGGTGACATATTCTATAGCCCTAAGCAAAAGACAGAATAGAATTGAACAACAATTGAATATTAGTTTCTCCAAGAATCTTTCTGATGTATTATTATAATCCATCAAGTGTCCCTAAAGTTCAATATAACTATCTGAATGTGATCATTTCACAATGAAATGCAGTTCTCTGAGTGTAGTTTGTTGTTCGAGGCCACCATTGGTGGCCTCCAGGTACAGAGAAAAGGAAATATAAAACACGGCTCCTGTGAAGGATATCATTCCTGGAAAAGCCCAAGATGCATTGCTTCTGGACCCTGAACCCACTCCTTACAGATTAGTATACATCCTTATGAAGGTACAAATGGCATGCCTAGGTTTCTATTAGAGATTTTTCAGTTGTATGGATGGTTGGTCATATAACTAAACTCTGATGCCAAGGTGTAGTCCAAAATGCTTGACTAACTCATCTTTGATGTAATGTGAGCTGTGGTTCTTCAGTCCCTTCAGCCTTACAATAGCCACTCTACCCTCATCTTCTACTGGCCTTCTGTACTACCTTTCCTTTGACCTCCTCCTTCCTCCATCTCTTCTCCTGTCCCCAGCCTCTTTTCTCATCTTATCTTTCATGTCCTCTTTTCTTAGAGATGCTGTGATAGTACAGGCCAGGTGTATCTCTACACTGGGCTAAGTGCTGGCTAGGCCACAGCGGTGGCCATGTTCAATTGCTGCAGTCATGGAACCAACATTTTTAGGCACTTGACCTTGAATTTTTCAGCTGTCTCTTCTGGTTTCCAAACAGGTGATGGAAATCAGGAGTCTTCCGCCACTTCCCCTTGATCTAGTATGTTCTACTGCTGTCAGCCCACACCATAAGACACAGAGCAAAAATGCAAATGCAGAAGCCATGGGACTGTGATGCTGATTCCTCTCAACCAGCCCATGAGAGTCACAATGACTGACCATACATCAGCCACGGCATCTGCCTACCAAATGTCTGAACCAAAAGCCTCACCTGCAGGCACAGAGAAGAGTGCGTTTTGATCAGAAGCCGGCAATGAAAAATCATTTTCCAGAGGTATTCCACTTGAAAATAGCAAGCAGGCTTCTTAAAAGATCAAAGGCTGATTTCAAAGGAAAGACTTCCCTGAATATCTTTCCATATTCTGATATCTGACATTCACAGACATATGACTTCAAGCCCCAGAGAGAGTTTCATAGAAAAGTGTTGAACAGAGACTGGCAAGATGGCTCGGTGGGCAAGGGTGCTTTCTGCCCAAACTGATGGCCTGAGTTTGATCCTCAGAATCCACAGAGTAGAAGATGAGAACTCACTTTCATAAGTCGTCCTCGGTTCTCCACATGTGAGTATAGCACACATCCACACACATATAACACAAATAAATTAGCTAACCAACTAACTAACTAATTAACTAAATTTTAGAATACTGCATGGAATACAGGATTTGGAACCAGGACAACACCTTCTTTCTAGCTGTGACCTTGGAAAAGTCATTTAACCTCTTAAGTCTCAACATTCTCATCTACAAAATGGAAACCTTGTGTCAACAAACCGCCGTGTGTTGTCTTCTGTGTGTGAGGTGTCAGGAATGTTCAAAGAGCGGCCATTTATCAATTTCAAGCAGTTCGGGCTGTTCCTCTATTATCTCAAGTCACAGGAAAGCTTTCCAATAGAGAAGTTTCTAATCTATGCCTGGAGAGTTGAGCCACATCCTAACTAGAAAAGCTGTGGGAACCACAGAGAGCCAGTCAGGAAGCAGCACTCCTCCATGGTCGCTGCTTCAATTCCTGCCTCTAGATCCCTGCATTGCTTGTGTCCCTGCTTTGGCTACCCAACATGCAAACCAAATAAACAATTTCCTACCTAAGCTGCTGCTCATCATGGTCTTTATCACAGTGATGAAAAGTAACCTATGATATCTACCAAGTCAGGATCCTTCTGGGAGTGACAGGTGCTGCTATTGCTATTCCACATTGGGACTGTATTGAAACCCTCGATATATGCTTTCCCTGAAATGTCGATATGTCCATTTTGGTCTCTAGGCTCTGTTTTCAAAGCCATGTTTCTAGACTATGAGGCATCATGCAGACTAGCTTGCATGTAAGGTCCAGTGCGTAGATGCTGCTCATTGAGTGACTGCCCCTCTCTCACAGGAACCCAGATCTGCTCGCCTCAATTAAGTTTTATTTTCTTAAACGTGGAGGTCAAGATGGGTCCTGCTGACACCCATATTTGGGTAGGGTATGAAATATGTACTTGGCAGTTGCTAGCTTTGAAAACTGGATGTTGCTTAAGCGCCTCCTGTTCTCCAGTTTCTCTATTGTGAGATGAGGTAATGAGAGAGTATCCCATATCTTCCAATCATTATGTTATTGAGTAAAATGAACTCATTCAGGCAAGGTGACTGACAAAGCCTGAAACAGTGCGTGTTATGTTCAGAATGTTTTCTTGGACCACTAGCTAGTCATATTCGAGGCTATTGAAACATCTGAGACAACACATTTCCTGGTATGATACCTCCAAAGGCCAGTAAATACCTCCGGCATCCTCTGGCCTCCAAATATAGGAAAGTTCCCCTTCCTATCTGACTGAGAAGCTCACGGTCCAGGCACAGTGCTTATGGGCTGTTATGGGCAATGTGTTTCTTACTGTTCTTTTTCTTTTGTGTGACCATGTGCCTAGCGTGGCCTGGTACAGAGTACATGCTGCATAAATATTTGCTGGATTTATATGAGAAAGGAGTTTGAAAAGGACCACCCAAGTTCATTTCAACTTGATAAATGAATGTGTTATTTTTGTATCTTATCTTTGAAATAACTTCTGTTTGATCTTTTCCAGGGGGCAGTGAATGCTATAAATTTGAGTTCCAGAGAACAGAGAGCAACACACCAGCCTTAAGTGTAAAGAGTAAAAACTGTTAGGGATTTTTAAACAGAGAAGCATGTAGTTCCAATAAACTTATTTCCCCAAGCAAAACTTGACAGTTTTATTAACGATTTTCTCAGGAGAACCAGCGATGAAATACTTATCAGCCTGTCATCCTTCTTATCTCTGTTATTTCCTCACAGTGAGAACCCCGTGCTGAGGAGAAGGTTTGGAGAGAGGAGAGCAAATGGGCAAATGATGTGATTATATTATAATCTAAATAGATATGTACACATGAATGTGCACATGTGCATGTGCACGTGCACACACACACACATTTTATGTGACTCAGGGTGAGAGAGATGGCTCTATAGGAAAGAACAGTGGCTGCTCTTCCAGAGGACATGGGTTTGATTCCCAGCACCCATATGGTGGCTCACAACCATCTATAACTCCAGTCCCAGGGGGAATCCCATACCCTCCCCTGACTAGGCCTGTACCAGGCATGCCAGGACGGACATACATAAAGACAAAACTTCCATATAAACAAAATCAGTAAATAAAATTTAAAAACAACCAGTCAGACAAAAGACCCTGTGCCAACAACCAGTCAGACAAAAGACCCTGTGCCGGGTCTAGGGAAGAGGGTTAGTAGGTTATTGAAAGAAGAGTGAGAGGTGATGAAGTTGATCCTAAAATTAAAAAATGGGGTTGGAAATGTGATGGTGAGGAACAGCAGCAAGGCTGGGTATTGAAGAGCCACAGGAGGCGTCTGGGCAAGAGGAGATCCGTCTCCTTTAACAAAGGGTAGAGTCTCCATCAGGAATTTCAGAGGAAGCCTGAAGACCCTTGTAGAAGTTGGTTTCCATAGTCAGTGGCCATCTCTGCTATCATTACTTCTTAAGAAAACTAAACATACAGGGAGATAGCATATCTCTTCCATTAAACAGCCAAAATCAAAATATTGGTGGAGTTGGGGTATAGCTTGGTGGTAGAGCAGTTGTCTGTCACAATTGAGGCCCTGAATTCAATCCTTATGAATTCACACACACACACACACACACACACACACACACACACACACAAGTCCCCTCAATATCACTCAATCAAGCATTGAAAATGATGTGACTAAGGTATAACTCTAAGCAGCTGGCATAGATATAAAAGGAGACCAATGTTTTGTAAAATCCCTGTCCATTTCTTACAGTTAGATACTATCCATAGCAGTCATTCTCAGCCTGTGGGTTGTAGCCCTTTTGGGGGATCAAATGACCATTTTACAGGGGTCACACATCATATTTACATTATGGTTTACAACAGCAGCAAAATTATAGTTATAAAATTGCAATAAAAATAATTTTATGGTTGGGGGTCGCATCAACAAAAGGAACTGTATTAAAGAGCCACAGCATTAGGAAGGCTGAGAATGACCAGCCTATGTCATTATATCTGTATCACCAGTATTTCTGTTCTTAGCACATAGGAGGAATAAAAACACAAGACCACAAAGATTCTCCAACAAGAATGACAACATCATTCAAAACAGAAAAAAAAAATTAGAAGGAACCCTACACATCCACCAATAGGAATATGAATGAACAAACTGTGATATGGTCACAATAAAATACGATTTACTAGCAAAATAAAGTTCAGTAAATGAAATCCAGGGGGGCAAAGCATGCCTTTACTCTCAGCATTCAGGAAGCAGAGACACACAGATCTCTATGAAGTCAGCCTGCTCTACACAGTGAGTTCCAGGTTAGCCAGCACTGCTTGTCAGTGAGATCCTGTGTCAAAAGAAGAGGTAGGAGGAAAGGAAGGACTTATTTGATGGTGTGACAAATCCAAACAAAAGAGACAGTGATTGGGACAGAAAACAGTGTGTAAGGTAAGATTCCACTTGGAGGATGGTTGAAAAAAAAAGACAATGTAACCTCTGGTCCTACAAATAACAAAAAAAGGGGGGGCAACTTCTTCTTTTCGGAGATGAGAATTAACTAAAAAGGACACAGAAAATGTTCTAGGTGATGGAGATTGGGTACATCCTTTTTAAGTGGTAATTACACATTTGCCTGTAATGGTCAGTCAAATTATTTTAAACAAATGCCCTAGATCTCTGCATTTTGACTTATATGAATCACATCTCAAAAGAGAGACAGAATAGATTCTTGGGACATGTCTCAATGGATAAAACTCTTGCTTGGGCAAGTGTGAGGACTGGGAATCGAAACCCAAGACAAATGAGCCCACTGAGCATGAGTGGGTATAACCCCCCATCTTTTAAAGGCGATCCAGCTCAACTAGAATAGCCACAGCGGTGAGTTGGTGAGTTCCAGGCCCAGTGAGAGATGTTACCTCTAAATAAATTGAAGCTAAGTAGGGGGAACTTTGTACACCTGTGCATGCAGATATTCATATGCACATATAGTTGTTCATATACATACACAGATACTCATACGTATATGCATACCTCGCACACATACACAAAGTAGAAATAGCAAAAAGAATATATATCCCATACTACATTTTTTCTTTTTATTGCTGTATGACAAATTTAAGCTTAAAGCTTAAATCAGCTAACAGTTACCATCTTCCATGGTCCTGAGGGTCAGGAGGCTGGGTCATGTTTGGCTGGGTAGGTCCTACTCATGAAGCTGCAGACTGTCACCTGCTGGAGTCCGCTGACTTGGGCTGAAGAGCTTACTGAAGATCTTGCTAATGTGGCCGAAGGTTTCATCTTCCTACCACAGGAGCTTAGAAAGGCTTCTCCCAAGGTGTGTGACCCTAAGGAAGGACTACTTAGAACCCATGGATTTTTACAGAGAAACTTAGAAGTGGCCTAGCAACACTTCAAAATCTCCCATTGGTCAGACAGACCAACCCAGGAAGAAGGTGGGATGGGGATAACCCAAGGTGAGACAGCAGGGAGTGAGGTAAGGAGGGCTGTTTTCAAGTCTTAGTTCCCCGTTCAAACTTAATGAAACATGTCAGATATACCCAGAACCTAGCAGCCGGTTAACAAATATCAGGTCATTACCTGGAGCCCCGAGACACACCTGGGGGACAAATCTTGAGAGTCAGGAAGTTGCCATAACGACTGAGATCAATGACTTGGGCAGAGGGAGCAGCTCAGTTCAGTGACCCTGAACTGAGCTGACATTCATCTGCCAAGAAAACAGCCAAGGAGGGACATCTGGCCAGGAGTTAAAGTGAAGCAGGAAACTGACAGCATTTGGGGGATGGGGTCATTGGAACCCATCGTCAACAAGATAGCACCTGCTTGGCTGTCTCTGTCATCTGCTTTCTGGGACTCTTCTCTAGGCTCTGTCTTCTTCCATTCTGAAATGACTGACATCTCTCTCTCTCTCCAAACTCCATCAGCACTCCTTTCTTCCACTGGCACCAGGAAGTGTCTTCTTTCTTTCTTGCAGCCATTGTTCCTATTGTTCTGGCTCATTCTATCCCTAGTGACCTGATTACAACTTGTTCAGCACGGTCTCTGGGAGCATTGAGTGTCTCGGGGAGAAAAGGATCATGTTGCTTGTTTTTACAGTTTCTGTAATACCCTGCACATAGTAGGTCCTCTACAAAGGTGGATTAGATGTCAATTGGAGGCAGCAATTTGAACACTGTGTGCTCTGGTCCAATGCATAAAATAATCAAATTGTCTTTGTTTAAAACAGCCCCATTTGACAATCCCCAAGAGGAAAAAAAAATCCTTCTTTGGACATTTTATTTCCTGTTTGGAGCCCATGATCATGCCAGGTTAAATTAGGGCGTCTTCATGACTTTGATCATAGAGTGACAGATAATATTGAAATTAAAGAAAGCATGATAGAGTCACTTCTCTGGTATAGCCAAGACCGTGGCCTCAGTTTCCATACTGCAGAAAGAAATGAAGAGGAACAGAGGAACATACTCCTCTGTCAACAGGTAGTGAGCTAGGCTACATAGGGATGCAGCTACTAACAAGACATTTCTACCTCCCAGGCCAGGACCCACTCTGCAGTCCAAAGGCATTCTTGGCCCAGAGACTTAGGACTGCTTGAGAATCCTGGGGAACATTTTCTGGAAACTCTCAAGTTGCTTATTGTAAGAGGAAGGGTGGCAGCCACCTCTATGTAAACACAGGAGGCCTCGAAGTCACAAAGGCATCTCCTGCAGGAGGACCTAATTGAAGACTGCCTGAGAGACCAAGGATTGCTGATGCAGACCATGGCAGCCAATCGGGAACTGTTGTTTAGAAGACATGCTTTCTTGGGGCCAACAGGGCCTGGATGGAGGGCATTAAAGGAGCTTGCAGCAGCGTTTCAGATGAGCTTGCTGCAGTGATTCTCATTTGTTCTATGCCACCTTACCTCCTACCCCCAAGGGCAGGTAGGGTTGGCAGTGAGTAGTCCACGGCACAGGCTGAAGCTTGTTGCTCTCTAATTCATATTTAGCTTCGGTTTTGGGAGAGTTATCCCATGACAATATAAAATTGGAGGAGAGCACAATTATTGCTGGAAGCCAAATGAAAACATGGGTCAGGTAGATGACAAGACAGGTAGAGTCAGTAATAGTGACTCCAAGCCATGAAGTAGTTCCTCTGTGAATGATGGTGATGGTGATGGTGATGGTGGTGGTGGTGGTGGTGGTGATGGTGATGGTGATGGTGATGGTGGTGGTGATGGGGATGGGGATGGTGATGGTGATGGTGGTGGTGGTGATGGTGATGGTGGTGGTGGTGATGGTGATGGTGATGGTGATGGTGGTGGTGGTGATGGGGATGGGGATGGTGGTGGTGGTGGTGGTGATGGGGATGGGGATGGTGGTGATGGTGGTGGTGATGGGGATGGGGATGGTGGTGGTGGTTGTGATGATGGTGATGGTGATGGTGGTGGTGGTGATGGGGATGGTGGTGGTGGTGGTGATGGTGGTGATGGTGATGGTGGTGGTGGTGATGGGGATGGGGGTGGTGATGGTAATGGTGGTGGTGGTGGTGGTGGGGATGGGGATGGTGGTGGTGGTGGTGATGGTGATGGTGGTGGGGATGGTAATTGTGATGGTGATGGTGGCGGTGGTGGTGGTGGTGGTGGGGATGGGGATGGCAATGGCAATGATGATGGTGATGTGTGTAAATGTAGTCTGTACAACTGGAGTGTTAACCTGCATTTCCTCTCTTTGACAAACTTATTGTTTGCTGCAGCCAGAATCAGAACATAAAATTGGAAAAAAACGTCCTGCTTTTGTTATCTCCCAACTGAAAATCTGTTTAGGACCAGTTAAAATGAAAACATTATCTCAACAAAGCCCATAAATAAAACCATTTATCTCAAGAAAGCCCATGACATACGGATGTGCTGCTTCTGGCCACACGTGGTTCCTGGTGTTTTCAGGAGAGGTGGGATGCTCAGAACTTTGGAATTTCCCAGCAGACTGAATGAGAGTTTCACACATTTCCACCGACATTGGGAAAATAACCCTGAGAAGTGCACAAAGTTTGTTGGATTTTGATAAAAGTGCCTCAATTTCACCATTCTGACGTTCTTCATCTTCAAATGGATTTGTGCGTTAAGTCAATGTTTATGGTCTTTCTCTATTATGTTCTTCTTCTGTGTTACTTTTCTTATTTGATTGCTGGAATTAATGTAAGGGTGAAAGGACTAATTTTGGCTCATGGCTTGAAGCCCTCGTGTCAAGGAACCCTTAGTGGCCAGAGCACGAGGCACTACTCACACCAGACTCCCAGCCACAAAGCAGGGAGAGATGAAGGTGGTCCTCAGCTCCCTTCCTTTTTTTTTGTTTTTTGTTTTTTTGGTTTTTTCCAGGCTCCCACTCAGCCAGTGAGGAGGGGAGGGGTGCTTCTCAGACTCAGGGCCAGTCTGCCCCCTTCAGCTAAGCCTTTCTGGAAATGCCCTTATCCATCCACCCACCCATAGGTAAATTTTAGTGGGGATTCTAAATCTAGTCAAGTTGACAAGATTAACCATCTCAACCAGGACCCGGGGAAGGCAGTTTTCTGCCATGTTTTCTCTCAACCCTAAAGATAGGACTGTGCATAACAAAAAAAGGGGGGCAGAGCCATGTTCTTCTGAAAAATTGCAATGTTCTTAATTCTCATTGCATCATTTTCTCACACTGGATTTGTTAAACGTCTAAATTAATATTTTTTGAGGTGTGGGGGTTTCATCGATGTTATAGGTGTAGAAGGAACCAAGTAAATTTGACTTGTGTTTGAACCATGACAGTTTACAAAAGATTAAGCACAAAACTTAATATAGAAATGTAAGTCTTCCTTACAGTAAATCTGGAATGTGTCACTAATTCAGTATAGATGAAGTCAGAATTTATTCTTGTTCTTCTGGCCCATACCACTGTGAGGAAGTTAAAATGGCACCAGGGGGGGAGTAACAGGGCACATTGACAGAACACAGAACAGCAAACACACGAGAGTTTTTTTTTTAGTGGTTTTGCAAGACCATCAGTGCACTAAGGGGACTGTCATGGTGATTTGAATGTTTAAAGTAAGTAATTTGAAACGACTCCTACCAAGACAGCATTGTGAAATAGTAATGTGGATTAATGGCTAGCTTTACCCAGAGTCCTTACGGTTTGATTTACTGTCTCGTCAGTAAACTGAAGTGAAAACTGCGAAAGAAAAGAATCCTCTTGTCTCGAAATAAGTAAATAAGTGTGTACTGCAGACAGCTTTAGACAATGGCTTAGCACTGGACCTTGTCCTGTGGCCCGGACTGACAGGTTCCATTCCTGCCTTCCCTGCTCAGACACTGTTAGCCAGGTGCTTGTGACATTCACAAGCTCCTTTCTCTCATGGCTTCTCATCATTCCCCAGCCCAAACCCTTCCATGACCTCTACTGTTGTGCCCCAAAAGTAGGTACTTACTCACTGTAGATGGCTGGCTATTACACTATATAGTTCAGGTAATAGGATGTTCTGATTTCTCCCAAGGGCTTTCCAAGTTCCACATCCTTCTGTTAGGTGTGAGTCTGATCGGGAGACATAACGTTGGCACAACTTCCAGGGCTTCTATAGGTTGGAAGAAAGACTCCAACTACTTGTCTCTTAGGAGCATTATTAATAGGTGTTAAGGGTCCCAGGGGTCACATACATGGGATGACATCAGCATGTGGTGTACTTAATCCAACCCGTTACTAAGGTCCTTGCTCTGGTACTCAAACCCACCCAGATCAGAAGTACAAGGCTTGAGCCTTACCCATGGAAAGACTCCATTAACTGCCCCTACCTGCCAGTCCTGGCCATGTTCATATACCAAGTCTGGGTCTTTTCCCTTGACCTGTCTTGAGTAGGAATACTCAGGTAAGGTAAATGAGAACAAGCTATGGGTCTTGTCCAGTTGCCTTGTATGCAGAGTGTATGATGCACACGGGTGCCCTTTGCAGTGAGTGCTAACTAGTACGTGCGGCCTTGTAGAACTGATTTGTTTACGTTTTATAAGATAATTTAGTAACGTTTGATTACATTGTAGAGAATAAACGAATTCCAAGCTTTATTTAATCATCTTTTTACCACCCTTTTTTGCCACTTCTTAATTATAATTTTCGCTTTCCTTTTATTTTGATAAAATACTTTGAATGTTGGAAAAAAAATAACACTGAAAACATGAAAAGTAACGTTTTTATAGTCTAGGATGGTTTTGGTTTGTACTTTTGATTAAAATATAATCAAATTTAACATACATTTCAGATCTAATGGTATGTTAATTTTTAATACTTTAGAACATTATTATAATGGAATCAAATTATGTGAAGTACTGGAATAAAGACAAAGTTAATTTCATGGAATAAATACATGATGCTTTTTACTTATTAATCACTCATATTTAGCATGAATAACCAGACATAAACAGGTTCTTTAAATTCAGTCATCTTTGATCTTTTTTAGGCTTTCAAATTACATGAGAACAATAGGTTTTAAATTTAAATCTTTTTGTCATTAGAAGGGAAAGGAAGAAATACTCATTATTAAGCATCTGTGTGCTTCAGGTATGTTAATGTCTACTGGCTAATATTTTCTTGTGTGCAAGTATGTGTGTCATATGTGAGTGTGTGTGTGTGTGTGTGTGTGTGTGTAGGTACTTGTACACATTTTCATGTGTTTGAGGTCAGAGGTCAAACTCAGAGGCTGTTTCTCAGGAATAGTCACCTTGGTTTTTGAAACTCGGCCTTTGCCTGGGACCTGGCGTCCACCTGTTCGACTGGGCTGGCTGGCTAGCAAGCTCCAGGGATCTGCGCCCCCCTCAACAAAGTGCATATGACTGTGCTCAGGTCTTTGTGCTTGCCCGGCGAGCACTTGGCCAACTGAGACTCCCAAGTCTTACCTTTTAACATTTAGACATAAGATCCATGGGCCTCCATTTCCACATC
This sequence comes from Mus caroli, assembly GCF_978045245.1. NCBI lineage: Eukaryota > Metazoa > Chordata > Mammalia > Rodentia > Muridae > Mus > Mus caroli. The sequence goes on from NW_028227264.1 coordinate 95,932,540, forward strand.
AGGCATGGGCCCAACAAGGCTGAGAACAGTTCTACCTGCGTTTTACAGCTTTCTCATGCAGTTGAGATGAGGGAGCTATGAAGGCAGTGGTGCTAATATAAGAATCAACTAACCAATAAATCAACCACAGATACACAGTGGACCCCTGCAAGGACTTGTTTCTGCTTGTCAACAGTCAGGGCTCTAAATTCCAACTGCATAATCAATAAATTTTATTTTAAGTAAATTTTGCTTTTCTTTTTTCCATTAATTTATTTATTCACCTTATTCACATCCCTATTGCTGAACCCTCCTCCCTGTCGTCCCCCCCCCCGCACACACACAGTTCCTCCCCTCAAACCCCTTCTCCTTCTCCTCTGAGTGGTTGGAGCTTCCCCCCCTACCCCCCCCCCTGCCCCGGAGTATCTCCCCACCTTTGATTGTTAAAAAGGAAAGCCAAACACAACCTATAGAATCTCTAACTGGATCACATCCAACCCATTGGTCATTTGCCAACAGTGGCGTGGAATGCAGTTCCACAGTGATAGACTAGATTTAAAAAGTCAACATCCAAGTATCTTGACATTTTTCAAATCGGAAAATCCAACCCAATGGTAGGAAACAGAGGCGTGGAGAGGCACGGAGCTACAGTGAAACCATTTTGACCAGAACTCAAAGGAGCTCTCATATCAGGTTTTCCCTGATATCATTAATGATAGCACCAGGGTACTGTTCCAGGGACTGGTGTCTGCATCAGCACCAGGGACAAACCTGCCTTTCTAGTGGTCATCTGAGCAGAAGGCTGCAGAAACTAAAGCAACTGACTCCCTACTCCCATGCAAATTCTATCCCTCTGCCAAAATATCTCATTGCCAGTTCTGGGTTTTAGACTCCAAAAGAGCTCTGGCTGTATAGCCTCACATTGTTGCTGTTAAATGTTCTATCGATCAAGGAAGAACAAGAGACAGCCCGTTCTTCCTGGAGAGTAGCTACTTTAGAAATTAGTAAGGATTAGTAAACCCTTGTTTAAACATCTCTTTGGAATGGCTCCGCAAGGTTCCCATGAAACAACGAAGTTATTGTTCAGCCCAGGAGTCTAATTTCCCTGGGAATCACACTTTCCTACCTGGTTCCATTGCTCTGTGGTTGAACGTGTATTAAGTCTGACATCCATGTATAACCCAGAGGGACAAATGGGTTCCTCTTGTAAGCCCTCATTGCCACGGGCTCTATTTGTAATCAGACAATCAATATGGTTAGCATGTGCCAACTTCGCCGGCGGAGAATAAGTGAGGCTGTTTGAGCCCAGGACACTGGAGAAAGCGTGTGAGGAAGCCGTGTGAATGGGGCTCATTGTTGGCCTGGATTTTAAACGTTCTCGTTTTTCACAACATTTTATGGAGAGCTCTTAAAAGGCCTTTATTGATAGAGATACTCATTAAATGCCAGTTTTAAAAGGAGAGTTGTTGATGTAATGTCATACAATCTGCTTTTGCATAAAGCCTTTTTTATTCTGGTGTTCTGACGAGTGCTTTGCCATGCCAGCCCTCCCACCACATCCCAAGACACAGGCCCTCCTCCTCTAGACGAATGCTCTGAAACGCGGGGCTGTTATTAGATCAGATGCCATAGATGGCTGGACCTTTCCTGCGTGCTTCTCTTTCACTGTCAAAACCAACCCTGATTTACTCAGTGCACAACCAGTAATTGAACATCTGCCATATAACGCAGAAAAAACAGAGAAAGATGGTATTTTTGTTGTTGTTGTTGTTGGTTGGTTTTGGGGATTTTTTTTGTTTTGTTTTGTTTTGTTTGCTTTCTAAAGGAGCTAGTTAGATTTTACTGTGAAAAAGAGACATGCAAATTAGTTAACAGCAGTGCATTACACCAAGCTTGAGGGAATGGGGCTGCTGAAGTCTGAAGTCAGACAGTTCAGCATGTGACTTAGGACCCCAGCTTAGGGAGGGACTGCAGATGTGGGCAGGTGCTGGTGAGAAAGGAGAAAGGCAAGCCTGAGACAGCACACAGGTGAATGAGCTCAATGGAGCCATTCCACAACCTGTGCGTACAGCAAGCCATCATGTTACGTACCACCAACAGATGTGGCTGTTAACTATGAAAAAAATTTACCAGGAAAAACAAGAAAACGTATTAGCGATAAAAGACACCAATGAAATCCTTGGAAGGGAAGAGAAAGAGGGAGGGAAGAATAGGGGGGAAACAAGAGAGGGAAGATGGGAGGGAGGGAGAAAACTGCATATACCCAGGCTCCAGAACAACTCAATTTCAAGGTGGGAAGGGCACTGAGCGCTCTCAGCTTTCCTAGTCTCCCCTCATGGCTTTTGATGCTCAGTCAACTTTGAAAACCCTTAGCTGGGATCAGATTCTCTAGCTCTGTTGCAGATGAGAGTAACCGGGGCAGCTCTTCAAGCTCCCAATGCTCAGGCCCCATCCCAGTCCCGCAGGCCAGACTCAGGTGAGGATGGATTGGTTTCCCTAGCATTTCGTACACTGGGCATGGAGATACCTATCAGTAATCCCCAACACTCAGGAGGTGGAGATGGGGGAACTGTAAATTCAAGGTTATCCTTAGCTACAGAGCAAGTTTGAGGCTAGCCTGAGCCACAGGAGAGCCTACCTCAAAAGAACAAATAGCAACAAAAGAAGACCTGCCTTCCAATATGTTATTTCCAAGCAAAAATTATTTGGAGTTCTCTTTTATTATCTACACATTTTGCCTCCTGGTCTTTGCTTCCCTACCAGAGCTTTCTAAAACAGAAAGATCTGGATGCAGATACCTCAGAATAGGGTGACACAAAGCCGGAGGAGCAACAGACAGACAAGGGTAGCTTTGGACTTGTTTTTGTCTGGCTGAGTCGGGGAGGATGCTGGAGTAAGACCATCTGCCCTCCAAGAAATCAAAGCCAGACACAGGAAGTGGGCGGGAAGACCCTCCAGCAGCCCCAGCTGCCTGGGCCGGGCAGCTGCACAGACCCCTGTTGTTGGCAGACAAGGCAAGGTCCTTTCAGTCTTGTGACCATCAACCCATCCCCAGTGCTGGGGGGAGGGCACTGCCATTCTTTCTATGACTGATCGCAACAGAATGTGACAGTTGTTTGGGGTGACAGGTTTCCTGGGGGCTCTGCCTTCAACAAGAGCCATTGTGCAGAGGGCGTGTCCTGGTGCCAATGTCACAGGCAGGGGAAGACCCCAGTGGTCCTTTCATTTATATATGACAACATTTCCAAGGAACAGATGGACAGAAATCTTAAGCACTAGCCGTCTTCCTCTTGTCTGAAGAGCTGCAGTAGTTGAACAGAACAAATGGCCTCCGTGCCTACCCTTCCTTTCTTCTGCCTTCCTGTTGGGTTAACTGATACACCAACAGAGGTTGCCCTCTGCATTGGATTCAAGGTCAGTTGCAACTAGAATTAGACATTCTCACCTGCTGCCTCAATCACAGATGCTTTAATAAACACCCACCACTGACCCTGTTAGGAACATAAAGGCCACCAACTGGGGCATAATGTGAAGTTGTAGGGGTATGGGTGGAGGTCAGGAAGTGTCAGAGAGCCCAGTGTGATCTTTGCTTAGCAACTGAGGCACAGCCAAGCCCGGAGTCAGCAATGAGGAAACCCCCACCATCCCAAGGGAGACGGGGTGGAACTAGAACTGCCCATATCTCTTTCATTGAAACAATTCAGCCAGGCCTGGAAAGCCATGCCTGTAATCCCAGCACTTAGAAAATCGAGAGGGGACAAATGAGTTTAGGCACTGCCTGAGCTTCAAAGCATGGCACTGTCTCAGAATACTTATTAGTTATCATTGTTGTCGTTCTGTGCTGGGTATTAGACCTAGGTCTCCAAGCATGCTAGATAAGCAGTCTTCCTTGAGCTATATTTTCAGCACCTCAATTATTTTTAATTGACAAAATTGAACATATTTATCGAATACATGATGTTTAAAATATACATGCTTTGTGGAAACCTAGGTGAGCTGACACTCATGCATACTACCTTAAACATTTAACACTTTCATGTCTAAAATCTATCTACTTTCAGCAACGTAAAAAATACAATCACTATTATTAACTATGGGTTTTATCCAATGCCCAATAGATCTCCTGTCTTTAGTCCTCCTGTTCAAATGAAATTGTGAGCCCTTTTGATCAATAATTTCTAGCTATCTTCTTATCTCTACCCCAGCCCTGATCTATTGTGTCTTTTGTAAACTTATTTTTTTATGTTCCATGTGTGAATGAGGGTGTGTGACATTTGTCTTTCTGTGCCTGATTTTTTTTTTATGCAGCATTACATCCTTCTAGTTATTTCATGTAAGCACAAATGAAGAGATTTCCTTTTCCTTCTAGGCTAAATAGCACTCCATTATGTATAAATACTCTTAAACCTCGCAGCCACTGATGAATGCCTGTATTGATGCCATACCTTGGCTTTTTGTGCAGAATGCTGTATTGGCTGGAGCAATGTAGATTGCTCTGAAGATCACAATTATTTCTGGATTTGGGCTCTATCATCCTCCCTGGCATCATTTCCTTTCTGTAGATTGTGTCACATGACATAGTTCATGTCTTATGGGTCTCTTTGGGTTGACTATTACATACAAGAGCCAAATTAAACTAAGTTAAAGTACTATAGAGTGCAGGTGGTAGCTTGGTCCGTAAACCGCAAGCTTTAAAATCATCCCTCCTTCTCCTGCATCACTCAGTCTCCAACCTCACACTCCTCAACTCTCATTTGGCCTCTCAGCTCGCAGCCTTATCCTTGCATCTGGGTATCATTGTCACAGCAATTTGACTAGTCACTTTGTTCCCATGAATTAACACACAGATATGACTATTGTTTAAGGAAAGCTAGAATAAAGCTGTAACAAATTCTCAGATGTTACCGTCATGACCAAGTGCTGTCTGTGAGCATGTGCAGGAGCATTACATTCTCAGTGTGCCTTCCCATGTTGCAGGGCAAGGGCTTAGGAACAGTGTGCGCAGGTTGCCAGTGAGCATCATCCAGGTAGAAAGCCCCACAGTACAACTCTGCTCTTGCTTAATGGTAGGAACAAAGATGGCACTAGTTGAGTGTGTATATGTTTAAATACTACGCATCCCCGTATGGGTGTGTGTTGTTTATATATGTATGTATAAATATGCATATACACACATATATATATAGTTTGGAGTATAGGAGGAGAATTGAGCTTTCAACATGCTGTGGGCACAAATTGCAACCATTAACTGACAAAACAGTTCAGTCACTTGACAACCTCTCAGCCTGAGACCATTGAATTTGGGTTGTTTTCTGAGGACGACTAGAGTATAGGTATCTCGGAAAGTCCCCGGTTGCAAGTCAATTATTGTCACATGTTTATGGCATCAAGGAGTTTCCTGTCAGGCCTATGACCAGTGGAAATGTTTTTTACACTAAGGGAAGAGTGTGGCTATCTAATGTCCAACCACAATGATTGTATCTGTATAGAAGCTGTCAGCTGGTACGTCCTTTGATTTGTCACCCAGCTAGGTCAGTGTTGTGCTGTGGGTGCAGGGACATTATGGCACTGGGAGTCTCTGTGTCTTCTCAAGGCGTTGGTGGTTGACATGATTTTCACTCCTATGAAAGGAGAAATCTTATTAACGGAAGTTCCTTTTCTCTCCCTTGTTTAACATTTCATTTCGTCGCTTAAGAAGTTCCAGTTTAAATGTCTTTCTCGGTGACGTTTGAGCTAAGCGCCTCCACAGCATTTGTCCAGCATGTGCTGAGTCAAGGTGTTCTGAAGTGTTAGACGCAGAGAAGTGGCGTCCCATTTTCTGGGAGTGACTGTGTTACTGTGCATCCACACAATTACCAAGTCACAGATCTCCACTCTTGTCTTTGGAAGTCAAACCATATTTAAGCAACAGGCATGACATCCTTTCCTGACTTGAGCTTCCCAAACAGAACTTTTATTGTATAGATACTTCGCTACTTCTCCACAGATGGCCTTTCCTAAGTTGCCCATGAACCATTTGGGAAGTTTCTCTTTTTTGTGGTTTCTAATCTTTAACTAAACTAGCTAATGTTTAATACTAAGAAACAACTTCACTGGATATGATGCAAAGATCAAGAGATTGTCGAGAGCCAGACTCCAACTAATACTTCTACATGACAGTTCCTGCATCTATGCATGATACATCTCCATGACAGCTCCTGCATCCATGGATGATACAGGTATCATAGAAGAGGGCATGGAAAGATGGTCAAAATCAAAATACCAGGACTCTTCTATGAAAGAATGTCTCCCAGAAGTGGCCTCACAATCAAGACAGGAACAATAATAACACTGATAGACATATTAACAAGGAAGAGGGAAATCTGCTATGGGACCACTCTCTAGATAGAACTACAGGGAACTAATGACCTTTAGGAGAAGGAGGATCAGCCTTTCTCAGAATGAGCTCCTGTGGTGGTTATCCAATTCAGTATAGTCAGCCCTGAAATGGTAAACCATACACACACAAATAACATCCATGGACTCAGCAAGGTGTGTGTGTGTACATAGGTGTGCACAAGCACACATACATGTAAGATGTAGGTATGTATGTGTAATAACAATAAAAATCAAAGAAAAAGAAGTTATGAACTTGAGAAGGGGGTTTCATGGAAGGGTGAGTCCCAGGGAAGACAGCTGGGAGGGTCTGCAGGAGGAACAGTAGGAGAGAGAGCCATATAATTCTATTTCAATTAGAACATAATTTAAAACTCCAAAAAGGAAGAAAGAAACAGCTTTTCCCCCTTAGACACACAGTGAGCCCAAATGTTTACCGTTTTCTTAGCTCCTCTTTGGGACTTTGTATTCTATATATTGGCACTGTAATTCCCAAGTGAAGAGAAACCAGAGACATCAGCAATGTCGCTGTGGTCATTGAGCAATCATAGTATGCCACAGTGATTGTTTCTGGCAAATAAATTGGGAAGAATTCAGCTTTTTGTCTCTGAATCCCCCACAAGTGCTACTTTGCTAGGCATTAAATCCACGGAGGACATCAATAGTGATGTATTTCTCCTACCATCGACTCCTCATTCACTTGCCTTGTCCCAGGCTTCATTTCCATGCTAGTGACTATATATGAACACCAGCAGTAGCATCTCTAGCGATTTGTGGCTGAGTGGATTATTTGGATGTCACAGATGTGTCATACCCATCCTTACCCTTTTGAAGAAACAACTCTTAAGACCAGAAACTACATATGCTTTTCAAAATATATTTGAGATAGAACAACACAGGAAGGCCTGAACTCTGTGACAAGAGCATGAATAGATTTTGAAGGATTTTACTCTGCAGTTTAATGTGCTTTGTGGCCAGGGGCAAGACAACTCATAACCAATTATATTCACTTTGCACTTAACAGAGACATTCAAAATACATACAATGTGTAAAGTTGCCTTTTGTTGAAATTACATGCTCCCCAAGGAAAACAATTCTCCCCTATTGCTTTACTTCAGGCTACACTTGTAGGCTGCCAGACCTCTTCATTTAACTTAAGGAACAAGTATGTCCAACTGTTCTCAGGGATCTGGTAACAACCAGTTGCTCTGCTGGCTTAAAGAAAAACAAACCTTATAAACTGTGCGTTTGTGTCCCGATGACACACATGTTGAGCTATGTCAGAGGGACAGAATTCAAAGGTTGACTGGAATAGGTAAGTAGCCTGCACCCACATGGGGTATGAAATTCCTTCTTTCACACATACCATCTCATTTAGTCCCAACAGAGATTCCTTGAAGAAAGAAGCCTGAGGTTTTATTTCAAAGAAAATGACAGATGTAAGATTCCAGCACCAATGTTCTGACTCCACGTTGAGGTCTTTTCCTATACTGTATTTTTTAATCTCTAGTATGTTCTGGGATACATCTGCCAGACCATGTTTTCAGTCTTATCGATACCATCATACCAATATTGGGTAGGTTGCTTTTGATATGCCACATGAATAGATCAGAATTTTAAGCTTGGGCTTCTTTGGAAGGCACCTCATGGATGTCAGATGTGAATGGTGACCATTGGAATCTCAGGAATCAGGGAGTTCATGGAGGATGCATTGGTAGAATCCTGCTAATCTTCTCTATGTAATCAACTAGGAAAGTCCTAGGGATGGAGATGCCTCGGCAGATAAAAATCCTTTCTACTGAGTCTGATGACCTGAGTTCAATCCCCTGAGCCCATATGGTGGTAGAAGAGAATCAACTCCCACAAATTATCCCATGACCCCCATATCTTGGTAGGTGTGCACACACCTACACACAATAAACAGATGTTAAAAAAATAGTTTGGAAAAGCTTAGATGCTTTTCTCAGGGAAGGTTGGGGTAGCATGCAAGAAAAGCATGGCTTTTCAATCAAAGAGAGTCGGACTTCCCAAGTCTTATTTTTACATTGTCTCAAGCCACCATGATTAAAAGTTTAAATAGAAAGATGTGCTTACTTGGGGGTTAAGGAAGATATCACCCTGTATCATTGTCACCAACTGTGACAAAAGCTATCAAAACTTTAAAATGCATGGAGAACACATGGCTCAGGTGTCATCATCCATTGAGGACTGTGACTTGATCTGACACTTATGACATAGTATCCTGATTACAAATAAAGTTCTTAGAAATATTTGAAGGCAATCAGATAGGAGGGCTCATGGGGAGAAATGGCTGCCTCCCAGCTACAGAGGGCTGAGTTGTACAACTCCACTCATGGTTTAAAGACAGCCATGAGACTGGTTCTGCAAAGACATTTGAGTTAGCTGTTTGTCCAGGAGAGACACACAGAGAAAGGCAGTCCCAAGTCCTTTTCTGGGTACCATAATGTCTTTGTGTGTAAACTGGAGTGGTGGCCTATATAAGTCTGAGGACAGTAGCCAATACCATAGATGACAGAATGAGGGAACTCTTAAGAGTTGTGCAGCTGGAATCTTGTCACACCACAGAGCCACACTGCCCCAGCTAATTCTATTCCCTAAGATTCTATATGTGCTGAGCATTTAAGTCTGACTGAGTAAAGGAGTTTGTAACCAGCACCCAAAGGCAAATCCATTTCTTTGTAGTTAATTGTGGATAGCCATTGATCTCAACCTCTTTTCTCTCCTCTTTTCTTTCACCCTCTCCATCCCTCCCCCTCCTTGCCTTTGTGTCTCTCTTCTCCTCCATAGGTATGGCCTTAACCAACCAGACACTTAAACAACAGAAAGCTTGTCCATGCAGTCCTGGAAACTGGGTCAGGACCTGGTAAAGGACTCATATTCTGATTTGCAAAGAGCTGCCTTCTGACTGTGTCCTCCCTTGCCAAGAGAGGGCTCTTTCTTGCTATTGTTACAAAGCTGCTCTGTCATTAAGGCCTCACCCTCATGATGTCATCTCACCTAAGGACTTCCCATTGGTCCCACCTCTGATGACATCCCACTGGAATCAGAAGTCAGCAGTCCTGCATGTGACCTTTGGGAGGACATGCTCTTTCAGTCCCTGACACTCAAACCTCGTCTCTCAAGCTCTGCCACTCTGCCAACAATGCAAAGATGCAGCTGCACCGTCTCAGTGATGAGGACATGGACATTGCTGACCTTTGGATAATCCCTGCTGACTTCTTGACACCTATGGGCCTGGAGAAGCTGTAGGGAGGTTGTGGGTGTTGATTCATCTGCCTCTTCATGCTGACTACATATGAGGGATGGGTTCTTCTTATTGCAGAGAGGAGATGTGTGTGGACACACAACAGGTTTTCTCAATTGGAAGAATGTGGATGCTCATGAGTAGTCTGCCTCCACACCGAACCTGAGCTACACACCATGTACTGTGTCCCTGTATCCTTCTAATTGAGATATTCTCATTCCCAGTCAGCATTGTGAGGATTCCACTTATTTACACTGGTCAGGGCTGAGCCTCACCAAATCACATGAACCTTCACATGGGAGAAGGCCCATGCTGGCATCCTTAAGGTCAAGACTGCCAGTCTTATTTTGTATAGAATTCTGTTTCCTCCCTCAGTCTGATGCAGAGTTCATGGGGTGATGGGAGTGTAGGATGCTCCTGAGACAACATAATACTACCCTTCAATAGGACCTGCAGAGGTCCAAACCAGATGGGGTCCCAGCACTGAGAAGGGAAGAAGACATGAGTCCCCATCCCCAACCCAGAAGCTGGAAATCAACAATAGTCAACTGATTGGAAAGGAAAAGTAGGTTTCTTCAAGAGAATGTCACAACTTAAGGACACATAACTTAAACCACACTTAAGGACAGGCTCCCTGCCCGACAGTTGATAGCCAACACAAAATAAACTCAGTGGTGTTTTGGAAGCTCTTTGTCTCATGTTTTCTTTGGGATTTTTTTTCATTACTGATATTTTGCTTGTACATTATGGTATCTCTGTGTGTGTGTGTGTGTGTGTGTGTGTGTGTATTTCTCATGCTTTTACTTTTTTAAATTCTGGTTTGTTTGCTTTTTTATTTGTCTTTGTTTTCTAGAAAGAGAGAAGAGAAGAGAGAGAGAGAGAGAGAGAGAGCAGGCATGGAGTTGCATGGATGGGGAGATGGGTCTGGGAGGAGATGAAGGAGGGGAAACTGTGATCAGAATATATTGGTATACTGTATGGAAAAATGTTTTCAATGAAAAATTTTAATTAAGATTGATGATGATGATGATGATAGCAAAAGAACATGCTGCAAACTTTTCTGTTAAGGACACTTCTCCCACCTCTCCTGGTAGAGAGCCAGGTATAGTAGCACACACCTATAATCCCAGAACTCCAAGGAAGGAGAGGCAGGAGGATCAGGAGTTTAAGGTCATCTTAGGTTACATATTGAATTTGAGGCCAGACTGGACTATAGGAGACACTGTTAAATCAGTAACAAAGGCTGCCTGGTTGGGTCTCGGGGCTTTTGTTAGCAAGCATATAAATTCCAGGCAGGTTCTGTCTCTAGTCTTTATCTGATTACTTTGAGCTTTGTGCTCAGCGTTACTTCCTATGTCAAGCTATTAAACCTCCCTCCCATCGAGACCTAGTGTGGTCTTCTGCCTATTTCTCAGCTGTTGCAGGAGAAACTTTGTTTCCTTGCTGAACTGATTACCTGTATGCTCAGCGGCTGCTTGCTTGTGAACTGCACTTGACCCTTTGGGTGAGATGGATGAGAATTAGGAAACCCTGGCCTTGGACTCGCATTTGATCTTCATTGGCTGGCTGTATTGATACGTAATTCACTGAAGCCAGTTTATGCCAGGTGTTCCGATGCAGTTACTGATAACACTTCCTTGCTCTCCGGTGTCCCTAAATTCAGTTATGGAGACAAGAGACACAAACAGAGGAAGACAATAACCGCATGGAACAATTCATGGTAAATGCCGAGTGCATCTGGGCTCTCAGGGGATGGACAGAATGCTGAGGTCTGTGGCCATGTGTAAGCTGCTTGAAGAATGGCCTTAAGGTGGCCCTAAAAACATAAAAGAGCACGGAGACTTGAAACGGGCAGCAAGGAAAGGGACTTGCTGAAGATTACCAAAATCATAGTGGCAGTTCCTCAACTGGAGCAAGTAGTGGTAAAAGGGAGCTGCCCTCCTGTTTTAAGCAGGCTGATGTTATAGGCAGGTTTGATGGCAATTATATCAGAAGGTATATTTGAGCCCATTAAAATGAGTGCCTACTTAATGTTCAATCTGCTTCCCAGACACACGTGCAAGCCGTTGTCAATGGTGTTGTAATCGATAACCAGGTAGGTACAGAGGGAGATAGAGAAGCCGTGAGAAGGATGCTGAGCAATGACACAAGCATGGGCACCTAGCTGAGTGTTGAAAGGGTTTCCTTCCCAGTCACAGTGTCCACAATGACACTGTAGGATTCAGGCTTTGGAACTACGGTGTGAATGCCACTGAAGCTTTGATTTCTTTGTGCATCCTACCGTGAAGCCAAACACACATGACAGTTCTGGTCTCACAATGGCTTTTCAGATTTTTCTTTTCTTTAAAGACTGGGAACTTCCATCAGATGAAGCTCTTAGAAATGTTGCTAGAGTAGATGTGACAGAGCCTGCTCATTGCCTACTGAATGCCTTTTGCCTCGTACAGCGTGGAGCAGCATGGCTCGTCGGAAACAAACGCTTACTTCTAAGAAGACTAAATCAAATTAGTAATTTTGCATTTTGTTTTTTCCTTCCCGTCGGCCTGAATTGTGGAGGAGATAGTTAGAACTCTGGCAGCTTTCTTGAGAAAACAAGATGGGATTAGACTCTGATATTGTGGAAACAGCAAGGCAGAGGTAAATCAGGTATCTTATATTATGGAAACAGTGTATCATGATACCAGTTTAAACCAGTATGCTTCTTAAGTTGGTAACATGAAGCAATAAATAAATAAATAAATAAATAAATAAATAAATAAATAAATCAGTCAATCTTAATTTCCTTTGTGTTGGTTTGAAGATTTCTACATTTGTGTAAAAAAAGAGCAGTTCTTAGTGTTAAACTGATGACTGTTAATCTGCTGAATGTGAAACTAACAAACAGGAAACTTCTCGAATAGAAATAGAAGTGAACACAGACCAATGTCTTTCCTACCACAGCATTTGGTTTACTTACTGAGAAGCAGTGGGTTACTGTCACCTTTCTACATTCTATTAATAAACAATGGACCCCCCCCAAGGAAGTCAGAGTCACAGTCCTCTTCACGGACTGTAGAGGGTTGTTTGAGGAAAGAGACCTTAGACAAAACTAGACTTTTCATCTCTCTTGTTCCAAAAGGCATGCTTAGAGTAGATCTTTGTCATTATTGGATAAAATGTACTTTAGTCCATTAAATGATTAAAAATCAGAAGATATGGTGGTATTTTAAAGAAGTGTTTTCCTACTAGCTGTTGGTTATTTTATGAATATTGCACTATTTAACCACTGATGTAACCCAGAGAGGGGAAATGACACAGAGGAAATCGGGGAGGGGGGGAGAAAATAAGGTAGGGGAAATATGGGAAAGAAGGAGACAGGAAGATAAGAGAGGATAGGAGAAGAGAGACCCTGTGGCCAGTTCCAGCAGGCATGGTCTAATGGAATACAATGGCTGCCTCCGCTCTGGATGGCTCAGCACACCAATACTCATACTGAGGAGAAATATGACACCTCCATTCCACATCAATCCATCATCATCCATACAGCGAAGAGGGTCTGTGGAGCTCCTTCAGGTTGTCCTTCACTCTGCTTGTCTGAACACTCCATTTCTTTTCTTTTTTATGCCACTAGTTTATTTACAATTTTTCTAGTATATAGTTCAAGAGTTTAATCCAATTTTCAGATCATCTCTTAAACTTTCTTCATTCTGTTAAAGGGATGAATTAAATATCCTCATTTTTAAAGTAACTGGTGTCTTACTATAAAGAAAGGTGCGGCAAATCCAGATCCAAATACACGATCATCATAGTCAGGAACCACCACTTGTTTTCCACTGAAAATGGCAAATTCTTCCCCGGACCCTCCTCATAGTGGCTGTGACAGACCACGGAGGTGGTGAACCTCTGGATACTCTGGCCCAACATGTCACTGCTGGAAGTTCTGCGAGGGCCACAGACACGGAAGGCAGAAGAAATGGCCGTACCACCTAACTCTCCTTTCTTCACCACCTTGCTCTGAACACTCCATTTCTTAATTGTCACAACGGTCCTCCTGGCCAAAAGAGTCTTAAAAAGTGTGACTTCACATGACCTCTCTCTGGAGTCCGGAGTTGCAAAGAGATCTTGAGTCTTTAACTATAGGTGACCTTCCCACGACGGTTCAATGGCTTGCCTGTAAAGATTGCTGGTCTATCGTTAGGAGGGACTGACCAAAACCATCTCTAAAATAAGGCATAAAGATAGTTACTGATGGTTTCCTCCATTGGGACAGCTTAAGTGTCTTGAAATGTTGTAAAAGGAAACAAAACCAACCAACTAAACAATAACAACAATAGCAACAACAACAACAACAAACAAACAACATGTAGTAACCTCCTCTACTTAGGTGAGCTCAGACTGCTTCAATGGAGCCAGTGGAACATGTGGAATGCTGCTACTCTTTGCCTCCAGCCCCCAACAAACCTGCCACCTGGTATCTAAGTCCCCATACATGTTCTTGCATCTTATGTATGTACTTGAAACACACAGAACTCTTGAGTGCACCGGGTTTCGAAGAAAAGCACTCTGTTTCTAAAAGTGCCTAACTTGGACAGGATGCAAGGGATGGAGAGTAACCAACCAGGAGAGGAGAGACACAAGCCTCAGGCTGCTGCAGTGGTGCAGTGGTTGCATCAGGATGCTTTCTTGGTAAAAAGGATGCTCTGACTCTCTTGCTTGCTCAGTGTAAGCTCTTGACCGCTTGCTTTGTTGCTGAGTGAAGTCTCAATGTCTCCTTTTGGGAAAGGTAAGATTGCAGCTCAACTGGAAACTGGAACCTCCATGTAACTTCATTCTCTGCATCCCTGGATCCAGTCACACCTAAGGCACTGGATGTTTTTAGTCTTATGAGCCCATTAGTACCTTTTTTTTTTTCTGGAAAAGCTACTTTGATTTCTATTTCTGCCACTTGCTATCAAAGAGTTCCATCTAATGCAGGCAGAGATAGCAATTTCTACCTAGCTCTGAGAAATGCAGTAGCTCCACTAAGCCTCATCAGTAATGGATGTAAACAAAATTCTAAGCCAGAGCAGTGTGGTACTCACATCCGTCTTCCTCTGTGCAGTAGGGTGCCTCCCTGGCTGATGAAATCCAGTCACAATTGATGGAGATCAATGTGATTCATCATTAGGTTTTCTGAAGCATCGTTGCCACAAACAGTTTCTGTGTTCGATTTTATGCTAATTCCAGCTGGTACATTTGTGTGGCAGACACATCACTCTTAGCTATGGAAATGTTTTCACATTCACTAAGCTTGAGAGGATATTCTAATGAGGCCTGTCACAAAGTCCCTTTTATAAACCTAAGTATACATGGGTTGGGATGAACTGTTCCTAAAGAAATAAAAGAACTAAGGCAATAAAAAAAACAGCAGGGTGGGCAGGGCGTGACATATTGTAAACTCTCTGTTCCAGCTTGGAAGGGAAAAACACCAGCACCAAGAGATGAGCAAAACCAAGGAAGAAGTGCTGGTGCTAGACAAAGAAGGTGAGGCAATGGGAGCCAAAGATGCTAGGGCATTTGAACAGAACTCTCTTTATGATGGAAACGCTCAGGGCTAGGCATGGAGCTCAACTGGTAGAGCACTTGCCAAAAAAGCAAGCTGGAGATGGGTTCAATTACCAGTAGCACAGAAAGCTGGGGTTGTGGGGTAGTGGTGTATGTATGGTGTGCACCTGTAATCTGAGTGTGCAAGAGGTAGAAGCAGGAAGATCCGGAGTTCAGGGTCATCTCAGCTATTTAGCAAGCTCAAGAGCAGCTTGGGCTACATGAGACCTAGTCTTAGTAAGAAAAATAAAGTAATGAGACTGACCTATCTTTTCTATGTTTAAGATGATATCTAAGCGATTGGGCATGTGAAGTAGGGTTAATTCAATGGAGGAGATGGTGATGATGGCCATTGTGATTCTAGACTAACACGTAAGCACACAACACAATAAAATATGGATGGGAAAGAATGGAAAGCATGAGGCTAAAGCAAGGTATGCGCTATATCCGACAGCTGGAATACAATGCCTGAAGTGGGTAATGATGTCTGATAAAGCAGAGTAGGTCCAGGTGATTGGAGACTTTGACACAGAGCTTTGGTTTGAGCCTGTCAGGAGTAGCTTGCTCCTGAGCTAAGAGGTGTTCAACCTTGTGTTACGAAAGAGAAAGCAAGTAGAACCAAGAACAGACCATAAAAGTAGAGACCTCCTATCTAATACCACAAGGAGAGTACAGCTGAATTAATGAAAAAATGCAGGCTAGTGACAGAGAGAGTAGAAATAGAGACAAGGGGCTTCAGAGATGGCCTCTAAGGTAACTACACAAGTGTACAGATAATAAATTGGTCCCTGGATCATCTGTGTGAAGAGCAATAATATGTCTGTAATCCCCAAATGACAGAGTGGCAACAGGGGGAACACTGGGCTGGCTGGCCAACCAGTCTAGGCAAATAAACAAACTCCAGGATCAATGAGAGACCCTGCCTCACAAATACCATGGAGAGCTAGAATGAAGATAATGTGTTTTGAAGAACAAAAGACAGAAGAGACATTTAAACATTTAAACTATACTTGGTGGTCATCTCATCTACTTTAGAGAGATACTCAGAATTTCCTTTTAGCTTTCCTAGAATTAAACACCAACATTAGAAATAAAAAATTTTAATAAATATGGGTCAGATAATTCTAGGCTTGGGTCAAATTCGGTCTCCTGCTCATTATGGAAATTAGGTATTATCTGTTTATGTTTTGTCTGCAGCTGTGTAGCAGTGTGGAATGAAGATTTGCATGTTGCAGGGATGCCCAGGAGGCTGGCCTTATTCACTATCGAGCCTTTCACAAAAGACATTTACTGATGCTGATGGAGATGAGAGAAATCACAAGAGCACATGAAATAATAACAATTTTTGCTTTTTGTGTTTTATTTTTTGAGACAAGATCTTACTAAATAGCACTGGTTGTCCTAGGATACTCTATATAAACAAGGTTGACTTTGAACTCAGAGATCCAGCTACCCCTGCCCTCTGAATGATGGAATTAAAGACATGTGCCACCACACCCTTATAGGATTGTAATAAATAATTTTAATATAAGAACTTTTATTATTCAATTAATTTAGTAATATGTTCCTCCAAATAGTGCCAGCAGATGAAGAAGTCTGCTTTGTCTATATTCACTGTATCAAGAATGGAAAGACCCAGGGCTTCTGGGAGCTTAGATTGCCTTTTGAATCACTAAGTAAAGACTAAATCATTCTCTGTATAAATATATTATATGTTGTCTGGCTCTTTAGAAAGTAGTGCTCTACCCTATAGGTGGAACAACAATATGAACTAACCAGTACCCCCAGAGCTCATATCTCTAGCTGCATATGTAGCAGAAGATGGCCTAGTTGGCCATCACTGGGAAGAGAGGCCCCTTGGTATTGCAAACTTTATATGCTCCACTACAGGAGAATTCCAGGGCCAAGAAGTGGGAGTGGGTGGGTAGGGGAGCAGGATGGAGGGAGGGTATAGGGAACTTTCCGGATAGCATTTGAAATGTATATAAAGAAAATATCTAATTAAAAAAAAGAAAGTAGTGCTCTTTGTGATGTGTATATATTTATATTGGAGTCTCAATTACTGTAGTATTCTATTAAGAAAGTACTCCATTCCCTCTGCATGGCAAGCCATATGTATTTTAAACATGAGAATTCTTCCTTTCCTATGGTTTCATCTCTTCCTAGACACTGATGAGAATCCAGTGTGCGGTCAGGATGGAGCTGGACAGTGAAAGCAGTAAGACGGGCCAGGTATCTCCCTGGTCGAGCATGTTTATCATGAGGT
Organism: Mus caroli; assembly: GCF_978045245.1. Taxonomy (NCBI): domain Eukaryota; kingdom Metazoa; phylum Chordata; class Mammalia; order Rodentia; family Muridae; genus Mus; species Mus caroli. The sequence goes on from NW_028227264.1 coordinate 95,949,987, forward strand.
CATACTTTCTTCGGGATGATATACAAATCCCCGTATATTTTGTGGCTTATGGGCAAGATAAAGTCATTCCTCAAAGTTCTAAAAGGCTTACAGTTAGAGTACAGGGGATTCAGTGTCAGGTGGGGACCCTCTCTGACACCACCTTCTCTTTCCTCTTCTTTCTTCACCTCCTATTTCTCCTCATGATCCTTCTCTTCTTGTTGATCCTCCTCTTCGCTCTCTTCCTGATCCTCCTCCTCTCCCTTCTCCTGGTCCTCCTCTCCCTCCTATTGTTCCTTCTCTCCCTCCTCCTCTTCCTGATCCTGCTTCTCTCCATTCTCCAGGTCCTCCTCTATATTCATCTGTTATGCTCTCATCCAGTAGCCCAGAGGGGACTGGAACTCATTATGCTGCCCATTCATGCTTCAGACACATGCCAGTACTTCTGCCGCAGCCTCCCTAGGGCTGGGTGGCAGGTGTGCACTTGATACCTGGCCAGCTAAAATTCTTTATAAAGGAAATTTTATCCTAGATTTCCAGACAAGCTGAATTCAGTCAACAAAATCTTCAGGAGACGGAAAAGCAAGAAGACTCAGTGGAGAAGTGTGAGACTTTAAGAAGTGCTGAGGACAGAGAGCGGGCTTACTAGTCAAGGGGTACAGATCACAATTAGAAATGAAGAGGGCATCCGGAAGGATTCTCCCACCAGCCCAGGGACACTGTCAGGACACTTCTGACCTCCAGTTCCACAATAGCCTAAATGTGTACTGTGTGGAATCCACTAACTTCATGGAAATTTGTCACAAGACACTATCATTCTGCAGTACCCGATATTTTTTATTGCCCTAGTCTGACAACCTTCTTAATGATTAAATGTTGGCCTGACACCATTATCTTTGAAATACAACAGAATAAACCCATGTGTTTATTGCTGCTCCCCTACAAACACTAAAATTAGGGAATAAATAATGTCTGTGTCAAAAAGATGAAGAGAAATGTAAAAGAAATAACACATTACAGACTGATTTCAGATGCGTGGAGCATCACTGGTTTAGCCAGTGCAAGTGACAGTGTGCTAAACAGGAAAATACTGACACTTCAAGCCATAGGGTATAATCCTATTGGAGATGAAACCTAGGGGCACCCCAGTTAGAGATGCAGCAGAGAGATGTCCATCACGTGCAACACTGAATGCCATAGTACAATAGCAAGCAAGCAAAAAAAATCATGCAGAAGTCTTCTTAAGGGATCTAGTGAGACAGTTCGGTGGGCAAGAGCACTAGACACAAACATATGCCCTGAGTTTGAATCCTGGGCACCTGTATAAAAAGCTATCCATGGCTATGAATGCCTGTGGTCCCAGCACTGATGGGTCCACAAAAACAATCCTGGAGCTCACTGAACAGCCAGCCTACCAGACAAAACAGTGAGTCTCTGGTTGAATAAGAAACCTGGTGTCAAGGCAATCAATAAGGTAGAGAGAGAGTGATAGAAGAAGATACCGAGTTCTCATTCTAAAGCCCAGCAAACACAGTGGGCAGCAGACGTGCTTGGCTTTCCCACTGGCCAACAATTTACCCCATTTCTGAATTTCGACTTAAAATTTCAGGACATGGGCAGAATAGAGTCAGAATCTCTGCCAAAATACAACCCAAGTATCCTCTAGGCACGTGTGTGATTGAGTCCTCACTCCCCTCTGAAACAGCGTGAATGGTGGCCTTTGCTTTCTGGATGTTGCTCAGCATTCTGACCTTCTGAACTCACCATACAATGTTTCAGAAGCTCATATAGCTTTCTGGGGTCAAACTCTTCCGAATTCCTCCTGAAACCAAGTTCTAAATGTCTAGGCACTGTGCGGTCAGGTAGTCACAACGACTCTGTTTTCTGGAGACACTTTTCTTTTCTCTTCTCTTCTCTTCTCTTCTCTTCTCTTCTCTTCTCTTCTCTTCTCTTCTCTTCTCTTCTCTTCTCTTCTCTTCTCTTCTTTTCTTTTCTTTTCTTTTCTTTTCTTTTCTTTCTTTTCTTTTCTTTTCTTTTTTATTTTCTTCTCTTTTCTCTGCCTTTCTTTCTTTTCTTATTTTTCTTACTTTATTTTATTATTTTTTTTTTTACAGAAACAAAGCTGTGTGAAATTTGGGAAGCAAATGAGGGAACTCATAAAAACAAAAACGTACTTGGAATGAGTTACAGCAAGCATAATCTGCACTTGCTTTTAAATACACTTCAGTGAACCCAAGGCTGCAGCTGCTAAAATTGCAAAGGACTTTAGCTGACACACCATCCAAGTACACTCTAGAAGCCAGCACCTTTCCTTTGGTTTCCATATTTTATTAGCTCTTACCAGTATTTAAGCTCTTGAAGTACATATGGTACCACTATGTAGATATACTTCAATTACTGCACTTAATTCTGTATGTGATCAAGGCTTGTGGAAGTTCTTCAATGAGAAAATCTATCAGTGCCCTTTTTCCAAAGGTGTGTGCTCATTTTATGGTGCTGCCAATTTTGCTAATTCATAATCTGGTGTGCACGTGGAGACCAGAGGACAATGTTGGGGGTTGTTCTTTGAGCACTATCCTCATTTTTATGAGACAAAGTTTCTCCCTGGCCTGTTGGTCATCTCAGTTGCCTGGGTGGCAGCAAGATCAGATAGATTTACTCATCTCTGTCTCCATAGCCCTGGGATCCAAATACAATACATACCACTGTCTCCTCAGGACAAGTTTGGTCATATAACATAATTGGTATGCAAACAGGATCTCAACAGATCCAAAGACGAGTTTGGGGAGGAATGAGTGTGTATGTGATCCTGGCTATGGCTAGCAAGGCACGCAACTGGACTTATTGCAGAATAGCCCGAGGGGAGCGTTCATGGAGGAAATTCTGAGTCAGTGTTCCTTCCCTGAGCGGTGTGTGTTAATATGCCTTTGTGCCAGTTCTGGCTATGGGAAGGGAAACATGCAACTAAGGCTGAGACATCAGGATTAGGAGTGTCTACCGGAGGAATCTCAGCATGCCATTCTTTGACTATGTCATGGATTGGCATGGCTGCTTGATGGGCGTGGGGACATCACATGAATATGGAGATGCCCTGAAAACAGTAAAAGGCTAGATGATATTTCACAGTCTTTGAGAATGGGTACCAAAGTTGAGATTGTTGGCAGACAGTGGAAGAGGTTGCCCAGTCACTGTTGGGTGGAGTTAGAAATGCTCATGAGGCTGTGATGCTGGCCAAGCAGGAACTGGTTTGTGTAAAGGAGCAAGAATTTGTTTGTGTAGAGAAGCAATTGCAAAACGAAAGGAAGGTATAGCAGCCTCCTCCGTGTTAGCCTCTGATCTGGCAAGGGAATTAGATTAAAGAGAGGATGAGGGAGATGTGGTAAAAGCAGCAGGAGATGACCCTCAAGTTGGAGCTTTAATAGGAAAGAAGGGAAGTTTTTGATCCAAATGTGCAGGTGGAAGTGGTGGTGGGGCTTTGCAAGGGTCCAGTACAAAAAAAGCTATCGTGATCAGAAAAAACTCAGCATTTGAACTTGTGAAATTAGGAATGACATTTAAGTGAGCAATGAACATGCTTGTCACAGCATGGCTTGTGAGGAAGTGAGACATAGGAGTGGATGAGATCAGTCAGACTGCTATGGAAGCAGAAAAATTCAGTAATGAAACTCCCCAGCCTCCTTACAGCAAAGGCTGTAACCTAAGACAGCACTGACGTACAGGACTGACTTCTCTATACCAAAGCCATATATCTGTATACCGAGGCCATTCAGAACACTTAGCTATCTCCATCTGAGGTTGCCACAAACAGTAGGTGGCTGATAGGCCATAGGAGAGGGGAAGATGCTACTGAGGGAACTAGAAATAAGAAGAGCTGTGTTTGAACCCCAGTTCATTGGGGCTATGTTTGAATCCCAGTTCACTGGCCAGACAGAACTAAGTTCACAGGGGAGTTAAAGAGAAGTTTGATCCAGCAGGGACCTCAAGGAACTTTAGTGGCCTTGCTGGAACTTTCAGTGAGGTAAGATCCTCACAAAGCTGAAAGGCTTTGGCAGATCTCAGTGACTTAGACCAGCATGTGAAGAGTGTCTGTAAAATGAGACTACAACCTAGAAGAGATGAGAAAATGGTAAAGCAGAGAAAGAGGTCTGCCTGGGTTACTGAATTCAAATGTGCCAAGATTTGTTTTGAGCTGGAGTATCTGAGGTGTGTGTGTGGAGGGGAATAGAAATCCAAGCTCTACGTAGGGAACCTTGAAGTCCTCTCAAGATACCCTCAAGACCCCAAGACCAAGTTCTGAGTACAAACGAGATGCATTTGCTCCAGAGAGACAGAGAGCAGGAAATAAGGAACAAAGACAGACAGAGGATGAGGGAGAAGGGGAAGGGAATAAAGGAGAGGGGGGAGGGATATTTGTCCCAAAGGGCAAAGAATTGCCTCTGGATAGAGAAAAGACAGACATGGCCCATGGGAAAATGGCAGTTTATGAAAGTAAAAATGGGAAACCCCATGTTAGGATGAGATGTTTAATTTTAATTGGGCATGTTAATTAGGTGAACTGAAGAAGGCCTTCAATACTTTGATAGCTGGACCGTGGCAGTCACCCTCAGAAGGGAGTGGCCAAATAAGGGAATAGACCTTGGTGGCTAGCTTTAGGAATGGACTCTAACATTTTTTAACAAGAAATGAGGGAGAAGGGTAAGGCCTGCCAGAACCATGTTTGCAGTGCTCTGGCTGACTAGAGTCCCTTCACTGTGTGCTAAGGAGACTTTAAAGCCCGAGGATCAGTTCACAGAAGACACCTATGATAGATTGTTAAGCCTGTCCCAAGGATAGGTGATAATACATCCACCCCCATGTCTCCTAGGAGGGTACATTTCCCTCTAGCAAAAGGGTATGCTAGAGGAGGAGATAGTTCCAGCCAGGAACTCAACCAGCAGCTAGGTATGGTGGATGGAGAGACAATAATTCTACAGCCACTGTGCCAACTCAGGACCACTCTGTCCCCAGCAACCATCAGGTGCAGCAGGGGTGAGCAGGGCCACATTGACCTTTGGCTCTGAATTGAATTGAACAAGTTCTGTCAGGACTACTCAGCTCATGAGGAATGGAGACCTGGAGGGGACATCCATGGAAGAGCTCCAGACTACCGTGCCCAGAGAATGACTGAGGGTCACAGGGAGCTAATTAAAGTAGCACATCCTTACCATGCTCTGTACCCAGTCTTGATCTGCGGAGGAAGTAATTGGTATAAATAGATGGACCCTTTCCTTGCTGTATCAGCCCTTGATTGTGTTTGGCTTTAGAATCCTATTAGTTGTGAACTTCTGGGATCACCGGCCACTTGGTGAGGACAGACAGCAGCAGGCTTTCTCAGGAGTGTTTCACCAGGCTTATCTGTGTATCTCCACTATTTATTATGGGACAGTGATTTAGGATGTTGCCTTGTCCTGCCCATCCCCCAGAAAAGGTTTTATTTTATAGATGACTTAATGCTACCCCCTGAGTATTTTTGCAGATTTAGAAAGTCATCAGAGAGACATACAGATGTAAATAGTACTTCCTTACAATCCTACTGGGATGCAAAGGAAAAAACAACCCCAAAGGTACCCCACATGGGTAGAAAAGGATACTCCCAAGAGCCATTAGGTTGTTGAATTAAAACCCCAGTGCCACAGGTGAGCTACTTCCCTGTGTGTTGTAGGCCAGAGAAGCCCCTGAGGCCCCACAAATCATAAAGGTTATTGATGCTGCTGTTGGTTGTATGCCAGGACTGGATAGTATGACCCTATTGCTGAAGGAAGGCACTACGTAGGCATGCTTTGACTGTAGGAAATGGAGAAATTGAGGGAACCAGAAACTCCCACCTTGTTGACTGGATTTTATAGTTTCAGACAGGGTCATGTAGGCTGCTGGTGGAGAACTGTAACCAACACTCCTGCTCAGCTATGAACCCTGTACACTAAAATACTAACATACCAGCCAGGATGCGTCTGCTTGCACAACAATGGCTCTGCTAATATGGTTGTGACCCATAGCCTTTTGATTGAATTTAATGACCACTTTACAAGAAGGAGGTCATGTCTTGAACTGTAAGCCAGATGAAAATCTGTGCCTGAAGAGGTCATCGGTCCCAATGGGGAAGCAACTTCTATGGTTTTACTAGATGGATGCGATGTTTCTGTCAAACAGCCCTCTAAACAAGTGTGTTTAGAGCTCATAGATCATCATTGTCAGTTGTAACTCATGAGCACTGGTAAAGCTCTTGGAAACAAGTGGCTATTTCAGTGTCACACTAGCCTGATTGTCATAGGTGGGTATCTATAGTCACTCCCTGGCTTTGCCAAAGAGGGGGTTGGAAGAGAGTAAGAAACAGAGGAAAGGGTGGAGTGCTGTGTAACAAGTTCCTCCAAAATTGAAACATTGTATCCTGTAGGGAAGGTCCTTGAACAGGACAGAAAACAACTCAAAAATACAAGCTGGAAGTCCCTGAAACTGACCAGATTCTCTAGGCTCCTTTCTGCCAGAGAAAGCAATTTTAAAAAGGAAAAAAGGAAAAAAGTTCTCTCCAAACAAGACAAGTTACAAAGAAGACATTGAGACCAGGACCAATTGCCTGGGAAACTCTGAGACCAGACCATCCCTGGAGAAGCAGAAACCAGTTTTGCTTGCTGGAAGAAGTTTCAACTAACCCAGGCACCTGGAAAGGATAGTCTCCAACCGGTCGAATTGCCTTCAGGCTTTGCCACAGGCTATGTTGTATGCTGTGCCTGGTTTCTTAACTTTTGTGACTGTCATCCCTGCTGGGACAGGCCTTGGTGATGCAGCTGTCTTTGAATCATCTCCACTCCTGAAGTAACCCCAATAAAACTCACTGGTTCAGTAAGTTGATTGTTGATAGTATTTGTACTTTGAATCTAACTGTTGTGGTTTGCCTATCCCAGGAGAGTAGACGTGTATGTCTCATCTCACTAAGAAAAGGTTTGAGGCCTGGCATGGTGGCATATGCCTTTAATCCCAGCACTCAGGAGGCAGAGGCAGGTGGATTTCTGAGTTCAAGGCCAGCCTGGCCTACAAAGTGAGAAACCCTGTCTTGAAAAACCAAAAAAAAAAAAAAAAAAAAAGGTTTGTCTCACACATACACACACACAATCTTTTTCCCTCATTTTAAAAAAATTAGGTATTTTCTTCATTTACATTTCAAATGCTATCCCAAAAGTCCCCCATGCCCTCCTCACCTCCCCTACCCACCCACTCCTACTTCTTGGCCCTGGTACACACACACACACACACACACACACACACACACATCTTAAAAAGTAAAGTTATGGTTTGCTGAAAGTTGTGATGATCGCTAACATGTTACAGTCACATAAGACAGATTTCCGAGAAATTGGAGTCTTCTCTGTGTCAGCCCTGTCTTGTTGCTGGGTTTGTGTTCTTCTGATCCCACCCTCTCCTTTTTTTTTACTTTTTTTTCCTAATTTTTTTATTATTTAAATGCATCTTATACATCAAACATACTAGTGATATTGAGTACTTTGAGAATCAAATAATACATAAAAATTTGTTCAACTCATATACATATCCTTTCATACCATAAAAATATCATTAATGAACATTTCATACTATTCATAACTGAGAAACCTATATCTAATGTTGAATACTAAATTGTTTTAAAACATACAAAATATTCTTTGGAAATTAAGCATAGTAAAAGAGCATAAATATTAAAAATGAATCATTAAGAAATATATTCAAAAGCCCTTATATGATACCACATGACATAGTGAGAGAGTATTTAAAATGCATTATATATCTGTGTACATTGTCTAAGTATAAGTTTATATAAATAAGATTATCAGTGTTTCTGGAAGAGAAAATATTTTATCAGTTAGTATATTTTAAAAATTTCAAAAATAGCAAAAACTCTTTGAAGTTAAACATCAAGAAAATGCTAATTTCAAGCACAGTGATAATTTTTATTATTAATATTTCCATGATATAAATAATATTTCCATAATATTTGTTGAACATGATTTTAATATTTTCAACTGTTAATATTCAACAAACAGAATAGTTATTTTAGGATATATTTCGTTGTTATGTCTCCCTTTTCATTTCTGATTCTATTAATTTGGATACTCTCTTTGTGTCCTCTGGTTAGTCTGGCCAAAGGTTTAGCTATCTTGTTGATTTTCTCAAAGAACCAGCTCCTGGTTTTGTTGATTCTTTGTATAGTTCTTTTTGTTTCTAGTTGGTTGATTTCAGTCCTGATTTGATTATTTCCTGTGATCTACTCCTCTTGGGTGTATTTGCTTCTTTTTGTTCTAGAGCTTTCAGGTGTGCTGTCAAGCTGCTAGTGTATGCTCTCTCCAGCTTCTTTTTGGAGGCACTTAAAGCTGTGAGTTTTCCTCTTACCACTGCTTTTATTGTGTCTCATAAGTTTTGGTATGATGTGTCTTCATTTTCATTAAATTCTAAAAAGCCTTTAATTTTTTTTTCTTTATTTCTTCCTTGACCAAGTTATCATTGAGTAGAGCTTTGTTCAGCTTCCATGTGTATGTGTGCCTTCCGTTGTTTTTGTTGTTATTGAAGGCCAGCCTTAGGCTGTGGTAATCTGTCTGATAGGGTGCATGGGATTATTTCAATCTTCTTGTATCTGTTAAGGCCTGTTTTGTGACCGATTATATGGTCAATTTTGGAGAAGGTACCATGAGGTGCTGAGAAGAAGGTATATTCTTTTGCTTTGGCATGAAATGTTGTATAGATATCTGTTAGATCCATTTGATTCATCCATTTGGTTAGTTTCACTATGTCTCTGTTTAGTTTCTGTTTCCATGATCTGTCCATTGCTGAGAGTGTCCTGTTGAAGTCTCCCACTATTATTCTATGGGGTGTGATGTGTGCTTTGAGCTTTAGTAAAGTTTCTTTTATGAATGTGGGTGCCCTTGCATTTAGATGTTCAGAATTGAGAGTTCATCTTGGTAGATTTTTCCTTTGACCAGTATGAAGTGTCCTTCCTTATCTTTTTTGTTAACTTTTGGTTAAAAGTTGATTTTATTCCATATTAAAATGGCTACTCCAGCTTGTTTCTTGAGACCATTTGCTTGGAAAATTGTTTTCTAACTTTTTACTCTGAGGTAGTGTCTGTCTACCTTGTCATTGATGTGTGCTTCCTGTAGGCAGCAAAATACTGGGTCCTGTTTATATATCCAGTCTGTTAGTCTATTTCTTTTTATTGGGGAATTGAGTCGATTGATGATAAGAGATATTAAGGAAAAGTGATTGTTACTTCCTGTTATTTTTGTTGTTAGAGGCGGAGTTATGTTTGTGTGGCTATCTTCTTTTGGGTTTGTTAAAAGATTACTTTCTTGCTTTTTTTTTCTAAGGTGTAGTTTCCCTCCTTGTGTTAGTGTTTTCCATCTATTTACTCTTTGTAGGGCTGGATTTGTATAAAGATATTGTGTAAATTTGGTTTTGTCATGGAAAATCTTGTTTTCTCCGTCTATGGTAATTGAGAGTTTTGTTGGGTATAATAACCTGGGTTGGCATTTATGTTCTCTTAGGGTCTGTATGAGATCTGCCCAGGATCTTCTAGCTTTGATAGTCTCTGCTGAGAAGTCTGGTGTAATTGTGACAGGTTTGCATTTATATGTTACTTGACCTTTTTCCCTTACTGCTTTTAATATTTTTTGTTTAGTGCATTTGGTGTTTTGATTATTAAGTCATGGGAGGAATTTCTTTTCAGTCTATTTGGAGTTCTGTAGGCTTCTTCTATGTTCATGGGCATCTCTTTCTTTAGGTTAGGGAAGTTTCCTTCTATAATTTTGTTGAAGATATTTACTGACCCTTTAAGTTGGGAATCTTCACTCTCTTCTATACCTATTATCCTTAGGTTTGGTCTTCTCGTTGTGTCCTGGATTTTCTGGATGCTTTGGGTTAGGAACTTTTTGTATTTTCTTTGACTGTTGTGTCAGTGTTTTCTATGGTATCTTCTGAATCTGAGATTCTCTCTTCTATCTCTTGTATTCTTTTGGTGATGCTTGCATCTATGACTCCTGATCTCTTTCCTAGGTTTTCTATCTCCAGGGCTGACTCCCTTTGTGATTTCATTATTGTTTCTATCTCCATTTTTAGATCTTGAATGGTTTTGTTCATTTCTGTCACTTGTTTGATTGTGTTTTCCTATAATTCTTTAAGGGATTTTTGTGCTTCCTCTTTAAGGGCTTGTAGCTTTTACCTGTGTTCTTCTGTATTTCTTTAAGGGAGTTGTTTATGTCCTCCTTAATGTCCTCTATCATCATCATGAGAAGTGATTTTAGATCCAAATCCTGCTTTTCTGCTGTGATGCTGTATCCAGGACTTGCTATGGTGGGAGAATTGAGTTCTAATGATGCCAAGTAACCTTGGTTTCTGTTGCTTATGTTCTTACACTTGCCTCCTGCCATCTGATTATCTCTAGTGCTACCTCTTCTCACTATATCTGACTGGAACCTGTCCCTCCTGTGATCCTGGGTGTGTCAGAATTACTCAGAGTTCAGGTGTCTCTTTGATCCTGTGATTCTGGAATCCTGTGATCCTGAAATCCTGGGTGTGTCAGAGCTCCTGGGAGTGACGCTGCCTCTGGGACCTTGAGATCCTGGTGTGACCAAGCTCCTGGGATCCTGTAATTCTGTGATCCTGGGTGTGTTAGAGCACCTGGGAGTAGAGCTTCTTCTGAGTGTTGTGGGACTGGCTGGTGAGTTAATGCTCAAGGTCTGCTCAGGGCCCAGGCCCAGACCAGAGATACCCATACAACTGGTCTAGTGGAGTTCCTGGGTGCCTGGATCCCACTAGTCCCAGTTACTTCTGGTGTTGGGGCAGATGTTGTGTCCTCCTCACCTATGATCCTATGATCATGGGAGTGTTAGAGCACCTGGGAGTGGAGCTTCCTCTGCGTGTTGTGGAACTAGCTGCAGAGTTCGTGCCCAAGGTCTGTTCAGGGCAGCAGCCTAGACTGGAAGGTCTGATCCTACTTTCTAAGAGCTGATATGACAGGTACGCACTACCATTCCTGCAGAATAACTGAAAACGGGTATATGTGCATTGGTTTTTTTGACGTGATGCTATTGCATACATAGGAAATGACAGCACAGCTGCATACAAATTACATGTATATTGAATTTTTTTTTAAAAAGTTTGACGTTTATTTTATTGAAGTAACCACTATTACTAAGATGTTCTGTTTGTTGCAGTTGTTTGGAAAAGAGTCTAGAATATCTCTACCTATGCCTACATTTCCAACCATGCTAAAGAACACTGGCAAATCAGAACTGTAAAATTTCAGATGGTAGAAAGTGCCTCACCAAAATGCTAAATTACACTGAGTGCCAATCTTTGGCTTTTGAAAAATAGAGATTACAATTCTTTAAAAAAAAATCCTTCTTTTTATTTTATTTTTTATTGGATATTTTATGTATTTACATTTCAAATGTTATCCTCCTTCCCAGTTTCCCCTCTGGAACTCCCCTCTCCTTTGCCCCCTCCCCCTAATTCTATGAGGATGCTCCCCCTCCCACCTACCCACTCCCACCTCACCACCCAGGCATTCCCCTACACTGGGGAATCAAGTCTTCACAGAACCAAGGTCTTCTCCTTCTATTGATGCCAGACAATGCCATCCCCTGCTACATATGCGGCTAGAGCCATGGGTCCCTCCATGTGTACTCTTTGGTTGGTACCTAGGAGCTCTCGGGGTATGGTTGGTTGATATTGTTCTTCTTTCTATGAGGTTGCAAACACCTTCAGCCTCTTCAGTCCTTTCTCTAACTCCTCCATTGGGGACCTTGTGCTAAGTCCAATGGTTAGCTGCAAGCATCTGCCTCTGTATTTGTCAGGCTCTGGCAGAGCCTCTCCAGAGACAGCTATAGCAGGCTCCTATCAGCAATCACTTCTTGGCATTCATAATAGTGTCTGGGTTTGATGTCTGTATATGGGATGGGTCCCTAGGTGGGTAGTCTCTGGATGGTCTTTCCTTCAGTCACTTTGTCCCAATATTTCCTTTAGACAGGAGCCCTCCTTGGTTAAGAATTTGGAGATGAGTGGGTAGCCCCCTCCCCCAACCGGGGGTGGGGTGGGGGGTGGGTTTGCCTAGCCTTTGGATATGGTCTCTACAGGTTCTCCCTCCCCTTTGTTGGTCATTTCTGATAACCTCATCCCTGTTGGATCCTGGGAGACTCTTGCTTTCCTGGCATCTGGGACTTGCTGGTGGCTACCCCCAGTTCCCCATCTCCCATCGCTACATATTTCAGTTCAAATCCCTGACATTCTGTGTATCCTCCTGGTGTCCTCTCACACCTGATCCTGCCTCCCCCTTTCCCCTCTCTCTTTCCTCTCTTCCTCCCAAGTCTCTCACACCCTCTAACTCCCATGAGTATTTTGTCCCCCCTTCTCAGAAGGACTGAAGCGTCCACATTTTGGTCTTCCTTCTTCTTGAGTTTCATATGGTCTGTGAATTGTATCTTGGGTATTCAGAGCTTTTAGGCTAATGTCCATTTATCAGTGAGTGTATACCATGTGCATTCTTTTGTGACTGGGTTTCCTCGCTCAGGATGATATTTTCTAGTTCCATCCATTTAACTAAGAATTTCATTAAGTCGTTGTTTTTAATAGCTGAGTAGTACTCCACTGTGAAAATGTACCACATTTTCTATATCCATTCCTCTGTTGAAGGACATCTGGTTTCTTTCCAGCTTCTGGCTTTTATAAATAAGGCTGCTATGAACATAGTGGAGCATGTGTCCTTGTTATATGTTGGAGCATCTTTTGGGTATATGCCCAGGAGTGGTATAGCTGGGTCCTCAGGTAGTAATATGTTCAATTTTTCGATGAACCACCAGACTGATTTCCAGAGGGATTGTACCAGCTTGCAATTCCACCAGCAATGGAGGAGTGTTCCTCTTTCTCCACATCCTCATCAGCATCTGCTGTCACCTGAGTTTATGATCTTAGCTGTGGTCTCCCTTCCCCCACCTGCTTGAACCTGCTTGCTCAAGGGTGGAGTTTCCTGCTCATTCGTGCTGCCACGCCCACTGCTGGACCCTGTCGGCTTAGCTGCTTGGAGGCACACACGTGTTCGTCCTGCTACTGGATCCCGAGTTACTTGGCGGGAAATTGGGTTCCCTCCCCCTTCCTTTATAACTGAATGTTGGAATTAAAAAGGCGGACTTTGAACATGAAATCGTCTTAGCCCCATTCTTTCTTCCGCCCCGTCTAGATTCCTCTCTTTTCAGCTCGAACTGCCATTCTCAGTTGAACCGTTCGTGTTGTGGACTGCCGTCAGGCTGCAACACTTAGCCATTCTGACTGATGTGAGGTGGAATCTCAGGGTTGCTTTGATTTGCATTTCCCTGATGACTAAGTATGTTGAACATTTCTTTAGGTGCTTCTCAGCCATTCGATATTCCTCAGCTGAGAATTCTTTGTTTAGCTCTGTACCCCATTTTTAATGGGGCTATTTGATTCTCTGGAGTCTAACTTCTTGAGTTCTTTGTATATATTGGATATTAGCCCTCTATCAGATGTAGGATCGGTAAAGATCTTTTCTCAATCTGGTGGTTGCCATTTTGTCCAGTACACCTACAGTGACTTGATCTTTGACAAAGGAGCTAGCTAAAACCATCCAGTGGAAAAAAGAAAGCAGTTTCAACAAATGGTGCTTGTACGGCTGGCTAACAGCATGTAGAAGAATGCAAACTGATCCATTCTCATCTCCTTGTACAAAACTCAAGTTGAAGTAGATCAAGAACCTCCACATAAAACCAGATACACCAAAACTAATAGAAGAGAATGTGGGGAAGAACTTTGAACATGTGGGCACAGGGGAAAAAAAATTCCTGGACAGAACACCAATGGTTTATACTCTAAGATCAACAATTGACAAACGGGACCTCTTAAATTACAACGCTTCTGTAAGGCAAAGGACACTGTTTATAGGACAAATCGGCAACTAACAGAAATTACAATTCTTAAAAACAAACATTTCAGATGAAAAGGCATTGGGAATTTTCTTCTAAACACTGGGAAGGAATTTAACCAGTGAATCAAGAGTCAATTAAATGGTGAACAGATTTGATTTGGAAATCACAATAGAGTTTGGAAATGTTCTAGCCAATGAGAAGAGTCTTTTCAAGGACTGTCATCATTAGGTAGCTATCATGAGGGAATAGAATTAAGAAGGCCTGCCATTCTACAGCATCTAAATCTGGCAAATCATTAGCGTAATTGCAAGTAGAGGATATTGGGTTGCTGTATTTTGTCTTTGAAAAAAATACTTGAAAAAGAAAGCACTCTAAATAAAGGGCATGAGGCAGTGCCTTTAGATAGACTAAAATATTTATATAATCGAATAACTCCCTTCAGAGTATCCTTGACTGAGTGGATTTTGCTCTGTAACTATAAAATATACCCCAGTATACATAGAGAGAGTGCTTTTTCTTAGTAAAAAATATACTGTGGTCAACAGAGAAAAGCCAATAAAAGTTGTCAAAAATGTCAAATTTATTACCTACCCTGAAGGCAATTTTAAAGAAGACTGTAGGCAATCTTGTGGGGGGAAAAATAATGAATTCAGAGGCAGAGTCTAGCATGTTTTTAAGGCCATGAAATGACTATGTGTTGCTATTGTGGTGGATATACGTCATTACAGAGTTATCCAAACCCATAAAACACACAACACTGGGAGTGAGACCCAAGGTAAACTATGGGCTGTGGGTGGCGATGTGTCAGGACAGGTTCATTAGGTACGAACAGATCCAGCTGTGGCAGGCGTTAATAAAGAGGAGGGGAGTGCATGTGCAAAGGGAGAGCTATATGGGAAAAAATCTTTACATTCTACTTAAAATTGCCATGACATAAAGCTGCGGTAGAGCAACGTCTATAAAAGGTGGTGGGTTTTTTTCCAAACAATTTAAAGTGCCATGATATTAGATCTAGCTATAGCGTTGAATGATTGTAGTATACACACAGGGACAAACACTTTATACTATTTATAATATTTGGGAAACAACATAAATAATGTTATTATTTATAGATACTATACATTTTAAAACTTTGTAGAGATAGATATTATTCTAAAGTTTTAGATTTTTCTGAGAAAAATCCTTAATGTGTGGTCTGCTGAGCCACTGAAGTCAGGGTGCACCTGAGAGGAGTAACACCGACCACCCAGGCCAGGGACACACACTGCTTGGGGACCTCTTCACGGCTTCAACATGACTTCCTTTAAGCACAACTCTAGACAACTTTATTTAAAACAAAAACAAACAAACAAACAAACAAAAACAACCAAAAAAATAAAACAACAACAACAAAAACAACACCCCAAATCATTCATTTTACATTTTCTAGTCTGGATCAGCCTTTGTGCTCTGTCCTCTGTCCTTTAACTTAAATGTTTACATAATCACAGTGGTCCCATGGAGATAGAGGTGGAGACAAAGGACACAGATCCCCACTTTGCATAAAGATGTCTTTATTTGGTAATCAGTGTACTACGCATTTGAAGAAGAGCCAAATGATAGCATTACACTGTGTTGTAAGTGTGTCAATAAATGTCAAAACCAACTGTGAAAATGCTTCGGATTGAGGAATAAAATTAGAGGTTCGGGGACAAAAGGTTGTACTAAAACTTTTATTATTATATTTAAAGATTTAGATTGTGAACTTTTTTTACTTCTAAAAGGTAAACAAAGTTCAGTTTGTTTTTGCTTTTGCTTTTCTAAATGAGCACCTGGGTCAGCAAGACGGCTCAGTGGCTAAAGTGCTTGTTGTACAAGTCTGAGCACCTGAGTTTGATACACAGGAAACAAATCAGAACAAGAGTAATAATCCCAACCTCCCTCTCCCTTTCTCTCCCTCCTCCCACTTCTCTCAAACTCATATGTATATATATGTGTGTGTGTGTGTATGTGTGTGTGTGTGCACACGCGTGCGTGCATGCGCGCGCACGTATGTTAATTCAAGATTTGCTATTTTTTCATTTCCCCATCACAGGTTTTAGTCAAATGGTTTGAGGACCACACAGACTTCCCCAAAAGACTGGAATCGCTATGCCATTGTAAAAGGGTTTCTGGAAGCATCCAACCCTCTACCGTGTTGACTCAAAGAATCTTAAGAAGCATCCAGTTTATAGAAGGCAAAAGAATAACGAACATCTTCCTGTTCTTATGTGCCATTTCCATTGTTATGTTCTATTATTAATTAGCTCAAAAGATGGCCTGCTATGGTGGCAGGATAGTAGGGGTGGAGAAAGAGACATTGATATTAATGTGAAAAGGGCCATTGGATTGGAACACCAGAGACATCACCACATCCTGATACGCGTAACAAAATGGCATGTGGGAGCTGGGGAGCTCTGCTGGACACGACTCTCATAGACAAGACATATAAGGGATATGAGCTCAGGTGGTGCAGGCTTTTTACTCTGGAATCTGTCCTGGCCTCTAGCCCTTTCCCATTCTCCACAGTGCTTTACTCTTTCTTAATAAACTTTTATCCCATTACTCTCAGTACATCCGATTTTTTGTTCCACAAGAATGTGAAACTCTCAGTGGGCACACTGTGGACTCTGACCCATACCTATAACACTATTCATCAGAAATTCTTATCAAAGTAAAGGGGAGCAGGGCCCACTCTCTTCCTACTCCCCATGCTCAGGTCTTCCAGAAGCATTCATATAAGTCACAGCCCTGTTTGGTGGGAGTTGTGGAACTCAGGAAAGCTTAAGGTTGTTACTCGGTTTTGCTTTTGCTTGCCCACCTTTCATCTCCTCTCTCCCTTTTCTGAGTGATAAGTGAGGAAGACTGAGTAGAAAGGATTTAGCACACAGCATCTTAAAAATTATTTCCTGGATTCTAGCACTAACGTGCAACTCCGAGTCTGTACATTCGCCCCCAGGACCTGGCAGGGGTGCCTGCCACTTCCTTGTTCCCAGCATTCATGTAGTCCAACCATTCAACACATTAGAGGGGAGTCTCTGGATGTGACCGGTCAGGCTGCCTCTTGATGACTATTAGTGTCTTCTCTTTCATTTGGGCCTCGACTCTGGATTATTCTGTTTCTGAAAACGGATTTGATAGGCCACGAGAGACAGACAATTTCATGTTGAGATTGCTATAGAGAATCGGTGCTAGAGCTGGATAGTTTCACAAAAGATCAGATTATATTAAAAACAAAACAAAAACCACAACAAAACAAACAAACACACAAAACAAGGAGAGTAAAGGTAAGGACAATTACCCTTGAGCAGCCTGTCCCCTTCCTCTGTGAGAACAGGGAAGTGACTGTTTATAGTCATACCCAGAGTCACCAAGGCTTAGAGGACACTCTGATAGGCATGCCGTTTTGTGCTCTGTCTTATTACTCTGGGCTCTTCTCACATCCTTATGTGCTGTTTCCTTTCTGTGGAATTAAGTAAAAGAACGCCTTGATGGGCTTAAGGTATTGCCTGACAGCGTATGAAGAAATATTAGCTTGCCATCACCACTGACCATCAACGACATCTCCCTGTGGATTTTGGTTATGAAGCTAAGTCTTTCAGAATCCTGCTCAGTCAGGGCAAAAGGTCTGCACTTGGAGGAAGAAAGCAAAGGGTCTCTTAGAGTTTGTATATGAAACATTCCCCACAGGTTCCGGTGTTGGATCACCTGGTGCCAGGTGGTGGCACTGATTTTGGAGGTTGTGGAAATGTTGGGAAGTTGGTACCCATTGGAGGGAGGGAGTCTATGAGAAAGGATCTTGATGTTTATAGCTCATCCCTGCTTCCAGTCCCACCTCTGCTTCCTGGTCCACCTGAGTGAGAAGAAACTCACTGACATATCTGTAAATGACTTCTAATGCTATGTTCTCTCCAACATTATCTCCCTTCCAACATTGAACCAAATTAAATGTTTTCTTCCTTAAGTTGCTAGGTATTTTATCACAAGGATGAGGAAGATAACCAATACCAAATGACATAGTAAACTCTATGCAAATTTGCATTTATTCTAATAGCTAACCATCCCAACAGGCAAGGGCAAGAAAAGAGAAATGTTTCAGCACTCATCCTAGGAGCTGAAGTATTCCCCATGTCTGTATATTGATTATTTATAAATTTTATATGTCTCTAATCTAATACTGACACACTTGTCCATTACCAGCAGATTCAATTTAATTGTCTCCTTTGTCCCAGGAGAAACTGGAGTAGCTACGTAAATGATGAAAACACTTCAATTCATCAGAAACAAGTCTTCAAAGATGTTTTAGAAGCAAATTGGGCATGCATTAAATATTCTTGCATGCCCTGTTTCAGAATTCATACAACTAAACACATACACAATGGCAACATTTGTTTTTTTAAGTGACAAGGGAAGAATCCTGGCAAAGCATTACTACACACGTTATTAAAAGCAAGTGTCCTGTTTAAGCATAAAATAAGCCTCATTCAAGACCTTCAATTTGGGCAAATAATTTGTCTTAAGTTAGATATTAAAATCGTAACTATTAGAGTCCTGGGTAGCCATAGTTGGTACCAGCAAGGGTCTTAATAGTGGGCTAAGATGACATTGGAGGCTACAGAACAGAGCTGAGGTAAAACAGCTCACTACATCACATCAGGAAAATGAGTCAAGGCTACCTCCTAATTTAGTGACCCATCCTCTTGTCTCTGCTCTTCAATGTTGGAGTTAGAGACTTGAGCCACCATGCCTGGTATGATGGCTATTCCTGATTGCCAACTTGACTACATTTGGATGAACTACAATGGCACAGTTGTGATCCAGATCTTGAGGTTGGAAGACACAGGCTTCTGACCTAGATCTTGACATGGAGATCTTGAGGCATAGTGGCCATGAAAAGCTTAGGCCCGGGTAAGGTAGTACACACCTTTAATCCCAGGAGACAGAGACAAGCAGATCTCTGAGTTCAAGGCCAGCCTGTGACAAAGTAAGTTTCAGATTCAGGTATGGTGGTACACACTTTTAAACTAGGTCAAACCTTCTGCTGGAGGCCTACAGAAGGACATTGGAAGAAGGAAGACTCACTCTTCTTTGCCTGTTTGTGCTTACTTGCCAGCACATCTGCTGAGACCTACTTCTT
The DNA here is from genome assembly GCF_978045245.1 of Mus caroli. Taxonomy (NCBI): domain Eukaryota; kingdom Metazoa; phylum Chordata; class Mammalia; order Rodentia; family Muridae; genus Mus; species Mus caroli. The sequence continues at coordinate 95,969,079 of NW_028227264.1, forward strand.
CAGGACTCCAGTTTATGGAGAAGACTAGGTGAAACATCTAGCCTGGTGGGACTGAGAAACTACTAGATTCTTGGACTTCCCAATCACAGCTCCCCATTGTTGAGTTAGTTGGACTACAGGCTATCAGTCATTACAATCAATTTCCTTAATATATAGAGATGTTCCACGAGCTCTGTGACCTTGGGGAACCCTGACTAACACACCTAGCTAAAATCAGATCTTTGTCTATACATTTTGACATCTGTAAACTAAGATGTTTCATTAGAATCTTCATATGTGCATGGAGCATAGTTAAAACCCAATGCATAGCAGTTACAAATGGATGAAGACAAAAAGATAAAAGAAATCCAAAAGTATCTGGGATCTCACAAATTTTCCGGGACCAAATAGCCATTTGAAAAGTAAACGGCCTCAAATAATTTCCTGTATTGACAAAACCTCAACATATTCAAGACGTTTTGTCTTCATAAAATAGCTCAGAGGAATTCAATCCTAGACAGAGAGGGATGGAGAGATGGAGGAAGTATCCATCACAGGCAGTGCTGCTTGGGTTGTTTGCATCTAGGACATCCCACACAACCAGCGGCACACAAAAGGCACAGAAACGAAGAGTGGCAGAGAAACAGGAGCACATTCAGCAACTTGCCATTCCCAGTAGGAAATAGCCAGTAGGTCAATCGTTCGAGATCACATTCAAACACACATCACTAAGATGATCAGTGAACCCCCAACTTTCAGATAATGATAGAGCTGGGTTGCAGAGAGAGTGTTGGTGACCCTTACACTTTAGCAGTGCCCCCTCTACTCCTGTCTGGAAGAGCTCATGACTCAGTGACCATCTGCTCCCTTGAAGTCACCATTCCCCCACTGCTTTCACACGAGTGTCATAGCCACTCTGCTGATGGAAGTGCTGAGTGCCTTTGAAACTAATGTTGAGGTTCCAAGTTCAAGGAGCTTGTTAACTGAGAGTGGAAACCAGGTGAAGTGAAGTAAAACCAAACCCAGTCTTCTCCTCCCTACACGCTCCCCTACCCCAGAGAAATACTTTTTGCAGACGCTATGATGTATTTTCTTCTGGTTCCCAAATGTTACATTTAAAAAGCCAATTTGCACTTATGTTTACTTTATGCTAGATATGGAACCACAGGCTTGAAAGCCTGGTGATATTTCTAAAGCTACAAGACTCTATATATTAGTCTAGGGGAAAGTCAGTTAGAAGAGAAATGACGGAAGTCTTGAATAGGGTGGGTTTTTAAATTTTAATTTCATAGAAAACAGGTTTTAGAATTATGTAACGTGCTAACACACTACAGAAAATATCATTATCAATAACCTCCTGGCATGAAATTAGAGCTGAAATTTGAACCTTCTGGCCCTAAAGTTTTCTACATTTAATGTTCATTAAAGCATCTAAGACAGCGTGGTGTGATGGCGTATTTTACTTCTCTGTTTATTATGGAGATCTTGAATTCATAGACACTGAGATGCGCAGCCAAAAACCTAGCCCCAGATGTTTGCTAGAGTTTCTTCAACTCCTGTGCTATGCGGATCTTATCTCTGCCTTTGCAGGACTCTCAGGAAGAGAGAATAGTCTGCTTCTCTGGCACACTCCCAGGTTTGAATAGATATTTTGAACCAGGCATCTCATAAATGTTGGTATAACTAGTTCTGAAAGGTGGGATGGGCTTCAATGTAGCCCTTTCCCAAGGATGTTGTGAAGAAGTCAGTACATACATGACTGGGCTATGTGTCTACTGTATGTTGCCAACTTCATATATACTTTTCTGTCCTTCACCCATACCCTCTTCGCTGTGTTGTTGTGTGTATGTATGTGCACTCATGTGTGTTTTGTGGGCACAGGTATTGGCTAATAATGCATGTGTGAATTCCAGAGGGCATCAGGCCTCACTTCATCACTTGTACCTTCATTTTGAGACAGTGTTTCTCCCTGAACCTGTAGTAGCAATTGGCTGGCCAGGGAGTCCTCAGGACTTCTATCGATACCACTCAGTGCAGGGCCGTCTAGAGCAGCCATGCCCTGTTTTTCACATGGGTACTGGGGATCCAAACTTAGGTCCTCATGCTTGGGCAACAACTTATTTACCCATTGCCCTCTCCTTGGTTACTGTTCTTTGAGTTAATATTCACTTATTAACTGGCCCATTCATTTTTGCAGCACTGGGAATCCAACGCAGGGCTTCGAGCAGTCTAGGTAATATTGCATATCCTTTGAGAAACACTGCAGCTCCCCAATGCCCAACAAGATTCCCAACCTATGCCTTTCAGTAATGCCAGCACAAGGACTGCTTTAAAGGGCTTAGCAAAGATAGATGTTAGGCATGACTGAATGTCACCCCTACTATTTTATGGAAATAGAAGCATGGAGAAGTGTTGCAGGATTTTCCCTGTCCAATTACATTAGGGCAGCAGGAGGCCTGTGATTGGACATGGAAAAGGGAGGTGGAGCTAAGAGTTGCAGAGACAGAGAGCATCTCAGAGGGAGAGAAGGGAGAAGGCCAAGATGGAGGCAGACGTGAACCAGTGTGGCTTTAACCAGCCGCAGGTAGTTATGATACCATAAGGTTAGAATAATTGGGATAGAGCTTTTATCATTACCAATTGGTTCTGAAATTATTGTATTGGCATCTTGTAAATTGTGAACTTAATGATACATAAATCTGATTGGCTAGTTATAAGCTTTAAGAGTTTTGATTCTACCAGGTAAATGGATGTTGTGATGGCTGACTGTAGGATAGACAGTCATTGGGTGGAGCTGGCACAGCAATCTGCCAAGGGGCTTGGGAACTCCGGCCCAGAGAGACCACCAAGTTGAGATCACCCAACTGGAGCCATGTGGTCCGCTGGTTGCTGGCAGTGGTAGAGAGGGAAGCCTGCTGGTACTCTCCCCCCACCCCACCCCCACAACAGAAAACAAAGAACCCCAGACTATTTTATTCCATCAGAAATATAATTGGTGGGGCTGGGCTGATAGTTCAATTGCTAGAGTGATTGTCCTGTATGCATGAGTCCCTGAGTACAATCCCCAGAGCTTCTAAAACAAGTAGACAAGTTTAGGTGGGTCGGGGGATTACAGGTATGGCAAATGGGGAAAGGAGGATCAGGAGTTAAAAGTCATGCTCAGCTACATAACAAGCTCAAGGCCAGCCTAGGCTAACGAGACTCTGCCTTGAAACAAAATAAGACTTTTTTTTTTAATTCATACAATTATAGGCAAGCCATATGAAACGTAGTCTTGTCTTGTTATAGGAATCTATCTATTGGACCATCCCAGGCAAAGGTGATTTTATTGTGTAGGGTTGAAGTCATCTAGGTGGAAAATAGTGTTTTTAAATTTTTCAGAAGAGAGAAACCACTGTAGGGAATGTGATAACATCTATAACACATAAATGCTGGACTCTAGACTAACACTTTGGAATACAGTTGTGAAATCCAGGAAGGAAGTGAGTAACAAGGGCCACTTTGAAATTTGTCAAACACATCGAAAGGGAAAGAAAAAAAAAAGTACCATGACACCAGACACTGGCAACCACTGGAAAATATCTAACTGTTTCTTTCAATTGTCGGATAAGGGAATTTGGGTCAACAAAGACGGGAAGTGGAATATGAAGACCGACAAGCTTTCCTGCAGCCCCTGATTTGGTCTTTTAAAGTCATGAGAAAGTGTGCCATAGCAAGGCAGGTTAGAGACTCCAATCATTGACTCAGTTAAACAAAGGTATTCATACAAGCAGGGAAAGTCTTTGTAAAAGGAGAAAGCTGCTTTTGTCAGCCATGGAAGTCTGAAAATGTTTGGGGTGTGTCCTCAAAGACTTCAGTGACAATCTCTAGTTGGGCTTCTATTTAATCTATTTCCAGCAGAGAACTTGAGCCCTGTTTCCTCTTGGGAGTGTCACATGCCTAGCATTAGTGTTTGGGGCTTCAGAGAATCTCTAATGAACCTTTTATATATACTTTTTTTTTCTTTTTTGAGAGTACTCAAAAAATTAGGCTGTGACAGCTACCCAAAACATAATTTGTTATGCTGCTTAATTATTTAATGCACTGTTTAAAAATTTAAACATGGCCTCTGGTTGATTGGCTGACGGAGTCCCATTAAGGTACATTTGAAACGCCTTCAAGATTATAATTATCTACTGAGTTCTTCATGGTTCAGATTTATAAATTAGATTGTGTTCTCTAATTAAATGCTAATTCAAATATGTCAACGTTAATGTTTAAGGTATTTCTTTAAAATACTACTAGATATATAGATCTTTAAAATATTACTAAATGCCTAGATCTTTAAACTTTTTTTCTTGAAAAGTAAGATGAAAGTGAAATAAAGAAGGTCTAATTATCTTATTTATAATATTATTACAATCATATTATCTTTTAATTATATTATTATATACTCATATACATCCCCTTTCTAATTCAGAAAAAGATGTTTCCATAGAAATATTTGTTGACCATCATCACGGGATCAGATCTTCACAGTAATGGCAAGAATCCAGTCCAACCCTATGTGTGACAGCTGTGCCTACTGAGCATCACAACAGAACCTCACATTGTTTTTAGGAGGAATGAAAATAAGTAACACATTTCTTTACGTGTGTTACAAAATTGGTACTTTCTAGAGGGGATGAAATGACATTAAATCAAGTGAAATGAGGGAGGCATGGAGGCCAAAGGCTACTTGTTCTCACTGAAATGTAGAAGCTAGAAATGTTGATTCTGTAAGGTAGAAAGTACAATAGTGTGTGTTTATCATGTGTGAAACCCTGGTTAGGAAGAGAAATGGGAGAGAAGAACAAGGAAGGAAAGAGGAAGGTGGAAGGAAGGAAGGAAGGAAGGAAGGAAGGAAGGAAGGGAGGGAGGGAGGCAGAGACAAAGATATTTTCATGGTTATAGAACCAGAAGGTTCTCTAAAATGTAAAACTCAGTGAGCAAGATGATTATCTGTACAGTAGCCTACTTACCTTTCAGGGGGGATACTACATCCTCAAGGGGGGTCCCCCAGGGTGAGCCTCATCTCTTATACTCTTCCACGTGCTCCCCAAATGCAGGGAACTCAGTTATAGTTCTTATCTATTTGCTTCTGGTCATCTTCCTGGATATTCCTTGAGACCAGGTTGTGTGTCTTATCTACTGATGTAGTCTCCCAGCTTGTTAGTGTAACTGACACATGATAAAACTTTAAGAAAGCCTTTGTTAGGTTCTGGGACTGGAACCTAGCATAATCATCATCAGAGGGACCAGAGTGACTTCATCCATCAACTGATGTGAGCAGATATAGACTCTCACAGTCAAATGTTAGGAGGAGCTCAGGGAGATTTTTGGAGGAGGGGCAGGAAGGAGAGGAAGAGCCATGGGAATCAGGAACACCATGAGAACCTGGCCCACAGAATCAACTGACCACCAGGACTCATTGGGGCTCACAGATATAAGAAAGCCTTTAGACTCTGCATGTGTTATGTATGGTTGGGATTCCTAACAGTGGGAGCAGGGTCTGTCTCTGAATCTTTTGCCTGCTTGTCAGACCTTTCCTCTCCTACTGGGTTGCTTTGTCCAGTCATGATGTTAGAGTATGTGCCTGGTCTTATTGTAGCTTGTTATGTTGTGTTTCCTTGATGTCCCTGAGAGGCCTGCTCTTTTCTGAGGTAGGTGGATCTGGAAGAAGGGGAGGTGGGGATGGTTACTGATGGAAGGGGAAGGAGGGGAAATCAGAGTCAGTTTATAATAGAGAAGTTAAAAAGTATAATAATAATAATTATTATTATTATTAATAATAAAGAAAGAAAGCCTCTGTTGTCATAACAGACAAAGTAATGAATGGCCAATGAATATAATATACACACTTAGTCATAATGAAGCAGAGATGATGATATTTCTCAAGTCACTGACAAAAGTAATTTTAAGTAAAGAATACCTTCTTCCTCCTACAGGTCATTTATACCCCATAGGAAAGAGAACCATTTAGATTATAATTTCCCAATCCACCATTCTCCAAACTGAACTGTCACCTACTAGTTAATGACATTAAAGTATCATCAGCCCAGTAACCATTCAACCTAGGCTTTTGCTCATTTAAATAGAGAACTGGAAACTCTGCATGCTTTGACCTTAGGTTGAAGACTGAGCCTAACGAGAAGAAACGATGATAAGGTATAGACTTGATTAGATTATTTAAAAAGCATGCAGCACTACCTAAAATGTGACTGTGAGTACTTGGCTGGCTTCTAGGAAAATAAGCATAGTTATTAAGCCTAGAGGAGGAAGACGGAGTCTGGAAGAGCTGGGAGAAAAATGGCTTATGGCTTTCTCTTCCTCAACTTCATACAGCCTGATAGAGTGGAAGGGTTTGGAATTGAAGTTTTTGAATCAGGTGGTTAAGGATGAGTGAAGGGTTCTAAGAGAGAGTCCAGGAATGACTCACCTCTGACCTGTGATGCTCACCTCTGACCTGTGACACTCACCTTTGACCTGTGATACTCATCTTTATGAACGTTCTGCATAGGGCCAGCTTCATGGGCACACAACTTACAACTCACGCATTGGACAGACTCGTGCTTACGCTCTGCCTGCCAGTGTGGTCTTGCTGATTGTATTTTAGAATCTGTGTTCTGTAAGTGGAGTTCTGTGGGACAGTGGTACATGCATATGAACATAGACATTATGAAGTTTAGTATCTTATGTTCCATCACTCACCATACCCTGAGCACAGGATGCTCCAGAAGCTCAGGATTCCAGTGAGCCAGGATGCAGGCAGCAGCAGTGGGATGAAAAGTGAACACAGGGTAATAGCAAAATGTACACCGGGCCAGCCAGAGTGCTGTCTGTGTAGTCCACATTCCCTGTCTAAACCACAGTGAGCTTTGCACAGAAAAGGGAAGTAATGTGGTTCTAAGAAACATGAGATAGATCAGATTTCCCTGAATCCAAAGGCAGGGAATGTTGCTAGAATGTGCATACAGGAAGAAGGGAAAGAGCACACTTCTGTCTGCCCTTTGACTCCTCACCCTGATAAGTCCTATACACAATTTCCACCCCACCCCAGCTGTTAAACCTGTATTCTCTGTCACTTTACTGCCTTGCAATGTTAACTATGCCCTGTGTGTTGCCAGGAGGTCTTGCCTATATGTCCTGCTTTCATTCCGCCTCTCCTGCTGTTGATGATTTTATAGCCTTAGAACTTCGTTACACTTTAGACTGTGAACTTCTGGAGGGGACGTGCACATCTGTTGTGTTTTTGTATAAATAACACATGAGAGACATTCAGCATACTTTGGTTGAAAATATGTTGAATTGTAATCAATTTAGGGTCATCAACACTGGCCAAAAATGTATTGCACGGATCATCAGAGGTGCTCTATAGGAACTAAGAAGAGTAGGCCAATGGATGTCTATTGGAGTTTTAGTGTCCTGGTATTATAATGCAATATCCAATAGATACACATGCACATATTGTTTAATATGAAATGAGTTATTACATAATTTGTTTTGATATGAGCATTGTAGAGTGTACTTGTACAAAATTAAGTGGGCTGAAATGTCAGTAGGTGGCATAATCTTTGGGGCCCATTTTTTATGCATGTGTTGTGTTGTATATGATTGTATGGAAACTCACGGGCATTCCCGTTGTATTACTTTCCTCCGTAATATGACAAAATATTAGACAGAAGCAACTTTTCAAAAGATGCATTTATTTAGGCTCACAGTTGTAGCGTGCAGTCTATTATGGCAAGGAAGGCATGGCACAAAAAGCCCTGGATGCTTGGCAACATTGTGTCTGCCATTAGAAAGAGGAGCACTCAGTGAGGGAGCTAAGCTTGAGTTCTCCTTTTGATCCACTACAGGACCCCATCCCATGGACTGGCATCACCTATACTCAGAGTGGATCTTCCTCCCACGGCTAAACTTCCCTGAACACATCCTCACAGACGCACCCAGATGTTTGTTTCCTAGGCAATTCCAAATCCAGTGAAACCCAACAGAGATTAGGCATCATAACTCTGCTCCAAAATGGTTTTCTGTCAAGCAGATGAGAGGGCTGTATCTGGCCACATGGCTGTTAGGTGTGTTAAGTTATTGTACATTGATAAATAGAGATTAGGAATGAGAATAGAGAAGCCCTTCCAAGTGTCAGAGATGCATATGGAAATGACTGTTGGCAGTATACGGCCAAGGAAACACACAAACTACTAGGGATGATTCACACTATATGTACCAATGGCTTATAATAGACACACCTGTAAATATGGGGCAGGAACCCTCCTGCTGGAGACACCATATACTTGAGTCATAGAACATGGAGAAACCAAGCTGATTCTGATTTAGAAACTGTTGGATCTCTTTAATAGTGTTTGACAGTACTGTGTACACTATGAAAGAAGGAAAGTGATAATCAATCTTAACCTGATATAAACCCTGAGAGCTACAATAAAGACTGTCCTGGGAAGACATAGCCACTGTTGCAATAGTGATATCAACATTATAAGAGTAACCAACTACTCCCTGATTGGCTTTATGTTCCACTCTACAAGATGAACCCCATTCCTGATACCATTATTAGGCTATAAATGCATGGCTAGATAGGTCATAGGCTATAGAACAAAACCTACTGTTATTAATTTGCTAAGTGAACATAGACTCAAACCATTTCCTAATGATTTATCACTACCTCCATAGATTAATGTATCTCTCACCCACATCAGAGAAACTTCTATTTGCAATAAATGTTGATTAGCACAGAGATACACAAATGCCCAAGCTACAGATAGAATAACAGATTGCAGAATGTTCAGCCCTAAATGGGACATATATACCATACAACATCCTCCCATTGTTCAGGTATCCCTGCAGAAGGGGTCTCTGAAGGAGTGTAAGAAGCAAAACCAGGCTTGGTGGCACATGCCTTTAATTCCAGCACTTGGGAGGCAGAGACAGGTCGATTTCTGAGTTCGAGGCCAGCCCGGTCTACAAAGTGAGTTTCAGGACAGCCAGGGCTATACAGAGAAACCCTGTCTCGAAAAACAAAAACAAAACAAAACCAAAAAAAAAAAAAAAAAAAGAGCCAGAGGCAGCAGATGGCTACAAGAAACAAGTGTTGTTAGGATACAGCAGAATAGCTACATATATGAACTCATGATGGTTGTGATAGCATGCACAAGACCTGTCCAAGGTCAAGCCAAGCCAAACCCCAATACAGAGAAGGGATTTAGGTACAAAATCTCATCTCTATCCTTGGAACTATTAGTGTACTGGCTAGTTTTGTGTCAACTTGACACAAGCTGGAGTTATCACAGAGAAAGGAGCTTCAATTGGGGAAATGCCTCCAAGAGATCCAGCTGTAAGGCATTTTCTCAATTAGTGATCAAGGGGAGAGGTCCCCTTGTAGGTGGTGCCATCTCTGGACTGGTAGTCTTGGTACTACAAGAGAGCAGGCTAAGCAAGCCAGGGGAAGCAAGCCAGTAAAGAACATCCCTCCACAGTCTCTGCATCAGCTCCTGCTTCCTGACCTGCTTGAGTTCCAGTCCTGCCTTCCTTGGTGATGAACAGTAGTATGGAAGTGTAAGTTGAATAAACCCTTTCCTCCCCAATTTGCCTTGTGGTCATGATGTTTTGTCCAGGAATAGAAACCCTGACTAAGACAATTAGCAATTGATAGTTATTGAGAGAGGGGAAGTCAATTCACTCTATGCGTATAACCCCTGGTAAGTTGACCAGGATGCATCGGAAAACCTCACATCCAAGAATATTTGGGTTATACAAATTTGTCTTCATAAAGGAAAAGAAGATGCAATTTTGGGTAGATGGAGAAGGAGGGGTGGGTCTGGGAAAAGTGAGGGAGTGTGTGGAACACACAAGAGCTCAAATACAGATGGAGGAGTCTATTCTAACACCAGTAGACAAGAGGATGCCATTGAAATTTCTGAGCAAGTTAGTGAGATAACTGGTTAATCTATCTCCACATACACTACAGGCATGTAGATCAAGAGATCCATGATAACCGAATAAGAAAATGGAAAAATTGGGGCTGGAGAGATGGCTCGGTGGTTAAGAGCACCGACTGCTCTTCCAAAGGTCCTGAGTTCAAATCCCAGCAACCACATGGTGGCTCACAACCATCTGTAACAAGATCTGATGCCCTCTTCTGGAATGTCTGAAGATAGCTACAGTGTGCTTACATATAATAAATAAATCTTTTTAAAAAAAGAAAATGGAAAAATTAAAGATGGGAAGACACAAGTAAGCTGGAAAACTGCTGGGGCATGGCTGGTCAAAGTGGACAAATGTTTGAGTGTAGGTATGGGAAGAGGAGAATGTGGGAAGAGGAGCGTCCTAGCCTAATCCCTCAAACATGCTGCCAGAGGAACACCAGGAAAGGTGAGTGGAAAGATTTGTTTCAGAGGAGTTAAGGGAAACAAAAATTTGCTTCAGACATGTTAAGTCTGATTTTAATACTTATTTTGCCTGGTCAAAGCCCAAGTTTAAATACTGTGACTAATAACAGCATTCCTTTCCAAAAGTGGATTAAAATGCCTCTGCCATTTGGCAGAGGAAAGATTTTTAAGTTTATTTCTGAAATATACCCTTCAGTGATGTTTGATGTCTACTTGGTTTTTATTTTTAAGCTGTGCTTGTCCTGCTGACTGAAGTACACTTGGGAAGTCCCAACTTTTTTCCTGGATCAGTTAATCCTCCAGTCACCAGCTATGTCAATTTAAAACTGTTAATTCAGTTGCCATTTGCAATGTAAAAAGGAGACAAATTAAATGTCAGAGCAGAAAATGTGAATTCTTCCTGACAATGTGAGATCATTAAGATATGTAGAGGCATATCACAGTCCATGATGAGACCATTAAAAAAAAATGCCAAGCTGGAAGGATAACTGAATACTGACCACAGACATGTCCAGTAAGAAATGGATGTAGACCTTGAGAGTTCTGAGTCAGACTGTGAGATATCAGTAAGAAACAGACAAGAGCAGAGGCACACAGTTGTGTTGAGAGTCACATCCAGCATCCAGGTGGGAGTGAGGATAAAGAATGGGAGAAGAGATGTAGCTGAATCTTCACTGTTGATCACTAAGTGCACTTCTACTCCAGACATGGTACTTTTTAGAGTCCTCAGTATCAGATAAGAGCAGAACTGGCTACACACAGAACTTGATACATTTGAAAAGTGCACCCAAATTCCTACTGTGGAGGAAAAACAAAACAAGTGAACAAAAAACAAAGCAAGCACACAATCAAGCAAACAAACAAACAAAAAACCCCAAAACATAGACACTGAAAAGCATGACTACATTAGGAATTATAAGAAACTGAGAATAGGCCAGTCAGGTCTGCCTAGAACAGAGCCAGCAGAGGTGAGTTGCATTCTATCCCCTGACCTCCATCATCTATCTCCACAGCTCACCATGCTGTCCTGAGGAGTCTTTTTTGCACCCCAGAAGCATCCAGCTTATACCTCTTCTCAGCTAATCCCCAACCTGCTAGGCTGGCCTGGAGCACAACCAGCAGAAGTGAGCAATGCCTTATTCCCTAAGATCCATTGTCAGTCTCTGCCTACTTCCCCAAGGAGTCCTTCTGGCATCAGGAACATTCACCTAACACCAGGGACAACCAGATGGCTAAAGGACATTGTAAGAACACAATCAACAAAAACCACAGCAGTATGGCACCACCAGAGTTCAGCTATCCGGCCATGAATATCCTAACACAACCAAAGCACAAGAAGATGACCTTAAATCCAATCTTATAAAGATGATAGAGGCCTTTTAAGGGAAATACAGAAAAATTACAATCAACCAGGGGAAGAAAATGAATTAAACTATCTAAGAACTGAAAATGGAAATAGAAGCAGTAAAGAAAACGCAAACTGAGGAAATCCTGGAAATGGAAAACCTATATAAAAAAGACAGGAACTACAGATGCAAATAAAACCAACAGAATACAAGAGATAGAAGAGAGAATCTCAGGTATAGAAAATATGATTAGAGAAATCAATACATCAGTCAAAGAAAATGCTAAATCTAAAAAGCTCAATGCATAAAACATCCAAGAAATCTGAAACACTATGGAAAGACAGAACCTAAGGATAATAGAAATAAGAGAAAAAGAAGATCCTCAACTACAAGGCCCAGAAAATATTTTCAACAAAATCATAGAAGAAAACTTTTCCAACCTAAAGAAAGATATAGCTATATACATACAAGAAGCTTACAGAACACCAAATTAATTGGAACAGAAAAGAAAATCCTCCTGCCACAAAATAGTCAAAACACTAAATGTACAAAACAAAGAAAGACTATTAAAAGCTGCAAGGGAAAAAGACCAAGTAACATATAAAGCCAAACCTATCAGAATTACACACAACTTCTCAACAGATACTCTAAAAGTCAGAAGGGCCTGGAAAGATGTCTTATAAATTTTAAGAAATTACAGATGTCAACCTGGACTACTGTGCACAGCAAAACTTTCAATTACCATAGATGCTGAAAAGAAAATATTCTAAGATGAAGCCAAATTTAGACAATACCCCCCAAACCCAGCCCCATTGAAAATAGTAGAAGGAGATTAACTATACATAAAAAAACACAGAAAATAAATAATCCCACACTAGGACACAAAGACAGAAAATGCACACACACACACACAAACAGAGGGAGAGGGAGAGGGAGAGGGAGAGAAAGAGAAATAAAACCGCATACACACTACCACCACTGACATTAAATTAACAGGAATTAACAATTGTTGGTCATTATTATAAATCAACACCAGTGGACTCAACTCCTCAATAAAAAGACACAGGCTAAGTGAATGGATGGAAAAACAAGATCCATCATTCTGCTGTATACAAGAAACACACCTCAGCAACGAATATAGACATTATGTTAAAGGGGTGAAAAAAGGTTTTTTAAGCAAACAGACCCAAGAAAGAAGCTAGTGTAGCCATTCTAATCTCTAATAAAATATACTTTCAACCAAATTTAATTTAAAAAGACCGGGAAGGAGATTATACTCATCAAAGGAGAAATTCATCGAGATGACATCTCAATTATGAACAACTATGCCCCAAATTCAAGAATGTCCACATTTATAAAAGAAACATTACTAAAGCTTGAATTCCATGTTGAACCCCATATGTTAATAGTGGGAGACTTCAATACCCCACTCTCACCAATGGACAGGTCATTGAGACAGAAACTAAACATAGAAATAATGAAACTAACAGACATTATAGACCAAATGGACCTAACAGGTACCCATGGAACATTTCACCCAAATACACACAAACAAAATACCTTCTCCTCAGCACCTTCTCCAAAACTGGCCATATATGTCACAAAGCAAGTCTCAACAGATACAACAAAATTGAAATGATCCTATGTATCTTTTCAGACCATCATGGATTAAAGCTGGATTTTAACAACATTAGAAACACCAGAAACCCTACACATTCACGAAAAGTGAACAATTTTCTACCGAATGACCACTGGGTCCTGAAAGAAATTAAGGAATTTCTAAAATTCAATGACAATGAAGGCAAAACATACCCAAATTTATGGGACACAATGGAAGTAGTGCTATGAGGAAAGTTCATAGCATTTAGTGCCCTCATAAAGAAATTGGAGAGATTTTGTACTAGCAATTTATCAGTACATCTGAAAGTCCTAAAACAAAAAGAATAAAACAAACCAAAAATGGGTAGATGGCAGGAAATAATCAAACTCAGGGCTGAAATCAATGTATTATAAACAAAGAAAATAATACACAAATCAACAAAACCAAGAGAAAATCAAGAAGAAAAAAATTGACAAACCCTTAGCCAAACAAATTAAAAGGCAGAGAGACAGAAATCAGAAATGAAGAGGGAGATATAACAAGACATTGAGGAAATTCAAAGAAATATTAGGTCCTACTACAAAAACCTGTACTACACCAAATTGGGAAATCTAAGTAAAATAGATGATTTCGGAGATAGATACTACTTACCAAAGTTAAATCAGGATCAGGTAAACATTTTTTTTTATTTCTTCATTCTTTATTAGATATTTTCTTTATATACATTTCAAATGCTATCCTGAAAGTTCCCTATACTCTCCCTCCATCCTGCTCCCCTACCCACCCACTCCTGCTTCTTGGCCCTGGCATTCCCCTGTACTAGGGCATATAAAGTTTGCAATACCAAGGGGCCTCTCTTCCCAGTGATGGCCAACTAGGTCATCTTCTGCTACATATGCAGCTAGAGATACGAGCTCTGGGGGTACTGGTTAGTTCATATTGTTGTTCCACTTATAGGGTTGCAGATCCCTTCAGCTCCTTGGGTGCTTTCTCTAGCTTCTCCATTGGGGGCCCTGTGTTCCATCTTATAGATGACTGGGACCATCCACTTCTGTATTTTCCAGGCACTGGCATAGCCTCATATGAGACAGCTATAACAGGGTCCCTTCAGCAAAATCTTTCTGGCATATGCAATAGTGTCTGGTTTTGGATGGATCCCTGGGTGGGGTAGACTCTGGATAGTCCATCCTTTTGTCTTAGCTCCAAACTTTGTCTCTGTAACTCCTTTCATGGGTATTTTGTTCCCTATTCTAAGGAGAAATGAAGTATCCACCCATTGGTATTCCCTCTTCTTGAATGTCTTGTGTTTTGCAAATTGTATCTTGGGTGTTCTATGTTTCTGGGCTAATATCCACTTATCAGTGAGTGCATATCTAATGAATTCTTTTGTGATTGGGTTATCTCAGTAAGGATGATATCCTCCAGATACATCCATTTGTCCAAGAATTTCATAAATCCATTGTTTTTAATAGCTGAGTAGTACTCCATTGTGTAAATGTACCACATTTTCTGTAATCATTCTTCTGTTGAGGGACATCTGGGTTCTTCCCAGCTTCTGGCTATTATAAATAAGGCTGCTATGAACATAGTGGAGCATGTGTCCTTCTTACCAGTTGGGACATGTTCTGGATATATGCCCAGGAGAGGTATTGCAGGATCCTCTGGTAGTACTATGTCCAATTTTCTGAGGAACCTCCAGACTGACTTCCAGAGTGGTTGTACAAGCTTGCAATCCCACCAGCAGTGGAGGAGTGTTCCTCTTTCTCCACATCCTTGCCAGCATTTGCTGTCTCCTGAATTTTTGATCTTAGCCATTCTGACTGGTGTGAGGTGGAAGGGTAAACATTTTAAGTAGTCCTATAACCCTTAAGAAAATAGAAGCCATCATTAAAAGTCTTACAACCAAAGAAAACCCAGGGCCAGATGGTTTGATCTCAGAATTCTACTAGACTTTCAAAGAGGAAATAACACCAATATTTCTGAAACTACTACACAAAATTGAAAGAGAAGGAACATTGCCAAATTCATTCTATGAGGACACAGTCACCCTGATACTTAAACCACACAAGATTCAACAAAGAAGTTTCAGACCAATTTCTCTTATGGACATTGATGCAAAAATACTCAATAAAACACGCACAATTGAATCCTAGAACACACCAAAAACATCATTCACCATGATCAAATAGGGTTCATCCAGGGATGCAAGGATGGTTCAATCCATGAAAATCCATCTTCATACTCCACCATATAAACAAACTGAAAGAAAAAAGCCACATGATCAATTCATTAGATGCTGAAATGGCCTTTGACAAAATCAAACACCACTTCATGTGATAAGTCTTGAGGATATCAAGGATAAAAGGTCCATACTTAAACATAATAAAGGCAATATATAGCAAGTCAATAGTCAACATCAAGTTAAATAAAGAGAAACTTAAAGAATTTCCACTAAAATCAGGGACCAGATAAGGCTGCTCACTCTCTGACAATCTATCCAACATAGTACCTGAAGTTCTAGCTAGAATAATAAGAAAACTAAAGGAGATACAAATTGGAAAGAAAGAAGTCAAAATATCATTAGTTGCAGGTGATATAATATTATACATCTGGGACCCAAAAAATTATACCATTGAATTTCTTTAGCTGATAAACAACTTTATCAAAGTGGTTGGATGCAAAATTGACTTGTAGAACTCAGTAGCCTTCCTTTATACAAATGAGAAAGGAATTAGCCACCAGCCACAAATAATATAAAATATCTTGGTATAACTAGCCAAACATGTGACAAGAACTTCAAGTGTCTAAATAAGGAAATTGAGGAAGATATCAGAATATGGAGCCTAGCACAACTGTCATCTGAGAGACTTCATCCAGCAGCTGATGGAAACAGATGCAGAGACCCACAACCAAATATCAGGCAAAGCTCAAGGGAGTCTTGTGTGGAAGAAGGGGGAATAGGATTAAGCTAGCCAGACAAGTCAAGGACACCACAAGACGTACAAGGTCAACTAACCTGGGCCCATGGGGGCTCACAGAGACTGGACCACCAACCAAAGAACATGCGGGGGCTGGACTGAGGGCCCCTGCACATCTGTGATAAATGTGTAGCTTACTCTTCATGTGGGTTCCCTAACAATTAGAGCAGAGGCTGTCTCTGGCTCTGTTGCCTACCATTGTATCTCTTTCCCCAAGCTGGAAGGCCTGGTCGGGCCTCAGTGGGAAAGAATATACTTAGTCCTTCTGTGAACTGATGTGTCAGGGTAGGGTAATATCCAAGGCGGGTGGGCGACTTCCCCTTCTCTGAGAAGGGGAGGAGTAATAGGGGGTGGGACTTGTGAGGGAGGGACTAGCAGGAGAAGAGGGAGGGAGGCTGTGACCAGAATTGCATAAATAAATTAATGAAAAACCAAAACAAAACAGAACAGGGATAGAAAAACAGAAACTGAGAATAAAAATCATAGGATTTAATAGTGTCAGTGAGTTCATTCTATGGTTCCATTGACAATTTCTTAGTCACAACAAGGGTCACATAGTTACAGATGATGTTGATGTAACAGGGGATTGCATGGAAAATCCTGTTGGAGACCATACTGTGAGAAAGTAGGCCTTTCACAGCTTCCCATCCTAATAAGCCAAATGGCCTTGTGCTAAGAAGCCAGTCATCACCCCCTCCTCCCTATTCACTTCCTGGCACCTGAGGCGGTAAAAAGCTGAATTATAGTCCCCTCTTCCTTATCTCTTCCTGACTCCCAAGACTTCTAAGGACACGAGTTATGTGCTGAGCCCAGCCTGACCCCCAAGGCTGTTAAGGAAGATTCTACACTTCGGAGATAGACTCAGCATGCCTCCCCCCTGCAGTCTGAATTCGGCCTTCAGGTCCCCAGATGCCCACTTCTTTGTTCTTTGTTCTCAGTTAATTCCCCCTCAACCCCTCCCTATTCCCCTTGCTGTATGCTTATAACCTGGTGTTTTCAGCCTAATAAACTGAGACCTTGACAGGAATCCTCCTTGGTCTCGCTCCTCTTTCTCGCTCATTTCTCTTCAGGTTTTTGGTCCCCCTCACACCCACAAATAACTGGGTCCTGCTGGACAGGACAAAATCCAATGTCACTTTTCCATCTTCTGGTCCAATCTATAATTTCTGCACAATGGAAAGTTTTACTTTGCTTTGTGTTTCTTCATAAAGTTCCCTAGTCTTACAAATTACCAAACAGTTAGACATTGATTTGCATGGCTTTTCTTTGAACAGTCTTCAATATAACATTGAGACCAGTTACTGAGAGCACCTTTGAAGAAACTGATGAACTTCCAACCTAAGCTGGCTCTGCTGTGTACTGTCTGTCTGCCCGAAGCAAGTTCATTTAACTTCTTCTTGTCTCTAATTATTATGCCTATAAAATGAGTACCTTAGTGGTACTTACCTCTTACAAAACCATCTGAAGGCTTTGTCCCTTGTTTGGCACACAGATGAATGTATAAATGTGACAGTGGCTGTAAGTATTGATAGATGGCAGATTTGAGGATGTAGCACCTATACTGTTTTGTCAATGCTCAGATGAAACATGTGATTGGCTTGGCTGGATTTTAAGTTCACAGAGGTCTAGGCTTACTCCAATGTTCTCCCAGAAATGTGGTTCACAACTCAGCCACTCCTTTGTATTAAAGTAAGCACAGTGACCAGAACTCCTGTCCTGGAGTTCTATAACAACATAAAAGAGGAGTGGAGAGAGGAATCTTATTAGTCCTCTGTTGGCTTCTTGGCACCCATCTCCATGCAATGACAAAAAACAAAGGCGCTCTGCTGGGCTTTGGAAAGCTGGTCCCTGTGCCTGTAAATACTCCAGGATCAGGATTTGAGAGCAGGGCAATAAACTGGAGAATTCTTGCTGGATAATCTTGGGTTCCTTTGGCTGAAAAGCTGAGATTTCTCTAGAGGTTAAGCCAAGGCATATAGACCAAAGAGAGGAAATGCTGTGACTCTGAGGGAGGCTGGGAACACTCCACCTGGTCTATCCTGCTAGTGTGGTGCCATCAGAAGAAAGAGGGTGCAGCCTAGGGAGCTGCCGGAGCTACCCCAAGAACCTATTTAACAAGAGTGAGAGAAATGTAAATCCTAAACAAGGACCTGAAGTCAATCCTTCCAAATAGGAACCTAGCTTGCCAGATGTGGTCCTCATTCCTTGTGCTGATCCCACCCCCACCCCCGCACCCACCCTCCCCCCACCCACTCTCTCTTCTTTCCTGACAGTGAGTAGCATGGCTTCTCATTACTGAAAAGCACTGCTGCCTTCTCCTGACAGCCCGAGTCTGAGATTCAGCTCAGAATCTCAGAAGCTAATGACAGATGCTGCACAATGTTATGAGTGTGAAACTTGAAGGTTGGCGGAGAAGACACACTGTCCATCTCCCAGGTACAGGTAGCTTGTGGTTGTTGTTGTCTGGTGTTGGGTGGTCTACTTTCAGCAGCTTCCTTCCATATCAGAAGCAACAAGACTCTTTCCCGCTTCTTTTGCCAGATGCACAAGGGGATTTTTCAAGATTTAGGTGAAATATATAGACAGAGACCTAGTACCTAGTAGGTATTCAATCAGTGTTTGTTTTCTCCCACTTGTTATCTATTGGAAATCTTTGAGTAAGCAGCCAGAGACTGGAAGCCCAATTTATATTGTCATTGGCTTGCATCTTGGCCTTGTTGATTGGAGCAAGATGAAAGCAAAGTGTCCTAGAATTCCAAGAAACACATTGCTTGTCAATATTTAATTATAACATAGCTTGTACGTGTGAATGGCGTCTTTTGAGATTTGAGAAACCCAGTGAATTTCAAGCTAGGGTTGTCTGCTCTCTCTGCGCCCAGATTTCTGACAGCAACTGCATCTGAGTGTTACACCAAGGATCTGCAAGATGTAATTAGTTAATTGCATGACCTTCTTTCCCAATACCCATATGACATCTGCTTGAATAAATTTACCCACTCTTTCTACTTTCATTTTTATTCTAAATCTATTAGGGAGAGAGCAAATGAAAGCTTTTTGTTCAAATCTTGTAACTTCTTGAAATCTTTTGAGAAATATTTCCAATGTCCGAATGCCCTTTCCCAAATAGACTGAGACAGAGGGACAGGGGCAACCAGAATCCTTAACATTATCCACTACTTCAGGAACAAATACATCTCCTAAAGGTGACAAGGTGACAGAAAAGCTGGCTATTTTGTTGTTGGTGGTGGTGGTGGGTTGTTTGTTTGTTTGTTTGTTTTTGGTTTTTTGTTTGTTTTGTTTTGTTTGGCTTGTAAAAGAGAGAGTATTCTTAGGTGGCTGGAAAATGTGAGTAGTTGAAAGTCTCCATCGTTTCTAATGGCTCAGATTTGACACTTGGGCACTGCAGATTCTATAGCAGAAGGGTCATATCATTGCACTAGTGGTACACCTGGAGAACTGTTATCCTTTGTGGGACAGTATGACATGGTGACCCTATCTATTGCCACATTCTAATTTCTGGTAACAACCACAAGTGAGACAAAGGTCTTATGGGTGTCTGTATATACCAACATCCATCAGAAGGGAAGGGCAAGAAGAGAGAGTGATTCAGTATGTGATAAGAGGGATTTTGTAGAAAACAATGAATAGGGAAAAAAGTAAAAGCAGTGTGTGTGTGTGCGCGTGCGTGCGTGTGTATGTGTGTGTGTGTCTGTGTCTGTGTGTGTGTAGTGTGTGTGTCTGTGTGTGTTTGTCTGTGCATGTGTATGTGTGTATGTGCGAAACCATGATTCTAGGGAACACATTGGGATGGGGGTTAGGAGCACAGATGGACCCTAACTACTGTAGTTAGATGGTCGGCTTTCTCATTTTCATGTCTATGAGAGGCAGTAGAATCTATGAGCCACAGTAGGATCTAAATGCCTTAGCGAACATCATATACTAAAGACCATGTAAATCTGTTAAAGGTAATGGTGAAATGTAGAGAACCAAAACAATATGCTCTTCAAACCCTGCTGATAGGATCTGAGAAACCTAGTGGATTTTAAACTGCAGTTGTCTGCTCTCTGAGCCCCGACTTCTGACAACAACATTTCTGAGATCAAACCTCAAAGTGCTAAAGTGATTTTCGAATTTTTGACTGTTTAAAAATTTCATCCGTGCATATAATACATTTTGATCAAATCTATCCCCTTTCTCTCCTTTCTAATCCTTTCCCTCTCCCCTATCATTTTCCTTCACCATTTTGTCTGGTGTTTGTTTGTTTGTTTGTTTTGTAAATCCACTGAGTTCACTTAGTGTTTGTTGCCGGTGTATACAAGGTCCTGTATACAGGACCAAGGATGGGGCCAAGAAACAACAGAATAACTTGATGAATCCTGGGAATCAGACTCAGGAGACCAACATCATGGCGCAGATATGAGTTTATTGTGCAGCACATACGCTTATATAATGTTGGAGATGATCCCAAGTCCCTAAACACTCAGGCAATCATATCTTGACATACCATAACTGCCTAATAAGGTAAAAGGGGAGCAGGGGAATTGATAGTCCATGAAGACAGGGAGGCTGCCACCACCCTGGCCTCAGTTCCTTTTGGCTGTGTCACTGGTGTTCGGGAGCCATCTTAGATCTAATATCCAGTACTACCCAGTACATCAGATCAGGACTTTTCGACGACTCACAGGAGCTGTGGCACCTTGACCTCCATCCCACCTTTTCCTTCCAATGTTGCCATGCACATTCCCAACACAAGGTGTGGGTCCGTCAACTAGAGTAGATAACCTCGTAGGGACAGAGTTCCTGAAGAAAACATACTTTCCCTCCAGCAGCATCTATCAGTTGCTAATAACTCCTCTGCTAGGAGTGAGATTTTATGTGCCCTTCCTCCATCCATGCAGAACTTGGTTGGCTTAATTTTGTGCATTTCTTGACATGCAATCATAGCAGCTGTGAGTTCATATGTGCAATGGGCCTGCCAAACACTCTTCTGTGGCAGGTGGCCACTACCTCTGGCTTTTACAGTCTTTCTTCTACAGCAATTTCTGAGTCAGGGCCAGAAAATTTACAGTCTCACATTCTCTGCATCTTGACCAGAATTGGACCTCTGTTCCTCACCAGCTACTGTCAAAATATGCTTCTCTGATGAGGAATGTACTTGTCTATTGGTACAAAGATGATCATTTAAGGGACAGTTTATTACTATGTGGTCCATTTGGTAGAATGATTGTCTTAAGTTCTTCTCTAGGATATAACCTAGTCAGCTATAGTTAATAGTACCAGGCACGGGTCCCACCTTGTAAAGCAAGCTTTCAATTCAATCAGAAAGGGACTGTGCACCACAGGGCACATTTGCCAGACCTGTTATTATTGGAGCTTATAGGGTCACAACTGGGTTACACTGTGATCCTTTTTCTTTCCAGGTAATGCACACAGCGACTTATGACATTATTAAAGCTGAAGTTTGCCAGATAAGTACCAAGTCCATTTCTTCAACAATAGGGCCTCACCATCAGGTACTGGTGGGTAACCACAAGCAATGGCGACAGCCTGTAATGTTGGGGGTGTCTATGGAACCCAGTGACCAATACATTTAAAACAGAAGAGCTATGCCTGGCACTTGTGTTTTCATTTGCTAGCTTATGGCGTCTGGTGGGAGCACTGTCCCCATTACAGGATGACTTTATTTAAATTCCACTTATATGTGTACATGTATATGTTTTAGGGAGATTCTATAGTAGTAAGTTTCCATGTGGTTTTTCAAAGTCTTCAGTGTTCATTATCTCTCCCTCCCCATACTCCTTCCACTACACTGCCCTCCCACTCCTCACCCTATTAAACCCTCTTGTTCCAGTATTTCTCTTCCCCACTTCATACCACCTGCATTCAACCTCCTTCCCTTGAGCACTGCCCCATGACCTCTTGCTGCTTTCCTGCCTTCTGAGAATATTTCAGTCCAAGCATCCACATCTAAAGACTCAATCAACCATTTACACGAGAGGGAGTATGTAGCAATTACCGTTATGTGTTGTGGGTTAAAAGGTAGTTTCAGAGATTGGGTGGAAGGCAGAATGTCAGCAAAGAATAACCCCCCAACTTTTGGGTGTGAAAGAAAAGATGCTAAACTAAGCAACTATGGGAATGAGTGTCATCTGTAAGGTCAAAGTCAGAAAAAAAAAAAAAAACCATACATAAGCACTGTACCCTGCTCATAGAGAGCTACAGATGGGAAAAACCACTCTATGTGTAAGTGGGAATGGAACAAAGTGAGTGGGTGATAGGGCCTTGGAACTAGGTTTCCCGTGTTAGGAAAACAAAGGAGATTAGAACAACTAATCTAGGAAGGCATTCAGTTAGAAGCATCAGTGTGAACTGATCCTTCAGAGGGATAAGGGTATTTAGATACAGACATATTTAAAGACATCTGCTTTTGTGGTTTAAATATGAAATGCCCTCAAAACCCTGGAGGCTCAAGTGTTGAATGCTTGTCCATGACACTACTTTGGAAAGTTCTGGAAACTTAGACTAGGGGACCTACTTGAAAGTAATGCTTTCGAAGAGTCTGCCCTGTCCCATGAAAAATGCTATAACCTGAGTCTGAAGTCTCTCACCATGCCAGGAAGTAAGGTGGTACTTGAGATAAACTTATAAGCAAACAATGTACCCCTATGGGCAGAAACCATCCTTGCCTTATGAAGACTACATCAACAGGATAAAGTGTCGGCTGACACGGCTCGCAGTGACCAGAGCTGTGTCAATTTGGGCAATTAAAATAGTTTTAGGTTACAACTGGAAATGGAGAAGAATCATCAAAGAGCTCAGAATGAAATCAATGGAGAAAAGGAAGAACGAAAAGACAAACTTTCCATGAGATTACCGAACAAGTTACATAGCAACTCCACCCCTCGGGAACTGATGCATAATCCCATGCTTTACATGTGGACAGTAAATAGTGAGTTTTCCCCAAAATGTGCACTTTGGAAAGGGTGGGGGAAGAATTAAAAATAACAGCGTCATGGAAACAACTTACAAACGCTCCTTTAGCCATGTGTCAAAAACTAACATAAGGAGTGACACGCCCATGCTGATGGCATATGCCTTCCATGTGACATGCTAAAAATGCCACTTTCTCCTCAAGACCATAAGTCAAGTTTAGTCATAAAAAAGACACCAGGCATTTTGGGGGGAAAGAAGATTCTGTAGAGTTACCTCCCAGTATCCACCAACACTATAAATGTCACGGCAGTCAAGGAAACATTGACCATATGAGCCAAGAGAGGCTAAAGAAAAGGACTACCAAGTGGTTTCTGAGACGTACAGCAAAACCAAAGAAAAGTCGATAGGTAAAAATTAAGACTAAGTGTGCCGTGGACACTAGTGACAGAGTATCAACTTGGTCCGTTAATGACCGCAAACGCATTGTAAAAGTGTCAGGCAAAAGCAAAATGGAACAGCAAGGATGGGGGCATGGCCACTCCATCATTGTCACAGATATCTGTAAGTCTAAAACTGTTCAAAATGTTTCCTTCTTGTCACAGTTTGGGCAATTAGAGTATTTTAGATTACAACTAGAATTACAAAACAAACATTTATTAATCAATTCTATATCATAGCCATATTTCAAGCATTGGTTTTTAGCCCCAAATAGCCTGCATTAGAAAAATGCCATTTATAATAAATTGATCCAAAGTATAATCATAAACTTGTATAGTAAATAGTAAAAATAAGTGGTCTGATTGAATGTCCATTCTGAAAAGAAAAGCTAAATTTATTAAATTAATTTTATTAAATACCTATCTTTTGGCATTTATAGTATTTATAGTTCTGAATTATTAGAATCAACAAGGTACAAATCTTCTTAGGATTTTTTTTTAATCATGGAGACAAAGACTTGTGTTTTTAAAAGCCCCCAATGATGTTATAGCTGAAGGTCCTCATCACACTATAAATAAGAAGGCCCCAGGGACTGGAGATAGTTAAGAGCACCGGCTTTTCTTCCCGAGGACCAGAGTTTAACTCGCAGCATCCATTTGGCAGTTCACAACTGTCTGCAACTTGAGCTCCCGGGGATTAGAAGCTGTCTTTAGGCCTTAGTGGGCACCAGGCCAGGCATTAGGCATGTGGGTGACACATAGGCATACATGCATGAAAACCACCCAGACACCAAAATAAGATGTTGTTACATTGCTTTGCATATTATTTGCTATGTGTATCTTGTACAGTTAGTGCTCAAAGCAGATGGGTTGTATTTATTTATGTACTTTTATTTATTATTATTAGTATGTGCACACACTAGCAGACACATGCATGCTAGGGACTCACGTGTACCACAACACGTATGTGGGAGTCAGAGTACGGCTTTCCTGAGTTGGTTCTCCTCTTTGACTGAGGGCTCCTAGGATCAGTCTCGGGTCCTCAGGCTTGTGTGGTAAGCACCTTTATCTACTGAGCTGTCTCTCCAGGCCAAGGGCTTTAATATTGTTATACGAGTTTTGCAGTGGACGTGTATGGAGGCATGAAATGCTATGCTTTTCCTTACGCTAGCATCTTAAAGAAAAGGGTTTTTCCAAGTTCCGGTTTATGACTCACGGATTAGCTTCCTCTCCTTCAGAAGCCTACTGCTCTCTAAGAAGTCTGACTAACTCCACAATGCCACAAGGAAGCTCACATTGGCTATGAGCAGATGCCAGAGGGTCATGTTCAGGGTCACTGGGTGACTGTCCTGTGAGCAAGGCCCTACTGAACCTTCACCCCAAATGAATGCAACCAAAAGACATGAGCTGACAAGACATAGGGCTGAAAGTCTGCCCAAACTCCTGACATTCAAAATCTTAAAAATCTGCTCTTATTTTTAAGCCATTAACTGAAACGGTTTGTAACATAAAAACAGACCATCAAACTGAGGAAATTGGACAGATTTTTGGCACCATCGAGGTGGACCCACATTTACATAACTTTATATAACTGGTCACAAATTAAGTCTGAGAATGGGCATGGTCCTAAAAGCCTTTATAAGATTGTCACATAGAATTAGAGTTTGTGGCCATGAACTATCTAAAACTGTGAGTGTTGGAGACTGAGCTGGGAAACCACACTGAGTCTGAACAGTCACAATTTAGCAAGTCGTTAACATCTGGGATTCACCAGAGGAACACAATGAAACAAAACTTTCTTCCTAACAGTTCTCAGTAGCACAGTACTTTGCACAAGGCACGCAGCAGAGGTAAAGAACTCTGCCGCCAGAGGTTCCAGGAAGACAGCAGTGCCTTCTCCTTAAATGATACACGAACACATAAGCTCCATTTCTGCCAAGTGCCTTCTTCAGGACAGCATATCTGCCTTACAAAGAAAGGAAAAGAACTGATCCTTTTTTTTTTTAAGCTACATTTTCAGAATTGAATTCAGTGCCTTGTATTCGGTTGTCAACTGAAATTTAGGTGAGGGAACAGCTGGACAATTCTCACATAAAGCCTGAAGAAAGGGTTTTAAGATTCTACATTGCAGAGATGGCTACTGGGTCCTTTCACATATGCTGGGAATTCGTTAAGGGGCTGTGTATGCCAAGCCACGGCACCAATTCCGAGATATTGACTCTAACTGAGATGTCTTTATTCTGGTCACACCGGCAGAGTCGCACCTCAGCTAATGTCTACTGACGCATGACACTTTTGCCTGCCCTTTAAGCCATTTATATATTTGCTTTAGGCAGCGTGCACTCTGTATCTATTGATATATAACTGTCACGGGGGTGAATCTAAAACATCAGGGTTAGAGGAAAAGGAAGGAAGGCGAGAGGGAGGGAGGGAGGGAGAAAAGGAGAAAGGGAGCGAAAGAAGGTAGGGAGGAAAAAAAAAAAAAAAGCACTGGCTTGCCCTGGAAGACTGTCTGCTTTTTGAAGCTTCAGATTTCAAAAGCCACAGTCAGAGCTGTGGTGGTTTTGATTATAATTGTTGCTATGTGGCCCTCGTGGTTTTCAGGGCACCTCGTATGTGACCACGCGTGGAACAGGCTGAATAGCGCTGATTAGTGCATGAATATGACACAGAACTGTCTAGAGGTCTTCCAGGCCCCTGCGCTCTCTGGGAGGGGAGTGCCCTGAGGCTGGGCTGTTCAGCCTTTGGATGTGTTAACATGAAATAGTTTCCCCCGCTCCAGTTTCCACTCGCGCGCGGTTTTTTTTTTCCTGGCTCCAACTTGGTGACCTAATTCTCTAATTTCCCCCCTCAGAGAACATACTTTTTTCTTAAATTATTTTTTTTCTATGAAATCCACACCACTCCCTCCACCTCCTCTCTTTTGATTTCTTATTCAGCCTGGAAACCACCTCACCATTTGTAATTAGCCTGAATACTGGAGGGAGGGAGAAGGGCTCCCCTCAGGAAATAGCCAGAATAAAGCAGGTCCCCCTTCTAAGAGCAGGGAAGAGAAAGGCAGGCCCATGTAAGATGATTAAATGTCCCTGCCTTTTCATCTCCTGCAAAGCTCCAAACCCTGATGAGGGCTATTCTTTGCTCTACTTTGTAGGCTTAATTGACTCATACCACACAGCCTCAGCTTATGAGACTAGACACACTCAGCTCTACTCTCTGAGAATAAATGTAGAGTGGGAATCCACAACTTTCAAATGTTACATTAATGACACGCTATGTTTCTAGGTTGGTCTTTTCTGGATATATATGTAAATGTGTGTACATATAAATGCAGAGGCTGGGGGCTGGCATCTGATATCTTATTCAAGTGATGTCTACCACTTTTTTTTTTGAGACGAGATCCGTTTCTGAATCCAGAGCTCACTGATTTGGCTAGACTAGCCAGTGAACTCCAGATGTCAGCCTGTCTCCATACACTCTTGACAAGATTCTAGTCACATGTTGTCTACGTGGATGTTGGGGGTCTAGATTCAGGTTTTCCCTCTTGCATGCCAAGCATTTTACTATTTATGGCATCCCCCCGCCCCAATCTACCTGTTAATTTCATCTTGACCTAATTTTTGCCATGTGTGTATTACTGTGTATTTTAGGCTCTTAGAAATATCATTTCTATGAAAGAATCTGTAATGTTTCTTGTGTTTCCCTTTACAAATTAGGTTTCTTTAAATAATAACATCTATAGTTCAGTCTGTCCTCTGTTCAATGTTTCGCTTCTATTATCCAAATCAGTATGGCAGGTAATGGGAAAGTAGTTACCGGAGTCTCTATTTCATAGATGAAACATCTTAAGTGTGGCGTTCTCATAATTCGCCTAGAAGGCACAGTTACTGTTAGGCCTGAGAACAAAGCCCAGGGGTCCTGATTGGCAAACCTTCATATCAGTCACTTACCTAAAGCACCTTTCAGTGCTTTAGTACACCGCCAGCTTGAAGACCGTTGAGAAGAGAGGAAAGAGGAAACCAAAGAGCCAGAAAATGAAAGGAATGAGAACACTTCCCAGCCATGTAGAGGACATGGGCAGTTGGGAAATGTTTATAAACTGACTAAAAGACATGCTTGAAAACTGACTGCTGAACCTGACAATCTCTAACATCCCCACCATGCTACATAAGTCGATACCCAGTCTACTTGAGTATAGAGTAAAGCAGTCACTACAACCTTTACAAAGGTCTTCCTCTCTCCTGTTGAGTACAGCAAACATTCATTTCCAATTTCCTGCCAAATGGAGTTTCATCAATTTATCCTTTATTGGGAATAACAGTGAGAAGCAGGCACCTTCCCACTGGGCACCAAAACCATGGCTTTTTACTCCCTTCTATATAGTTTTGTAGATTTTTTTCAAATACCAAAATGAATAACTAAATATACAATTATAATTATTAGATACCCATTTCAAAATATCCATTGATCTGAACTAGTTTATCAAATTGATAATGATGCTGTGTATTGGCCATTTGAGTGCTTTGTTGAGAAACAATCTCTTCAGATCAATGTCTATTAACTAAACAATCTGTTACCATTCTGAATTTCCTGGCACCAGAAAACTCCACAATGAATCAGGTGATTAATCTATGTGGAGAAAACAAAAGACAATCTAGTTCTTGGCTGAATCATTTATGAAGTTCCTGGTGTTACCAATGTACCAAAAGCTGGGTTTCCAGAACCATTACTGCTGAGAAGTGGCTGGCTGGCTGGTTTGAACAAAATCTCTAACAAGACTGTGGGTGAAATCACTGGTGTCCATGATCGTTGGTCAATAGACCCTCAGGAACCTACAGGAAATGTAATTTCATTTTACCTTTGAAGTTCATGTTAAGAATGTTCACTTTTGTGACCCTGGCATTGAGATATTTTTGTAATTTCCCATAGCTTAAGGGCTTTTTTCATGGTGCATTAAGTATCTACCATGTTTAAATAGCATTACAGCCTGTTAAATCTATGACCCACAAAATAGGAAACTCAAAGGCGTAGTAGCACAATTTTTAGGAATGGTTTTCTGAAAGGTTATTTCTCTGTAAAATAGAAATGAAGCTATGTCCTTTATGTAAAGAACAAGATTTTGTCTTCTTGGGATCCTTGGCTAGCAAAAAAAAAAATTTCAAAAAGAATTCAATTACCTCCACTTAATTTCCTCTCTTGCATCTATTTTTTGCTTCTTTCAGGGAATATTGCTAGATTTGGCTGTGGTATCACATGCTTAAGACATCAAGGGTCATTGCCTATAAAACTCATGACTTACTTTCCGTGCCAAAGTTTGACTACACCTGTATGTCAAGTCTCCCAAGAGAAACTTCACACTGAGGAAAATATCTCCAACAAGAGTGCTCTAGTTTTGCTTGGCTTTGGTCTTATGAAATGACTCACCAAACACTTCTACAGACCTTTTCTCATATTGAATAAATAAAGTATACCTGGATGACTAAGTTCTAGTCACTAACTGTGCTAACTAGTTGTTACTTAGAGACAGAAGATTTGATTGCAGTTTTTGTCCTCTATAATGAAGCTGCTTTGCCTTTGAAATGGACCTTTGGAAAAAAAATCATCATTTGACTTCTAGACATAATGTCTCAGTGTTGATTGAATTAAGGGATCTAGCCAGAAAGTCACTTGATTAATCATGTGCTAATCTGTGCTTCTATGCTTAATAGACATAGTTCAAAGGACTAAAGAATTATTTCTACAACAGCAACAAAAACTGACCCAATCAATTCAACCCCAAAGTAACTCACTACAGTGAATTTGATTTCAAAATCGTGGCCTTAAAGAGGGTGTTTCAGTTACTGTGGCAAACATCATGACAAAGACAGTTTACAGAAGAAAGAGTTCATTGGGACTCACAAGGAGTGAGTATTGGGGTTCACAGTTTCAGGAGTTGTCCATAGACATCAGGGTAAAAAGCATGGCAGCGGGCAGGCAGGCAGGCAGGCAGGCAGGCAGGCAGGCAGGCAGGCAGACAGGCAGGCAGGCATAATCACTAAGCAGTAGCTGAGAGCTTACATTTTGATCCAAAAGCATGAGGCAGAGAGGGCTAACAGAGATTGACATGGGTTTTTGAAACCTCAAAGTCAGGCTCTGGTAACACACCTCCTCCAACAAAACCACACCCCCTAGTCCTTTCCAAACAGTTCCACCAACTGGAGACCAAGTATTCAAACCTATGATATATGTGAGGCCATTCTCTTTCAAACCAACAAAAGGGAGAATATTAATTTGAGGGGTTTCTTAGAACAGTGGTGAGTTTATAATATGGGAAGTTCTAAAAGAAGAAGCAGAGTAAATATTACAGGAGTTTATGCTAAGTACATGTGGTTTACAGAAGGGAGAGATACTTCCTAATACTTCTGGAGCCTCACCATCATCTTCAGCAGGACCAAACTCTCTCCACTGAGCAATCTCACCACATGCTATGCAAGATAGTGTATGTATAAATTACAGGTGAGATGTCCCAGTTAAGGTGAGACAATGGTAGACTGTCTTCCTGACATACCCAAAAGTCCCACGCTTGATCCTCAGCACTGCAGAAAAACAAAATCAGGATATAAACACAGATACGGGCAGTGTCACAAAAGTGCAATAGCATGGAGTGTTCGTTCTCCCCCAACCATCTAAAACTCTGTTTATGACTGATTCTGTTTACCAGGCACTTTAAGGATGTACTTAGCTTCAGAGCTATGTTAAAGTTATATCTTCATACATTATGTCTGACATACCAGTTGTTTTTTTTTTTTTTTGGTTTTTCGAGACAGGGTTTCTCTGTGTAGCCCTGGCTGTCCTGGCACTCACTTTGTAGACCAGGCTGGCCTCGAACTCAGAAATCCACCTGCCTCTGCCTCCCGAGTGCTGGGACTAAAGGCGTGCGCCACCACGCCCGGCACCAGTTGTTTTTTAAACTATGAATTTTATATTTATTTAAAATATTGGTAACTTTAATCTTGTTTTTTTTTTAAAGATCCTTATTATTATTGGTGTTCATAAATGTTATGGCAGTCATATTCATCTGTGGAAAATCTTCTTAGATTTCAATTTTATATTCATTTTACAAGCATTCAGGTAGCATTTACTAAGTGCCTAGTATTATGCTACATAAAAGTTGATGAGCAGATGATCATGGCTCAGCTTTGGGGTTGGGCACAGAATAGCTGAGACTATGAAAATATAAACCAATAGTTAAAATGGTAGAAGGCTGGACTTTTCTTGTCACTGTGATAAAATATCTGTCCCAAATCACTCAAGGAAGTAGGGTACATTTGGATCACAGTTTGAGGGTACGTTATGTGTCAGGAGGGACTGACAGTGTGAAGTGAGAGTCTGTAGTCAGCAAGCAGGGAGAAATGGAAGCTGGTACCTTCTCCCTTTCCTCTCTTCTTTATTCTAGAAATCCAGCTGATGGAATGATGCCACCAACATCCAGAATGGTTCTTGTCTCCTTGAAGAAGCCATTCTTGAAACACTTTCAGAGACTGGCCTTAAGGTGTCTCCTGGGTAATTCTAAATTAAGTTGAAAATGAAGATTAACCACCATAAGTATTATCAAGTATCTCTGGATCCCAAGAGAAGGAAGGAAACGTTTGGGGGTTTTTCATGACCTGTTTTATACAGCCTCGGTAGTTTTCCCTCGTCACGGCTCCTCAGACCACCGTGGGAAAAGTCAGTGTGGTTCCAGTGTTGCTGGATCTGTGCTATGTCTCAGCCTTCAGCTTGCTCAATATGTTTGCAAAATTCCACACTTATTCAGTTCCTCCTTCTAAAGAAACTTCCCTTAGTGACTGGGAGGTCACTTTTTCTTACTTTACTTCCTGCCTCACTGGGCTTTCTTCATTAGTTTTTTTGTTTTACTTTTTAATCTACTTAAGGTCAAATCATCTGAATGCTGCCTTCCTGATCACTCTTCTTCTCAATTCTTTCTTGGATGCCCTATGTCACCTCACAGCCATACGTGCTGATTACACGTAGTTCTCAAATGCCTGTCTCTGCCTTTGACATCTCCAGTGAACTTCAAGGCACACTTACCCAACTGTTCAGCATTTCACAGAGAAAAGTCCAAATATCATCTCAAGCTTAACATGATAAAATAAGGTTAGACTATTGCTACCTATTCTGTTTCTCCCTTAGTCCTCACTACCTTAATTAGTCCAAAGCCCCTCCTTCTAATCCCTTGGCTCTGCTCATTATTATGCACTTATTTTATGCGCCATTGTTACACCATGCCTTCAAATGACATTCAGAATGTGGTGTCTTAATCCCTCTGCTTACAACCCTAGATAGCAGTTGTCACCTTTAGCCAGGTCCCTCTACTTTGACCCTATCCTTCCTACTGCACTACACATAGCTGCCAATGTTCCCATTCACGCACAATGAATATGTTCCATTCTTTTCATCTCTACTTTTCAATGCTTCTGATCCTAGGTCCTGTCCATGGCTTTAGCAAATCTTGCTCAACACTACAATTTTCATCTCATCCCACACCCATTCGGAGCCATCCAACAATGCCAGCATCTTTGCACTGCATCCCACAGGCCAAGGAGGTTCTACTTCAGGTGCTGTGCACTTCCTGTTCTGTCCACCTTGACAACTTCCCGTTATCCCCACATCTATTGCAGATTGAACTTGTCCTTGATTTTTTATCACTGCCACTGAACCATTTTATCAATGTGACTTTTCTCATCTACAAAACAGCCCTCTGCTTCCACATGCATCCTGTGTTCATCCTTCTTCACCCAGAATGTGTGTTTCCATTGTTCTCTTCATTCTGTAGAACCTAAATTCCATAATAATAGAAAGCTTATTTTTCACTGTTGCATCTTTAAACCCAAGGACAGTATCTGGCACACAATATTCTTTCAGTGACTAATGAGTTTTAATTAATTAAGCAACTTGAGCTTGGAGAAAAAAACAAAACAAAAAACCAAGAGCCTACAAGGCAAGAGAAACAAGTATGAAAAGGAACACATTTGCTCCATCTAAAATAGAAGTTAAGTTGGCAAACTACAACCTCGGGCCAAATCAAATGCAACCCGCTACCTTGTTCTTGTAAATAAAATTTTATTGAAGCCTGACCATGTTCTTTAACTTACATATTGTCCACGAGTGCTTTTGTTCTGTCACAGCAGGGCTGAACAGTGGTGACAGAGAACACATGGCCCTGAGACTCAAATATTTACAATTTGGCTTTTTATAGAAAAGAAGTCTGACAGACCTTGGTCTACAGGACATGATGGTAAAAAGATGGAAGACCAGATGAAGGCAAGCCGGAGGGAATATCTATGAGTTTAGGTTTAATACACAGGCAGAAGGAGACAGACGATGGATGCTTTTAAGGCAAGGGAGTCCCTGGAAGGCAGAAACTACTTTTAATATAATTTGTGCTTGAAAGAGCACTGTGATATTTAAGCCTGGCATCCCTGTGACAGATGCTACCAGGGCTGAACCACAATACCACTGCCATTTCCAGGATCGAGGCTTAAAGTAGAAGTCAAACCCTCATAAAACCATCTGTTTCCCTCCCCTATCTCCTGGATGGCTCTCAGCTGGGAAATGATCTTTCTCCTATGGTGAGCCTCCTACAGAGACTCCAACAAAGACCACTCTAACCTCTGGATATCTGAACAGAGACAATTCCAAAAGCCCCCAAAATAAGACTTTGGTTCTAGAGTCATGCGGAAACTGTTCTCAACACTCTAACCTTGTTGGTCAAATTGGAGAAAGCTCATGGAGCTTGAAAATACGGCTCATTTCTGTGAAGGGTGATAAGCAAAATTCAAATTTTTGGTGACTTAACATCTCACCAGACAGACTTCTCTCTGGTTCTCTCTCTGAACCATGTGGAGCGTGTTTAGATTCCACTACTGGGTGAGGTCGAACATGGCTGTGCCATTTCTCTCTGCTTGAATTTCACAGTAAGTACAGCGATCTTTCTCCTGGAGGTTTGGTTCTTGTCATCTTGGTTCCAATCAGTCCTTAAAAAGGGACAGGAATACATTTTAAAGCAGGAAGAAAGAAAGAAGGAGGAAGAGGAAGAGGGGAGGATGAAGAAGAGAGGAGGAGGAGGAGGAAGAAGAAGAAATAATATGATGTGAATTTCACAGAACAAAGTAGAGCTTTGGCTAGTGGCTAACTTGGGTGTAGACAGCACATCCTCTTCTTCCCTCTGAAAATGCGGTGGTGAAATCTCATCTGCCCCAGTGAGGCTGCTGCATTTAGTTTAATTTGATCTGCACTCATGCTCCCTGTATGCCTGCTCTCCCAGTGTATGGATCCAGGAAACACCGCTTTCCCCCTTTCATCTCCTGAATCCTTCAGTCTGAAGACTCATTATTGATCACAGCCTCCAAGAATTCAAAGTATGGGTTATCATCTCAAGGAAGGATTGGAAATGTCCAGAGCCTTGCCGCTCAAAAGGGCAACAGAACTTTGATCTCTACCATTTTCTTTAGGGCCCATGCTTTGCTCCGCCTTTTCAGACTATCAGAAGGCAGTTCTGTTGGTTCCTCTACTTAATTTAATGCTTCAGTTTTCAGGAGGAGCCAGCCTGATGGAGCTTTTTAGGCTCTTTCTACTTGGGATGTGATGAATTAATTGCAGGCTTCATTTTGTAGACGTTGGTATCCATGATGGGGTGCTAGCTCAGCCCTAGTAGCAGACAGAGGTGGCTCCGATAATTACATTAGAACCGTGGATACACACTTGCCTTAGGGATTTAGAGTTGGGCTTAATCAAATCTACATTTGACATTTCACAGCCCACGCCAAGGATTTGTGCAAAGAAATAGCCGAGCACCGCCGGTTCTGCCTTAGCCTCCTCTTAAGGAAACAGCGGGTTTTGCGTTGGTTGCATTTCTGCCCTGTGGTACAGCACTCAGCTTTTCTGGGCCATGTGCTTTCGATCCACAAAACACAACGGTTTGTTTGCTTGCTTGCTGTACTTAATACTTCTCTTGCACCCAGGCCTGGGGCTATGCTGTGGTTTAAATGTGAAATGTTCCCTGTCTTGTCTTTAGGGCCTGCCACAATTTCTTAATTAACTCTCTGCAGCCTAAATGGACACTCAAGGTAATCACAAAATAAAACAGAAAATCTTGGAATGGAAATGATGGTGAAAAAGACTGGATATGCAAAGATGACATGAGCCTGGATCCCTACCTCCATAGAGGTAGCACTGACCTGTGGATTGGAAGCAGCTGGGGCTTTTTGTTTGTTTTTGTTTGAAACTTACTTTTGCTTTGTAGAGTTAGCAATTGTACAAAGTAGACTAAAAGACAATGCCTGGCACTGAAAAGTTGAACGTGCTTTTAGGTGATTCTCATCGGTTTCAAATAAGAACAGGAGATCTGCACAGTTCACCATCAAGTGTTGCTGGTTAAATTTTTTTTCTAAGATTTATTTTCAAGCATGAATGCATGATTGCATGCGTGCTTGTGTGTGTGTATGTGTGTGTGTGTGTGTGTGTGTGTGTGTAGGTGCCCATGAAGTCCAGAGGGAGGCATCAGACCCCCTGGACTTGGAGTTCCAGGTGACTGTAAAGGGGATAGGAAGTAAATTATGATCTAGAAGGACAGGAGGCTCTCTTATCCACCGATCTTCTCAGACTGTGATACAATTTTTCTTTAGAGCATATTTGGAAACATACTGACAAAAGTCAAGAAATTGAATCAAGAAGTCGTTTAATGAGCATTGTCACTGCCCCTGCCACTGAGGATGGTCCAAGCTAGACCATCTCAGCCCTGTGTGGAAAGGAACAGGAAAAAAAAAAAAAAAAAAAAACCTCCAAATGAAGTTCTGGATCTTCTAAAATGATGTTGGGGTTTATTCAGGGCAACACTGCAATAGTAGAACTACATCTGTGAAGGGAGTTCAAATCTCAGCCAAAGAGAAAAGAAGGAGCAGATGCAAGACGGGGGGAGCACACATACACAGGAGACGTTCAGGTTCCATCAGACAGGGAGGGCAGCAAATTCAACAGCATAAAGCCCAGGCTGGGGACAAGTTAGATCTTGAAAAGTACTGTGGAGCTATAGCCAAGTGGGGAGAGATCCATGTTAGTTGGGGAAATAACGTGACCAAATTTGCCTTTTAGGTAGATTAGGTATCAGCATGGCACTGGATGGGGGCCAGAGGGCAGCAGCCATGTGGCTCCATTACTATTGTTAAGTGTGAAAATGGCAGGCTTGCTGTATGGATACAGATGCAAAGTGCTCCTTGCTTGAAAGACGTTTGTGTAAAGAAAGCAGAATCCCCAGCCACCCAAAGAGGAGAGATCACAGAGGAGCGAGGCCTCCAGAAACTCCATGCAGATGTTGCAGCCTTCTACACAGGGCCCTGAACCTGCTTCTCATCTTATAACCATTTGCTGGCTTCCTTTGTATTTTGCAACTTCTTCCCATCTTTTTCCAACTTAAAATTTTTTATTCCCGAGTCGGTAAAATGATTCCATTTGGTAAAGGCACTTGTAACAAAGTCGCAGAATTGAAGTCCAGGCCCCAGGTCCCACATGGCAGAAAGAGAGAAGCAATCCTCTCTAAGTTGTTCTCTTTCTTCACATAGGTGGCATGTTCCATGGTATGTGTGTGTGTGTGTGTGTATACTCAAAATAAATAAATGTAATACATGTTCTTCACTCTTTTTGTACCTTCCTTTCTGTCATTGTCCATGTGTTCTCAAGAATCCAAGTACCACCCTATTATTTGAATGCCCACACAATTGCCTCATTTTCTCAGTTATTTTCTGTGTGAAATTGCATAGAAGAAAAATCTAATTGGCCTTATTCATCTCTTCATGCAATACTCTATTGTAGGTCACTGGCCAATCTGCATAGTGGCTTTCCATGGGTTTCTATGGAGATGGAATGTTTCCAACTTAGGAAAATAGATGAACAGAGACATTCTTTACCAGGAAGTGGCATCTAAGAAGCGTTTGTTGGGACACAAAATTTAACTGAACCATGGGATGTCCCCAGATGACACTTTGAAACATCTTTGGGTCATACGGCCAAATCCAACGACAACTCTGATTTGGCACACTTATATGGCCTACGCCTGGCTGATGACTGGCTCCTCCATCGCTGTACTCATCACTAAATCATGTGACTGCATGCTCCTGTGAAGCTTTTGTGGAGATCTAACATTGCTCAATAATTTTGGGAAGAAACACTCTACATAGATTATTTTTCCCCAATGCATAAACAAGCTCACAGAAGGAGCTCACTAGGTTCAAGGCATTGACTCAAATAATTCAAGAGGTAATACCACAGTAGATAAGAAAAGGAGCAGAAAAGAGGAAGTGGCTAAGAAAGGGCAGGCAATTAGAGTTGAGTCTTGTTGGAGATGTAGCATAAGCACACATTCCAATGCAATCCCACCCAGCAGACAGCACACAGACTCCCCCAGTACTCGAATGAGGGATTCCATCCTTTGGGTGGAAAGTGTCAAGTCAATTCTTGGCACTTTCAGTTGTCCTCCAAGGGCAATCAAACTTGGGAACAGAAAAGGGAGTCTGACAAAGAACTGTAGGTTCTGACAGTCACTAGTCCCCTGGGTACACAGTCAGTAAAGGCATGGGGTTATGATTTGACATCAACACCAGCACATGTAAACTAAAGGAATGGGTGAAAATCAGATATAGTACAAAACAATACACTTGGGATCATTTGATACTCCATGTAGTCCTATCTACTCTTGAACCCCTTTACCTAAGACAAAATGCCTGTAGTTAGCTAACATAGAAGAAGGGACACACAGTAACATTAAATCCCCATCTTGTGGTAAAATTCTAAAACCCAAATTATCACTAAGGTCCTGCTCTCGCTTCTTCAAAGGGGTCGTTATCCACTTGATCTCTCTTCTGTTTCTTCAGTGGTCATTTTCTCCTTGCTGTTGTAACTATCTTTTTCCAAACAGGAATGGATCCACACTGTATTGTTATAAGAACTTTCCCTCTTTAAGAAGTATGGATGGTTTGTGCCTGTAACTGCAGCTCCTGTGAGGCAAAGGCTGGAACATCACAACTTTTAGGCTAGCCTTAGTCATATAGACAAACTTTGTCTTTAGAGAGAGAGAAAAAAAAAAGGAGGGAGAGCAGAAGGGGGATTGGAAGAAGGACAAGAAGAAGAGGGGAGGGATAAGAGGAAAAGAGGAGCCAATGGGGCACGGATGCACGCCTTTTAATCCAAGCACTCAAGGACAAACACAGGCAGATATCTTCAAATTCAGGGTCAACCTGGTCTAAACGGGTTTCAAGCCAACTGGGGCTACATAGTTAAACCCTATCTTAAGGAGGAAAAAAAGGAAGATAAAGGAAGAAGAAGGAAGAAAAGAAACAGAGAGAGTCTGAAATGTACTATAGCAAAAACCAATGTCAGTAGGGCAAATTGTGTAGGATCTTTGAAAAAAAATCCATTATTACTGGAGAAAGATTGATGGCCATGCCTGATATTCCATCTCAAATATTTGAAATATGTGACTTTTGCCCATTTCCTTGGGCATAGTCCTCCTGGGATGGGTACCAATCTTCCTACAGTGACAAGCAGGGTATGGGCAAGCATAAGCTTAAATCAATTCCAGCTTCTAATGCTTATGAAGTGGAGTTATGGGACATGAACTAGGGTGTAGAGTTACCAAAGGGTGATAAACAAATCAAGAAAATGAATGCCAAAAACCCCAGAAAAATGACCAACACTCAGCCTTGCTAGAGGGGAGGTGGTTGGAAGACAAAACAGAAGTAAAACATTTGGAGTTTTGTTTTGTTCCTCAAATAAAGGTCTGACTTTTTCTTTTATTAATTCAACTCTCTCACCCCTGCTTTGGCCATGAGAGAATGAAAGGATGCTGAAGAAACATACTGTGTGACACAAGGGCAAATGTCAGGGGTCATCTGGACTTCTCAAGGCTGTCCCTTCAGCCACTGAGGAGCCCTGAGTAGGCCACTTCACAGAGCTCTGTGTTACATGAGACCCTGAATATATTTATGAAAGGAGACACTCACTGGCTATCATAAAATTAAAAATAAAAAGGAAAGTCTTTCATGAAAAAGCCTACATGTTTTGGATCAAGGCCAAGTGATTGATTTTATGGCTCACAGCTAGATGGGCCTGCAAGTTGTATCAGGACAGGCTCCTTGTTTCTTTAGGAAATCCTCATTACCTCAGAGTGACTGGAGGAAAACAAGCATAAATGTGCATGTTTCCTGTTGTGGAACATCTGAAGGATGGTCTCATGTAGCCCAGGCTGGCCTCCAGATCTCTGTGTAACCAAGGATGACTTTGAACTTCTGCCTCAACAACTAGAGGGCTGGTGTTAAATGCAAGCCTGGTTTATGCAGTGCTGGGCTCAACCTAAGGCTTGATTATTTCAAGCAAACCCTCTACCAAGTAAATGATATTGCTGAGCCATACAGCATTCATTCCTATTTTCATAAGTATGAGAATTCATATTCGTATTCCTCGTTACAATCATATCTTAGAGGGCTCAGCACGTAAGGGTGCCCGAACCAGACAACTCGTGCATGCCATGGCACACAATGCACACACAATAAATAAATACATACACAAATAAGACTTTGTTTTTATTTAAGCAATCTTTTCAAAACATTTTTGCATTTATTATACCAATCTCACAAGTTTACCACAATGTTCTATTTATTAAGCCTTTCATTCTAGGAAATGGAAGAGAAAATTAAAACAGTGCCTGTATTAACCTTAATGAAATTCAGATCTATCTTACTCTAACAATGAGAGGAATGTATGTTTGGTTTATAGAAAACATGAGGAGTGTGTGTGTGTGTGTGTGTGTGTGTGTGTGTGCATTAATCTTAATGGATTTCAGATCTATCTTACTCTGACCATATGAGAAGTGTATGCTGGATTCATAGAAGACATGAGGATTTGGGATGTGTGTGTGTGTGTGTGTGTGTGTGTGTGTGTGTGCCACAATTTCTTTCCAAGACACATTTCTATGCTACCAACAGTCTCCATCAGCCTGGAACTCAAGTTTCAAAAGTGTTCATTTCTGCAAACAATCAAAGTCATGAGACATTTCCCCTTAGCACACTGGCTATGTTCCCTCTCAACGCTTCCCCAAAGGCTGGTTCGAACACTCAGGAGCCACTGACAGCGAATGCATGCCTAGAGCTCCCACCACATGCATTAACATGA
Source organism: Mus caroli (assembly GCF_978045245.1). Taxonomy (NCBI): domain Eukaryota; kingdom Metazoa; phylum Chordata; class Mammalia; order Rodentia; family Muridae; genus Mus; species Mus caroli. The sequence goes on from NW_028227264.1 coordinate 96,008,976, forward strand.
AACCCAAGCACACATACAACTGGCAGGAGAAGCTAATGCTGAGCAAACTGTCCATTCTGATATCTCTTTGGCTCATTGTTGATCTCTTTGAGGCTAACTCTAAGTTACCAGCACTGGAAAGAATTAGTTAGGAAGGATTTTGCCAGCGAACAGGAAGACCAGGCAGTCTGCTGACTGCTCCCTCTGAAACTGGCTGCTAAGAAGCCTTGCCTCTATATAGAGGCAAGGAATGGAGACAGGGGGATCTGTATACAATCATCTGAAAACAGTGTCCATTCTCTCCTAAGTGATCTCTGACAAGCTTTAAGGGTCCCCATTCCAATGGTGCTTGGTGGCATGGACCAATAAACACATGTCCTTCAGGATTTTACAAACTTAGAAGATAATATCTCTTAACTTGAATCTCTCTGGACTGTCCTCTGTTTCTGTCCTTGTCAAAAAGTCAATCCATTTAGTAGCACTTCCGTGGCTTGGTGGCTATATTTTGTATCTTTGGAGAATTAAAGTGAAGGGGCAATTTAGCATCATGGGTAACTTGGAGAACCTAAGAGCTTGCAAATCCAGGGATAGAAGACAGAGACAGAAGACTAGATTGCTCGGTAACAAGGGACAAGGCTTTACTAGCCATTTTCCTTGTGACAAACATCAGAAGAGTGGAATGTTTGTTTTGTTTTGTTTCATTTCTGAACTATAGTCCCACTCTGTGATCCACATTGGCCTCAAATTTGTCCATTCTCCTGCCTTACAGGCCTCTACCAGTGCACTCTTCATCGGGTGCTGTCTATGGGTTGTTTAAGTTAGCATGTATAGCAATTACAACAAAACTTGGTTCATGATAATCTGGAATACAAATGATGTCTGAGAGTTTCCTCTTTCTCTGAATGTTGGACATATTACAGTTAGTGAGCTTGCTAAGAATATAACCCTAGACTCTCTCTAGACAGTCCTGCCTGGAAGTATTTGCTCCAATTCACACTGTAACTCACAGCTTCTAAGAACTATGTTTTATAGCCACATGTCACACAACTGAAGGTTGTGTGAGATGTGATTGAATTAAGAAAAAAAATGGCAACAATGAAATATTTCTGAATGGTGCACAATGACCAATGACCAAAAATTACTTCAAAATCAAATTCATAATTAATCTGAGGTGTTTCTGTTAGTCCTTACAAATGTCACATAGCATGACTTTAAGAAGTCTTGGCTTTGAATATACAATGAGCACAATTTGTAGTGTGCCTGCGCTCACACTGTGTAACACTAGGGAACAGTGTCTGAACACCTCACATTCAAGATTATTGTATGGTATACGTTTCAGTGTTTTTACTGTGCATATTATAGAAACATGATGATTTGGTAACTGGGGAAAAGATGGGATTTTCCTGTCATCCTTCCTTAGCCTAAAAGTATTGAATTCGTGCATTTGGATTGTATGGTAACAGAATGTTTGGGTTTAAAAATTACGATCCTATCATTGACAAGAGAGTGAGAACACAAAGTCCAGCCCTTAGCCAAGAAGCTATTTGCAGTTGATACCTGCTAAAAAAGGGAAAACCAGTTTCCTCCAATGGAAAGTCATTGAGTACATGGACCACATTCCAGGGCAGGCTCTATTCCAGGGCAGGCTCTATGCCCAGGAGTAGTTGCCAGCACAAACCACTCTATTTTTTGTATGTATGTATGTTGTCTTGTTTTGTTTTGTTTTGTTTTTCAGTTTGCTAGTCTGTTTTGATTTTTTAAATTTTTTATTGTATGTGCTTTTGTTTGCTTGTTTTCTGTTTTGTTTTTATAAAGAGATAAACTCTCTGTTCCTTCCTGTTGCAGAGACAGCCACATCTTCTTATACAGTGCCAAGTTTGTCCCTTAGATATGATGGTGAAGATCAGACTGGATGGATTTGGCCATATTGGGTGTCTGGTTACCAGGGCCACAATCTCATCTCCATCTGGTAAAGTGAATATTCTTGTCATCAATGAACCCTTCATTGACCTCAACTACATGTTCTACATGTTCCAGTATGACTCTAACCATGGCAAGTTCAATGGCACAGTCAAGGCTGAGAATGGGAAGCTTGTCATCAATGGGAAGCCCATCACCATCTTTCAGGAGTGAGATCCTACTAATATCAAATGGGATGATGCTGGTACTGAGTATGCTGAGGCATCTACTGACAACATCACCACCGTGGAGAAGGCCAGGGTTCACTTAAGGGTGGGGGCAAAATGGTTATCTTTTCCATCACTTCTGCTGATTTCCCCATGTTTGTGATTGGTGTGAACCATGAGAAGGATGACAAATTGCTCAAGATAGTCAGAAATGCTTCCCACACCACCAATTGCTTACCCCCCTGGCCAAAGTCACTCATAACAACTTTGGCATCATGGAAGAACTCATGACTACAGGACATGCCATCACTGCCACTCAGAAGACTATGGATGGCCCCTCTGGAAAGCTTTGGCATGATGGCCATGGGGCTGCCCAGAATATCATCCTGGAATCCACAGGTGCTGCCAAGGCTATGGGCAAGGCCATCCCAGAGCTGAACAGGAAACCTTCTATTCACTGGCATAGCCTTCCATGTTCTTACCTCCAATGTATCCACTGAGGAACAGGTTGTCTCCTGTGGTTTTAACAGTAACTCCCACTTCTCCATCTTTGATGCTGGGGTTGGTATTGCTCTCAATAACAACTTTATAATGCCCATTTCCTGGTATGACAATGTATACGGCTACAGCAACAGGGACTTCATGGCCTACACAGGCTCCAAAGAGTAAGAAACCCTGGACCACGCACCCCAGCAAGGACACTGAGAGCAAGAGAGAGACCCTTGGTTGCTGGGGAGTCCCTGTCCCAACTCAGTCCCCAACATTCAGCATCTCCCTCACAGTTTCTATCCCAGACCCCCACAATAGCGAGAGGGTTCTGAGGAGCTCTACTCTCTTGAATACCATTAAGAAAGTTTGCTGTACCCACCAATAAGGAAGGAAGGAAGGAAGGAAGGAAGGAAGGAAGGAAGGAAGAAAGAAAGAAAGAAAGAAAGAAAGAAAGAAAGAAAGAAAGAAAGAAAGAAAGAAAGAAAGGGAGGAAGAAAGAAAGAAAGAAAGAAAGAAAGAAAGAAAGAAAGAAAGAAAGAAAGAAAGAAAGAAAGAAAGAAAGGAAGGAAGGAAGGAAGGAAGGAAGGGAGAAAGAAAGAAAGAAAGAAAGAAAGAAAGAAAGAAAGAAAGAAAGGGAGGAAGAAAGGGAGGAAGAAAGAAAGAAAGAAAGAGAGAGAGAGAGAGAGGGAGGAAGGAAGGAAGGAAGGAAGGAAGGAAGGAAGGAAGGAAGGAAGGAGTACCCATCATCACTACCATCCAGTTCTAGGGGATTCAGCATCCTTTCTGACCTCCGAGGGCACTGGGTATGCACATGTCACATAGACATACATGCAAGCAAATTATACATAGACATAAAGTAAAATAAATAAATTGGAATATGTTTTCTCAGATGAAGAGGGGTATACTCACTATGTTGGCTTTATAAAGAAACACACCATGGCTTTTTTGGTCAGAGATATTCATTTTCATATGTTTTTCAACCCCTGTGTTCTCAGCAAGATGCTAAGGTAGATCCCCAGTAACACAGCAAGAAGAACAAAGGCTCTGCCCCTAGATACTCAGAGTGCTTTTCAGTCACATGCACAGCTTGCTGACTACATTGTCCCAGTGTGTGCATCAGGATGTATTATGAGCTGTATCAGGTCGTCCTAATGCTTAAACAGTAAAACAACAGAAGTTTAGTTCTTATTCATGTTGTATGTATCTATTCCTGTGTAGCAAACTGTCCCCCAAATTTAGTGATTTAAATATGCAAACACTTCTCAGTTTCTGGAGTCAAGAATCCAGGAGTAGCTCAGCAGATTTGGCAATGGTTCAGGGACTCCCGAATCACACACACAATGTCTACTGGAGCAGCGAAGATTAGACAATTCTTTCCAAATCTCACTTACCTGATTCTGGACAGTTCTGCCTCACCACATGGACATCTCATAAACTTCAGCTGCCTGGCCTTCCCACAGAGAGAAGCAAGGGAGTAGCCAGAGTGATGCTACCGTCATGTATAGGTAGATGTGGTTTCCCTTCCCCCACCTGCTTGAACCTGCTTGCTCAAGGATGGAGCTTCCTGCTCATTCGTCCTGCCACACCTACTGCTGGACCCCGCCTTTGCTGCTTGGAGGCACACACGTGTTCGTCCTGCTACTGGACCCTGAGATTGTTTGGCGGGAAATCGGGTTCCCTCCCCCTTCCTTTATAACTGAGTGTCTGAAAATAGTAAAATTGAGCTTTGATCAGAATGTTGTCTTAGCTACATTTCTTTCTCTCGCCGCCTAGCCCCTCTTCTCTTCCAGATTTTCAAAATGCCTTTCCAGGCTAGAACCCAGGCTGTGATCTGCTGGCCGGACACAACAGGTAGATGCAATGCTACCTTCTGCTGTGTGCTATTTCTCACAGGAGCAGACCCAGGGACTGTGAATAAGATGGACAGCAGGAAGTAGAATCTTTGGGCAATGACTACTCCATAACTAGTACATGTCCTAGGGCAGGAGGAGATCCCTGGGCCACTACTTCATCCATGACATTCAAAATTCTAGCACCCAACCACTGGGCTTTCTCCAGCTAGTCCTCCACTTACTTAAAGGATGTACTGAGTAGTTAGGGTAAAGGTGTGCGGTGGCCCCTCATAGTTGATACAGAACATGCCCAGACACCAAATTCTCAGCATAAAAGAAATTTGTTGCACAAGATGGGCAAATGTAGGGATAGGGGTAAGAAGTGGGGGATGGGGGTTAGGGAACTGGATTAAGCAAAGGCAGACAGCAGGCAGCAGGTATTTTTGTAGGTGTTAGTTTTTTCAGGAAAAGAGGGTAAGTCTGTGCCAGAGTGAGTTGGTAGATCCTGATTGGACAGGTTAGTTAGTGTAGCTAAATAACCTGAATTTTGGTTTCTGAACCTTGGTGTTTAGCTTCAGGAATGAGACAGTGGTCATATAAGGGAATAAGGCCTTGTGGGCTAGCTTTAGGTAGCCAAACAGTTTAGCCAAGGGAGAGAGAAAGGAAAAAGGACAAAATCTGTTGGCCCTTTTGTCATTCGAGGACCTGTTAGTTCTTCTGTCAGTATTGCTTAAGGGTTTAGGGGACAAGTCTTAGAAGTTATGCACAATACTTTGGCCCACATTCCATGTGCCACAATGCCACCCAGTGCAGAGGAGTCTGGGAAACGCAATCTGTCTGTGTCCTATTCCTCCCCCCCCCCCGCCCCCCCAATTAAGAGAGTAGGACTTGGTAAGTGAGAAGCAATCTCTCACTCTGCCACTCCCTCTATTTGAAAAGACTATACATGTAAACTATACATGTTAGCACTCGATTATCTTTCAAAGAGCAGTCTCTACAGTTTCAATAGAACAAAGGGACACAATTGCTTGCCATTGTGCAAAAAGGACAATTTGATTAGTTGGGTATTTTCACCTCTGCTGTGCCTAGCAAATGCAGCACCTGTTGCAGACAGCACAAAGGTGGCAGAGAGCAAGCTCTGGTCCATGGAGTCTGCTGCCTCAGGGATACCGGAATGGTACTTCCGGAAACGAGCCTCACCTGTTTCCCAATGGGGGAAGAGAAGCCAGGCTTTGTTCCCAGGCAAATGAAAATCCAAATCACAAGACTCAAACTATGAGCGCAGAACAGTGCATTAAAATGTGGTGGTGGTATGTGCTATTTGCCTGTATCTAAATATACATCTGCCTTCCCCCATGCCCTCTGAAAACACTGAAGGATGGAGGGTGATTAACGAGGAGAGAAATCGTTTGCCTGTAGCTCTGCTTCTTCATGCCTCTGTTGCTAAGCCTCTTGGTCTTTAAGGGATTCAGGATGTTAGCTGCAGGTCACAGTGGCCCATTTCTCCACATACTGATGTGGTAAGCCTCCAATGATGGGGACATGAATAAAAAGCCGCTTCTGGCCCAGAGGGAAAAAAAATGGTCTGATCCAAATTTGAAGCTTCCAAAAAGGCTTTAACAATCCTTTAAATTAGATAGATGCGCTCCTCCACCCACTCGTTCTGAATTCTGGCCATATTTATTTCGAAAGAACCAAAAAAAAAAAAAAAAAAAAAAAAAGTCGCTATTTTTTTTTCTCCCAACAGCCCAGTTTCAGAGTCTTCTGCCGTGATTACCTCAGTCGCTGAAGCGTCTGCTTACCTCACTTCAAGTTGGAAAAACCTACAGAAAGGAATGATTTTTTTTTTGGAGGGGAGTGGGGAGAAGCAGCAAAAAATGAATGAAATCTGAGCTATACTCAGTATCCTCTCTGCCCACCCCGGCTTCTGAAGCAGAAGAGAAGGATGTTTTCTTGAGAAGCCAGCTCCAAGCCATAAACCTGGAACACATCAAGCTCTTTCTTCGTGCTAATTGGCACTTACCTCACCTAGGGGCCTCTGCCAAGAAGAGTTGAGGGGTTTAATGGGGGGAAAGGAAGAAAGGAAAGAGCCCAGAGTCCTGGAACACAGTACCAAACACGTGGGATCTTTTGCTGGAGGGCTTTGCAACAAAGTGGCCTATGTCCCCGCCCTGCCCTCCAGTTTGTGGGGCTACCGCTCAGACCCAGACCGGGGCCTGAATGATAACTGCTTGGTGTAATTACGAAGACAGCTTGAAAACTATGCTCCCCTTTGTTCTGGCCTTCAGACGAGGCTGTCTGAAAGCAGTTTGCGCCAGCTTTATTTCAAAGCTCTTTTTCTTTCCATATTTCAAAAGGTCAGTGTGTTTACTGGTGGCCAAAAAAGAAGCTGGTGTAAGAGAAAGAACCTCGTGTAGCTGAGTGGCAGGCAACCAGAAAGCGGAGGCTGGGGGCTGGCTCTGGTTCTGTATGAGCCTGGAGAGGAGACAAGTGAACCCTCAAGACTTGACCTCTCCTTTATCACCATTCAAAGACGAGGGGGTGAATGGGAACTGTAGTCTTTTGTGGGGATTAAAAAAGAAAACCAATTCTTAAAGTCTGGTTGTGGAAGGAGAAATGCAGGTATGCTTAGTAAAAACAATGTTATCAACTGCTAAGCCAGGAAAATGTCCACTTCGACTCCTGGAGGTGAGAATGCTTCCTCCTTTCAAGAAAGCAGGCTTGACAACCTGGCCACCCTTGGGAATTTTGAGACTGTTTTCTGTCAAGGTAAGTTAGTGCCAGGAAATAATAGCAAACCACAAACCCTTTCGCAGGTCTCTGGGTTGGCAGTCTGAGACTAACGCTGTTACTTAGAAAAATAAAGCCGATCAGACAGACCACCACCTGCCCATACATAAAGCATTCATGCTTTTGTTGTGAATATTTGAAAACAGCGTCAGGCTCCAGCGACTTCGACTCAATGCCTACGTCAAGTATTCTTTGTGGCTCATTTTCTTTGAAAAGTCCCTTGGACTTGCTATAGAGTGAGCTCCTGACAGAAGGAGGAGAGCAAGCTGTAAACGTCGTAGAAAGAGGAGATGTCAAAGCCAGGTGTATTAGGGTTCAAATCTTCACATCACCACTTACGAGCTGTGTGATTTTTGGCTAATGCACGTAGCCAATGTGTGGCTTAGTTTTGTTGTGTACAAATGTAGGTGTCTCACAATCTGTTCCCAGGAGGGTTCATCAATAAGTATGTGTGAGATGTATAAAGCTGTTCCCCTTGCTCTGTAAACATCTCAATGTTAGCTAATGTTGAAAAGCACACCTCGCTTCCAAATGGAATTCTATGCTAGGGAAGAGCCCCCTTGCCATTCAAGACTCCTCTGTTGATAATTTTCTGCTCTGTACCCCATTTTTAATTAGGTTATTGGGATTGTTGTTGCCTAACTTCTTGAGTTCTTTATATATTTTGGATATTAGCCCTCTGTCAGATGTAGGGTTAGTGAAGATCTTTTCTCAAGCTGAAGGCTGTTGTTTTCTCCTGGTGATGGGGTCCTTTACTTATAGAAGCTTTTCAGTTTCTTGAGGTCCCATTTATTCATGCTTTACGTGAGTATCTGAGCCATTGGAGTTCTGTTCAGGAAGTTGTCTCCCATACTGATGAGTTCAAGGCTATCCCCCCACCCCCTTTCTGTTCTTCTGATGTGCCTGGTTTTATGTTGAGGTCTTTGATCCTTTGAAATTGAGTTTTGTGCAGAGTTATAAATATGGACCTATTTACATTCTCCCACATGTGGACAAGTTGGACCAGCACCATTTGTTGAAGTTGTTCTCCCTTTTTCATTGTATGGGTTTTGTTTCTTTGTCAAATATCAAGTGTCCATAGGTATGTCAGTTTATTTCTGGGTCTTTGATTCAATTCCATTGATTCACCTGTCTGTTTCTATAACATTTGCACACAGTGTTTATTACTATTGCTCTGGAGTACAGTCTGAAGTCAGAGATAGTGGTACCTTCGGAAGTTCTTTTATTGTTTAGGATCATTTTAGCTTCTGTTTCTTTTTTTTTTTTTAAATAGTTTGAGGAGTATTGGTATTAGCTCTTCTTTGAAAGTCTGGTAGAATTTTGCACTAAAACCATCTGGCCCAGGACCTTTTTTCATTGGGAGACTTTTAATGATTGCTTCTACTTTCTTAGGGTTTATAGGAATATTCAGATAGTTTACCTGATCTTGATTTAGCTTTGGTAATTGGTATCTGTCTATAAAATCATCCATTTCACTTAGATTTCCCAATTTTGTGCAGTACAGCCTTTTGAAGTAATATCTAACGATCCTTTAAATTTCCTCAGTGACCATTGTTATGTCTCCCTTCTTATTTCTGATTTTGTTAATTTGGTTACTGTCTCTCTGCCTTTGAGTTACATTGGCTAAGGGTTTGTCTATTTTGTTGGTTTTCTCAAAAAGCCAGCTCTTGGTTTCGTTGATTTTTTTATATTATTCTCTCTGCTTTTGATTTATTTCAGCCCTGAGTTTGATTACTTCCTGATGCCGACTCCTCCTGGGTATGTCGTCTATGTCTCCGGCGGCGGCTTCTTCTTCTTCTTCTTCTTCTTCTTCTTCTTCTTCTTCTTCTTCTTCTTCTTCCTCTTCCTCTTCCTCTTCCTCTTCTTCCTCCTCCTCCTCCTCCCCTCTCCTCCCTCTCCCTCTCCCTCTCCCTCTCCCTCTCCCTCTCCCTCTCCCTCTCCCTCTCCCTCTCCCTCTCCCTCTTCTTCTTCTTCTTTTCCCGGAACCTCTAAATGTACTTTTAATTTGTTCGTATGAGAATTCTTCAATTTCTTTATGAGGGCATTCAGTGTGTGGAACTTTCGTCTTAGAAGTGCTTTCATAGTGTCCTATAAATTTAAACATGTTTTACCCTCATTTTCATTGAATTCTAGAAAGTCTTTAATTTTTCTTTATTTTCTGATCCAGTGAGCCTTAAGTAGAGAACTGTTCAGTTTCCATGAGTATATAGGCTTTCTGTTGTTTCTATTATTGTTGAAATCCAGCCTTAATTCATGGTGATCTGATAAGATACATGGGGTTATTCAATTTTCTTGTATCTGTTGAGGTTTGCTTTGTGACTGATTATATGGCCAATTTTAGAGAAGGTTCCTTGAGGTGCTAGGAAGAAGTAGCATTCTTTTGTGTTTGAGTGAAATGTTTTATAGATACCTGTTAGGTCCACTTGATTCATTACCTCTGCTAGTTTCATTATTTCTCTGTTTAGTTTCTGTCTCAAGGACCTGTCCATTGGTGAGAGTAGGTCTCCCACTATTAATATGTGGGTTAAGATGTGGATTTAAGCTTTAGTAATGTTTCTTTTACCATGTGGGTGCTCTTGCATTTGGGCCATAGATGTTCCAGACTGAGATGTCCTCTTGGTGGATTTTTCCTTTGATGAGTGTGAAGTCTCTTTCCCTGCCTCTTTTGATTATTTTCAGTTGAAAGTTGTTTCTATTAGATGTTAGAAATGCTACTCCAGATTGTTTCTTGGGTCAGTTTTCTTGGAGAACCATTTTCCAGCCCTTTATACCTACATACTTTCTTTGTTACTGAAATGTGTTTCTTGTATACAGCAGAATGATGGATTCTGTTTACACATCCATTCTGTTAGCCTGTGTCTTTTTTACTAGGGAATAGAGACCAGTGACGTTGAGAGATCAACAACCAATGATTGTTACATTCTGTTATTTTGATGTTGGTTGTGGTAGTGTGTGTCTCCAAACATGTTTCTCTTCCATTTGTTTTAATGGTGTGAAATTATTTATTTCTTATGTTTTCTCAAGTATAATTAGCCTCATTGGGTTGGAGTTTTCTAGTATCCTCTGTAGGGCTGGGTTAGTGGAGAGTTATTATTTGAACTTAGTGTAGCAGAACCTTCCCCTGATGAATATAGATTTCAAGGGACCAATCACTGGGTGAGTAGGTGGGACTTCTGGGTGGGAAAGAGAAAGAGGGGAGGCAGGAGAAACAGCAGGAGAAGGGAGGCAGTCAGTATGTAGGAAACCGGAGGCTGCTCTTTTGATAGGCAGATCCACCACTGGAGGATTTACAACATAAAATAGCTTACAAAATTAGGATGCTAGATCCTGTACCCAGCAGTTGTGTTACCTGTTAATTCTAAACTAAGATTGTGTGGTGTTTTCTTTCACATGGTGACTCAACTGGGTTCCAGAGAAAGGTACAGTGGTAGAGAATGGTGTACAAGAGTACACACCACCCTGCAGCAGCAATTTGGAAATACAGGGATGGCGTGGCAACAGCCAGCCATGGGAACTTAGTGTGGGTGAGATAGACCCTGGCTAAAAGGAAAGAATGTGTTCTTAGCCTGTAGGCTGGCTGAACAGACTGAGGCTGCCAGTCTAGCCGTAGATAGCGTAGGATGCCTTTTTATAGTTCACAGAATAATTTGGTTTTATCATGGAATATCTTGGTTTTTCCATTTATGGTGTTTGAAAGTTTTGCTGGGTGTAGTACTCTGAGCTGACATCTGTGGCCTCTTAGGGTTTGTGAGACCTCTTCCCAGGTGCTTCTAGTTTTGAGAGTCTCAGATGAGAAATTGGATGTAGTTCTGATAGACCTGCCTTTATATACTAGTTGTCCTTTTTCCTTTGCAGCTTTTAATCGTCTTTCTTTGCTTTGTATATTTAGTGTTTCACTGTGTGGCAGGAGGATTTTCTTTTCTGGGCCAATCTGTTCGATATTATGTAAGCTTCTTGTACCTTTATACATATGTCTTTCTTTAGCTTAGGGAAAATTCCTTCTACAATTTCATTGAAGATATTTTCTGGATCTTTGAGCTGGGGATCTCCTCCTCCTTCTCTACCTCCTCCTCCTCCTCCTTCTCTTCTTATAATTCTTAAGTTTGGTCTTTTTATAATGCCACAAATATCCTGGATGTCTTGTGTCATGAACGTTTTAGATGTTCCATTTTCTTTGACTGATAAATTGATTTCTTCTAGCATATCTTCTATACCTGAGATTGTATCTCCTATATTTTGTTGGTGATTATTATGCCTACAGTTCCTGTTCTCTTTTCTAGGTTCTCCATCTCCAGGATTGTCTCTGTTTGTGTTTTCTTCATTTCTTCCATTTTTCTGTTCAGGTCTTGGACAATTTTATTCATATCCTTCACCCGTTTGATTGCATTTTCCTATAATTCTTTATATTTATTTGCTTCCTCTTTTAATGCCTCTAACTGTTTGAATTCATTTGCCTGTATTTCCTTAAGGGTTTTATTCATATACTCTTTAAAGGCCCCTATCATCTTTATAAAATTGGATTTAAGATCATCTTCTTGTGCTTCAGTTTCATTAGGATAGCCAGGGTTTGTTGTAGTGAGATTTCTTGACTCTGGTGGTGCCATATGTCCTGGTTCTTGCTGATTATGTTCTTATACTTTCCTTTAAGCACCCGTTTTTCACTGGATGTTTTGGTTGGATGATCCTGATGGCAGAGGACTTCTTTGGAAGGTGGTGGGGAGCCATGATGGGCCAAACAATGGAGGTAAGGGTACCCTACTCAGGCAGACCTCACTTTGCAGTGCCCTAGTCACACCCAGCTGGGGTGATGGGCAGATCCAATTAGGATGGGGTTGGTCAGGGTTCTAAGCTGGTTAGTTTTGGAGTCCCTGAAGGTTTCCATGAGAGGCAAGATGCTCTTGGGATCTTTCAGGGCTCCTCCAATTAGAGGAGCCAGGCCAAAGCTACACAATAGTACAAGAGGGAGCATTCTAAAGGGTAATATCTACACATTGCTAGAGTTAGAGCCCGTATTTCAATATTTATTTATTTAGAGATGTCTTTCATTTCTTATTTCTACATCATCTCAGTCAACTCATAAAGAGTAAGATGCCCTATTCATTTTCATTACTGGTTTCTTGTTCCTGCTGTAAAAATTACTTTGGATTTAGTTACTTAAGATGACACAATTTATTATTATAGTTCTGAAGGTCAGAAACCCAAACTGGGTCCTGTTGGGTGAAAGTCATTGTTGGTGAAGTTCATGCTTTCTGGAGGCTCAAAAGGAGAGTCTGGGTTCTTGACTGTGTTCTTGATCAGAGGCTGCCTACATCCCTTGGCTTACACCTCTATCCCATCCTACAAGCCATCAGCTGTTATTCAAGTCTTATATTGGAGCACTCAGCTATTGAGTAAGTCTTCCCTGGGTGAGGAAGCCTGCTGTGATCACATCATGTCTGAGCAATGTCAGTTACTGTTCTTGTGGCTATGACCAAACACCTGATAAGAGGGAACTTAAAGTAAAGGTTTGTTCTCCTGTTAATACTTTCATAGAAGTGATAGTCTCTTTTATAAATGGGAGGACAGTTATCTCTGATGACCTATAAATCACTGCTAGTCTTAAGAACTTCTTTTGTTTGCATAAACCTCAGGGCAGTATACTTATAAGGGTCTTTTTATGTTGGTAGACAAACTCAAAAGACTCTCTTGGAATGTTTCATAGTTCACCCAAATTGCAATGTGAGTGATCTGCAGATTTTAAACTCCCAAACTTGGCTCAGAATCTTAGAAGTTATAACTGAGACCCCATGAGTACACCAGGCCCCTCCCATGGTTCTATCAGTTTTTCATAGAGGTAGAGAGCCCAGACGTATGATCTCTTTAATCATCACCTTTATCTTTCAACCCCCTTACTACCTTGGAGCAAATAAGTTGATACAAATTTCATGAGGGAGTGACTAAAGAGATGGCTCAGTGATTCAAAGCACTTGCTGTTCTTCCCAAGTACCTGAGTTCGATTCCTAGCACCCCATGGCAGCTTACAACTATCTGTAACCTCAGCCCCAGAGATCCAATGCCTTCTGGACTCTTCAGGCACCAGGCAGACATGTGGTGTACATACATACATGCAGGTAAAGTACTCATAGGCATGAGATAAATGAATTTTTAAGAATATACTCAAGAAAGAGCCCCTGCCATTTTTCACATGCCTAATGACTGCGTTGAATCCAACCAGGTTTTCTAAGCCTGTTTGTGTCTACTTAGAAATACGGGATGAGTAATTTGTGAGCATTTACTGAGAGGCTTTATCCAAATTCCTTTTAAGAAAGATGCCAGGACCTCACTCTCAATTCTGTTACTGAAGCTGTGATTTTTCTATTTTAGGTTTGAGACGCTAAAAGCTAAACAAGAACGCAGATTTCACTCTGATTAAAATCACTGGCTGGTGAAAACCCAAATTAAAATAGAACACCAAAAATTGAGTTTCCATTTTCTATTAGAGCAGAAATGGTTTTATTTTCCAAGTCAAAAGTTCTATGCTGAAATGGTATTAGTAAAAATTTAAAAATGCAGATACTGTTAGAAATGCAGGCAGCTCTCATGAACTGACACGCATCCCTTTGGCTGCTGCCAAGTTGTAGGGACAGGTGCACATGCTATATCACCATCTAATGGAATAATAAAACACGAGAAGATATCAAGTGTCCCAAAGTATTTAGGAAAAAAGAATATTCATTTTTGAGACACAGAAGTGACCTCACTACAGAAAAAAATGTGTCCCTACAGACTACCATTCCCTACCATCCCTCCCTCCCTATAGTTCCCATACACATTACTTTTCTGATCCAGGATCTCATTGTATAGCCCAGGTTTACCTTTTTTTGTAATCCTCCTACCTCTTTCTCCCAGGTGCCAATATATTATTAGCATGTGGTACCACACCCAGTTATTATACTTCTCTTCTGCCTGTAGGTCTCTATGTTAGATCAACAATATCAAAAGTGATACTAGTGACCACAATGGAAAGAAAAGCTTTGATTTGTTCTTCCTTTAGGTGTTGTCCTTATTTTATTTTTATATATATATATATATATATATATATATATATATATATATATAATTTTATTTATTTACATTCCAAATGTTACTCCCTTCCCAGTTCCCCCTACCAGAATTCTTCACCCCGTCCCCCTTCTCCTTTGCCTCCCCACCCATCCACCACTCCACTCCCCACCCCCCCACACCCCCCCACACACACACACCTCACCTTATCCCTAGAATTCCCCTTCCTGGGCTATCAAGTCTCTACAGGATTAGGTGCATCCTCTCCCACTGAGGCCAGACAGGGTAGTCTTCTGCTACATATGTGCCAGGGCTATGGAGCAGCCCATGTTTGCTTTTTGGTTGGTGGCTTAGTCACTCAGAGCTCCCAGGGGTCTAGGTTAGTTGATACTGTTGGTCTTCCTATAGGGTTGCCATCCCTTTTAGTTCCTTGAGTCCTTCCTCTAACTCTTCCATAGAACTTCATACAAAGTGTGTGTGTGTGTGTCTTTTTTCTAGAGGTTAGGCATGTAGTTTCATAAATATACAAAAAGCCTATAAAATACCTCCCAAAGAAGGTAAACAAGCCAACAAAGCAAACCAACCAACTATAGCAACAAAAACTTGTAAGAAATGCATGGGATCCTCACTCATTCCATCTGACTGACATTTTGTTGAACCCAGGCTTTGGCTCAGTGCTAAGGTTAAATGTTCAGAGAAAATACAGTGCTGATCATTACCCTGAGGTTTGTAAAGGTGTAGAGTCATTTAGACCCCACCCTGTCCATCTCAGCTTCTGCCCATTACCTTCCATCCAAAATCTATACCCATCATGGCTGTGCTTGGCTGTGCATGTATCTGTGCTGTCTCCAGTCTATTCACAGCCTTGCTTGAGATCTGATTGGTTCTGGGTTTCTCTTCTCTTCTCTTCTCTTTTCTTCTCCAGTGGAACCAGCCGGCAACATTCTTTGTGAGTCTTTGTAGGCCATCTTCAGAACAGTCTTTCCTTGTGGAAATAGATGATAGATAAATAGATAGATAGGTAGATAGATAGATGAATAAAACAAACAAACAAATAAATGCCAGACAGAAAAACCCACCTAGTCCCTAGTCTTCAGTGATTTCCACTGCTAGCTGAATTTTGGGGGTCACATGCCCATTAGAACATACAAAGCTTAGGTCATATATCCAGAAAGTTCCATACAATTGCTCTGGACATCTGCATTTCACAGTCTCTTTAATGCAAACTACCCAAGTAGAGCTGGTGCCAAGAGCTACTCACTTGCTTCATTAAAAAAACAAAAACAAAACAAAAAACAAAAAAAAAACATTTTTCTTAGCAATATTATTGTGCCTAATAATGAGTTTTATCTTGACAATTTTATACATGCATTTGGATCATCTTTAGCACACACCCTCCCCCACTACCACCTCTTGTTCCTTCCCATCCCCACAGATCCCCTTGTGCTTCCCACTACTCTCCTGTCTACGTTCATGGCTTTGATTAATTTTGGTGACCCAATGAGTTTCATTAGTGTTTCTTATAGAAGCATTGGGTTTTTTGTTGTTGTTGTATATTTGTTGGTTTGGTTTTTTTTTTTTTTTTTAGAAGCATGTGCACCTTACCATTAGCTATAGAACTGAAGGAAATATCTCTCCTTCCCCTAGCAAATGCCTATAAATCCTCAGGGAGGAGTTGGACATTGTAAGGCCATTGTAAGGGCAGGATATTGACAGGTCACTTCACAGCTGTACATTGTACAGGTCATTTCACAGCTACCATAATTTGAGTGTAAGGGGCTGAAGTCAGTTACACAACACCCACTCCTCCCTCTGGCTCCTATGTTCTTCCCACTTCTTCCCCTGTGATGTTCCCTGAGACATGGAGGAGGTGCTATGGATGCTCCGCTTAAAGGTGGGCAGCCAAGCATCTCCTAGTCTCAAGATTCTGACTAATCCTGGGTCCCTACAGCTACCACTGCCCACTGAAAAATGAACTGTCTCTGCCCCAAACTGAAGACATCACTGATCTATTCTCATCAACACAATCAATCTGATAGACAGACGTTTTATGTACAAATAGCAAAACCACAGTGGTAGATACCACTAGAGCCTATGGTCTCCCAAGGGGAAGGCTGTTGACCAAGTTCAGGAAAGCCGCTATAAATCCTGCTGTGTGGCATGTCTTACCTTAATCAGAAAGTGGTTGAGTAGTTAGTTAGTTCAGCCTATCCTGCCAGACTAGACGTTGAACTATCTGAGCAATGCTTCCTGTTCTCTGCTTTAACCCTCTGTATCGTCAGTTCCTCAGATGAATCTCACTGCCTGCATTTCCTCAGGATTCCTTGTGATACACAGTCTCTGATGCCTTCCATTGGAGTGGGGTTTAAATT
Source organism: Mus caroli (assembly GCF_978045245.1). Lineage (NCBI taxonomy): Eukaryota > Metazoa > Chordata > Mammalia > Rodentia > Muridae > Mus > Mus caroli. The sequence continues at coordinate 96,025,605 of NW_028227264.1, forward strand.
GCTTTGTGGTATTTAAATTGCTTTAGGGATTTCTCAGAAGCCCATTGAAATCACCAACTTGGAGAGGAAGATGAGATCAAGTTCTTAGGCATCTAGGGTCCTTAAGGTGAAACACCTTTTAAAGCCCTACTGGATTCACAGGAGAGATGCATGTAGAATTTGAATCCTCTTGCCCTCTCCCATTTCTGGGTATCCATTACCTTTGCTGGTATCACCTGTATCCAAGATGCTAATTAATGGAGTTAATATGGGGCACCTGTCATCTATTTTCCTTACATTAGCTCGTTCTGTTCTGTAGCCTTGGCTTTCCTGTTTGAAGCATCCGACAGCTGTATCTGTCTCCCTCAAAGCAGACATAGCTGAGAGATTTGATTGATCTAGTTTATCATGACTTTATTGACAGTGTCCCTGGGAACTGTCAGGCCAGTAACACTTGAATTTCAATGCCATGCTTATCAACTTAATAATGTTGTCATTAAGCACAGCGTTCTGCCTTCGTCCTTGAATCGATCCATAGTTCTCTATATTCAACACTCACTTCTCAGACTCCTATCATGAGTTATCCAGATAACACTTTAGCCATGATCCACACAAGAGCAAATGCCTATGTAAATACCTATGTATGTATATCATCTTACCCACCCCACATATTACCTGACATCTCCAGCTATGATCAGTCCTCCTGGGGTCGGAGAACTAAGTTAAAACAAAAATAAACCACAATCTTTCTTTTGTAAATTATTCACAGAATATCTCAAAATTATTAACTTTCTTAAAGATCTCAAATCAAAATTTGATATTTTAAATTGATATCAGCATTGATGATGTCTAAAGGGATGTAGATGCTGTGGATTTAACCACAACCAAAAGATGTAGGTGGATTGTTATGAAGAAGAACAGAGGAAAAACTCTGAAGCCAGAGCCCAGTATGACAGTAGAAAGCAAACAGAGAGAGTCAGTGTCAAAAGACAAGTGCTGCCTGAATCCAAGGTAATGGACACTTCCCAGCCTTAATGAAAACACATACATTTTGGAAGAATATAGCATCAGTATAATTCATATAGCTATTGAGTGCCTGTTATGTGACCATTGTTTGAAGCATCCTATCTGCATCTCCTCCATTTTACTGTACTCCCTGACATTTGGGATGGGTTCTCACTCCTCAGAGGATAAAACTGAGGTCCAGGGGTATCCTGAGATCACCCAGCCTGTCGAGGGTGGGAAAAAGAGTCCCTATAGAGACTATTCACCTGAGCAGTCTCCAAGGCCTATATGCTTACCTTCTGTGGCCTACTGCCTCACAGAAATTCTAGACCTTTCCACTTGAGCAGCTGCTAAGTTTGAGTAGCATTTCCTTAGAGAATGTTAGACTTGGCTGAGGCATGCAGGAGACTCTAGAGCCTTAGCAAAGATTACTTTCAGAATCTTCTGGAAGCTAGAGCAGCCCAGTGTCTCAATAACAATGGTCTATTGATTTAGTATGAAATGCCAAACTGAGAGCCACAGATGAGTGCAAACCTAACAAAGTATTGGGCCAAACAAATCCCTGCCCAGCTGTTATTGTCCTATGCTGAAATGGAGAATTCAAAGGAAATTACATCTTGTCCCTGAAAGAGGCCTGAAATAAAAACGTTTTTAATACTTCTCCTTTGTCTACAGAACTAAGTGCTGTCAAGCATCCAGCGTGCACCTAGGTGAGAGCAGACATCTTAAATCTGGGCCACCACTGCACTACTTCTAGTTTATTTTGCAAAAGCTTCAGGAAAACTTTAGTGGATGTCTGATGAATGCTCCCAGTGTCTAGTCAACTATCCAAAGGCGGGTTACACATTAATGTAAAAGTAAATGAGTTGCTAGTTGCAGGCTGTATTTAGAGAAATTTGAACTAACTTGCTTCTGTCTTCTCTCCCAGCTTCCCAAGGTTGGAATCAAATCTAGTAGAGTGGCTTGACTTGCAGGCTTCCTGATGGTTCTCTATGAACTGAGAGAGGATAGAGACAATTGTTTGGAAGGAAGGGATAAGTTTGCACAATGTATAAACGACCAGGGGCCCATCTTCAAGGCATGTTTCCCTTTTCTTTTAGTAATGGGCTATTCTCATACACAAATTAAAATATTTTCTCTAAGATCCCATAAATAAACGTGAGCCAAAAAGCCAAAAATCTTGTATTTTGTCAGCAAAAGATTTTGTATTTTGTCTTCTGTTATCCTCAGTTTTTCTGAGGGAAAGTGCCTCCCCACTCCCTTAATAGCTTTGACCTAGCTTTCATTTCCATGGAAGCCTTAAAGACACAGTAGCACACAGCAGCGGGGGTTCCTGATCTTTCTGTTCTGAAAGGCAGCATTTCATTTCTTCTGAGGGTTTAAGGTCAGAAGATGGGGGTAAGAAACTTCTAGCAAATTGTTTCACTGCTCCCTAGGGAGGCTGTGAATCCTAGGCCAATACCAAATTGTCTTCAACATCTATACACAGGACTAGGCTGGGCACTCTTGTGCAAGGATTCTTCCATTTGATGGGAAATGGAAAAACTCTTTTTGGACAGAAAAAAAAAAAAGAAATAAAGAAAAAGAAAAAGAAGCAATTACTGGCTATTTCACTTTCCCAGAAGATTTTCTGAAGAAAAGCTAGCTTCATTTGCTGTCAGGGGCTGCCAAAGCAATGAACACACAGAGTTGAGCCTTGAAGGGCTCTCATGATGCCCATGTGTGCACTGAAGACCAGTTTTATGTAAATGTCTCTCTTGCCCAGAAAGTCATCTAGCTTGCTCTTCTAATGAACACATTTCCCAGCTCTTAGAGTCTTACCTTCCTGCTGACAGAAGAATATATCTGAAAAAATAAACCCCAACTGTGGATGTTTGCAAAGCTACTGACCAATATTAAACTCATTCATGTTCTTAACTTTTATTTTTGGTTGTTGGTTGGATGTGGAATGTGGGCATGGAAGACCTGCTTCATTTGTCCTGTAGTGACCTGAGTATGGTTCCTTGGGAACATCCTGGTAGTCCCTGTGGACATCAAGACTCAGCCCACAGAATTATAGGCTTTAGTGTTTGAAGACAATCCAATGGATCATCTGGTTGTATCTAGACATCTTGGGTAGAATGACCCCATCTTAAAGATGACACAATGGAAGCCCAGAGAGACCTTAAAAAATAAAGGACAGAAGATCTTATACCTTTATCTATAAGCTCTTCCTTTATGCAGCATTGAAAATCCATAACAAGGTGAGGTGCCAGCATAGAATGTGTTTCTTATGTGTACGACACATTTCCAAGATACAATTGATGAAGTGCATAGTCACAAACATAGGAAATCCTGCCACATACCAAGCCCTTCTGATGTCTTACCTTAAAAATCTGATCCCAACTGGGTGATGGTGTCATATGCCTTTAATCCCAGCACTCAGGAGGCAGAGGCACGTGAATCTCTAAGTTCAAGACCAGCCTGGTCTACAGAGTGAGTTCCAGGACACCCAGAGCTACACAGAGAAACACTATCTAGAAAGACAAAACAAAACAAAAACCCAAACAAACAAAAAGGATGTGGCCCCCACCAAACCACAGGAGTAGCCATATTCGGTGTTTACTAGTCACTAACTGATGTCTCTTTCCAAAGCACAACATGCATGCCTTACTTCATTTTAGACATTTTATTGCACAGGTGTTCTAAAGTTTCCTGTCTCCTGTCTTACATCTCTCTCAAGACATGATGTAATACAATGTTTTACCAGTTGCTTGAGATATTCCACCACAGCTAAATGATTCCTCAGACAGGTAATACTATTTCTGGGTTGACCAGATTTCCAGCCCTTACCTGCCACGTGCTATTTATAGGCAGGTCCTGACACAGACTGTATCAGATATTGGTGAGTGCCGATATGGTTTTCTGGTTGTGGTCACTCCTGTTGTAAGCTCCTCAGAAGCATGCAAGGATCTCACCATCACTCTGATAAAGGTAGATAGGAAGTTCAGGAAGAGAGAAGAGATGGGTAGCAGACGGTGTTTTGTGAACTTCCTAGTTTCTGTTTGTTTGGCCACAAGACTTGGAAATCGCTGTATAAGGTTGAAGCATGGACCCCTATGCATTTGAATCACCACAACAGAGAAAACAACAACAGTCTGCCATTCTATAAAGATAACCATCCCCACACAAAGAAATGTAGGAAAGGAAGCCACATGGAAGCTGAGAGAGGGTAGCCATATGTTACAGAGCTAAACATGCAAAAGAGGAATACACACAGGATGTGAACGCAGACATTTTTCTTTACCCCATCAGCTAATACTTCCCTAATGGTTGTACAGGAAGAAGTTTATTCTTGACAACTATAGTCCTTCTGTATTATTGTGGTTTTGTTATTTACCATTAGTGTGAATTTGTGAAGTCATTTGTACTTACATTTCACATCTATTACAACAGATGACTTTGAGGTTTTAAAGGCATTGCCTCATGGTTTCTGATGGTCAGAAGTCCAGGAGTGCTTCCTTACCCAGGAGGCCCTGGGTTTCTCCTGAAGCTGCAGTAAACATGCTGACAGACTATGCCAATTCAGTATCAGATGGGCTTGGAGAATCTGCCTCCAGAAGGCATTCAAGGTGATGGTCATAAGTCCACAGTTGCTCGCTGACATTATCTGAACTCTGGAATCTTGTTGGAAGGGCATCTCCACAGAGATGCCTAGGTGAGTTTGAAATAGGTAGCTGCCATCTTCCAACCTGAATTGTTCAAGATAAAGCTCCTTTAGCTGTCTGATTGCTTTTGGTAAGAAGGGAACTTTTTAAATTGTGATAAAATATGCATAACAGAACTTACTCCTTAAACACCTTTTGGGGTACTGTTTCTTGGCAGTAAGTATACACACACTGGTATGTAGTTGTCATTACTGTCCGTCTGGAGACCTCTTCATCCTGGACAGAAGTTCTGTGCCCATTTGTATCACTGACTTTTCTCATTTCTGCCATCAAAGTAGCTGGCAAGAAACAACTCAGGATGAAAGGGATTGCTTTGACTTGTGGTTTGAAAAGCTCCAGTCCACCGTAGAAAAGAAAGCATAGCTGCAGAAGTTAAAGGTGGCTGGTCATACTGCATCTTCCATCAAGATAAAAAGAGTAAACAGGAAGTAAGGCCAGGCTGTCTACCTCCAGTGTTAACCTGATTTCCCCATCCCAGCAAGGCCTTACTCACTAAATGTTCACATCCTTTCGATACAGTGCATCATCAGGGGATATGAGCTTTCACCTCCAGACACCATTAAGCAGCAGCTGACCGACTCAACTCTATGCTTTTAGTTTTCATTTTGATGGTTGTTTTTGGTGGTGGCAGATGGTTGGTTAATTTTCAGACAGTCTCACATGGTCTCAACTTGTGTGGAACTCGCTGTATAGCCCAGGCTGGCCTCCAACTCAAGACAATTGTGCATCAGTCTCCTGAGTTTATGGTATGAGTCACCACACCAGGCTCATCCATCCAATTTTTATGGATATACTCAATTCCTAATTTTCATCTTTGTGAGTTTGCCAACACCAGATGCTTCACATGTATAGATTACAAGCTAGTTATCCTTCTATTTCCCATAAGGCAATATCTTCAAGGTTCACTCATGTTACCACATGCCCGAATGGCCCGCCTCTTTAAGGCTGAATAATGCCTCACTGTATGTCCACCACATTTTCTTTATCTGTCAATCAGCATTTGGGCTAATGTTGCTTTCACTGTGGTCTTCTTATAACCAAATATGAACGTGAGATCTCAAATTGCTACATCTAACCCACACTTTGGAAAGGCAAGGCAAGGTGGGGTGGGGTACTAAAAATGTCGTGAACAAGAAGTCAGACCAATAACAGAATATGCAAAGCTATTTTAATAATTGCATACAACTCTTGCCATAGTGAGGAGTCACTTGCTCATCATCCTTAATTCTTTTGATGGTATATAAAATTCTGGGTTTTCCGATCTTTTTAGGGATTATGCCTCCAGTAGTTCCAAGGAGAACACAGTACTCAAAATGGAAAGGTATAAAAGCCACCTGACTTGTAAATAAATATTACCTTAAAAGATTAGTTTTGGTACATCAGGTGTCATGGATACAAACATGACAGTTGGTCATGTTGTAGCTGGGCATGAGGTTGGCAGCAGGAGAAGAGAAAGCTGTCCTGTGTAGTTCCACTTTCCTGCAAGTAATGGTTGTCCCATCATTTGGGTCATGGCTGCAGCATGGTTGGAGCCATTCTTTTGTGCAGTAAATGGTTATATGGACCCAACAGAGGGGTTAGTCTGCAGTGAGAAGAATGACAGAAAAAAAAAATGCCCCCATGCAAGGAAGTATCTTTTCACCTCTCCTGTAGCCCTTCCTCCTGCTTTGTACCTGGAAATGCAGAAATCTGGCTCTTTTGCCTTTTTACTTTATCACATGAGTTCAATGTTCTGTTTTGTGGTGAGTTTGTAAGATTTGCAAAGACAAAGGCAACAGGGCTTAAAAAAAAAAAAAACAGCAATTATGCCCTGCCAATTATGCAAGGCAAGGTGCAGGAGCTACTCTGGGAGCATCTCTATCCATCCATCGTTATTACTGTAATGGAGGCTGATCTCTGTATCACGGACACATTCCTCTCCACCAGGAGCAGAGACTGAGTGGTGATGACTGTTGCTGTATCCAAGCAGCCTGAAGGGAAGGTTCCAGAAGATAAGTAATGCTTATTCAAACAGAAGGGGAAAAAAAAGTAAGTGTGTTTCAGAACAGCAGTGATATCGTTCCTCCCCCCGCCCCCGTGTGTGTGTGTGTGTGTGTGTGTGTGTGTGTGTGTGTGTCAGTTGGGAACTTTCCTTCAGCAGCCCAGATACTCAAGGGTGGCTAGTCTCTTAAGAACTGGACAGAAAGCAAATACTTTATTAAGTCTTCAAACATCTTGGGGACTAGGCTGTTGGCATAGTGCTTGCCTAGCATGTAGGAAACCCTGGTTTCAGTCTCAAGCTCCACATAGCATAGGGCTTGGTAGTGCATGCTCCAATAGTATTCTGGAGGTGGAGTTGGGAGGATTATAAATTCAAGGTCATTCAGAACTGCATACTGAATTTAAAGCCATCCCAAGCTACATGTGATCCTCAGTCTCTCTCTGTCTCTCTCTGCCTCTCTGCCCCCCCTCAACCTCTTTTTCACCTATTTCTATATATAATGTATATTGTATATTATATTATCTACTATCCATAGATATATATAGATATACACACAATATACACACAAATATAATACATATATCATAATATATATGATGTATAATATATTATACATTAATTTATATTAAACATGAGCTGATATGCATATATACATGCAAGCACTATTATATATGTGTATATATATATATGTATATGTATATATATATATATATATATATATATATATAAAGAAGTCTGCTGCAGACTGACAAATGGAGATATGGAGATGAATAATGTGAGGGGGCAATGAAAAGAAAGAGGGAAGGAGAAAAGGAAGTCAAAGAAACTAGGAGAAGAAAGAGAAAAAAGGAAAGAGAGAGAGAGAATGTTAAGGAATAGATCCACACAGCTGTAGAAGTTAAGCAGTGAGTTCCTAGTCAAACGAGTCAATAGGCTGGGGTCTCCAGGAAAAGCTGCAGCTCCAGACCCATGCTAGCCTGTATGGGAGAGGTCACTATTTTTCTATAGAGGTGATTAGGTGAATCTCACCTGTGACAGAGAGGTTAACCTGCTTTACCTTTTAAATATTAATTTCATCTGAAAGTCAAACTCACAAAAGCATCTGGAATATTTAAGCAAATATAATCAAGCCAACTTGACACCTGAATTTAACTATCATCCATCCATCCTTTCTATCTGTCTATCCAAATATCTAGCCACAAAAATGTTGAATTGAATTTTTACCTAGTGGCATCTTGAGAGAGAGAGAGACAGAGAGACAGAGAGAGAGAGACAGAGACAGACAGACAGAGAGAGAGAGAGAGAGAGAGAGAGAGAGAGAGAGAGAGAGAGAGAGAGACAGAGAGAGAGATATGACTCACAATTTCAATAGTTTTGGTCTACAGCCACATGGCCTCCTGACCTGGGCTGGCACACTGTGGTGGGAACTTGTAGCAAAGAACACTGTTCACCTTGTGGCAGACAGGAGGCAGAGAGTCAAGATTCAAGAGTTACAGTGTTCCCCTTCAAGTGTCCTAACTTCATAGACTTCATCTCCTAACAGTTCTACCATCTCCCAATGATGCTGTAGACCAGGACCAAGCCTTTAATATATAGGACTTTGAGGAATATTCCAATTTCCCACTATAGAGTGGGCTCTTTAGAGTGCTGTCAGGCAGGACTGGATTCTCAAGTTTTGAAAAATCTATCTACTCTTACCTTCACACATAGAATACACTTTGTCTTTATTGCTTTCTATTATCTTTTTCTGACTTCATTGAAGAGAAGACATTCACACAACCCCATTGCTCCCCAGTGAAGGAGCTGAGAAGCAAGAGTACCCAGTAAGATTTTAAGGCCTTGTATCAGCCCTCTTTAATGGGCACCAGCATTTCAAGGCCACCAGCTCTTGGACTACATGACTTGGATCACACCTATTTATTGAAAATTTCCCAACCCCTCCTAGTGTGGCCTTCATGTCACCACTACCCACACACCTCACCTTTCTCCAATTTGGTTCCTGGGACATTCCACCCTTAATGTCATTCTGGTTTCCTTCTCTTTCCCATGCCCCAAGTTTATATCTTTAGAACAGACTTGTTTTCCAAAGCTCCAGAATTGTTAAATTCCCAATTAATCCTTCCTGGGACGCTCATTGTCCCTGTAAGCTTGAATATCTAACTGTGAGCATCTCCTCAACCTGGTAGCAGAAATTGTGTTAGTTTCTTTTTTTGTTGCTATGACAAACTACCTGACAACAACATCTTAATGGAAGGTTCTATGCAGGTTCACAGTTTTAAGGCATGGAGCATCATTGCAGCAAAGTCACGGTAGCAGGCACCTGGTCACTTTGCATCTACTATCAGGAAATGGGGACTTACTCAGTCATTTGTCCACTAGATGATCCCGGATTCTGTCAAAAGTTGACAAACGTTAACCATCACACTCTTAGGAGTTGCTCTTTTGTTCCCAGACATGCATATCTTAGCCCATGTCATCTTTTGCCTCTCCAGGACACAGTCACTCTATTGCCCATGTCAATGTCACCTCCTGAAGAGAACACAAAGCAGTTCACAGTGACAAGTCTAAACTGGGGTGTTATATTTCTCCTGAAGTTATGATCTTGGAGTATGGTATTTTCTTCCAAATTGTAATGTTCCCTTCCAATTGATACATTTCCCCCAGCGAAGAAGGCGGCATTTTGAAGACTCAGGAAGTAAACCAAAGGTCACATGTCCAGGAGAACAAAAACTTGAAAGATCCTTGAGGGCACCTATTCAGCAGTATAAAAAGGAGTAAAGAATTGCTAGGGTGAAGACTGAAGACTTTGTGCTGCCAAAGTTCAGAGACAGAGACAGAGAGAAAGAGACAGAAACAGAGAGAAAGAGAGACAGAGACAAAGACAGAGAGAGATGGAGAGAGAGAGGGGAGGGGGAGAGACTGACTGAGTGAAGCTGCCTCCCAATTGTGTAGGAAGCTCCAGGCTTTCAATTTGGGGAAGGTGTCTTCTATGTTGGGATCAACTTTTCTGGTGATTCAGCCACATCTGAGTTATCCTTATCAGTATCCCCAGTAGAAATTCCACTGATTTACCAAATTGCACAATGCTGCAATCGTTACTCTGGTCTGTTGCAAGTTCCCTTTCTGGGGTAAGTCTACTTGTGTCTTTTGTCAGCCCAGGAAAAGTCTGTCACAGCAGGCCTGTAGTGATAGAACCTGAAACTCCTAGCCAGAAATGGATCCTCCTATCCAAACAGCATCCTTCCAGACCCCAGAGGATTGCTGTTGCTCGAAGGCAGAAGGAGTCTGAATATGGACTTGAAGAATGAACAGTGAAGAGCCAGAACTTGAAGAGGCATGGTTCACTGAGGGCACATTTCAGTTGATCTGTATCATATTACTCTTTGCATTTCTCACTAGTCATGACTGTGACAGTTGTCACCTCCTCCCTTGTCCAGTTCAGAGTTTGACAAAGCTGCAGGAATTCCCAGCTAAGTGGGTAGAAGCCGTCAGCTCCCTACAGAAGGGCTGTGTGAGGAGGACTCCCAGTGACCTCTTGGATCATTTGGGGAAGAGGAACCCTGGGGAGGGATCACCCCTAGGAGATTGTCATTTTCCATGCTCTGACCGTGTGTACAACTTGTTAGGAAGGACACAGACAGGTGCTTCTAGCATGGCAGGAGTTCATCGTGAGACAGGGGATGAAAGAGATACAGTATGAAATCAGCAGGTGAGCATAGATGCATAGCACAGGAAAAGGATGTTGGAAGGATATTGAAGGATATCGATTCTCAGATCCCGGGGACTGAGCTCTTTGTGAGAATAAGGACATGCTCCTGAATGCATCCCAGGCTCCTAACAAATGCCACGGCTCTATCTGCTCAGTGGCTGAAGGCTCAGGAGGTGGCAGAGGCAGACGGGAGAGCTGTTTGATGATGTTTTCTTTCCTAATCTCTAGTTCCTCAGGAGCTCTCACAAGCTGTCATGTGTGGGCAAGGTCAGGGAATTTGATGTCTCCCAAGTGACACTTCTCTAGGGTAAGGCATTCCCAAGGGCAAGACAGCGTTAGCCTTGTGTCTTGAGGAATAATTTATACTTTGGTAGGGGCTGGAAAGAAGCCACAGAGGCAGTAGCTCCTTGGTACCCAGAAAATTCTTCTAACAGTCAGGTCTGCAGAGATTTCTGAATCCACTGTAACTGAGAAGACCCTGTAATTTTGTTTACTGAGAGAAAAAACACATTCTTAAATAGTTACACTGGTTGCATTGTAACTTCAAAAAACATGAAAAACCAGTAAGTGCTCAGACTCCCCAAGTTCCTCACAGATAGGGCACAGGGACTCTCTTGGACAATCAGTTAGGGATTAGACCTTTGAGTCACTTCCCTTCCTAGTCACACAACTTGCTAAACTAATTTCCTGAATCCAAGAAGAAACAGTTTAGAGCAGATGATCCTATCTAGACCCATAGAGCTTGAGCTCAACATGATTTTGCCTTAACCCAGCACCAAGCATTCTTTTGGGAAATCTAACTGCACCACACCTCTTCCCAACTTTCAAAGTCTCATAGATTCAACTACCACCCGCAGCTACAAAACCATTTGGCTGGCCCCAAACTCAGTTCTAAGCTTCAGTGAAAACTTCTCAGGGTGAGTATAAGTTGGAAACCTCAGGCATGTCCTAAATGGAATTCATTCTCTCAACCCCTAATTTTCTCCTTCATTGTTCAGTTCTGTCAGTTGGATCATGCTTAGCAGCCGCACAAACTAATTGTTTTTATTTCCTTATTTCTGCCCGTGCTCACACATCTAAGCTATCACCAAACCAAGGGAATTCTATGCTCTAAATGGGTTTCCTTGGTAAATCAATCTTGCCAGATGTGGTGGCTCACACATGCAATCCAGCACTCAGGATGTGAAGGTAGGAAGATAATGAGTCCAAAACCAGCCTGAGCTACACAATAAGTCCCTGGCTAGCCTGAGCTACTGACTGAGATCTGAACTCAAAAAGGCAAAAGGCCAAAATAATAACAACCTTTTCCTTTCCAGCCTTACTAGCATTGCCATAACCAAGCTTATTAAGGATCATTCTAGTTAGTTCATAAATAACCCATCTGCTTCTGCTCTTAGGGAGGTTAGATGGTGTTGGTGGTAGCTACAAGAATCCCATGACCTGCCCAGTGGTGGTAGCCTACACCTTTAATCCTAGCACTCCAGAGGCAGGCAGAGTTCTGAATTCAAGGCCAGCTTGGTCCATAGAGGGAGGGAACTCCAGGACAGCCAGAGCTACACAAAGAGATTCTGTCTCACAGAGAGAGAGAGAGAGAAAGAGAGAGAGAGGGGTGGGGGAGGGAGGGAGGGAGGGAAATGAGGAAAAAGAGTCCCATGACTTGAAAGGTTGAATTGAGGCAGGAAGATAACCAGTTCAAGACCAGCCAGAGTTATATAAATTATACATAATAATTTTATTCATAGAACCAAGGACTAGTGATGTAGCTCAATGGTAGAATGTTTGCCTCCTATCCCAAGGCACCAGCACCACAGAATGAACTGTGCCAACATGTAGCATGGACATTCTGCATAACATCTTAACGTCTTGTAAATCCTCATCATACAGAACTAAGTCCGTAGGACCCATCCTTGTCTTCTACTTCTACTATTACCATCCCTTTACCCCTTACCCCCATGAAAGGAAGGCTTTTCTGACTCCACACCACGTGCATTTCCAGCTTCATTCTCTGAGTGTAGCTACTCCCTCCATCTGGAACACTCATCCTACCGTTATTCACAGGCTAATTACATCTGACTCATTTTCTAAGGCTGAGCTAAAACATCCTCGATTCCAGGAAACGTCTTATGGATGCCCAGAATGGAGCAGGAACCATTCCTTTCCGTTGTCTCTGCAGCAATCAGCACATCTGTTATTATCTTCTGTGCCTGCTTGTCTAGCTCTGCCTTTAAGACCTTTTTTTTTTTCATCCATCCTCTCAGATGAGATCATATGAGTTCAGGGTATGATGGCCACAGACTCACTTTTACTCTCAACATGCCCAAACTGGTACTGCAGACAACTTGACTTTATTTTGTACTCGATATCCTTACCTTTGTATTTTCAGATCCTGTCTTAATTTCCTGTTGCCATGACAAAGTACCATGATCAAGTCAATTTATAAAAGAAAGCATTTAGTTTTGGGCTCACAGTTACAGAGTGCTAGAGTCCATGACCATCATGGTACAGTAGAGAACATGGCAGCAGGCAGGCATTATGATGGAGCTGTTGCTGAGGGCTTATATCTGGTCCACGAGAAAGAAGCAGAAGAAAACTAGGGATGGCACGGGCCTTTGAAAGTCCAAAGACTGTCCCTTCCAGAGCTACCTCTCCTAATCCTTCCCAACAGGTCTAGGAAATACGGACCAAGCATTCAAATATATGAGCCTACAGGGGCCATTCTTGTTCAAACTATTACAACCCCCAACCTGTAAAATGATAATTCCATCCACAAATTTCTTCTATCAATTAAGATACAAAAAAGATTAAGATAATCTTTTTAAAACTCTTCAAGATTCTTGAAATTCCCTCAACTCTGTGTAGACTAGGCTAGCCTTGAACTCACAAAGGTCTGCCTGCCTCTCACTCCTGCATTGTGGAATTAAAGGCATTCACTATCACACTCGGCTCAGAAAACCTCTCATCTCTGGAAATGTCAACATATGCTTTCCCCAAAACCACTGGTCTCCTGGAAAACTGAATTGTGTGATAGGTATGTCTTTGAGGTAGACTGTACCAACATGATTGACAAGTGAATTCATTCCCGTAACTCCAGTTTGAGGGCTCTACATATAATCAGGATAACATTAAGCCAGAGCATGCTAGCAAAATAGCATGCTCGATTAGGCTAGAGGTCTTCCATTGTGATTGTTACAACACAACGGAAAGGCCCTTTTGCTGAATGCAATGGGAGTGAATTATTGCCACTTCATTGTTATAATTAAATATTTTTGTTCATCTGCTGAACCCATCATGAAATTGAAGGTGTAATTGGAGTTAAGACGCCAATACCTAATGTGATGACCGGGTCCTCGTTGTAAGCCTGACTAGGTTTGATATCACCCAGAAGACATAACTTATGGTGTCTTTTATTATTATTATTATTATTATTTAAGAAATGTCCACAAGCATTTAATTGAAAAAGAAAGACATACCATCCACATGGCTGGCATCATCCCATGGGATAGGATCCCAGAATGAATGAAAAGAGAAAAAAGAGAAACCAGATGAATGAATGCTTTCTCTTCCTGCCTTCTCCTTCCTCATCCATGCAGATGTGAGCGAGTAGTATCACGCTTCTGCTCTGCCATGGTTAAGAATAGCCCATGCGATACCTTCACCACCATGGTAGTCTTTACCCTAGTACCTCAACTCTTTCTCCTTTGTCAACAGGCATTTGATCATAGCCATGGGGAAAATAAATAGTATAGCTGACACATGAGATTTACAGTAGTTAAGTCAAAGAATTTAAAGATGAAAATGTCATAGAAACATTGTGTGTGTGTGTGTGTGTGTGTTATGCTTTCGTAGGACATGAAGACTATTCAAGTAGAATACATTCACTCTGGCTTAATCTCATTACAATATCTTTGAGAGGCACTGTGGTGTATAAATAAAAGTGGCCTAACACTGACCAGGATTGAGTTCAGATTCAGACACTTGCTAAACGCATCCACTGGCATTTTTTTCCTGTTTCTTCATCTGTATGCTGGGAATCATACCTAAATACTCTTCCTCAAAGTATTGTAAGGATAAAACCAACTTAGAAGGATAATCAAGAGCAAACACAGTGCCTGGTACACAGCTATTTAGTGGAATTGAATTATTGTATCTAAGATACAGCCATTCCTCCATCTGTGCTGGTCACTGTGTTACAACTTTTCTGAATGCATTCTAAATTTCCATTCAATCTTGAAAACCATTTTATTGTCTCATATTGGCCACACAGTTCAGTAGCATCTATCTTCCCCCCATATATTCAATGTTTTCTTTTTATTCTCAATCCATATTTATCCTATAGGACTTTGGTTGGTAGTGATCTAACCTCGGTCCTCTGCTTCTATCCTTTTAAATCTCATGGACTAACTTCCTGTTTCCTTATGAATCCAGTTTTACCATGCAATCCCCTTAGGCAAACTGTCTGCATGGATTTAATCATTAAACCCTTACCTGAAGGTTTTTACCTGAACGGAACAATGATGAGAACTTATCCTCCACCGTAATGCATTTCTTCCTATGGAAACCCATGTCATTTCAAAATTATAAATCTGGTCACATGTTCCGAATCCAAATCATCTGCTGAGTTTCACTCACTCTTAACCTCCAAGACTTCAACTACTTCCTTCTGAGTTGTTAATATGGCAACTTCATCCCTAGCCCCAGGCCTTAACTGTCTGCCTGACCATTAGTCTAGAATGCTCTTGCATCAGATAACCTCAGGGATGCTTCTGGTCAGTATCTACTGTCAGCATCAGAGCAAGGTTTCCCTTCCTAGTTCAGCCAATATGTATGTCTCTTTTTGTTCTGTTTCATTGTGTGTAATTTGATTTTTTTTGTATACTCGATCTTACTCAGTAGCTCGGCTGGCCTCTAACTCACAATAATCCTCCTGCCTCAGCCTCTTGAGTGTTGGAGTTACAGGCATGAGTCCATAACACCAGGGTTTATTTTTCTCTAACATCAATCATTATCCATGCTGATTTAGTTGCGAAGCTTTAGTATTCTGGGATCTCTTTTTATTCTTCAGTGAATGTAGAAGAGTGTGGAATACTCCATAGGTGGTGTATGAACGAATGGATGGGTCAATCAATCAACCAGCGGAAGCTCGCATGGCCTTGTTTCCCTGTTTCAGTCACATTGAAGTTATCTGGTTATGCGGCAGCTCTCCTGATGCACTCGTGTTCTCCACAGATATGATGTGGAAGCCCAGACTTAGTCTCATTCCTGATGCTGACATGTTTGTGAACTACAGCCGCAGCTTTTTGATGATGTATCTACGACAATCTAAAGCAGATATCATATTGACAAATATTTCCTTTGTGAATCTACACTGGTTGGTCACGGTCATCTTTGAACTCTGTGATCTACAATTTGTAAGGAGTTGGTATCAAGTACACAGGTGTTTGTTCTCTTGATTCCTTGTTACGTCATTTTTGAAAAACACACTATTTGCCTATTGGCACTCTCCTGTGTGCTGATCTGAAGGCCTCCAGCGAGGTTCCTATACTCCCCTTGGGCATCTGGCCATTGAGCACCAGAGCATAACTTTGAAAACTACAGGATACACAAAACTCACATGCAGATCTTACTAAAATGTGCATTCTGGTTCCATGATTCTAACATCCCCATCACATCCATGCTTCTGGCATGACCTATGCACCTTCTCAGGAAGGCTCCCAAGTCGTGTGGCCTGTGCTTAAATTCAGATGTGCCAGGGGCAAGCTAGTCAAAGTCTGTGCGCCTTAAGTATTCCACCAGGAAAGAAAAAAAAATGTAGATAACAACTTCCAGTTTTATAGGCACTTAGAGCAATAACATGCATCTGATAGCCAATGTTTACCCTGAATATCACGATGCTGGAATGGGATTCTTTCAGTCTGGAGCTCATATAATCATCACATGCATTCTTATCGGCTCCCCCATCTCAGGCTTCACCTCCCCTTTGGAAGGGGAGTGTCTATGTTCTGTATTTTCCAATTTATTGCTTTTTGATGATAAAGATGAAAGCACAGGGGGATTGGAGAACTCTTGCTCATTTCTGTCACACATTAACAATGTGCCACTGACTCTAAGTGGATACGCTTTTCTCTTATTGCCTTTGAAATAGCCCTTTTAAAGTTCTTGACATCTTGATGAAGTCTGACCTGCCCTCAATATTTCTTACTGTACTAGTGTGTTTAACAACAATGGGACCCCTTGGCTTTAGCTACTGTGAATATCTAGGTGATTCATTCAAACCAGTTTTTGTGGCCCCAAAGGACAGGACCTTCCCACACTCAGGCCCTTGTCCCTGCTGAGGCAATCCAGGTGATAACCTGCAATCTCCAGTTGCCTCTGAGGCAATCAGGTAGGACTGGTTGAGTAGCCTCTTTCCAGTCCTCCAAGGACCCACCACACCCTTATTTAAAGACAATTTAGAAAATTGGGATGGTGATGAATGGGATAATTGCCAGTGTGCAAATTACACCCATTTCTATACAGCTATTGCCAAATCCCAGGGTATTTGGATTTAAAAATAAAAAATAAAAAGCTTACAGGCATAATGTCACTCACATGCCCAATACACTGAGTGCTTTCTTCAATGTGGTAAAAAATGAAAGTGATAAGTCTGAATTCTCACAGGAAAGCACTCAGAGATTAAATGATAAATATGAAATGAACTAACACCCAGGCCACTGGCTGGGCAGAGGCAGAGGCCCAGGGCAAGTCACGCTGTGTGAACTTTAAATTGTAAGGACGAACATCATTTGCATTCAATTAAAGAGATTATAAAAATCTTCCCACATTTTATTTGATCTTCTCAGTGCAATGCCAAGACATCCCACAAAAAGATTTTGTTCCTTCCTCAGCATATGGGGGTGAAGTCAACCTCTTAATTCTGAAGCCACATTGCCCTGGGTCTTCAAAGAAGCAGAAGCCAGGGTGGCATTGAGTGTTTAAGGATTTGAGGTTGGGGGAACGCCTATTGGACATCCTGAGGGAGGAGACCAGGAAAGGCTGAGAGAGTCACCATGGTGACTCGTGCATGGTCCCCTGTAAAGGAGAGAAGATGAGAAGGTTGGTGTCCAAGGCTACAGGGAAGTCTAAGCGACCTTTTGTTAGGGTCCTGAGGTCTTAAGGCAAAGCTGATCTAGGAATGAACGGGCCATAGCTTCCAAGAAATGGTCTCTATCAGGACCTCTACTCAGAAAGCTTTCCTATAATTGGACACACATTTGGCAGAACGTCAAGGGTCCCTGCATTTCTGAGTCTTGCTTCACTGTAACTACCTGTGTGTTTTTAGCAAGCTATTCTTCTTTCTTCAAGGGTTCATGTCTTCCTTTCACTCTTGATTTGATTTTTGAGACAGGGTCCCACTGTGCTAGCATCACAGGCTACCAGCAAGCTTCACCATCCTCCTGTCTCAGCCTCTGGAGTGCTGGGATGGCCAGTGTGTCCCCAACACACCCATCTTATTTATTTGTAAAAGAGCAATGCTGGTAACGCCCACTCCATTGTGTAGGTTGAGATAATAGTGTGTTACAGCTTTCTCTGAGTCACAGTGGGTCCTCTGTGAACCAAAAGTTTCAAAACCTATCTATCCATTGGCAAGACGTACTGGGCCGACTTCTGCAATAAAGGGTAATGTTTCCTAATTTTATTCATTAAAAATGATTAATTCTTGAAATATTTTCCTTTTGTCTGTTTAATGTACATCTATTTTTAAAGAAAAACTGAATGACAGCAATCAGGAAACCCATAAACAACAAAGGTACTCTAGGTTGGAAATAAAGCAAACAGAATCTCAGAAACCTGAGACTGGACGAATGACCTAATGTTTTTGTGAGTAGTGTTTGAAGCAGAGGAGAAAGTTTGGGAATGAGAAAGCACCAAATATAATGGATACAAACATCTAAACATCTGAAATTCGCAAAAGACACAAGGTCTCAAGGCTGTGTTAATCTGAAACAGTCTAAACGCAAAGCTACATCAAGGTAAATTACACTCAAACATTTAAGTAAACACAGATAACATCTAGAAAACAGTGCAAGAAACAACACTTTACCTGTAAGAGAAAAGAGATGCATGGAAAATCCTGGATTTCTCATATTAAAAACCACCTGACATAGTGTGGCATGGCATGGGGCTGGAGAGAGGGCTCACCAGTTAAGAGCATGTGTTCTCTTGCAGAGGACCCAGGTTTGGGTCCCAGCATCCACATACTGGCTCCCAACCACAACTGGGATGTCAATCCCAGTTCCATGAGATTTGACTTGTGACCTCCCTGGGCACAAGGAACTCAAGTGGGACATGTACAAACACACAGACAAAATACTCACATACATGAAAACCAGAAATGGATACTGTCAGGTTGGAGGGCCTTGTGGCTAAACATCCTTGAGACTTGGGTAGGTCTGTTCCTGCTGTTTCAGAAGCTAAGACACCAGGAGACGTTTCCCATTGCCATGTAAGTGTGCAGTAGATCCTCAAGGGAGAAAAACATCATATCATTTAGCATATGGTTTTGCATCCCCCTCCCTTATTTTTTTTTTTCTCCTCTGGAGAATCATCTGAAGAAATTTACTCTGAAAGATCTGCTTCACCATGATTTGGGACATGAAAAGGGATTACTTTACCCCCAACTCATAAATATTCATGAAAACTTAAAAAAAATCTGTAATGCAAAAACCCCACAGGGTGGCTCCCCCCCGGGGGGGGGGGGGGGCTTCCCAGCAACCCACTCCAATCTCTCTTTAGAGCGAATATTTTGTTTTTCTTTGCAAAACAAACTGCTTCTCTGTACTAAATTCTTTTCTTCCAGAAGACAAAAATGGAGACCTGATAACAAGAGGAAATGGTACAATGCTTTTCAAGTATGGAAAATGACTGATGCAGAATCGTATAGCTAGGCAACATATCCTTTAGGAATGGGGAGGGGGGAGAGATTCTGAAATGTAGGAAAAACTAAGAAAAATTGCCAGCAGCAAGCCTTCTGTAAAAGAGTGTCTTGAGAAAAGTCTCCAAACCAAAAGGAAATGATAAAAACGTAGACCTTGAAGTGTTGGGAAAGAAAACAGTATCTTTTAAGAGAAGCAAAATATTACTCTTGAGTTCTCTAAAATAGGTTTGATGGTTACAGAAAAAGAGTAACTGTCTCATATCATCCTAGGCCTGCGCTGAGGAAATGTTTAATTTAAAATATATAAAACAGATGAGTCACAAAGGAAGGAGAAAACATCCTGAATTTCCAGTGTACTCCCAGAAGTTGTACGTGGTCTTTGCAAGTTGGCAGGCTACAAAAATGTACAGCAAAAGAACTTAATGGGGACTGTGTTTGTGATTCATGAACGCCAAGATTAAAACTGAAACATCATTTGCAATCTATTAGAAATAACGTTGCTGGTATGCACAACTCGTGTTCTGAAAAGCAAAATGCTGAGGAAGGTTGTCAGAGGAGACCCAATTAGATGGAGAGACACAGCTTACGTACATACATACGTACTACCTGATTGTGCGTAGTAAGGATGTCAGTTCTCCCAAACCAACAAAGGCCTCATGCCATTCCTATCAAAATCCAAGCGACAGCTCTGTAGTTGTAGGAAAGGTTTTTTTCTAAACTTTACATAGAATGGTATAAGAACGTGGGAAGTAAACCAATTTTAAAAAGAACGTTCAAATCAGAAAAATAATCTACTTAATTTTAAGATGTCATCAGGAAAAAAAAAAAAGACTGTGGCACTGGCTGGTCAAAGAACACGTAGATCAATCGAACAAACCAAAAAAAGCCAGAAATAAAACCTTGAAAAGAAAGCCCCCGGAGCTTTGATTGAGGCACTGAGGAAGTTTCCTGAATCAAAGACATCGTTCTCCACAAGGGTACTGGAGAGACTCAACACCCATGGGTAGAAATTCAGACTGTTGCCTAACTCTCATGCTTAAGGATTAACTGGAAATACGTAATAAATATGTATGTAAAACAAGAGCTTGTACAACCTTCAGGCAGATGCATAGCAAAGAAACTTCAAGATCTTGGTTCAGGCAAAGAGTTGTCAGATGGGAAACCAAAAGGAAACCTCATAGACATCAGCAAAGGCAAACCAAGAGCCTGGAGCCAGGCAGATCAGCACACTCATGTAAGCCCAGCTTTCAGAGAGCGGAGGCAGCACAATTACGTTCCAAAGCTAGCCTGTTCTACTTAGTGAGACCAGGTGCTGTCTCAGAAAGAAAAGCGGGGAACAGCGAGTGAATTGAACCTAACAAAAATTTAAGCCTTTACTTTTTCTATAGAAAGCCTGTTGTGGGATGGAAAACAGAAAACAACAACAACAACAACAACAACAACAAAACAAAACCATGAAGATGTAGAGAAAGTAGCTGCAAATCACTTAGTCAACAGCAGGCCTGTCCCTGGGATGAGCAGACCTGTCCCTGGATAAAGAATGTTTGAAATGTAACAGCAAAAGCAGTTCAGAGATACACACCTGTAATCTTAGCTCTGTAGAGGCTGAGGTGGGAAGATTGTGAGTTTGGAGCCAATTTTGAGAACATAGGGAGAAAGAGAGGCACAGACACAGACAGAGACATACACAGAGAGAGAGGGAGGGAGAGAGGGAGGGAGGGAGAGAGAGAGAGAGAGAGAGAGAGAGAGAGAGAGAGAGAAGGAAGGAGGAGGAGGAGGAGGAGGAGAAGGAGAAGAAGAAGAAGAAGAAGAAGAAGAAGAAGAAGAAGAAGAAGAAGAAGAAGAAGAAGAAGAAGAAAAGAAGAAGAAGAAGAAAAGAAGAAGAAAAGAAGAAGAAGAAGAAAAGAAGAAGAAGAAGAAGAAGAAGAAGAAGAAGAAGAAGAAGAAGAAGAAGAAGAAGAAGAAGAAGAAAAGAAGAAGAAGAAGAAGAAGAAGAAGAAGAAGAAGAGGAAGAGGAGGAGGGGGAGGAAGAGGAGGAGGAGGGGGAGGAAGAGGAGGGGGAGGAGGAGAAGCAGCAGCAGAAGCAGCTCCCAGTTTAATTAGCACGTGGGCAAAAGATATAAAGAAATATTTCACTGAGAAAAATATGAAATAGTAATTAAGCATATGGAAAAAATCCATGAAATTGGAATCTCTGTGCAGTCACTATGTTAACAATGTAACAGTTTGTAAAACACAGCATCCTGGGAAACAAATAGACCGACCTTCCTGGTCCTGGTGTTGAATGTGTACTCTGCAAACCCTTTGGTATATGCTATCACGTTGCCTGCAGACAGCCCTTTGAGAAAAGAATGGTAAAGAAACACAGTCAACATTTTCTGGCTAAATGATAACTGACTGGATCCTGGATGGTTGAATAGCTGGGAAAAGAATCAGTAGATCAAGAAAACAATATAAAGCATCTTAGGGCACAGCACCTTTAGCAGCGTGAGGCCAAGGGAGCTCATTTTAAATCCGATCACATTACAAGTTTAAAGATATCAGGCTAGGGCAGAAAGGTCCAAGAAAGAAAAAGACCCAAAAAACAAAAACAAACAGCAACAACAAAAAATAAAAACAAATGAGTTATGTCTTAATTGTGGGCACGAATGTCAGGACATAGACATGGCTCAGTGGGTCAAATATTGAGTTCAGATCCCAAGATCTATGTAAAAATCTGGAGTCCTTACCAGCACCTGTAAACCAGCCCAGGGGAATCAGACAGTCTGGACCTTTAGGCTGCATGGCCAGCAGCCTAGTGTAAGTTAGCTCCAGACTGGTAAGAGGCTCAGCCTCTGTAATAGTAAATAGTAATAATAAGTGTGAAGGGTGATTGACATCAACTTCTAGGATTTGCTTACACACATAGGGGTGAGTGCATACACACACGCTCACACACACATACATGCCCACACTTAGGCACCAGGGCACACACATAGCCCAGCACCATAAGTATTTTGTGTTTGGAGGCGGGGGAGGGGCGGGGGCGGGGATGGGGGGAGTAGCACATAACTCTTGGAGTAAGCACACACTAGCCCCCTTCACTCATCGACTTCTGTTCATTCTCTCATAATATGCTCATTTGCAAGGCTGCATTCCTTTGATCCCTCAGACAGGTGTGGCTGTCCACACCTGACACATCATCTCTTTGTTGGCAGAGTGGCAGGGACTATATGATAAGCTTCTGACAAGGAGGCCTCTGAGGGGGTGGGGGGAACCACATCTGCAAGCATGGCCGTTTGCCTGCCTTTGACCCCTGACAAGGATTTGAACTGCAGCTTCAGAGTGTCTGTCTCCTACATTTTGATCAGAAGTTGCACACTTGACCTCTGACCTCCATGTCATCTCTGACTCCAACTCCCAACTTGGCTTGGATTATCCCAAACCATCTGTAATCCCCCTGGGGTCTGCAAAAGCTCCCCTACTCACTCCAATCAGCTGTTGCTCTCTTTGTTCTCTCTGTGACCTGGCCCTGACAACTGAAACCTCCCCAGCTCCTAACAATAGGGGGCCTCTCCACAGGGCTGGTGCCATCTTTGATCGATTGCTAATAATTATTGTTATGAGTGTCCATTTCTCAAGACGTTAGCCATGGTGCTGCATTCATTGTTCCGTTGATGTTGAAGGACCACATGAGAAGGGTGCTATTGATCCCTGTTTTGGGAAATTAAGAAACTGATGTTCAGCCAATGGAAAGTTATTTCAAGTTCACACTGCTCAGAATGACCAGATTTAAGGTCGCCCTGCATTTTCTGTTTACTGAAGAATCTTCACTTAAGGCACCAGGACATGCATGCGGACTTGGGAATAAAATGAATTTATGGTAAACAAGGGAAAAAACGTGATTGTTTTCATTTTTAATGTTTAACTATGTCTTTTCCTCAGTACACAGTTCAATTCATGGTCAGACTTTAAATTCCTTTCAGCTCTACTTCTTGTCTAACCCCAGTGGTAATAGCTGTGAGTTGGAACGTGTGTGCGCGTGTGATGTGCACCCGGCAGCCATTAGTTTTTGGAAACAGGGTCACCCACTCTGGAACTCAGAGTAGATGAGGTTGGTTGGCCAGAGAAGACCCCCCCTACGCCCTCCCACCCCCGCAGGAGTGGAGAGAATTTGCCACCTCTGCCTCCTTGGAGGTAGAATAACCTGGAGCCACCATACTCAGCGTTTCTAACACGGGCTCTTGGGATTGAATTGAACCATAGGCGCTCCTACAATAGCAAGCTCCATGCAGCTTTGAGAGGCTGGAGCAGGTGGAAGGTGGCAGTTCTTCACCTCGTCCCTGACACTCGGTTTAGGACATTAGTGGAAATGTCTGGTATTTACCTGCACAAGTTAAACATGCTTTGGAGTTGATGCCCAGGAGATTTGGAATGGAAACCATTGAGTGTGCTTTATCCAGAGAGCAGATGGCTCTGAAAGGCACCCTGTAGAGCAGAGCGCTCTGAAAGAGACCCTCTGGGGCAGATTGCTTTGAAAGGCACCCTCTGGGGCAGAGAACCTTGCAAAGCACCCTCTGGGCATCTGCAAAAGACACTGCAGCAAGTTCTGGTTCCTCCCAACGCAGGCAGCTAGAGAAGCCTATCTCTCCCTCCCAGAATCTCTGATTTCATTTCCCTTCCCTAGTCTCTTATATCTGCTCCGTGGGAATGTGGGGGATCACGTTTCCAAACTGACAACAGGGGATCAACCGCTCCCTTTGAGATGTTTCAAGACTTTCTTGGGTTTTCATGCTGTAAGACAACACCGTGACCAAAAGCAACTTGGAAAGGAAAGAGTTTATTTCAGCTCAAAGCTTACAGTCCATCATGAAGGGCCAGCCGAACAGGGACTCAAGGCAGGCACCTCCAGGCAGGAACTGACACAGAAGCCATGGACAAATGCTGCTTACTGGCTTGTTCAACCTGCTTTCTTATACATGCCAGGACTACCTGCCTAGAGTTGGTACCATCCCTAGTGAGCTGGGTCCCCTCACATCAATCATTAATCAAGAACATGCCCTACAGACTTTCTTGCAGGCAGTTAGAACCCTACTTCTACTTCTAGTTCAGGAATTAGGAAATGTAATTAATTAGTTCAGAGAGAAAGAGCCATAGGAAAGACCCAGGTATGGTGATTCCAAATTCAGCGCTCCTTCTATGAAAGATTAGCTTTTCTGTTTCTTCCTTTATAACTATTTGTGAGACAGAAACTCCAACCCAAGCAGTTAACCCAACAGGAAACAACCTGTCAGTGTGAACCACCCATTCTCAGTCTGTGCTTTGTCATCGTGAACACCCAGGCGCATCCTCCTTAAAAATGAAAAATGCCTTTCATAAGACGACCGTTTTGTTCTGCCCCACGGTGTGTTCCAGTCGACGCCGTGGCGTTCGCTATTTTTCTTTTAGATCTTCTGGCTTCTGGTTAAGGCTGTGACAATGACCTGAGTCCCTTTGTGTTCTCATGCTGCAATTTATTCTCAGGCTTCTCCCTTCTGTTTTATTATTAAAATTTTTAGCTTCTACTTTTGAAGTGACCCACCACCCGTTATAGGAGTTTTAAAATATGGACATCAATATCTTCCCATTGAAAAAAATGTACCCTTACTTCTATAAAAGGTGATAGATTGCAATGATGTGCTAAATTTACCTTACAGGCAGCTTAAAAACAAACCAAAAGAAAACAACACTAACTTTCCTGATAAATGACATACCTGTTTAGACAGAGAGAAGAAGAGGAACAGAGACATGTAAATTCCTTTTGTAGCACTGCGAATACTTTGATCAGCCTTCTTTTCCTTCCTATTTCCTCCATCTCTGGACTTCTAAGCCTCCAAATGCAGGATTAGAATTCTAGGTGATAGAGTGAGCTGATCTCCTCAGATGCTGAGGCAGCGGGTTTACCGCTATACTTCAAAGGCAGCAATCCCAAACGGATGCCCGAGGTGATTCATTTTTATTTGGGTAACGGAGAACTCGAGCTGAGCTAAATGACAGATATAAAAGGACCATGCAGCGACCATGTAAATAAGCAGCTCCCCCGCCAGACACCAGGACAAAGAACTGTGTCAGCTGATGCTCAAATCTCATTAGACTACCACACAATCTTCTCTGGTACAGGACGAAATAATTCATATAAACATGTAGAGAGGAATAGAAAAACGAAGCACCCAAAAAAATCTTCAACGGTTTATTGTTTAACCATCTCATCTTCAAAGATAACTGCTAACGAACGATGTCTGATTCACTTGTCTGAGCCACTTGACAACACTAATAACCAGCTCAGCTCATGGGCCCCGGTTGGAGCTGACCTCACTCAGCACAACCAATTGTTCCTAATTGAGTTTTGTGGATGGGGCTCCAGGGTTTGGTACTTGCTGCAGATACTGGTTGTGCCCCTCGTTCCCAGCTGGCTTTGTCCATTCTGACTCTCATTTCTTCTAGCAACCGGGCTGCAGGAGTGAGGGAGAATGGAGAATTACCGACCATCCTGACTGGGAACATGTCTCACCTCTGGGTAGGGTTCTGTTTGCCCTGAGAGACAGAAGTTAAAATAGCCTCTCTTGTTAAAGGTTAGTGTTGGTGCATTTAATCACATCCAGTGCGCACACACACACACACACACACACACACCACGGGTAGGGAGACTTGGGCCAAGTGTCATTAAAACCTTGTACTTTAAAAAGCTATTATCTTCAAGATGCTTATACAAAACATCAACAAATGCGGGAAACATAACACCCCATATAAACAATAATGCAGATTATAAATTCACACAGTTCTCAGAACAAGAAACATGAATGCTCAGTAAAGATGACCAAGTGCTTTAGTAACCAGGCTAAAGTTGAAGGAATTACAGTAGAGAGCTATCAGGGGTGTGTGTGTGTGTGTGTGTGTGTGTGTGTGTGTGTGTGTGTGTGTGTGTATTGCCCATTTTGGACAAGCATGTAGGGATAGGTTTTCACTGAAGTACAAATTCAATTCTTCTTTGCTAAATAATCTATAAACTATACTAAAATCTAAAACTAAACACTCTTTTTGGCTTAATGGTTCTATTCAGGAATTTTTTTTTTCAAAATACTAATAAGGATACAAAGAAGTATATCTGCAGGATAGTTGATCTAGCATTATTCTGTTTGTAAGTTAAAATACACATTTGAAATGTTTAATGAATTGTGGCATATTTATGCAATGAAATGCCACACAGTCACTTAAAAGGTAGGGATGATGGCTAAAATAGAGTGTGAAATGAAAAAACAAAAATCAAAAAGAACAAATAAACTTGTTAAATGTCATTTCACACACAAATACAGAGAGAGAGACACACACATGGATGCCATTTTTTACAAGTGAGCACTATATTCAGGAACTCTTAACAGGAAATATTTGGAGCCAGAATTGGCAGGAAGCAGGAATTCTCACTTTTTAATTTTTTCTTAAATGGTTAAATAGTGAGTAAGCTTTGCTTTTGTGAATGTTTTAAAGTTTGTATGTTGCAACCAAATAACCCCAGTGGCCAAAAATGATGCCGAGAGTCTTATTGGAGGTTGTATATATTACCAGAGGTTAATATTCTGCCTGAGACTTGAAGCTATGTATGTGTCTGCCATGTATGTCCATGTGTCTGTACTTAAAGCCATGGTTTGCGTGTTTGCCTATTTTGGTGCATGGTGTCTTTCACATGGCAGTTCATGCTCTGTCACCTGAGACCCGGAGGCCCACAGACACCCATGTGCAGGCTGAGGATGTAGTTCAGTTGGTAGAGTGCTGTTTAGCACGCGGAAGTCCTGAGTTTGATGCCTAGCTTCATATAAACCTGGTATGGGGCCACGCACCTGGAATCCTTGCACTCATTAGGAGAGTTGTGAAGAATGGAAGTTCAAGCTCATTCTCAGCTACATAACAACTTTGAAGCCAGCGTGAGCTAAAGGGAATCATGTCTATAAATAAATAAATGGATGAAAGAGAAAGGGAGGGAGGGAGGGAGGGAAGGAGGAAGGAAGGAAGGAAGGAACAGAGAGAGAGAGAGAGAGAGAGAGAGAGAGAGGAAGAAATAAATCTGCATATAGAATTCACATCATCTGGGTACTTGACCCCAGGAGCCTATATCTGTATTTAATTTTTTAAATTTTCTTGTTCTTCTTGTTCTTCTTCTCCTTCTTGTTGTTGTTGTTGTTGTTGTTCTTCTTCTTCTTCTTCTTCTTCTTCTTTTCCTCTTTTTCGATCTCCTCCTCCTCTTCCTTTTACTCCTCCTCTTCCTCCTCCTTCTTTTACCATCATTTGTATGTGTTTGTGTGTTTATGTGTGCATGTGTGTATATGCATGTGTGTGTGTTTGCATTTTTATGCCAGAGTGTGAATGTTGATGTCAGCTTTTAGGAGTCTGTTCTTTCCTAACACTTTGGGTTCTGTGGGTCAATCTCAGGTCACTAGGGTTGCACAGAAAGTGCCTTTACACTGTGAGACATCCCCTGGGACCTACACTTTCACATTTTCATGTCTTTGTTTTTATGAACATTTGATTAAAGTTTCAAATATAGAAGACAAGCTTCAAAGGACTATTGGTATTGGTGACTTTGTCCAGTAGGAAGAGAGAGAATGAACAGAAGAACAAATAACTGCAGAGAGAAGTTCTCTGAAGACAATAGAGAGCACATACAAGCACCTTGATTATTTTTTAAATGAACTGGGATGGCACCGAGTGCCTTAAGCAAGATGGAAAGTTGCCTATAGACAGTCAAAAAAAATGAGCATTTGAAATATGGAGATGGCGAAATGCTTTCTGTTGCTGTGATGAACTCCATCCTCCAGGGAAGCCTTGGGTAGAACGAGAGGAGGAATGCTGCTTACTAGCTAGCTCCATCTAGCCCCTGTTCAGCCTGCTTTCATATATATCCCAGAACTACCTGCCCAGGAGCGGCAATGCCCACAGTGGACTGGGCACTGTGAATTAACAATCAAGAAAACGTTTCTACAAATCTACTCACAGCCCAATCTGAAGGAGGCCATTCCCTCTTTGAAGTTCCCTCTTCCTAGATATGTGATCAGCTATCACAAAGAAAAAAGTGGGAGATTTAAGTTCTGGCTGGTTTCTGATCAGTAGTTTCAGGAGTTAAATTCTAAATCACCCATATGCTTAGTGTGCTCTGTAAATTAGACTATGGGATGCCCATACAATTCCATTAAGATGTGACTCAAACTGTTCATTGATAGGCTATACAGAAGAGAGAAACACAATAATATGCCTAGTTCACTACATGGGCTGAGAGTCAGAAAGACTGAAGAAGATTGGAAATACAAGTTTGGGGTTGGGCTTGGGTTTTAGAGTTGTGTTGTTGTTGTTGTTGCTGCTGCTGCTGCTGTTGTTGTTGCAAATATCAACAGGCAAAATCAGAGTCCTTGAAAAGAAGATGTTGACAGAGCATTCCAAAAAAAAAATGCATTAAGATGCATTAAAAATCACTTTCAGAAAATTGGAAGAGGGGTTATGTCTCAGGATAGAACCATGTTTTCAGCTAGAGACAGCTATGACAGGATTGTATTCTATAGGGCTGCTGGCTAGCCCCCAGTAAGAGCATTAAGAACCCTCTTGGCTCAGTGACACACAGTGCTTATCAGACAACAGTTATGTGATCATTTTTATAGCCTGGCAGCCTTGACTGCTTTGATAAATAGACTTGCATAACTCTATTGCTGGGAACACCTACTGGGGATATGGCATATCAGAATTACACTGCCGCATCTGCCACTGGCTTGGCTCTTACCACAGCTATCATTTACGAAGCCCTAGCGCTGCACCCTGCAGGTTATTAGCGACTTTTATGTGTGTTAAGTTGTATTACCCCCAGAGAAGATCATTCGTCTGTCAAGCAAGTTCAGAGTTCTAGTAACTAGCCCAGCCACATGGACAAGAACTTCCTACAATAATGGAAGTGTTCTACATCTGGGCCGCCCAATGTGGTAGCCACTTAGCCACCCTACCTACTGAACTCTCTACCCATAGCAAGAGCAAAGAACTTCCATCTTCCGACTTGGGGTTATGTCAATGTAAATTTAAATAGTCACATGTGGCGACCATATTGGCTCAGCACATCTCGTCCTAGTTTACGAAGCTAAGTAGCAATCAGAGTATGGATTCAATTGCACAGTTATCCAAGTCAATATCCTACCATTTATTATTATTATTATTATTATTATTATTATTATTATTATTATTATTATTATTCTCTCATACATTGTATCCCAACCACAGTTTCCCTCCCCTCCTCTCCTCCTAGTTCTTCTGCTCTACTTCCAATCTCCGCCTCCCCCCGCCCGCCCGCCCCAATCCACTTCTTCTTCCTTTCCCCTTCAAAAAAAGGGCAGGCCTCCCAGGAGTACCAAGCAAATGTGGTATATCAAGTTGCAGTAAGAGTAGGCACCTCCTCTCATATTAAGGCTGGACAAAGTAACCCAGTAGGAGAAAAGAAATCTCAAAAGCAGACAAAAGAGTCAGAGACAGCCCCAGCTCCACTATTAGGAGTCCCATAAGAAGACTAAGCTACACACCATGAGGCGTAAGTCAGACTGATTGTCTATTCAGACACTGTGTAACCCTCTGGGCCCAGTTTAGTTGAGTCTGTGATTTTTCTTGTGATTTTTCTTTGGCTCCTGCAATCTTTTCCCCTCATCCACAGAACTCCCGAGCTCCACCTTATGTTTGGCTGTGCTAGGATAAAAGTGGTATAGACATTGTAGGAGTGGCCAACCAATGTCTTGAGACCCATGCCATGAGTGGAAGCCCACCCCTGACACTGCATGGAGGGTCAGGAATCAGAGGTTAGACAGCCCAGAGACCTAGGATGGAAATAAACATGATGGGGGGTGTGAAAGGGAAAGGATTTCTCATGATACTATGCTACACTCGCAGACAGGAGACTAACATTATCACCATTAGAGCAACTCCATCCACCAACAGGATGCAGAGATAAGAACCATACTTTAAAGATACCTATTAGGTCTAGATGTGAAGTTCAGTGATATAACACTTGCTGGGCATGTGCCAGGTCCTGGGTTCTATCATTGGTACTGAGAGAAAGTTGGGGTGGGAGAAGAAGGCAAGGTAGGAAGAGGATGAGGGGAAAGAGGAGAAGGAAGAGGAGGGAGAGGAGGAGAAAAAGGAAGAACGGAAGGGTAGAAGGGATAGTTCTAGTTGCCGTATCCAGAAGGATGTGAGGAGCATGTACCATTAAAGCTTTTCAGTTACTGCAACTTTCAGGTACTTTCAGCATCTAGAAGGGCCCTGAACGCTGGTGCCCTTAGCAACTGTCACTGCGTACAGTGTCTGCTCATGTGTTCTCACCTACTGTGAAGTTTTTGCTTTCGAACTGTCTGATTAAGCCCAGTAAAGCAGCCACATGTAGAGGGGTGGAGCAGAATCAATAGGAAAGCTATGGGCTGTGGATATTTTCAATTTGTCCCTGCAGACCTGTTAACTGTTCATTGTTGCTGTTCTGATCTTGCAGCCTGCCTCACTGGGCTTTCTTGACTGTTGGCTTTCTAGAAGGGCAGACCAACGGAAGCCCTTAGTGGGAACCCCCACAGTAGGAAGAGAAGCCCTGCAGCTCTCCCAGCTCAGTACTTGCCTGGCCATAGTTTGACAATGCCAACAGGAGTCTGTTTCAGAATACAGCTGGCCAGTGACACCTTTCCCAGTACAGGTCCCACCATGTCCCAGAACCTTCTCCCCCTCTTCCTTCCCCTACCACTCCCCCACTGAGAAGTCAGAACAGCTTCCCATGGCCACCAGACCTAAGTGCTTCCAGACTAACCATTCTTACTCACTCACTCACTCACCCATTCCACCATTTTTTTTCTACATGACCAAATAAATACACTGGGGACTCTGGTTAGATTCCAAAATGTCCCCCACAAGTTAATATGCTCACCTCCTGCTCCTCGGCTTCCACCATCTTGGAAGGCTATGGAACCTTTAGAAGGTGAGTTCCTGGATGCCAGAAGTAGGTCACTGGATCAAAGGCTTTGTTCCACTCTGGCCCCTGCCTTTGTGCCTCAACCTCTTGCTCCCATCACCACAGACAGTACCATTCCTATTACTGTGCCTTCCTTCTACGATGGCCTGAAGTCTTGCTATGAGCCCAAACAGACCTTTTCTCCCTCAAGCTGTCTCTGTCAGACATGTTGATCATAGCACACAAAAGTCACTGACACTCACTATTGGATGAGGCATAATCATAGCTCATCTTTGAAAATAAAAAGTATTCATTGTTTTGTAGGAGCTAAAAATAAATACATGAATGGTGTTTCATTGAGCAGTTATCACAAATTTTGCCAACACACACAGGGATAAAAAAAAAACAGCAGCATACTGCAAACCATCTGTTGCAGTGGTTCTCAGCCTTCCTAATGCTGCAACCCTTTAATATAGTTCCTCATGTTGTGGTGACCACCCACCCCCAATCATGAAATTATTTTCATTGCTACTTCATAACTGTAATTTTCTACTGTTGTGAATGGGTAAATACCTGATATGTCTAATGGTCTTAGGTGACCCCTGTGAAAGGGAGGCTTTTCACCCCAAAGGGTCAAAATCCACAGGTTGGGAACCACTGGTCTATAAGACTGCACTGAAGAAGGAATGTTTGGTGTGCTGGACTTAGTTTCATATGAAAGGATACAAAGGATAGCGATAAACAGGAACATTCATTGAAGTACTAACTTCTACATAAAAATTGGGACAAAATCATATCTAGTTTACAATACTGTTTTCTGTAGGAAATTATGTATCCATTTAAAACAATGAGGAGAGGAAGGGAGATGGTTCAGTGGGTAAAAGGGTTTGCTACATAGGCAGCATAACCTTTGTTCTTCTGAAGTTTAATCCCAGCACTCCTAAGGAGAGATGGGAGATAGCCAGAAGCTTATGGATCAGCCAGCCTGGAATACACTGCTGCAGCAGAAACCACAAGAGAGCCCCCCCCCCATTGATAAGGTAGAAGTCTAGAACAGAATCCTTTTTTGGGGGGGGGGGACAGGATTTATCTGTGTAGCCCTAGCTGTCCTGGATTTCACTCTATAGACCAGGCTGGCCTCAAACTCAGAGATCTGCCTGCATCTGCCTCCCAAGTACTGAGATTAAAGGCATGGGCCACCACTGCCCAGCTTCTCAGAAGGTGCCCTCTGATCTCACAGGTGCAGCACTAAGGCAGGTATATGCAGACATTCACACACAAACACACATGCACTCACACATGCACACACACATGCACATGCACAGACACACAGAGGCACACACACAGAGAAATACACATACACACACATCAATAATTATTCAGAAAAATGTTTCTATGGAATGAAAAATATTGAGCAGCTGTGGTGACACATTCCTGCAACCCATGCCCTGGGAGGCTGAGGCAGGAAGAGCATGAATTTAAGGCAGTGTGGGCTGCATAACGAGATGCTGCCTCCAGAAACAAAATCCAAACAAGGAATTGTAAAACAGCTTTTAGTGTCAAATGGCAAGATGTCCCTTGACATGTGTCTGTGTGGATTATCCTAGCATGATTATAAAGGTGTGCATATAACACATTCCAATGTTTCTACACAGTGGGGTGGGAATGCCTGTATCCTACCCATATTTATTGAGTACCAGCTAGTGAGTGATTCTTCTTGGCTTGTAAATTCAGCAAGAATAAAACAGACATAGCTGGGTGTGGTGGCACACGACTTTAATCCCAGCACTCAGGAGGCAGAGGCAGGCCGATTTCTGAGTTCGAGGCCAGCCTGGTCTACAAAGTGAGTTCCAGGATAGCCAGAGCTATACAGAGAAACCCTGTCTCGAAAAACCAAAAAAATAAATAAATAAATAAATAAAACAGACATGATGTCTCCATTCCTGAGAGCTTGCAACCCACTGGGAGGAGGCAGGTAACAAATGAGTCCGAGTCTGTGTATAGATTGTAGGAGATAAGATGTGCTAGAGTTCCCATGAACTGACCTGGGGAAAAGCATTTCGGGAAGTGCCATTAGAAGAGGCAAGAGCTTTGGGCAGAAATGTGCCTGATGTTTTCATTGTGTGAAATATTTTCTGGAGAGACATGACACAAATTCTTGCGCGTGTCCGACTCGACCAGCAAGAACGACGCTGCAACAGGATCCTTCTGCACACGTTTATTGGGAGAGCTTGATTGTAGAGGCGAATAGACCCCGAGCCCAGCACTGGTGCTGCTTTATATAGGCCTAGGAGAGGCGTGTCTCACACCCGGATTGGTTGTGCTTTGGTTGATGCTTACCACCTCATTTGCATGCCTGCATCTGATTAATTTCTCTCTCATCTGATTGGTTAACTTCTCTCTCATCTGATTGGTTAACTTTTCTCTCATCTGATTGGTTAACTTCTCTCTCATCTGATTGGTCAATTTTGGTTAATTCTCAAAACCTCATCTTGGCAAAAAACTTTCCTGCCTATGTATGCGTGGTGGCCAGCAGAAGCCTGTGCCACTCTGCAACGGCACATGTGGCTTCCCACAACAAATGTCTGTTACTAGATAGGGAAATAATCCAAGGTAAGGAAATGAAGACAGACTTAAGCAATCATGTCAAAGTCCAATTGGTGAGCCAAAGAGTTTATTGGTTATATACACGGGAACACAGAAAAGCAGTAACTTTCAGAAGCAAGGACCATTCACAAGCAACTTGCAAAGCTGAAAAGCCCACCCCAACAAGAATGACAACACACAAAAACTGCAAGCTTTGGGCTCACCGTGAGTGATAGACGGGAGGCTGTACCAGTCAGAGAGCGCCACATGGATGACAGACAGGAAGCTCAACTAGTCAGACTCTTCTACGTGCTTGGCCTCAGTAGTCTGTTCCTGGCAACTTGGCTGGTTTTGTTTTTATATGCTGGGGTTTGAGGCAGGGGTGCCTTGGGGAATCATGTGTGTTTTAGCTTTACCGGACAAGAAGTCTCATGAGCCTTCCCTCTTTCTCCAGGATAGAAAAGATAAACATTGTTACACAAAATTATTAACCAGCTGAAGCTGTGGGACAGGGAGGCGCTAAAGTGTTTCCCTTTGAGAAGGTTTTCCATTTTGGTTTTGTATACCAATTATTATTTGAGCAAATAAAATAGCTGCACACATACTTCTTAAAATTTTTAACTGACTTAGTTCCCCTGCCCCCCTCCCCCTCAAAGAATCAGAAAAACGAGACTAGAGAACTATCTAATGCATGCTACGAAATTAAACAGACTTTTTCAAATGGACCGAGTCCAGAGGAAGCAAAGCTTAGGGAATTCTGGTGACATTTGCACATTGACATTGCAGGGTTGTTCTGAGCGTCAAAGCTAATCTCACTGCCCTGGGTGAAGTGTCAGCTCTGTTTTAAATGACTGCTATAACAACGACAGCCCCTCACAGGCTGCTCTCAGCAATCCTCCTGCCCAGGCACTACAGCCTCTGACAGCAGACACACATTGCGTTTCTTCAAGCTCAGGGTTTTTATATATGAGACGATTGATGAGGTGTCACCACCATGACTCATTGCCCAACTAGCAGTCTTAAGAGAAGCTAAGATGCCCCAAAGCAAGTTGTTAGAAGAACTAGGCCATAGGACTTGTATATACCCCATTCAACATGTAATTGCCTATTCAAAAGAAGTCCTTTTGGGCTCCCCAGAAGTCCTTTTGGGCTCCTGGGGAGAAAGACAGTCAAAGCTCACTGTGGAATGACATGGATAGGATGATCCAGGGGTTTCCTTCTATCTGCACCGACTTTTTATTCACCTTCACTCCAAGAGTCTTTTTAAGAAGCATCAGCCATCTCTCCCCTTCATATTCCCTTTCCTCTGTTTCCCAGTGTATACATCTATGTACCTTCATATTTTCCCTACTAAGTTACCAGTTCAGGCTGGCACCTCCCTCACTATGTGGTCTCCTTCCCGTCTTCTCTAGCTTTCCTTTCTTCTAAGAGTGTCTGTGATGGTTGAATGAAAATGGCCCCCATAGGCTCATAGGGAGTGGCACTATCAGGAGGTGTGGTCCCGTTGCAGTGGATGTAGCCTTGTTGGAGAAAGTGTGTCACTGAGGGAGGTGGGTTTGGGGGTTTCAAACACTCAAGCCAGGCCCAGAATCACTCGCTCCTCCTACTGACTAAAGATCTGAATGTAGCATTCTCAGCTACCCTTCAACATCATGTCTGCATGCATGCCACCCATACATAATTTAAAATGTTTAGGAATGTTTTATGTGAAGCAATCAATAATTAAGTGTGTTGTGTGTGTGTGTATGTATGTGTGTTTCCTTGGCATACATGCCATGGCATGTATGTGGAGGTCAGAGACACCTTTGTGGAGTCAGTTCTCTCCCTCTATCATGTCGCACCCAGGGATTAACTCAGGTTGTTAGCCTTGGAGGCAGGCACCTTTACTCACTGAGCCACCTTGCTAGTCGTAACAATGTCTTTATTTTTTTTAAAAGATTTATTTATCATTATAGGTTTATTTATTATTATATCTAAGTACACGGTAGCTGTCTTCAGACACACCAGAAGAGGGTTTCAGATCTCATTATAGATGGTTGTGAGCCACCATGCTATTGCTGGGATTTGAACTCCAGACCTTCAGAAGAGCATTCAGTGCTCTTAACCTCTGAGCCATGTCTCCAGCCCCTAACAATGTCTTTAAATAAGACTGAAATATACACTTGTTTCTAGGGTGGACTCGTGGCTTGCTTTCATTTGTTCTACTACTTCTATGGGTTGTAAAATAAATGGAAACAAAACAGCTTTGCCTGTTTCATAGTCTACCTCTCTTCCATTCGTGGTTGCAAGAAGTTAGGTGAGTTAAGAGTTCTCAGGGGCGCGGGGGCCAGAAAAGGTGAATGTTCATCTTTGCCATAAGAATTTCTGTAGTTCTTACAGTCTGTGGTTACAGATTATAAATGGAGAAACCCTAGACTATCAACAAAAATGAGAGCACATGCCTTTCTTTGTCTTATTTCACCTATGATTGATTTACTGGGAGGGGATACTTCTTGCTTAACTACATTGTTGCTCAACACAACACCTACTAAATGTCTGGCGTTGAGGTTAAAAAATGAAATGGGAAAAATAGTATAGGGGAAAAAAACAAATAGTAAAATATTTAAATACTTTTTAAACAATCTTAGTGCCTGTGGAAATGCAGTTACTAAAGTTTTATCTTCTTGTCCAAATTCTTTGCAGATTGAATTTAGTGTTTTCTTTTGTTTCATGTTTTAAGAGAGAATCTCACCCTTTTGCTTAGGCTGGCCCAGAACTCCTGGGTTCAAATCATCTCCTTGCCTTAACTTCTAAAATATTGGGATTAAAAGCATCCATAACTGTACCTAACTAGTTGGTCTGGTTTTGAATGGTTTCTTTTTTGACTGTACAGGCACGAGACATGTAAGTTTTAATTTTTAACTTATATTTGAGTAAGACCAGAGGAAGCATGCCACACAAACTTTCCTGACCATTAATTGCTGTCTGCATCTCCTCACAAACTTGCATTAGATTATTGACTTCCTTTACCTTGGAAGGAAGGCCTGAAAACTTTGTTTCTTCTAAGACAAAACAGTGTGGAGTGGAAGCAGTTCAAAGCCAAAACCAAATCCCCAAGAGTAGCTCCCAGCTGAATCCTCTACAGGACCAGCCAGAGCCTCAGCAGTCAGTCAGGGACCAGGGCCATTTCTGACTTCACATTTCTTTTCTTTGTTTTGTTTTTTAAAGAATAGAAATATTTTTAGGTAGTATTGGTTTAAAGATGATATGGTACTGGTTAGACTCTGTATATTCATTATCAACATATTGAGTATGAAAATTAGTTGAAAAGAGACTAAGTCAAACTATTCGTGTAGTCCACTAAGGATGAAGTGGATTGTAGATCCTGAGCCTGGTAGACAAGTTGGCCCTGACATTGCTTGGGAACTTAATGGAACACATGGTTAGGTCTTTCCCTAGACTTTCTGAAGCAGAAATTCATCACTGTATGTGCTGACAAGCCCTCGAGCTGTCTGGAAAAGAAGTTTAAGAAGTTGTTTGGGAAATTCTGGTATGGGAAATTCAAAGCAAGACAGGTAAAACCTGAGCCTTCAGAAATTGAAAATCCCCTCAAGCACTCCAGATTTTCTCACAAGACAGACAAGCAACCTTGACTGCCCCAGGTCTGCTCCAGAGGTCAGACGTCACCATCCTCTTAACTCAACTTGGTTCTGAAAAGCAACATTATATAATGCCCCTTACCCACTCAATCTTTAAATAACTTTGTAGTAGTAAATTTTGTCTTGGGAGAGAAAAAGTTCTATGCATATTCTATATTTGAATTAGTTTACAAATAAACTGTGACATGGATATTTCAAAAAAAGTCACTGTGCATGCACAGTCACACAATGAAAACTACAGCTTTGGGCTGGTGAGATGGCTCAGTGGGTAAGAGCACCCGACTGCTCTTCCGAAGGTCCAGAGTTCAAATCCCAGCAACCACATGGTGGCTCACAACCATCCGTAACGAGATCTGGCGCCCTCTTCTGGAGTGTCTGAAGTCAGCTACAGTGTACTTACATATAATAAATAAATAAATCTTTAAAAAAAAAAAAAAAAAGACGTGTGCCACCACTGTTTTTAAAAAAAAAAAAAAAAAAAAGAAAACTACAGCTTTATGAAGTTGGAGTGCCCCATTGTTGACAATATATAACAGGAAGAGATGGGGATCTAAAAAGATCAGTAACGAAGTTTTTCTGTCTTCAGTAGTTGTTAAGTACACACATATTACAATTGACTTAGAAATGGGCATCAGGAAGACTGGCTTTTAGTATGAAATGGTAGAAGGTAAGTGACGTGTGACTCCACAGAAAATTGTCATTATAGGTGGGGATGAGGGTATGAAGTGGAAACTTCTAGTTTCTTTGGAAAGCTAGTTATGCCAAATGTTATTTTGCTGGGACAGACAAGTCAAAGGATGTCTTGCTAGAGCAAACAAGTGAAAGACTGTTTTCCTGAAGCAGATTTAGATGAAAGGGTGTTTGGATATAGCAAACATGTGAAGGGACGCTTGATGAAGGAGTATAAGTATGACCCCACAGACTAGTGGGAAACAAGCACTGAGCATTGGTTTGGTTTGCTTTGCCGCGCTATTCTTCACTAAAGACACGCATGTATTGGTTCACCTTACATAGTGTTGTAGAGCTCAACTTGCAGTAGCGCTGCCATTGAGAGAATCTCAACCAAGAACTGCTTGTGAAGTTCCTGCAGCAGCTTGCTGCTTCTGTGACGTAGCCCTAGGCCATGAGAAAGCCTGATGGTTTCCTAAGGATTAACCAGGTTGCTGGTTCGTGCCTGGTGTCTGCTTGCTGAAAGGACTGGACTGTAGCTGCTGGTTTATGACTATTATCTGCCTGTCTAGAGGATGGGTCTGCAGCTGCTGAATCCCATTTGGTGTTTGCTATAGGACTGAACTGCTGAGAAAGAAGACCAAG
Source organism: Mus caroli (assembly GCF_978045245.1). Taxonomy (NCBI): domain Eukaryota; kingdom Metazoa; phylum Chordata; class Mammalia; order Rodentia; family Muridae; genus Mus; species Mus caroli. The sequence goes on from NW_028227264.1 coordinate 96,064,406, forward strand.
CACACCCCCCCACACACACCAAAGAACTATTGCTAACAGGCCCACTGCCCCCACATCCTAATAACTTTTCTCTTCCACTTCCCCTGCTGGATGGTGGGCTAGAGGAGAGGTTGCAAAAAGGTTATATAAAAAGAAGGTTGCAAAAAAATTTACGCCTAGTGTGCTTCATGATGCATGTGGGGGAATGACAGAGAGGGTAGACCTTGGGGAAGGTAGACTTTGTGTCTTCATATGCAGCATGGTTCACCTGGGTGCTATTTTCTGCATTCGCCTAGTTTTTCCCTCGATGGAAATCATGCATAAGCAAATACAAGTTTGTATTATGCTCAAGTTGTCCCTAGATGTAATCTATGCGTATTCACAAGCAAGCACTGCAGAAGAGCTGTGTATGCAGCTATAGCTCAGGATACAGATTCTAGGCAGCAGGATTACTCCTGCATCCGAACACTGATGTCTGTTCACTCTGTGAGTTCAATATCTATTTTTTATGCAACATTAAGCATGATTGGATGAACAAGAGGCAGCTTTATAAGCTCATGCAGGATCAATTTTATCAAGAGCAATAGTGCACTGCTCAAATGTGATCCTAGGAGATGAACTTCCATGCTCGCTGTAATTTTGATAAGTATCTACATCCACTAATTCGATGGAGGGGTGATTAGATTTCTCATGTTTTTCTTTAGTTTTCCACACTGGAAAAACACAATGAAGTCACATTTTAAAATTTATTTTAAAATTAAGACTGGAGCGCTACTGATAGGAGGAAGTGGATGTTCCCAGGGTCTCCTGGTTAACAGTGATCATTGGGCTTTTCATTTCTTGGTTTAAGATACCAAGCATAGGCAGGCCTTGTTTTGTGTGGTTTTTAATATACAGGAATCCTAGTCGCAATGACTCAGTTAAGTAATACCAGTCCCTTTACAGCATGGTTCATGTTTTTAATTACCATGACCTATTAGCTGTAAATAACTGTATAAAGTTCAAACTTTATCACCAGCATTTCGGTCCCCAAATCACTGTGTAAATCTCAGACGCACAGACTCTGATCAGAACATTTGATGTTTGTCAGGGAGTGGCTGCTGAACAAATTATTCAGTTCACAAAGAGACAGCAAAATATGTAGTTATGCTGTCTTCTCGTCAGCCAGAGACCAAGCCACATGATTTTGACAAAAATGGATAAATGAGAAAGGGGATTGGCCAACCGGAGGGGAAAGGCACCAACACACAGCGGTGAGTGTGAGAACAGGCAGCGGTGAGTGTGAGAACAGGCAATGGTGAGTGTGAGAACAGGCAGCGGTGAGTGTGAGAACAGGCAGCGGTGAGTGTGAGAACAGACAGCAGTGCGTGTGAGAACAGACAGCAGTGAGTGTGAGAACAGACAGCAGTGAGTGTGAGAACAGGCAGCGGTGAGTGTGAGAACAGGCAGCGGTTGAGTGTGAGAACAGGCAGCGGTGAGTGTGAGAACAGGCAGCGGTGAGTGTGAGAACAGACAGCAGTGAGTGTGAGAACAGGCAGCGGTGAGTGTGAGAACAGGCAGCGGTGAGTGTGAGAACAGGCAATGGTGAGTGTGAGAACAGGCAGCGGTGAGTGTGAGAACAGGCAGCGGTGAGTGTGAGAACAGACAGCAGTGCGTGTGAGAACAGACAGCAGTGAGTGTGAGAACAGACAGCAGTGAGTGTGAGAACAGGCAGCGGTGAGTGTGAGAACAGGCAGCGGTGAGTGTGAGAACAGGCAGCGGTGAGTGTGAAAGAGTGCTCTGTGAAGTCAGTGGAACGGGAGTTGCAGGATCCACAGCTGACTCAGGGGACTAAGTGAAAGTAACTTATCATCATGAGTGAGGAAGTGTTTGTTATACACATGCACGCACACACATACAGATAGATGATATCAGCACTAGAGAAACTACATTAAAGAAACTCTAGAAGAGGGAGACTCTCCCCAGTAATGACTTGATTATCTAGTACCAAGTGGTCAGCCCTAAAACCATACATACATGCACATGTGCACACTCACACACACACAAGCACATGCAGATAGATAATAGATGATAGGTCAAGAGAGAGAGAGATACATATTAGCAACACTAAGTGAACTTAGCAAGCTATACTGATATATCTATATTGTTACATATATATGTAACAATAAAAATTAAAGAAAACAAGATCAACCTTGGGGATATTGCAGGATATTGAATGCAAAGAATAAAGTGCTAGACACAAGGACAAAGAGCCATGTGATTCTGAAGTGAGGCAGAGAAAGGCTCTGCCTACAAAGCGTAGGTTACACAGTGAGAACCAGATAGATGCTATGCAAGTGACTCTTGGTAAATAACCTCATCAAGAAGTAAGACTTCTGGTTCTGTGTCTCTAATGTTTTAAATCACACTACAGTAAATAAAGATCCACTTTTTGTACTTTTCCATACATTTCTAACCCACAAAAAGAAGAAAGTTATACTATGTTAATGTCACACTAATGTTAATCTAACACTAACAATAGTGTTTACACAGGAAGTTTCAAAGGACACGTAATTATCAAAGCTTTTCCACTGACGGTTTTGTGTGTGAGAGCGCTGTGTTCACAGTCACATGTGTGTGTGCGTAAGCATGCGTGCAGAGGCCAGGGGTTCACATCTGGTGTCTTCCTTGATCTCTCCCCCACTCCATTTTTTTAAGAGTTATTTTATTTTATTAGCAGGAGCGATGTGCTCACATGTATGTCTGTGGACCATGTGTGTGCTCATTGCTGGCTGAGTTCAGGAGAAGACATTCAAACCCCTGGAACTAGAGTTATGGTCAGTTGTGAATCACCATGCAGACGCTGAAAACTGAACATGGGTCCTTTGCAAAACCGACATCTGCTTGTAACTTGCTGAGCTGAGCCATCTCTCCCAACTCCTGCTCTACTCTTTTGAGACAGGGCCTCTTGTTGAACCTGGAACACACGATTTCTGGTAGCCTAACTGGTCACTGAGCGCCTAGGCTTAGGCTCTATATACCACCACTCTCCAGTCATTCCCATGGTTTTAGGTGGATCCAAATGTGAGTTCCTATGCTTTCACAGCAAGCTTTTTACTGACTAACCCATCTCCCTAGCCCCTTTGCATTGATGAGTATGATACCTGTGTGTATTTCAGCTTATTCTGTGCTATATTTTTTAACTGTCCCCCAAAGGCCCACAGTTGTTAAATGTTTTAATTACTGGACTAGAGATACTACTCCGTGGTTCAAAGCACTGTCTGATACTTCAGAGCAGATGGGTTTGATGGCTATTTACAACCATCTGTACCTTTAGCCCTAGGGGATCTGGTACCCTCTTCTGGCATCCAGGAGCACCAGGCATTCAGATGGTATACAAGTATACATGCAGGCAAAACACCCACACTCATAACATAAAATTAAGTATTGGTCCCAGCCTCTGGGGCTGTTGGGAAGTGGTAGAGCCTTTAAGAGGCAGTGCCTAATGGAAGGAAGTTAGGTCATGAGGATGTGTTTATGCAAGGGACTTTAGAACTCCGGTGTCATCCCTCTATGTGGTTTTTTTGGTGGTTTGAGGAGAAGTGTTTCCTGATTTTTGTGAGTATTTTGTTTTGTTTCTAGTTTTTAATTCTTTTAAAGATTAATTATGTTTAAGTATGAGTATGGGGAGGGGGTTATATATGAGAGTGCAAATGTTCACGGAGACTACAGAGGTGTAACATCTTAGAACTAAAGTTATATGTGAGCCACCTAATGTGGGTACTGGGAACTGAACTCAGGTCCTCTGCAAGAGCGGTAAGCATTCATAACTGCTGAGCCGTCTTTTCTGACTATTTTGTTTTGTTCTGTTTTGTTTTTTACATAAAGCCCAAATTGTGGAATTCTCCTGCCTCAGCCTCCCAAGTGTTAGCATTATAAGGATTTACCAATACATCTGGATTCATATTCATTCATTCATTCATTCATTCGTTCGTTCATTCATTCTCTCCCTCCCTCCCTCCCTTCCCACTTCCCTCACTCCCCCTCCCCCTCCCTCCCCCCTCCCTCTCCTTGACTACAATAACATGAGTGTCTTCCCCTGTCACATACACCAGCCATAAAAGCTGCTCACTACACAATGCAAAGCTACAGGCAAAACACTTAATGACCGAGACCTCCTTCCTCCTTGAGTTTCATGGGTATTTGTCACAGCAAGAGTAAGCACTTTTATCACCCACATAACTGTGTCAGGTGAGCGGCTCTGGGTGCAACCCATGAAAAATAGAAGCTTCCAACTATCAAAAGAAATACTACATGTGGTAAGATGCTAGCTTTTAAAAGTACCATGTTACATTCCGCAGACCCAAAGAAGCTACACAACAAGGAAGGCCCAAATGAGGAAGAGTGAATGTCACTTAGACAGAGAAATAAAATCGTCAGTCTTAAGGCAGATGGAGGGAGGGACCTGGGAGGGAGGGGGTATGTGGAAGGTAATGAGGGATTCAGGATCAGGTGTGGGGAAGGACAGGAGAGATGGCTAGATGGCCATGAAAATGAATGGAAATCTGAAGCTGACAGGGGTGAGGAGGTAGGGGGCTTCTCCAGGATGAGACAGAGATCTGGGATAAGGGTGGTATCCAAGAATCAATTCAGATGACTTTAGCTGTGACTCATACACTGGGGATATTGAACTCTTCAGAGGCCACCTCCTGTAGCCAAACAGGAACCCCTTTGGAGCAATAGAGACAATAACCCACCCATAAAACTTCCAACCCAAAATTTATCCTGTCAACAAAGAGTGTAGGCACAAAGAGCAGAGAATGAGGGAATAATAACTAATAATAACTAATAACTGGCCCAACATGAGACTCATCTCATGGGCAAGCACCAGTCCCTAACACTATTAATGATAGTGTGTTATGCTTGCAGACAGGAGCTTGTTGCCCTGAGAGAGGCTCCACCCACCAGCTCACTCAGAGAGATGCAGACACCCACAGCCAACCAGTGGATGGAGCTTGGAGACTCTTATGGAAGAATAGGAGGAAGGAGTACAGGCCCTAAAGGGGATAGAAACTCCACAGGAAGACCAACAGAGTCACCTAACCTGGATGCTTGGGGCTCTCAAGAGACTCAACCACCAACCAAAGAATATGCACCAGCTGGACCTAGGCCTCCCAGCTGGAGTGTGGGCTATCCCAAAAGCTGTTGCCTGAATGTGGGATATGTTCTTCTTCTAGCTGGGCTGCCTTGTCTGGTGTCAGAGGGAGAGGAAGTGCCTAGCCTTAGAGGGACTTGAAGCGGCAGGGTGGAGGGGACACCCAGAGGAGAAGGAGAGGGGGGATGGTGGAAGGATTGTGGGAGGGGATGACAAGAGGGTAGGGAGTGGGATATAAAGTGAATAAGTAAAAAAAAAAAATTAAAACAAACAAAAACACCCAAAACAACCAAACCAAAAAAAAAGATGGGAGCTTTTCAGAAAACCAGAATAACCATTGTGGTAGTGCTGGTCCCAAAAATCCATCCATCTCTGACATGTAGATGATGACTCGATTTGAACTTCCTGAAGGCAGCCAAGGATGGTGCTGCAGGGGCAGCCTGTGGGCAAGGAAGACCTCTGTTCAGTTATTAGAAATCGTTTCAGTAGCTGCTTGAGGTCTTCAGATGAAGCTAATCAATGAGTACCGAAGTTTTACTGAACATATTTAGTTTAAATGCATTGTCTGATTGTACATAGCTGTTCCCACCTCTGAGGAATGAATAGTGACTGGGAACCAGAGACAGGACTTGGCAGTCAAGAGCACTGGCTGCTCTTCTGGAGGACCTGGGTTTGATTCCCAGCATCCAGATGGCCACTCACAAAACTGTCTCTGAACTCCAGTTTCAGAGGCTCAGATACCAAGACACACATAGGCAATACACCTGTACATGTGAAATGAACACATTTAATTTAAAAAGAGTCATATCTGGCAAAAAAAAAAAAAAAAAAAAAACATAGCAGGCCTTTTTAACATCTCCTCAGCAATTGTGCATGGTTATTGAAATTGGAGAATGAGAATTATAACAAACTTACAAGCTTTAAAGTAATAACGTTTTTCAAATGCTTCATGAGTTTCATGAAATCTGCCTTGCTCTGAGCTTGTTCCTGGAAAAGAAGAACCTGCTGATGTTCACAGCATTACCTTGGAGCAGTGAGCTCCTCTTCCTGTGCCTATAATTTAAGGGCCCACCAGCTCCGTTTTATGAGATGGCCAACCTCATCCCCCTTAATCAGGTGGTGGAAGCAGGACTTTGAGATAGGTTATTAATCAGATTTATGCACAACTGCCATCCACTGTATTTCTAATTGAGTCTTGGTGCTGCCTTTTACGACGAAGTCAAGTTCAATTGGAAAATAATAAACCTTTGGAGAACCAGCTGTGTTCCTCCCGGGAAAGCTTTGCTGTTAGGAAGGAATTCAACACATTTTACTACACCGTGACTGGGACTGTGGAGATTTCTTTCTCAATGGTGTTTACTGTAAGCAAACATTTATGTTCTCTATGATCATGCTGACATTTATCCAAAAAGTAAAAAAGAGGAAGAGAGAGAGAGGGGGGAAAGGAAAATATTTTATTAGTAAATCAGTTGTTTATCCTGTACCAAGAGGAAAAACCAGTTTGACTTTTTCTTCATTTTCTCTTTTCAAGTTGACAACCATTTTTTACTGGGATAAGTTTATTGCCATGTGTTTTGACACTGTGTGGGCAAGCCTTCAGCCAGCATGAGGCTGGGTGTTAGAGAAACCTAAGACTCAAAGCTCATTATTCAAAGACTTCTAAACAACCAGATTTTTATAGTGTGAATGATTGATTGAAATTTGTTGGGATTCCAGAAAAAAAAAAAACCTAAGGCCTCCTCAATGAGAGCAATGCATGATTCGAATACTTGGAAGACAAATAGCAATTCTACAATATGTTTGCTTTACTGGAGGCAATTAAATACAAAATAGCAGAAGTAGCGCATTGCATACAAGAGTGTGGGGAGAATAACAGCCCACGTGACTGGTTTTTGTATGCTCTTGTGGTAACTTCATCTGAGTTGATGGATGTAGAATATTCAGAGAGTTCTCTGGTGAGTGGGGGGGAGGGGAGCACAATTGAACACTGCATTCACATTTTTTTATAGATTTTTTTTTAAAGAAATCAAATTCCAGTTAGGAATTTGGGACTCACTGCAGAAAGCAGTGTCTTTTGGAAATGTTAGATGGCTAAGGTTTGTAACCAACTTGTCTGTCCTATGGGGGGCCATCTTGATATCAATGAGGGTGTTTAGTAACAAACATAATTCAGATGTCAAAACTGATCAAGCCAAGAGGTGGTTTCCTCTCAGTTGATGGAGGTAGCACACTCTTGTACTGGGGATGGAGGTGATCCGGCAAGCTCTCAAGTATCTTTGATATGCAAAATACCTTGTGCCCAGAATATTTTAAGATCTTCCCAGCCACCTCCTGCAGTCTGCCTGCTGCACTCATTTTCAGGATGAGTAAACTCCAATCCAAAGGAAAATAAAGCACCGAACCAGAACACTACATGGAAAACGCAGGCGACGGAGGATGCTAGTATAATATAATTCATTTACTTCTTGAAAACCATGCCAAACATATGAACAAAAATGCAATAACAATTGGAGGCGATTGGGGAGGGGGAATCAATAACAACAGTTTTTGTATGAGTCTTTTCTTCTGGAGAGAAAGGAATCAGACACCAGTATACATTGGGGACTCTATTTGTATGGTTTGTTTTCAAGCTGGAAATTGAGCATATAGACAATCATTACTCTATTCTTTATATATGGCTAAGGTATTATATTGTATATATAATAATATATAATAATGGTGTAAAGATTAAAAACTAGTGAATGGGTCTGGCAAGTTATTGAAAGCTACATGGTTATTAGAGAGGTGGCAGATGTCACTTGATCTGAGCCAGGTGATGCTTAATGTCACAGTCTCTGTTTCTCTTCACACTTCACACCAACTTGACAACACTAGAGCCTGCTTATGAAAGCGGTTCTCTAAGACTGAACGGGTTGGTGGGTCCTAGCTCTACACCTGCACATCACCAAATGGTAGGGAATGAAGAACCAGAAATGAGGCTATGAGCATTCTATACTACAAAGAATAATAATGGCTGGCTGGGTGGTAGCTCAGTTGGTACTGGTTTAGTTTGCTCGTAGCCCTGAATTTGATCTCCAAGATCAAATAAATGTTGTGACACATGTCTGTAATCCCAACATACAGAAGGTAAGGACAGGATGATCAAAGTCAACCTGGGATACATAACAAGTTTAAAAGCTAGCCTGGGATCTGTAAGGTCTAGAGAGAAACAGAGAGTGGGGGGCAGAGAGGCAGAGAAAGAGAAAGAGAGAGAGAGAGAGAGAGAGAGAGAGAGAGAGAGAGAGAGAGAGAGAGAGGCAAAGAAGAGAGAGAGGAACAGAGAGAGATAGAGACAGATACAGAGACAGAGAAACAGACAGAGACAGAGATAGACCACACTGGGGTGCTTCCCTCCTAAGACCACAGTCTTCGCTACCTCTGCCACTGTCTAAGCTCCCCCAACACTGGACTAGCACCTTAGTTCAAAGTTCTCTAACGTATTACCCACATAAAAGCAATCACAAAGTTAAGCAAATTGGCTGTACAATCCTACCATGTTCATAGTTCTTTTTAGGAACAATGTCCAGGAATTATGGGCTCTGGGGCAGCAAATTCAGTTCCTGTGACACGCAGAAAGTGCTGCTGTTGTGGAAGCTCCTAAGACTGGTGTCACAGGGTATGCTTGCTCTTTTGTCCCTTTCCGAGGCACCCACAGAGTTCACACACAACCTTGGCTGAAATCACCCATCTTCCCAGCATCTCGTTTAGACCTCAGCACATAGTAGGTGAATAGATATTTGTTTAACTGAATGAGAGTATTGTGAGGGACTCTGTATGTCTTTAGTCTATGAGGGAAGCAGCTGTGTGTTGTGATGTCAAAGACTTGGTGAAGGGCTGGCGGAGTTAAGCCCTGACATCTCTGTCAGCTTACATCCTAGGAACTTGTGGCATTTTAAGGAAATTATTCTACCTCTGTGATTGTCAAGTTTTAGCTTTAGATAAATGGTGGTAATACCAATGCATCTCATGGAGGATTGCTGTGAGGACTGGAGAGACACTCAGTGGATGGATGCCCTTTCTGCTGAGTGGGGTCCTCAGGACCCACGTGATGGAGGGAGGGAAATAAATTACTACAAGCTGTATGCTGAGCTCCATATGTGCATTGAGGCACACATGAGTCCACACGTAGAGACACGCACTAACACATTGAGAAATGCAACTAGAACTTGCTGAGACAGCATCTTACTATGTACCCTAGCTGTCCTCGTACTCACTATGTAGACAAGTCTGGACTCAAATCCACAGAGCTCTGCCTGCCTCTGCCTCTTAAGTGTAGGGAATAAAGTTTTGAGGCCTTATAGCCTCCATTAATAAAAATCAATTTTAAATTAAAAAAAAAAGTTCTTTGAATAGTTGTAGCTATGTATTGTTCCATAGATATTAGCTTCTATTTAAATCTCTTTTAGTTCTAGTTAAGTAACTTTTGTTTGTAACAGAGCTAGGGCTTGTATATATCACTGATCTCTGAAAAGATTTATTCAAAGCAAAGCAAAACCATAAAACACATAACAGAGCCAGGATCCCTTTTTTCCTTATCAAAATTTCTATTTCCTCAGAGCAAAGTCACTGTTCACTGTTGCAGAAGAAAAATGACTTTAATCTCAAAAGCGACATTAAAAATAGGAGGGAAGAAAACAAATCAATAAAGGCAAAGGTCAGAGAAACAGATGATCCCAACATAAGCCAGACTTCTGGGTGGGCGGTGCTATAGATACAAGCTGAAAACCAGTCAGATACACTGCACATCTGCAAGGGGGAACATGCAGCTAGATCTGCCAGCCAAGCAATCTCATACTTGAGACTTTGAAAACTGTAATGGAACCAAATGGAACCAACAGGAATGGAAATAAAGAATTGTGGCCAAAGATTGCATTTCCTAACAAGATGTTTTCCTTCCTGTAAGTAACCAGTTTAATCACTTTCATACGGACTCACATGAACACATATGCACACGCATGTGCACACACACACGCATATGCACACATACACACTTACATATACGCTACCTTGTGCTGAATTAATTGTATTCTAAACTGTATTCTTCACCTGGAGAACCTGGAAGCTACTTCAAGAAGAAAAAAAAATGATAACATTACAAAATGAGGAATGGTGGTTATAGCTTTCTTTTTAAAAAATTAATTTTACCTATTTGATAATTTCATATATGTATATATAACGTATTCCAATTGTTAAGGATGCTACTCATGGCTTCTGTTTGTCATCAGGTTGACTAATATCAGTTGACAGACACTATTTCTGTTAGTTGATTTTAGTTTTTTTTTTTTTTCATTCTTGTTCTGTGTATGGAAAGAGTTCCTCTGTAGGGCGTCAACTTTGAAACACGTTTTTAGCACCAACCCTAATAAATAATGAATTTTGCTGCAACCCAGATGTTCTATTGCCTTTTTTTTAATGTTGTCTGTGACCTACTACATTTGTTTTCACAAGCCTCTCATGGGTCATGACCTCCTTGTGCATGGAAAACATTGTCCTGGGATGGTCTTTCTCAATGTTCCCACTGAAATACCCCAAGCAGCAGGGGAGAGGGAAACTGGGGAGAGTAAAGGAAGACTAGAGAGAGAGACAGAGAGACAGAGACAGACAGACTAAGGGTCTGCCTCAAGTGCAAAATCTCTTTGAAGTTTCTTTACTTCACCACTGAAGTGCACCCCCACTTTGGCATATGATAACCAACTCAACCATCAGCTTTCTGCTAAAAGTTTTCAATTTCCCATTTAAACAGAAGATGCTCTGGACTTCTTGCCATTGACACTCAGGTTGTCTCTCCTGCTACCTGGCTATCCAAGATGCCCACTGTAGGCTGCAACCATGTTCTGTGGGGTGATAAATGGCCCCACAATACACAAAGCCAAGAAGTCCGGGGCCTTCTGGCTTCCACACAACTGTTCAGTGTAGACCTTCTGGATGATATCTATAAAGGCACACAGTTAGTGAGCCTGGGCTCTTCCCTAGCACTGCTGAATCTCATGACTGGGAAATGACTCAGACCCTCATTAAACCTCACACAGCAAGTCTCCAGGAAGCCCCAGCAGCAGGAAGGGAACAATGCTCACAGGCATGGGAGGAGAGGCACTGAGGGGGAGCACAATGATGAAGGCTGAGCCACTTCCAAGGGGAGAAAGACATGCCAGTTCCTTGTCCTTGCAGTTGATTGAGAGCAGCTCACCATTCTTCCCCTAAGTTGGCCATCGCATCAGAATGGGCCAGGAAGAAGGGAGACACAAATCAACCAAGGAACCCAGGGAACCCTGGAGCTTTTAGGGTAACCAGAGAGTATTGTATAAGTAGATAAACACACAGCCATTGCAAAGGTCAGAGTTCATTCACTCCTTCCACATTTCTATGGACTCTGGGGATCCAGTGCAAGGCATAGGCTTGGTGGTAAGGACTTGCACCTGCTGGGTTGTTTTGGAGTCCTCACGGCGTTGTTTAAGCACTTCCCTTTTCTTACTTCTAACCTAAGGATCCAGTGGCTTGCTTAGAACTTTAAAATTGAGATGGGCTCACTCAAAATGAATTTCTTACACAGATCAAAGTTTTTTCTGAAAAGCCATCCAGGAATCTGGGAATAGGGCCACAGTGGGCTAGTGTGCATGGCATGAAAGAAAGAGAATCTGAGTTCAAATTCCTAGGGTCAAAGTTTGAAAAGGGGGGTGGGGGTGGGGAATGGCTGGAGAGATGGCTCAGTGGTTAGGAGCACTGGTTGCTCTTCCAGAGGACCTAGGCTTAATTCCCAGCACTCACACAGTAGCTCACAACTATCTGTAACTCCAGTTCGAGGGGCTCTGACAAGCTCACTCACACAGACATGTGTGTAAGCAAAACACCAATGCACATAAGACAAAAACAAATTATTAAAAAGAAAAAGAAAAAGCTAGGCCTGGCCTTGCATGCCTTTAACCCTAGTAGTGGGGAAACTAAGATTAGCAGATCCCACAAGCTCCCTAGATAGCTAGCTACCTCAGCCAAAACAGCTTCAAGGTTCAGTAAGAGACCTCATCTCAAAACAAAGATGGACAATAGAGATAGTCACTGGACGTCTTCCTCTGACCTCTACACACAAGCACACACATGTGCTCATACACCACACACAGCACCCCTATCCATATACAACAACAGCAGATGCAGCACACACATAAGACCTCTAGGATTTGAAATACAGGAATAAATTAAAAATAAGGAAAGGATCCCAAAGAAACCTATAAAAGATGTCTTGGAAAAACCATAGTTCCAGACAGAGTGGAGACAGACAGACACAATTGGGCTTGAACAACACTCTAGCACGTCCTCATAAATTCATGGCCAAAGATTGTTGAAATAGATAGTCAATCAACTGTCCAAATAGATGTCCCCTACTTTTTTCCTGTACTGTGCATCTTTCTCCAGTCATAACCCAGGACCTGTAAGTACAATAGGGTTCAGTAGAGTGCCTCACTATAGTGATCAGCGAAGCCATGATTTGAAAAGCTGATTCCCAGCTCCTGGAGTGCAAAAGGAGTTTCATTTATTTCATGATTAAAGCAATAACACGCAATTGTGAAAAAGTCTAAATTTCCAAGAAATTGAACACTGTGTTTTTCTGGCTGAAGACATGGGAGTGAGCTCCACATTACGGAAATGACTTGAGGGTTTTTTTTTTTTAAGTACCATTATAATAAAATGAGATCACCTTCAAGAAAATTAAAAACAAAAAGCATTTAGGGCGGCTGAAGATTATGAACACAAAACTTAAAATACAGATGCATAAATCTTATTGCCTTCTGGGACATTCCTAATGGCCACAGTCACTTAAATCCTGGTTTTAAATGTATAGTTATATGAGAAGTGGGTTTTACTTTATATTTTTAATATGTAAAATTAAAAAAAGAATCATATGAGATTTTTTTCTCTCTTATCTCTATTTTTCAATCTATCTGTTGAAAACATTCTTGGCTGCTGTGCCAAGTCAGAATATATGAAATAAGAATGTTTTTAAAAGGTAGGCTTGATTTCTTTCATGACAGGACAACAGGTATGGAGAAGGAAAGGTCACCTCCTTCCTAACTGGGTCCTTCCCTCCCTGCTAGGAAAGCCTGTCTGCTGTCACTTCCTGACAACAGATGCATGTGACAAGATCCCCACATTCTTACCTCCACACTTTCCTGACCATGATGGACCATATCCATTCTTAACCTGTCAAGCCAAACAATCCTTTCTAATTAGAAGCAGGAGAGGAGGGAGGGAGGGAGGGAGGGAGGGAGGGAGGGAGGGAGGGAGGGAGGGAGGGAGGGAGGGTAGCTATTATGCTCCACCTACTTGCTAGCATCTAAAAAGTAACAGTCTCTATAATAAAACATTGATTTGAAACAGATTATCAGAAATATTCGCATTCCCGAGAGAGCTCCGTGATCATACATAAAAATGCCTGTACATTTTTTCTAGAGCATGTTCTGTGGTGCTCATTTTATGCCAACAATTACAAGATTCAAGACACATAACTCAGAGACTCGAGAAATGGCTCAGCCCACAAAACGCTTACTTCTAAAACCTTGAGTGTGTCACTTCAGGTCCCAATGTCCATGTAAGAGGCTGGTGTAGTGGTGTACATACTTAAGTCAAGCAGTGGTGTTGGGAAGGGACAGGGAGATTGTTGGAGCTCATAGGTTCATCATTCCACTGAATTGGTGAGTTCTAGATTCAGTCAGAAAGCCTAGCTCAAAAAACAGGGTGGAGGACAGTGTAGCTGAAATGAGCAGGTGGATTTTGTCTACCATGTGAGCAGGAGGATGTAAGTTTTGATCCCCAGTGTTTCTATGTAAAAACCTAGGCACAGTGGCTCATGCCTATAAGTCCCATAGGAACGGAGAGAGGTGGATCTCAGGGCTTGCATGTCAGCCAGTCTAGCTGAAAAAGTAAACTTGGGGTCCAGTGAGAGACCCTGTCTCAAAAATAAGGTAAAGAAGCAACTGAGGGAGCTATCCCAAAGTCAACCTCTGGCTCCTCACATGCGCACAGGAACAAGTTCACCCCCTACACACATGCACACAAACAGCACACAAACACAGAAACTAAAAATAATGTGAAGAACTGCTGAGGACGACATCCAACAGTGACCTTTGGCCTCCACATACATGAACACACATGTGCACCACACACATACACCACCACTGCCACATGCCTGTGCATGCATACACACACACACACACACACACACACCACATACCCAAAAAGCAAAGGGAAGATTTAAGTTCCATCTTTTAAACTAGGAAGGAATTTAAGTGCAGAGCTGTCCAGCTCTCTAGACTAGAAACCACTTCTATGTTCATGGTGTTTACTTCAGCCCGCATTAAGTAATAATTAATTATTGCCTCTGATGTGAGCTTCCCACGAGGGGTGATTGAGCCTCCATGTTTATCATAAATGTGAGCAGCTCATAAAATTAGCACGGAGGGGCACCCTGTGAAGAGCTGATGATCTGGTAACATTTCTAACGTCTAACAGGAAATAAAGAGGGGTCAAGGTCTGAATCTCCAGTCCCTTCTGGGAAACTCTTCCTCTTCCTCTGTCAATGCAAGGAGAAGCATGTGGTGTTTCCGTAGCGCATTCTAGGACCAGACTCCCCAAGCAGGAACCCTGCACCAGCTGTGAGACACGGGCAATTATTCAGTGACTCTTCCTTGCTTTTCGTGCCAAAGCAAGGAAATCATAATGTTGCTTTGCTCTGGATGCTGGGCAAAGCTGGAATTTAGCTAGAAGCTTCTTCTAGAGCTAGCTCTCAACCCTGGAATCTGTTGTATATATAGCCTCCTCGGGCACAATTGTTATCAACAGCTTTCCTCAGCTGTAGACTTTGCGCGGTACACTACCGACCAGCCTAACAAAATATGCCAGCTAGTTCTATAGTGACAGCCTACTATGAGTGTGGCAAGCTACTTTCCTGTTTGATCTGAAGTCTGCATCACAGAAGGAAATTCTCATCAAGTACTGTAAACCTAGTCAAAAGCCCTTGCATAGGGAGGTCACCGGCCCTACTGGGGAAGCTACCAGTGAGATTTTGCTAAGTGACCTTGATATTCTTATCAAATTGCCTTCTGAATAATTGTGTTTATTCCCATAGATTAGCGCTGATCTCAGCTTTGGCCCCAGAAGCTTGGTTTTGCAGAGTGATGACTACAGAGACTCCTAACTGGCCAAAGTGATGGTGATAGGTAACTGCTGTAATGTTGAATGTTTCGCCTCAATTGGGAGCCTTCTAAATCAACCCCTGGAAATTTTAGGCAACATAGCAGCAGAACAGCAGAAAAGATATCAGAGCAGAAGAAGGGGTATCGCATTACGATATGCTGTCTTCCAAGACAGACCCCTTACACAGCAACTGTGATAATTTACAGAAGAATTTCACAGACTGGGCTTGGCTGTTTCCTACCATGGAGGGGAGAGAGCTCCATCTCTCCCTAATAGATGGGGAAGGAGAGACATTTTTTAGGGGTACAACCACTATCCAGTTATGGCTACTGGTAAGAAACCCACACCCCTGTAAAGAACCCTTCACCTATGTACCTATAGGCAGCCCTAATGAAACTCACTGGGTCACAGAAACAGAAAAAAATATACATACATACATACACACACATATATATATATATATATAAATAATTCAAGACTAGTTGAGATGGGATCGGGAACAGAGATGGTAATAAGTATTGAATTAACCAATTCATTAATCTATGTGTGAAAATATGATGAAACCCATCTTATAGGTGATTCATATGTGCTAATAAAAAACAGGAAACTAATACCATCAGTTCTGGCAAAAAGTTAGGAAGGTTTTAGGTGGACAGACCTAACCCACACTACTTTTCAGTGTTTCCAGCTACCTGTCTCCATCAAAGAAAGGGTTAATAAGTGAGACAAGGAAAGGTTTGTGAAGTGGGTTGTTACAGGACAAAGGGATGCATGCAAAAGATATATGGGCTCCTCAGAAGAGAGATACACTTTAGAAATTTTGAGATAGCTCCTTTTATAGATAAACTTCCTTCCTTCTGCTCTTTTTCCTTCATCCTTCCTTCCTTCCCTCCTCCTCCTCCTTTCTTCTCCTTTCTTCTTTCTTTCTTATTTCTTTCTTTCTTCTTTCTTTCTTCTTCCTTCTTTCTTCTTCTTCTTCCTCCTCCTCTTCCTCTTCCTCCTCCTCCTCCTCTCCTCTCCTTTCCTCTCTCTCTCTCTTCCTTTCTTCATTCTTTCACTCATTTACTTATGACTGATGGACTGATGTTATAAAGGCAATTGGACAAGCATAGTGTCTTATACTTGCCAGATAAGGATTCTACTACTGGTCCATAGCTCCATCCCCTTTTCAAGACTTTTTTGCTTTGAGACAGAGTCTCCCTTACTTGCCCAGACTGGCCTTAAAGTCACTGCAGTCTGCACACACTTTGACCTCTTGATCCTCCTGCATCAGGCTCCCAGGTAACTAGACCTACTGACCACCAGGCCATGCTTTCATGGTAGCCTATAATGGACTCAGAATATTTGTGAGTCAAGATGAGAAAACCAGTGGGAATTCTAAGAATGGCTCAGCATTTTCCCAGAAAAGGACTGCCCCTTTCTGCCTGGCTTTTGGCTTTGTTTTGTTTTATTTATTTATTTTTGTTTGTTTTCCTCAGAGAGTGATTCACTGTGTACCCTTGGCTGACCTGGAACTCATTATACAGTCAGCTATAGTAAGGTAGTAATAACTCTCAGTACTGTTACTGTTTTCACAGCTCTACAACGGTGGGCATTTCAACACCTCTCAACGCGCTATGCTTGCCCAATCCCCTTTATAAAATCAATCCGTCAATCATAAGTAAATAAATGAAAGGAAGAAAGAAAGAAGGAAGGAAGGAAGGAGGGAGGGGAGGAGGGAGGGAGGGAAGAGAGAAAGAGAAGAAAGAAAGAAACAAAGAGGAATGAATGATGAAGGAAAAAGAGGACAGACAGACGGATGGACGGACGGACAGACAGAAGGCAGGCAGGCAGGCAGGAAGGAAGGAAGGAAGGAAGGAAAGGAGGAAGGACGCTTATCTGTAAAAGGAGCTATCCATCTAGGTCTCAAGCACTACAATTAAATGCATGCTCCTCCCCACCCAGCTTCCTTATTCTGTCTCTATATGAGGCTTCTAAATGGGACACAGTGTCAGATGCATGACTGAGGAAGACAATTTTGCAAGCCTAATGGTCTGCATCTATAGACAGTTAGCCATGTTGGTTTCAGCTGCTTCAGGGTGGTCTCCAATCTTTACTGTCTGAGCAGTCAGCAATGATAACCTGCTGCAATACAGCTCTGTTCTTGTACCAGCCTTGGCCACCTTGTACTTTACCTCTTTCTTTCATGTGCCTGTCTGGCTAGCCAACCTCAGTAGCATCTCATGGAGTTGTGAGCTAATGCGCATTGCAAGTGTTTTATGGTGAGTGCTGTACACAGGTTGTATTTCTAAATGGCCACAGCTACCGTCAGTACTATTACTACTGTCACAGGTATGCACGGGGGGACATTTCAATGCCTCTCAAAACACACCTTGCTTCAGCTTACCATAGCTCAGACCTAACTCTTGACTGAAAAAGAATCCTTAAGGAAGCAATGGTTGTCAAACTAGCTCTGTATCTCGCTTCTGGACCTCAGTACACTGTGGTAAAGTCATCATAGCCCTAGGTGTGCAGCCTCTAAACACCAAGAAGAGCAGTGGGAAGGGAGACAAGTCCTTAGGACATTGTGAGCAGCTGGGAACTGATCTTCTTCCTCTTCTCCTTCTCCGCCCTCTCCCTCTCCCTCTCCTCCCTCTCCCTCTCCTTCCTCTCCCTCTCTGTCCCTCTCCCTGTCCCTCTCCTTCTCCCTGTCCCCCTCTCTCTCTTTCTCACTCAGCCAGTTCAAACTCATCCCCTAATCCTCCGAAGCCATGCCAGGTTACCTCCTTTGGGAGTTACCTTCAGGCTTCACCTGGCTTCCTGACCTTTGGCAGACAGAAGCCTGCTGATGTCGATCACACTGTGGCTTTTTCTTTTTCAGTGAATCACAGGACAGGAATGGAGCCAGAGGAATAGCACCTTCAGAAAGTAAACACCAGAGCCACCAGTGGCCAGGGAGAATATTGAGAGTTTGGTTCCAGACCTCCTAAAGATCATCTCCTTAATCCTCCATGAGCCCTGAAACCTCACTACAATGTTTCTTAATCTACAAAATTGGTTCATCTCATGCACACCTATGGAATGATTGCCAAACCATATTTAGTTGAGCTACTGGCAAGTCAGTGATGAGACAGCTGGCCCCCAAGAAGCATTTGTTTTGAGGCGGACTCTGTCCTAGGACATGAACCCTCAGGAAGGATCACTTGACCTTTGACCTTTTCGACATTCTAAAAGCTTTTCCGGCAGAAGATACTTCAAGAATTACTGCTCACAAACCTATTGTCACTGTGCAGAGCTGGACATGGAAAGGCTTGTATTCTCCTATGCACAGCCCTTCTTCAAGGAACCCCCACCATGGGCTCCCCCTCACAGGCTCCTCCCACCAGCACCCCCTCCTCATTCCTGCTCTCTCTACCAGAGATCCTGCTCTCCAGGACAGTTCTTCCCAGGCGTGATTCACATCCAGGCTTTCAGCCAGGATCCCCTTCCTTCCTGACCACTTTCTCATTCTTTTCCTGCTCGCCTTTATGAGATAATCCCTTCTTATTGTAAGAAGAAAGAAAGAAACATCAGGTCTGGTTTCACAGGCCTACAATTCTGTCCACTTCGAAGACTGAGAGGCAGCAGAAGGAGGAAGCTCATGAGTTGCCCACCCAGACAACTGACTGAGACCATGTCCCAAATAAAAAGTGAAGGGGCGGGGAGGGGAAACAAGAGCTAACCATACCTCAGAGATGAAATCAAGGCCTCAGTCCAGTCCCCAACAGTGCGAGAAAACAACAGCAAACATAAAAACATCTCCAAGATCTAGGCTTTTCAAGGAATAAAAACCACAAGGCTAGTGCCTACAAAGGCCATCAATTACTTGCTTAGCTCTCTTCAAACTCTGGGTACCACATACTGTGGTCACCACATATCAAAGAATGTTATATAACAAAGTGTGTGTGTGTGTGTGTGTGTGTGTGTGTGTGTGTGTGTGATCATCAGCACTCTTTGGGGTCAATTTTCTATAAGAACACCATTGTAGTATGAGCACTTAAGAAGAAGGATTCCTGTAAATTGGAAGGAGGCCTGGGTTCTATATCAAGTACCAGGTATATTAGCTACATTTTTGTTTCACTGATAAAATTCCCCGATGAAGACAGTATAAAGAAGTTCTGCTTAAAACAAAAAACATAAGAACGTGAGTACTATCTGGGACTCAAGGACAGGAGGATTGAATCTAGCCTAGGCTATATAGCATGCATAAGTTGGGGATAAAGAAGACAGGACAGAGGAGAATGTGGAGTGAATAGGGTAAGGGAGGGAAGGAAAAATGGGGAAAGATAATTTCTTTAAAGCTGAGTAGACATTTATTGTTAGTGACTTCATAAGTGTGTGGCCAATAACTTCTATGTGCAGGAGACATTAGGTTGGCACACTTAGGAATTTAGACTTCAGAGTCAGTCAGCCCGGGCTCATGTAGTTTTACCATAGATTTGAACTCTTGAATAAGGCAATTGATCACTCCATGTGTCAATTTTCTCATCTGCAAAATGCAGGCCATGCCTACTTCACAGGTTTAGTATCAGCGCTAAACTGCAAAAAAAATCCACCTACAGAATAGAGCAAACATTCAATAAACATAAGCTATGGCCATAAGTATCCTAGTGACACAAAACAAGATAATAGATTTACTTAGCCAAGGGAAGACTCAAATGGTACCATGAAATGTACACTAATGCAGCAAAAACGTGGGTCATGAGAGGAAAGGAGCAGAACTCTGATACTCCAGAGTGACCTACCTGATAACCGCATGAGCAACTATACACCCAATACAGACACTGACACTGTATTAGCCCTAGATAGAGCTGCTTACACACACAGAGGGGCTTTTCATTCATTCCACAGAAAAATGAAAACACACTTGGAGATGAGACCATGTCAGGATGCTTGCTTTCTTACAACACCTCCATTGTTAACATCCACTTGTTTCCCATAGGCACCACAGGAGTGGTACTCTTCACAGAAAACCCACAAGTTCTACATGCATTTCCGTTTCCGGGTGAGGGTATCCTTCTCATTGAAAAATCTGCATTGAAGCTAGGTATGGTCCCATTTGCCCTTAATCCCAGCACTTAAGAGATTCAGGCAGGAAGATCAAAGCAAGTTCCAGGTACAAGTTCCAAGCCACCCAGTGATATATAATGGGAAGCTATCTCAAATTATTAAAAAAGAAAAGTTTGCATAATACATCAGTTGTATTCACTGTGGACCAATGTATGTTATTTCAATATGTACATATGCAATGATGATGAAAACTGAACATTTCATTCATCCTGTCTATGAAGAAAACATGGAATCTGGCTATTTTGAAACCCATGACATATTATTTAGTTTTTAAAGGAACCCATACTTTGGGAATTACGGGTTTTTATTGTACATGTGTTGATGATGTTTATAAGATTGTTTTTTAAGTTCTAAATGCCAGGTGTGATATGATAAAGCCCCAGTCCCAGTTCTTAGGAGCCTGTGGCATAAGAATACACGTTCCAGCCTGAGCTGCATATCAAAGTCTGTCTCAAAAGGAAGCAAAGGGGTTGGGGATTTAGCTCTGTGGTAGAGCGCTTGCCTAGCAAGGGCAAGGCCCTGGGTTCGGTCCTCAGCTCTGGGGGAAAAAAAAGACAAAATAAAAGGAAACAAAAAGTGTTGATATAAATATCAACAACAGAACTCTTTGTCACAAAAATATATCAATTCTGGGCTTTTCTTGGAGTCAGCAGAATAGAGAGAATTTGATTTTCCTTATGTAAACACTCCCTGTTGTTCTTAGGAGATGGCATGTTTCATTTTCATTTTACTTTGAAAGCTAGTCAGTTCTTATACTTAGGTCAATTTTCCTTTCTTGTTTTAGATTAGTGTTGCGGCTCTTCTTCTGAAAATGGAACCCTAGGGTCTATCCACACTTGACATGGAACTTCGATTCAGTATATTCCTATTTGGGTAATCTCTTGAGTGACTCAGAATATTTAAAACACTTCAGTGGCTTCTATATTTTTTTTAACCTTGTCCTTACTCATCCTGAGGATGTCACCTATTTTCAGAACAGTGACAGCTCACATTTCAGTAGCACACACTTGAAGCAAACCGTCAAAAGTAACCAGAAAGGCTTCAATTGGCCTTGCTCATGAAGATGCTGTCTGGTTTTGTCTCTGTGCAGTTTATAACTTGTTGTCCAAGTTTATAACTTGTTGGATTCACATCTGAATTCTGACTCACCCATGTACAAAAAACAAGACCCTACTGAGCAACTTTACTCTGAACTTCAACATCCTTGGTGTTTTTATGGCTCCATCTGGATTCTTGAGAACGTTTACAGTCCTATACAACTGCTTAAAGTATTAGAAAGGCAGGGAAAGGGGTGTAGGCTCATCAGCTGAGTTATTATCTATATTCTCACTTTATTTCTCTTGCTATGGACAAAATACTCTGACAAATTAAATTTAGGAATTATTTCCGTTTATAATTCCAGATTACAGTGCACCACTGTGGGGAAGTTAGGGCTGGAACTTTAAACAGCTAGTCACATCACATCTACAGTCAAGACCAGAGAGAAATAAAGGCATGCAAGTTCATCTGCTTCCGCTCAACTCTATTTCTGCATTCATACACAGTTTAGGAGCCCCTGCCTAGGGAATGGTGATACCCATAAGTGGCTAGATCTTTTCACATCAATTAACTTAAGAGAATCAATCCCCCCTCCTCCAGACATCTCGATAGGCAACCATGGTATAGGCACATTCTCATTGAGACTCTCTTCTTAGGTGATTATAAGTTGTGCTGAGTTGACAGTTAAAGTCAAGCACTACAATCAATAAAGCACTATTGCTTCAGACCACACTAAACACAGCTTCACACGACAGGCTGACTTTCCCTACATCTTCATCACCTCCCTGAGTTAGTCCATCAGGCATGCTAACACAGAACTCCATGGAGGAGGAGGCTTATCGCCATCACAAACTGTTTTCTCCCATGACCAAGACGACCAAGACAGGGGCACCAACAGTCAGGTCTAGCAATGTTCCATTTCCTGGCCAATGGCTACAGCCATCTCACTAATACTTCAAATGGCAGAAGCAGCAAGTGGTCTCCCTCACATGTCTTTATAAAGAGTTTTACTCCCATAGGTTTCTGCCTTTATGATCTAATTAGCACTCAAAGCCTCCACCATCAAATATCTTCACTTTGAGGATTAGGTTTCAATGTAAGAGTTTCAGAGAGACACAAATCTTCATGCTACCATACTTTCTCAGATTGCTCAAGTGAGCTATCGGCGGATGCTTCACAGAAGAGCTCACACATCAAAGTACATCTGTCATAATCTCCTTTTGGTGATCCTAAAATTTAAAAACAAACATGAAATCAAAGCCTAATGTACACCATGTCCCTCCTTGACTTAAACCCTTCCGGTGTTTAATGTAAAGTCCTCACTGTGGCCTTCTGGTAGATTTCCACGTGTCTTGTTTAATGTAAACTCCTCATTGTGGCCTTGAGGCCTCCTGTGATTGAGAACAGAACTGTAACAACAAAAGAAAGTATTGTGAAATATCTCACACTTGCTAATCACACCCTTTCGAGTGACATGAATGTTGGGTAGGTGGGGGGCAGAGAGTTCAAATTCCGAATAGTCTTAGTCAGGGGTCAAAGGTTGCTCTAGACCATAAAAAAAGGATATTAAAATTCTTCTCTTGAATAGCTTTTTTTTTCAATTTTTTATTAGATATTTTCTTCATTTACATTTCAAATGCTATCCCTAAAGTCCCCTATACCTCTCCCCCTACCCGGCTCCCCTACCCACCCACTCCCACTTTGAATCATTTATAAATGAGCTTTACTGTTCTGGCTGTCTTCAAAAGTGGCTTCTTTAATTCCTCAATTCCCTGATGACCAAGGGGGATCTGAGGCTACTCAAAGTCTCAGAATCTGGTTTGATTCACAACTGAGCTAACTACTGGTGCAAGACGAAACATTTTACACATCACTGAATTCTTGAGAGATAAGAAAACAGTCTTGAGTTCTTTATATATATTGGATATTAGTCCCCTATCTGATTTAGGATAGGTAAAGATCCTTTCCCAATCTGTTGGTGGTCTTTTTGTCTTATTGATGGTGTCTTTTGCCTTGCAGAAGCTTTGCAGTTTCATGAGGTCCCATTTGTCAATTCTCGATCTTACAGCACAAGCCATTTCTGTTCTATTCAGGAATTTTTCCCCTGTGCCCATATCTTCAAGGCTTTTCCCCACTTTCTCCTCTATAAGTTTCAGTGTCTCTGGTTTTATGTGAAGTTCCTTGATCCACTTAGATTTGACCTTAGTACAAGGAGATAGGAATGGATCAATTCACAATCTTCTACATGATAACAACCAGTTGTGCCAGCACCATTTGTTGAAAATGCTGTCTTTCTTCCACTGGATGGTTTTAGCTCCCTGTTGAAGATCAAGTGACCATAGGTGTGTGGGTTCATTTCTGGGTCTTCAATTCTATTCCATTGGTCTACTTGTCTGTCACTATACCAGTACCATGAAATTTTTATCACAATTGCTCTATGGACTCCAGAAAATCAAATAACCCCATTAAAAAATGGGGCTCAGAACTGAACAAAGAATTCTCACCTGAGGAATACCGAATGGCTGAGAAGCACCTGAAAAAATGTTCAACATCCTTAATCATCAGGGAAATGCAAATCAAAACAACCCTGAGATTCCACCTCACACCAGTCAGAATGGCTAAGATCAAAAATTCAGGTGACAGCAGATGCTGGCGAGGATGTGGAGAAAGAGGAACACTCCTCCATTGTTGGTGGGATTGCAAGCTTGTACAACCACTCTGGAAATCAGTCTGGCGGTTCCTTAGAAAATTGGACATAGTACTACCAGAGGATCCAGCAATACCTCTCCTGGGCATATATCCAGAAGATGTCCCAACCGGTAAAAAGGACACATGCTCCACTATGTTCATAGCAGCCTTATTTATAATAGCCAGAAGCTGGAAAGAACCCAGATACCCCTCAACAGAGGAATGGATACAGAAAATGTGGTACATGTACACAATGGAGTACTACTCAGCTATTAAAAAGAATGAATTTATGAAATTCCTAGGCAAATGGATGGACCTGGAGGGCATCATCCTGAGTGAGGTAACACAATCACAAAGGAACTCACACAATATGTACTCACTGATAAGTATATATTAGCCCAAAACTTAGGATACCCAAGATGTAAGATACAATTTGCTAAATGCATGAAACTCATGAAGAATGAAGACCAAAGTGGAGACACTGTGCCCCTTCTTAGAATTGGGAACAAAACACCCATGGAAGGAGTTACAGAGACAAAGTTTGGAGCTGTGACGAAAGAATGGACCATCTAGAGACTGCCATATTCAGGGATCCATCCCATAATCAGCTTCCAAACGCTGACACCATTGCATACACTAGCAAGATTTTGCTGAAAGGTCCCAGATATATCTGTCTCTTGTGAGACTATGCCAGGGCCTAGCAAACACAGAAGTGGATGCTCACAGTCAGCTATTGGATGGATCACAGGGCTCCCAATGGAGGAGCTAGAGAAAGTATCCAAGGAGCAAAAGGGATCTGCAACCCTATAGGTGGAACAACATTCTGAACTGACCAGTACCCCGGAGCTCTTGACTATAGCTGCATATGTATCAAAAGATGGCCTAGTTGGCCATCACTGGAAAGAGAGGCCCATTGGACACACAAACTTTATATGCCCCTGTACAGGGGAATGCCAGGGCCAAAAATGGAAATGGGTGGGTAGGGAAGTGGGGGAGGAAGGTATGGGGGACTTTTGGGAGAGCATTGGAAATGTAATTAAGGAAAATACGTAATAAAAAAAATTCACATCAAAAAAAAAAAAACAAAGAAAACAGTCTTAAGAAATTCTGGGGTTCTCTTATATGAAGAATCAAAATTTAAATATACACACATGTACTGGCTGGTTTTGTGTGTCAACTTAACACAGGCTGGAGTTATCACAGAGAAAGGAGCTTCAGTTAGGGAAGTGCCTCCATGAGATCCAGCTATGGGGCATTTTCTCAATTAGTGATCAAGGGAGGAGGGCCCCTTGTGGGTGGTGCCATCTCTGGGCTGGTAGTCTTGGGTTTTATAAAAAAGCAAGCTAAGGGAAACAAGTCAGTAAGGAACATCCCTCCATGGCCTCTGCATCAGCTCCTGCTTCCTGACCTGCTTGAGTTCCAGTCCTGACTTCCTTTGGTGATGAACAACAACATGGAATAAACTCTGTCCTCCCCAACTTGCTTCTTGGTCATGATGTTTATGCAGGAATAGAAACCCTGACTAAGACAACACATATACACGGTTATATTTATATTTATTATACATAACATAATTTACATATTATATATATAATATTTATATATTTAGACATGTGACTTGAAGGGGAACTATTTTAAGAGAGGAAAGGGACCAATGTGAGATAGGGTAGTGCAGTTGTTGAACATGAGCAATACTCAATATATATGATATCATAATATGCATGATGATATCATAATGTAACCCATCATTTTGCACAGTAAATAAAAAACGTTTTAGAGATGAGTTAAGCCAGAAGCCTACCTAATATATAACACTAAGACAGAAAAGACCTATAACTTAGCACAATAGCTACTTAATAAGTATTCTCTGGAATAATAAATAACACCACCAACTAAAAGAAATGAAACCTTCAGCTGTGGGAAAAGTGTGCTGTTATCATTCTCCTCTCTATCATCAAGAAACCGATCCAGGGAGGCTGCTTGACACACAGATGGTGTGCAGCCATGGCAGCATGCAAATTCAGACACCCTGTGTCCTATTGTAACTATTCTAGACAAGGGAATCTGTAGACTTCCCTGTAAATAAATAAATAAATAAATAAACAAATAAAATAAATAAATAAACTAACTAACTAACTAACTGATAGACTCTGTGGCAACTGTTGACTTTGTCCAGGCAGCATATAAACAGATATACAAGACTAGGTATTGCATCCAAGCATTACAAGCCCACGAAGCAGGTCAGAAAACCCTTAACATTGCTGTCTTCAGTGTGGGGGTCCGATGCAGGGGAGTCCTGGGAACATTAGAAACACTGTGTCTCGCCTTATGAACACATCACCTGCAATCCTGGCACCAGGAGTCTGAGGCAGAAGAATTAAAAGTCAAGTGCAGTCAGAGCTGGGACACACAGAGAGATCTAAGCCAACTTGTGACCTATGGAGAGGTGGGGTGTGGGGGTGAAGACTGATGTTCCTGTCTCACTCTGGACCAGGTCAATAAGAATTTACTTAACAGAACCTCATTATGATGTTTATGTAAATGAAAGCCTTAGAACTCTGCCATTTCCAAAGGCCTTCCCTCAAAGCCGTCTCTATCACATTGGGTGAGCTGCCTGTCAGAGCGATAGACTCGGTTTTCAGTAGTGAATGGGTTGATTATCTTTAGGAACATTAAGAATAAACTTTAAAATGTCATAAGTAATGCTACAACTCTATGAAATACTTTTACTACTTTCATTTTATTCCTTGCAACATATGAATAAGCAGTAGCTATTTCTCCCAAAGTGGGTAGAGTGGGATTATTGTTCTAAAGCTTCCACTTGATTGTACAGTTGTATTAATAGTACAATTAATTTTATAATTAAAGGAAAACTGCAGCAATATGTAAAGATACTATATTTTAATATCATTTCCTTCATTGTTACCTATTTATCTTCCTGGATAGGGAAATGAATAGGTATTTTGTTTTCTTTCTCTAGACCAGAAGTTAGGGGTCAAAAGACTCTTTCATGGGGTTGCTTATCAGATGTCCTACATATAAGATATTTACAATTCATAGCAGTAACAAAATTACAGTTATGAAGTAGTAACAAAAATAACTTTATGGCTGGGAGTCACTGCAACATGAGGAACTGTATTGAAGGGTCTCAGCATTAGGAAGATTGAAAGCCACTGCTCTAAGAACATTTGAAAATAGATTTTAAACAGCAAAACCTGAAATACTAAAAATAACAACCTTACATAGAAATAACTATCTTACATAACTATAGTCAGCAAAACTAGGTAATGTAATTTTAATGTATCAGTAATCCACTGGTTACATTCAGCTTTTGTTAATTGTTCTATCCATGTCGTACACTGCATCTATGTCTCTTTTCTTTTTCATTTCCTTCAATCTGGAAACATTATTTTTTTGCCTTTGTTTGTTGATACTGGTTTGTTTGGCTTTATTTAGGGGGTTTTGTTGTTGTTGCTGCTGCTGCTGCTGCTGCTATGCTGGACACAGGCTAGCCTTGAACTCCTGTTCTTCCTGATTCCCCTTCTCAAGGGTTGGGATCACAGGAACTGGCCACCATACCCAGCTCACACTGAAGTTTGTGAAGACTATCAGTTATGATGCAGACTTCCCTTCATCAGGTTTTGTCTGACGTTTCCTCTTAGATACACACTGTGCTCTTTAAGCAAGAACAGTAGCAAAAGTGACATTGTGTTCTTGTGGTTTTATGAGGAAATATGTAGGTAATGCCTTATCCCCATGTTGGACTTCTGCAGACTTATCTACATAGACTTACGATGTTTTACTTTATAATCCATTCAGTCAGGTGTGAAGAGAAACTTTGTAACTAGGTACCCTATTGCTCATCAAGGTTTTGTAGCTTCTTGCATACCCATTGATGCTTTATCTAACTTTTTCTTCTCTTTGTAGCATTGGATATCCTACTGAAAGGAAGGATTGTCCTTAAGTCTTTGTTTATGTATTAACACATTTGCTTATATTAGTATGGACTGGAGGGTTCTACCATCCAAGTACTAATCAGGCTAGACCCAGCTTAGCTTCTGCTTAGCTTCTGCGATTACAAAAGATCTGACACAGTGCAGGTGATATGACTTCACACTTGGTAGAATCTCTGAAACAGTATCCAAAGCAATGCAGACAATCCTAACATTACCTCAAGATCTAAGACAGAGAAACAGAGTGTTTGACCCAGGACCCCCCCCCCCACACACACACACACACAAACAAAGTAAGTTGCAATGGGCAACGGTGGTTCACGCCTTTAGTCACAGCACTCAGGAGACAGCAGAGGCATGTAGATCTCTGTGAATTCCAAGACAGCCAGAGCTTCACAGAGAAACCTTATGGGGCATGGGGGAAGAAGAAAAAGTAATTTGCATATATCTTTAGTTGTGATCTTTATTTAATTACAGATGCAGGAACTCAGTTTGTGGGAGCGGAAAAGCACGTTCATGAGAAGAGTATTTTGGTATTGAACTGAGGGCTGTGCAGTCAAACATTGCAAAGCTTCTCACTTTTTTTGAAGAGTTAGAAACTTAAAAGCAGAAACAGGTACTTCAGGCTTTGCCTGTCTTCTATCCACCATTAGCTCTCTATTCTATCCACATAATGGCAATCCCACACCGTGAAGACCGAGACTAACTCTCTCACCTATGGTCTCCAGTTTACATCTGGAAGAGTTCGCTGATATGGACAGTTCTAAGATGTTGGCTCCAGTGCTAGGTATAGCTCAGTAGAAGAGTATTTGTCCCAGGACACCCCCCCCACACACACACACACACACTGACTCCAGCATTGCCAAGAGCCCAGAACATCATAGCAATACAAAAATTTTGTATCCTTTAATGCAAATATATGGTTGGGATTATAAAGCCAATTGTTTTCTGCAAGGGAAAAAAAAAGGATCTACCATGATACAGAAATTATCATGATTAACTTGAGTATTTAATTTTCCTCTGAATACATTCTTAAAACCTGATGTCAAACCACTGAATCCATATTTTCTCCCACTCTAAGCTTAGTTATTTGACCTGACTTTAGATGTGCAGTGGTAGAGAGAGAGAGAGAGAAAGAGAGAGAGAGAGAGAGAGAGAGAGAAAGAGAGAGAGAGAGAAAGTAAGTTTGGAAACCACCCATAGGGATGCTGGAGAGATGACTTGACAGTTAAGAACATCTACCGCACTGGAAGAGTACCTGAGTTCTGTTCCCAGCACTAACTTGGGCAGCTCGACTGTCTGTGACTCCAACACCAAAAGGAGCTGATTCCACTGTCTTCCTTGGGCATCTTCAATCATGTGTGCATACCCACCACATAACTAAAAATAAGGATGTGTTTTTGTCTTTGTTTTTTTTTTTAAAGAAAACAAATATAGGACTTTCAGTGTCACAGGAACCCAATACATGAAAGAGTGATCAGGTATTTCACAAGACCCCAGACTGGATGGTAGGAACTCCAGCTTGGGACCTAGATCTGAAAAAGCTTCAAAGAACATTTTCAATGTGGCAAAAAAAAAAAAATGATCAGGTAGGCTACCATCTTCCTTTGAATACAAAACAAAACAGAACAGGGTGAAATTTTCAATTCTCTTTTCTCCTATTGCTGTTTTTTAAATGTACTCAACCCAGCCCTTAAAGACCCTGAATTTCATGCCTTCTGGTTTCAGCACATCAAGCCTTTTCTAGCTTTGCCGACAGAGCAGGTCTTTTGTCTGTAAGTCCTATTGGATTACAGAGATTAGTGGATGTGTTTCCCAGAATCAGCCTATCAAGGGCTTTGAGATGCACCAACCAAAATCCTGAGCAGAAAATTGTGGAACTTAGCACCACCTCATTGGCCTGGGAAGCAGACTATAATTACTCCAATCTTAGTATCATCTTCTGCCACTGTGGCTCAGGAGTGTTTTGCCCAAATCAGAGACGTCAACAGCTCTGCAGTGGAGTGCCGGGTGATACTTGTGTTCTTCTGAGTCATACAGTTGAATCCTCGAATGAGGGAAGAGCCTTTGCTCAATGTTCAGTCACTAAAATGATGGAGTTAGAGGCAAGCTTAAAAGTAAAAACAAATTAAAAAAAATAAAATAAAATTGAAAAAGCATGTGCCCAGGATGACGTTATCAGGAGAGAGTCTCAATGGAGGTCTCCACTGGGCCTCTCCCCTCAGAGATCAGAGAACCCCATGGAAGAGGGGAGAAAAGATATAGGAGTCAGAGGGGATGGAGGACACCAAGAGAACATGGCTCATTGAATCAACTAAACAGTGCTCACATGAGCTCACAGAGATTGAGTGGCTAGCACAGGGCCTGTGAGGGTCTGCAGCAGGACCTTGTGTATATGTTATAGTTGTTGGCTTGGTGTTCTTGTTCAGTGGACTCCTAACAGTGGGATCTGGGTATATCTCTGACTCTTTTGCCTGCTCTTGAGACTCTTTTTTTCCTCCTATTGGGTTACCTTGTCTTTCCCTTTGTCTTGTTGTATCTTGGTTTATCCTGTCTGACTGTTGTCTCTAGGAGACCCCCTCTTTTCTGCAGCAGAAATTAGGGGGAGCAGATCTGGGAAAATGGAGGTGAAAGGAGAGCTGGGAGAAGTGGAGGGAGGGGAAACTGCGGGTGGGGTGCATTGTATAAGAGAAGAACCTACTTTCGATTAAAAAGAAGTTCACAAAATGGTGCACGCCTTTAATCCCAGCACTCAGGAGGCAGAGGCAGGCAGATTTCTGAGTTCAAGGCCAGCCTGGTCTACAAAGTGAGTTCCAGGGCTATACAGAGAAACTCTGTCTTGGAAAACAAACAAACAAACAAAAACAAAAAAACAAACAAACGTAAAATGAAAAGTAGAAAGAAGAAGAAGAAGAAGAAGAAGAAGAAGAAGAAGAAGAAGAAGAAGATGATGATGATGATGATGATGATGGGAGAAAAAGTCTCCTTATAGAACTTGCCCTTGGCAGAAGGCAGCTGCTCAGTCCTGGCTGCAAGATCTTCTGGAGGCAGAGGCAGGAAGGCTAGACCTCCTTGCCCTCTTTCAGAACAGCCCTGGTAGGTATTCCAGTTTGGAGAGGTTTATGTAGGATACAGGTTGACACCTCTAGCACTTGGTCTTTAGTCCTGTCTTGCCAATTGCTCACTAGTGTGGCTTCCTATGAGCACTCCTCTGTTAAACACGTGCACATCTTTGCCTCTCACTCCCTGGGACTCTCAACCTGAGACAGGGTCATAGGGAAAGTCCTGGACCTCTCTCTCAATAGAGTGGCTTTGAAAGGATGAAAAAAATTATTCTGTAGAGAAACTGTACTCAAAAGTTCTCTGGGGGAGGCAGGATGGCTCAGTGGATGACTCTTGGTGGAAGGAAAGAACAGACCTCCAAAAGTTCTCTGATCTCTACACAGGATCCATGACCTGAAAGTGGCAAGCCTGCACAGGTATTCATTTGAAAGAGAGTTTTCTGCTAACCCTGTAGCTGTTTCCTAGTAATCAGATGGGTGAATATTTGGACCTCCAACGGAAAAATAAACGGAAAGGGAAAGGGGACAAAAAGATTAAAAGGGGAGGTGCAGCTTAGCAGAAGATCGCTTGTCTAGTATGTGAGAGTCTCTGAGCTTGACCCCGGGCACTGGAAAGAAAAGGTGGGTGGGTAAAGAAGAGAGACTGAGAGATGAAAGAAGAGAGATGAACGAAACGACCCAGAAACCCTGTCTCTGTCACACTTTCCCACTCTGAGGAGCACTTTTCATGCTGTTGTAACAGCTATTTTTAGAGTCTAAAAGGCCACTGTTGACTGCCTATGGGGCTCACTAATTCACACTTGTGGTGTCTAGATCTCAAAACAACACTACAAAGGAAACAGTAATATCAGAGAGGCTAAGTGATCCACCCGAGACCTCAGTGAGTGAAAGGAGATTGAAGCCACCGTGGCCTCTACACCCCTTGATGTCTCCTCAGGGAATCAAGGTTCTGCTGATCCAAAGAGGAAAGCAAACTGATACCAGGTTTGAGGGATTTGGGAAAGTGTTGCCTGAGATTCGTTTCCTAGCAAGTAACAGAGACTCAATGTAAACAGGATTTAAACAGAGAGAAGATAACTTACTACAGAGATGCTGAGAGGTTTTACAGGACAGAAAAGAGGCCCCATCTTAAGGAGAAGAAAGCAAAAAACAAAACCAAGATCATAGGACAAGAAGACAACAGAAGTATCAGGATTCAGTTTTCTATCAGTTGCAGTACAATAAGGCTGGCTTCTTAGTCCCAGGAAGTAGTCTTGGATAAATATGTTACTTATTATTCAGTCCTGGACCAATCACCACCACAAAGATCTGAGTTACAATGTAACAGGCTCGTCTCTGCCACAGGCATTTTATGACTAAAAACAACAAAGGGAAGACACTATTCTAGAAAAGGAGCTGGATGGAAGGGTATGCTACCACATCGCCTTAATAACCTTATTTCGGTGGTATAGGCTGGTGTTTGTTTACTGTGTAAGGCTTTGGTTTTCTTTATCTGGCTCTTTAAACCCCTCACCACACAACTCAGTGATTCATTGGGGAAAAAAAGCACGGCATTTGAGGTTTAGCTTAGAAAGAAGCTTGGCTTACACCCTGCTCATTACAGATTTTCTTCTTTGGAAGATTCGAGGGAAATGGAGTTCAAAAGATAGGACAGGAAGCAAAAGTCAGGTCTAGCTTACAAGCTAAATTCTCCCTTACCAATGCAGGAAATTAATTTCCTCTTGGCCATGATGGCTGAGGAAGATTGAATAGAAAGAGATGAGATGAAAAGGCTTAAGATACATTTTTTTCTCTAACCTCGCTGTGCATTAAATCCTAAGAGAAATTAATCAGGCTTGTGCTTCCAATGGAATTGAGTTAAAAATCTGACCAATTCTTTGTTCACATAGGATTCCACATGTTTGCCTGCCACACTGGTTAGAAAGGGGCTCCCAGGGGGAGCCAGGGTCATTCTCACGGCCCTACCTGCAAACCTAGTTCCAGACACACTGTCAAGATACACAAAAGCACAAAGGTGGCCTTTCTCTCTGTGCTCCAGAGAAAGAGTGAGGTTGAAAGTGACCATTTGTTCCCTCTGTGACATGCATGTCTGATATTATGCATGGACATGCATAACTCCCTGAATTATGCATGAATTAGGCCCTACTCTTGTTCAACAACAGCTGGATGAATTTTCCCCTCCAGATGCCCAGCTGCACAATGACACATCCCCCAACACACAGTTGTACTACATGTACCCCCACACATAGATACCAGGGTCAGTGGCCCCCACTCCAGTTTACCAGAATTCAAGGACCATGACAGCCAGGGCAATGTGTTTTGAACGGAGTCGATTTTCAGATCTGAAAACTTGTTTTCTTTTCCTAGTTCACTGCTGCCCTTTACCCACAGAACAAAGGAACTAGCCAACCAACTAAGCAATGAGCACAATTCGTTCTTGCAGGCAAGGACTTCCAAATGTGCTGTTTCTCAAGCTCTTGGTTGAGAGATCTCCCTGGAGACATGCTTGCCACCTGTAAGGCTGTTAAGAGCTGAAAGGAACTGGGATAAAGGCACCAATGAGTAGTCTCACTTGTTACAGCTCTGTTTCCAGACTCATTATCACCAAGTTCCTGATCCTTTTACTGAGGTGCACACACACACTCACAACACACACATAAACATACACACACATACACATAGATATAACACACACAAACATATACACATACAGACATGCTCACAACACATACACACACACAAACACATACACTGCACATACACACATACACAAACACATACATACACACATATACACAATACAACACACATAAACATACACACAAGCACACATACACACATATATACATGCATGCAACACATACAAACATACACACTCACATACAGACATGCTCATAATACATATACACAAACATACACACACACAAATACACAAGCACACAACACACATATATACATACAAACAAATACATATATAACACATACATATACATAAACATACACACAAGCACACATACACACATATATACATACATGCAACACATACAAACATACACACTCGCATACAGACATGCTCATAACACATATGCACAAACATACACACAAGCACACATACACACATATTACATACATGCAACACATACAAACATACACACTCACATACAGACATGCTCACAACACATATACACAAACATACACACACACAAATATACAAACACACAACACACATATATACATACACTCACACACAAATACACATACATATGTAGCAGAATTTTCCCTGTCTAATCACTTTAAATATTAACAAGAAGTCTGTGATTGGACAGGGAAAAGGGAGGCAAAGCTAGGGGTTTCAGAGACAGGAATGGACAGAGAGGAGGAGGAATATGGAGGACGATTCAGATTCTGTATGGCTTTACATAGCCACAGGTAGCTATAATATCATATAGGGATAGAATAATTGGGGTAACTTATCTAGTCTAGGTGGGCAGCTTGTATCATTATCAGTTGGCTCTGAAATTATTGTATAGGTATCTTGTGAATTGAGAATTTATTGATATATAAATTTGACGGAGTAATTATAAGCTTCTAGAGTTTTGATTTATTGGCTTAAGAGGATTTTTGACCACTGACCACAGTGGCTGAATGGCTGAACCTGGATCCATCGAGGGTGGGGCTAGCCTAGGGGGCAGAGGCAGTGTGACCGCCAAGGCAGAGAATAGCTGGGTGTAGCGCAGGAACCTGTTGATCTTTTTAATATTTCCTGCAACATACATACACACATATATATACATACAACACACACACAAACACACACACATACACTCACAACACATACAAACATACACATACACACACTCTCTCACTACATACTAAAATATACACACATACATACAACACACAAACATATACACTTATACACACAAACACATGTACGTATATACATACACACATATACACATACACATATATACATACATACACACATACACATATACACAAACACGCATATATACATATATGCAAACACATACATACATATTCACAAACACACATATATACACATACACAAACACACAGAGGCATGGGGAAAATGAGTGTATGTATTAGAACTGATAGCACTTCTGCAGGTTTTGGGTTAAAGAACAGTTTGGCAGCCATTGTTTTTAGAACAAACACTGCAAGCCTAGCTCATAGCGTAGTCATTTGTAAAGCACTTGCAATAAAATGAGTATCAAACTATCTGGGGGCTAGAGGAACAACTCAGTCAAATGATTGCCTGGCAAGCATAAGAACAAGAATTTGATCTTCAAAACCTTCATTATAAAAGGGGAGCGGGAGTGTAGGGGACATCTATAATCCCAGTGCAGGTGAGCTGGAGACTGGGACTGTCTGGGGACTAGCCAGCCAGTCTAGTCTAGTAGGTGAGTTTCAGTCCTACCTCAAAATTTAAAAGATAGGTGGCTCCTTAGCAATGACACTTGGAAGTTACCCATTGGCCTCCTTAAGCATGTGTACACATGAACACATACATACACAAGCACACAGAGATAGATATACATACACAAATATATTTACATACAGCCGGGTGTGGTGGCGCATGCCTTGATCCCAGCACTCGGGAGGCAGAGGCAGGTGGATTTCTGAGTTCGAGGCCAGCCTGGTCTACAAAGTGAGTTCCAGGACAGCCAGGGATATACAGAGAAACCCTGTCTCAAAAAACAAAACAAAACAAAACAAAACAAAACACCCATAAACAGATTCATACACACAGACACACAAGCACACACACACCTGGGGAAAAATGACATAAGGAGTGACCTGAATTCAGTAACTCGCTCTGGATGGTTTCCATCCTACAGAAACTTAGGTGCAGACAAGAAGCACAGTATTGTCAGAAGACACACAGGCAGAGAGGGTGATCTGTTTGTGAACCTCCTGCCAGCACTATCTCTGGACCTAAAATAGTCTTCCCAAACTTGCCCCTCACTGCCTTTGTCCCACAAGAAAGTGTCCCCAAATATGCCCTTCTTGAAAACATTGCCCAAGAGAGGGGCTTACACTGGGTGGCTCCCTGAAGTTTCTGAGGCAAACATCGTCTTTGGGAAACTCGGGCTGCCTCATCAGGAAAATCCTGTGAAGAGTCTAATGACTGTTTTCTCACTGAAATGTCCTCTGTCGCAGAGGTCAATCATCCACTTTCTCCGTCAGACAGCCAGAAGTAATAAGGACACCCAGGTAATCTCTGTCTGCAGCTCACCAAATTTCTAAGGTCAAAGCATTTATACAGTGAGGTCTTTCGGTGCCATTAACCGTGAAAATATCCAATATCAAAATGATTCTGACTCTCAAAACCAATTTGTGTTTTAATCTGAGTATTCAAGGTATGCACCCTTGATGGCAATACACCCAACTCTCAGTCGACCCTAAATCGGTCAAATTGATGAGGTTGGTGACATGAAATAAAAGACCACAATGTGCTGTCACCATTGTTTGTAATGACTGTTTTGTTTTTTTGGTTTTTTTTTTTTCTCATTATTCCCTCTGTACAAAGCTATCAGAGGGTGAATTGGGATAGATTGGAAAGTTTGGATGCCTCTGGGTCTTGTTACACATACCCTTCCACCCTGAGAGTGGTGCTGGAATGAGTGGGAAAGGGCTGAGAAGATGAGACTGTTAGGTGGTAAGCAGGAGAGAGGAGTTTAGCCATGGGTGGAGCATAATAGCTGCTCATTAAAATGTATGGAGCCATATCACCCTTGAACTTAAAGAGACATGAGCTTTAATTTCTGTCTCTGCTAACTCTGTTTTGGAGGTTTGTTTGCTAATTTTTTTTCTAATTTTTTAAAATATACTCTTTGGTAATTTCATACACATATGTATGTAATTTGATCTGGTCCTATTTAGCCTGCATACCATCTCTTATTGACATTCCTTCTGGACTCCCTCTTCTTTCTCAAGTCCCTCTTCAATTTTCTTTTTTTTTTTTCTTTTTTTTTATTAGGTATTTTCCTCAATTACATTTCCAATGCTATCCATAAAGTCCCCAATACACTTCCCCCCCCCCAGTCTCCCACCCACCCACCCCCACCCCTTGGCCCTGGCGTTCCCCTGTACTGGGGCATATAAAGTTGGCAAGTCCAATGGGCCTCTCTTTCCAGTGATGGCCGACTAGGCCATCTTTTGATACAAATGCAGCTAGAGTCAAGAGCTCTGGGGTACTGGTTAGTTCATAATAATGTTCCACCTATGGGGTTGCAGTTCCCTTTAGCTCCTTGGGTACTTTCTCTAGCTCCTCCATTGGGGGCCCTGTGATCCATCCAATAGCTGACTGTGAGCATCCACTTCTGTGTTTGCTAGGCCCCGGCATTGTCTCACAAGAGACAGCTATATCTGGGTCCTTTCAGCAAAATCTTGCTAGTGTATGCAATGGTGTCAGCGTTTGGAAGCTGATTATGGGATGGATCCCTGGATACAGCAGTCTCTAAATGGTCCATCCTTTCTTCACAGCTCCAAACTTTATCTCTGTAACTCTTTCCATGGGTGTTTTGTTCCCAATTCCAAGAAGGGGCACAGTGTCCACACTTTGGTCTTCATTCTTCTTGAGTTTCATGCGTTTAACAAATTGTATCTTATATCTTGAGTATCCTAAGTTTTTGGGCTAATATCCACTTATCAGTGAGTACATATTGTGTGAGTTCCTTTGTGAATATGTTACCTCACTCAGGATGATGCCCTCCAGATCCATCCATTTGCCTAGGAATTTCATAAATTCATTCCTTTTAATAGTTGAGTAGTACTCCATTGTGTAAATGTACCATATTTTCTGTATCCATTCCTCTGTTGAGGGGCATCTGGGTTCTTTCCAGCTTCTGGCTATTATAAATAAGGCTGCTATGAACATAGTGGAGCATGTGTCCTTCTTACCAGTTGGAACATCTTCTGGATATATGCCCAGGAGAGGTATTGCTGGATCCTCTGGTAGTATTATGTCCAATTTTCTGAGGAACCGCCAAACTGATTTCCAGAGTGGTTGTACCAGCTTGCAATCCCACCAACAATGAAGGAGTGTTCCTCTTTCTCCACATCCTCGCCAGCTTTCTTACGTATGTATTTGATTGGTTCTTTGTTGGTTGCACTGAGTTGAACTGGGGTTGCTTACATGAGCCCATGTGCGTGGTTATTTATTGGATCAGGGATACTTAAAAGTAGCCATAGCATTGATGAGAAACAGCTTGTCCTCCTTCAGCGGCCATTCATTGACAATAGAGGGGGCGGGGCGTCCTGACAGAATGTTGACTTCCTTATTGTATGTGCTGCTTGTGGAGGCAGCCACGGCTGCTACGAGCTCAAAGTGCAATAGTGCAAAGGCCACAGTCTGCCTAGAAGAGAGCATTTCTCAGCACTCTTCTCCCAGTGTCTGGTTCTTACATTCATCCCACCCTGTCTTCCATGATATCCCCTGAGCCTCTGCTGGGGGGGGGGGGGGGCTTTATATGGATGCCCAACTTAGGAATGTGTCTTTATTAACTCTTAATGGTTTTCTGATTTTCGTTCTCAAAATATAGCTATGAACAACGAGAGTTGGGGTGGGAACATCACACTGGGCTGGCCCGTAGCCAGTGCTTAATAGACCCGGATTGCTTCTGATATTTCTTGGATTGTCTACTGAGATGGTCCTGAAATCAGTCAGCTCTTTTGTGTAGCTCCCCACACCTGCCTCAGTGAATCTACACAATGGCACTGACTACCATTCTTGAGAAGGTGCTACCAGATGTGTGAGCCCACAGCTACAACCCCCTTCTTCCGTGTCTTTTCAGTTTGGTAGAGTTATCAGATAATTACCTGTTCAAGAAAGCTTTCGGCAGAGCTTCTTGGGGATTGGGTATGTGGGACTGTGGTTTTTCTTTTAACTAGTGAATGGCCAAAGGGCAAACATTAAGACCCAGTGCTAACCAATGAGAAGTAAGAAGACATTTTTTTACTAAGTGATATCTGGGGAGAAATTCTTAAGGATAAGAGGAGAGAGAGAGAAAGAGAGAGAGAGAGAGAGAAACATAGCAACCAATTATTCTCCCATCTTGTCATCTACTCTGCCTTCAGACTTGGCCATGGGAGGAATGGGTATTTGTTGCTTGGGCCAACACAACACAATGTTATACCATCTACTGTGGAATGATCAGAGACAAAGCAGAAGCAGAACCATGACCCTTGACATGATCTGGCTGTTGTATGGAGAACCCCTGCCACACCCAAACTCACAGGTTATCATAGGAGAAGACAAATCCCTTTGACCTAAATTCCTGTGTCTTTCAGCTGGGAGCATCCTAACTGCTGCATCATCTCACATCCTGTGCTGTTGCTTTGATATCTACTGACCTCAGAGTCTCTCTAGACTAGTGGTTCTCAACGTGTGGGTCATAATGCTTTTGGGTTGTCGAACAACCTTTTTACAGAGTCAAATATCAGATATTCTGTCTATTAGATATAGAACTGTATTAAAGGTTCACAGCATTAGGAAGGTTGAGAGCCACTCCATCTATAACCTAATAAATAGCTTTAGGAATCCTTATACCTGTGATGACTTTAACTCAGTAGCAAATTCTTTGCCTGTGATTTAATCAACAGACTGGGATAGAAATAAAACCATGCCTTTCCTAAGATAAAATTCACAGACCACATGAAGCTCAAGAAGAAGGAAGACTACAGTGTGGATACTTTTGTCCTTCTTAGAAGGGGGAACAAAATACCCATGGAAGGAGATACAGAGACAAAGTTTGGAGCAGACACTGAAGGAAAGGTCATCCAGTGACTGCCCCACCTGGGGATCCATCCCATATACAGTTACCAAACCCAGACACTATTGTGGATGCCAACAAGTACTTGCTGACAGGAGCCTGATATAGCTGTCTTCTGAGAGGTTCTGCCAGTGCCTGACAAATACAGAACTGGATGTTCACAGCCATCCATTGGACTGAACACAGGGTCACCAATGGAAGAGCTAGAGAAAGAACCCAAGGAGTTGAAGGGGTTTGCAGCCCCATAGGAGGAACAACAATATGATCCAACCAGGACCCCCAGAGCTCCCAGGGACTAAACCACCAACCAAAGAGTACACATGGAGGGACTTAAGGGTCCATCCACATATGTAGCAGAGGATGACCTTGTGACATCTATGAAAGGAGAAGCCCTTGGCTTCTGAAGACTCAGTGCCCCAGTGTAGGGGGATGCCAGGACAGGGAAGTGGGAGTAGGTGGTTAGTGAGCAGGAGGAGGGAGAGGGTATGGGGGGTTTTCAGAGGGGAAATGAGGAAAGGGGATAAAATGTGAATTGTAAATAAAGAAAATATATAATAATAATAAGATTGATTAATCTGAGATACGCTTAATCATAGGCCAAATCTGAACTGTCCTCTCTTTCACTCAATTTGTAAATAAACTATTACTGGAAGACAAAAAAATAATAATTAATAAAACCATGCCATTCCGAGAAGTGGACTTGGAGATCAGTAGCTTCATTATTCACACTTGCAATATTGCAATACTCCCATTTAGACACTCATCCTTATACTGTATGAATCCCAAGACACATGACGGGGATCCGTTGGAAAGAGCCACAGGTGCTCCTGTGGACAGATGCAGCTAAGCTCCCAATCAAAAGCTAGAAACCATTCCTAGCCCAGACAGAAAGCCACCTCAGATCCTGCAGTTCAAACTGGCCTTTATTGATAATTGTAGCCCATATTGACAATACAGAGAACAGAAAAGCCACTCCAATGATAACAGGCAACGTGAGAACATGAGATGTAAATATAGCAGGCATGGTATTAATTCTCCCAACTCCAGTGTGCTGATGTTACATAGCAACAGACCATTAGAACAAGATCCCAGCAAACAGAACGGTGAGTCAACAATGTGTGTTTACTATCCAGGCATACAGAATAACTGATCCAGAGTATGGACAACTGGTTATTGGTGAGAGAGGCAGAAGGAGAAGAAACTCTAATTGAATTCATTCTATTTTCCACAGTACCAGCGCCATCTCTCCCACCCCTACTGCTCACCTCTTGTCTCTAGGCACCACTGTTATGCCAACAACACACATAATTCCTCTCATAAGCTACTGTAACCCAACAGAAGCCATCTCTACCTCTTTAGTGACGTCATCCCTATGAAAAAATATGTCTTTCAGTATTGATTTATGCTTGTTTTGGTTTCTAGACGGTGTCTCCCTATGTCACCCAGGCTGGCCTTGAACTCACCATTCTTCCAGAGCCTCCTGAATGCTAAGGACTCAGGAGTGCACTGCCATGCTTTGTATTTTACTTTACAAGCAGATGCCCCTGGTTTTTCTATTGCACAATTCAAGTAACAATAATGTATCCATTTACATAGTGCTTTTCCTTTTGGGAAAAAAACAAAACACCCTTTCACATATTTTTTTTCCCTGATTTTCTAAGAACCAAGAGAAAACGCTAATGCTTAAAGGATGATTTGCCAAACTTGAACATCAGCCTGCTCCCTCCAGACTCTGGATTCTTTGTTGCCAACACAGTTTTTTTGTTGTTTTAGTTTTTTTGTTTGTTTTTATAGTAGATTCCTGTTTCTGGCAGTTGTTAGAACTCTTTGCTTTGTAATTTTAAAAGTATAATGCCTTTGAATACAAAAGGATCAAAGGCTATAATTCATTGTATATGTTTACATGAAGGTCTTCTGGGTAATACATGGAGCCAGTTGAAGTCATTTACAAGTCAACTTGGGGCCTTATTCTTACCCATTCCCCAGCTCAAAGCAAGCTGTGTTCTAAGTCTATGCTTTGAGTAGGAATATAGAGGCATATCTGTGGGAGGTCTGTTCCTTGTTGTTTCCAAACAATCATTAAGAAGACATATGGTCACTTGAATCCATACCAACATTTCTGGGCCTATTCATTTTTTGAAGTGAACTAATGTGTTGCGTCGTCAACTCCTGAGTATTGTTAGAACACTCCGTGTTAGGTTCTGATCATTCAGACTCTCATGACATGAATGTGAGTCAAAAAGAAACAACCACCAAAGTCAAAAACGAAAAATAAAGTAAAACTTCGCAAATGGATAGCCAAATCAGGCGTGATGGCTTTAGGTTTTGGGGTTATAGGCATCGCTCTGAATTAAACACTTCCAGAGGCAATCTATCATCTCAGAATTACAGTTCTAGCATTTGCTTTTCCAGCATTTGCAATTCGAAAGCATGACTTATGGAAAACAATTCACTTCTGTGCCTGTGCTCTCCAGATGCCTGTAATTTGATTATAAATTTAGAATATACTTTGTGTGGCAGTCAGGATTGCTGAGAAAGAACACTTGGAAGGGAAAGAGGCAGGCACCACTGTGTATGTTTCCTAAGTAACTAAGCAACAAAGGTTAGCTTCCTGTTTACATTTATGTCTTTGGTGTCAGAAAGCCTATATATCAAGGCCAAATTTCCACCATCTTGGTAACATTAGTTTCAGTAAATACTATCACCCTATGCCCTAGAGGAAAAGATCAAATTACCCTGACAAACTTAAGACATTTGAGATTTTTAGACAAATTCATATTCTCTCTCTCTCCCCCCTCTCTTTTCTTCCCTCCCTCCTCTCTCTCTCTCTCTCTCTCTCTCTCTCTCTCTCTCTCTCTCTCTCTCTCTCACATACACACACACACACACATACACACACACACACACACACACACACACAGAGAGAATAAACTATCTGAAGGAAAGCTATAATGTGACTAAATGAGGTGATTCCTCAACCTTAAGTGTTGATTCAGCCTTCTGGAGATAAACCATTTTATGTCTAAATAGCAAAATCTTCACCTTTGTGTTTTTTGGTGAAAGACAGAGGATTTCTTTAAAAGCTATAAATTCCAACCTTTAATGGAATTTGAAATATACCAGACTCCAGGGTAGTAAGTTGATACCATTAAGAAAATTCAATAATATTCTTATTTTCCTATTATCATCGAGGCATCTGCTGGTTGGAGAAAAACAGCGAGATGAGGGTTTCTATGCCTACAAAAGCCTAGAGCTAAGCTTTCTTGGAAACCGTTTCTGCTGTTACAGAGAAATGCACAGCATCACATGTCAAGGGCAGATTGTCTTCAGCGGACCCAGACAGAGAGATTCTTGACTGCCTGATCTTTAAAGGGGGGAGTCGACACCTGGCTATCTGACATGAGCCAGGGTCTGGGAAAGCAATTCCATTGTCTTAAATGAAGTCAGAATGGCCAGCAAGATCGCGGCTGCTTACTGCCGAGCTTGCTTTTCAGAGCCAAAAGGCCCGTTTGTATCAAGGCAATCTCTTGAAAGTAAGTGAATGAATAAATGAATACTTGAAGAAACTCTCACATTTTCCCAAGTCATAAGCCTCATTCTGGTTGCCTTCTATCTTCGTTTCTCTACATGACTGGGAGTCAAACCTAGAACCTTGAACATGTTAGGCAAACCCTCTACCCCTAAGCTTCTTTCTAATATATATACACATGCACATATATACACATACATATATATGTATACACATATATATGTATACACACACATATATACACATACATATATATGTATACACATACATACACATATATGGCATATATGTAGCATATATGTAGCATATATATGGCATA
Organism: Mus caroli; assembly: GCF_978045245.1. Lineage (NCBI taxonomy): Eukaryota > Metazoa > Chordata > Mammalia > Rodentia > Muridae > Mus > Mus caroli. The sequence continues at coordinate 96,108,218 of NW_028227264.1, forward strand.
TATGTAGCATATATATGTATGTATATATTATATGTAGCATATATATCAGGTATATATATGTATATACCTAACCCTAACCCTAACCCTAACCCAGCCTGACCAGAGCTAACTCTTGCCTAGGATTTCAAATGCTTTTCTTTTTTAGAAGAACAAATTAATGGTAGATACCCCTAAAACCTAGCATTCTTCCAGATCCCGGTTTCCACGACCTTTTCTTGGTAAAAGGCTCCAACTCATGTTCACATCACTAAAGGGAAGGTGACCTGTTAGTCAAAATCTTCCTGCTAAGGGCATTTCTTCACAGCAGAAGGATTTTCCCTTCTCAGCCTCTGTTGGAGTTGATGAATTTGGCACATCTTTGGGATTTGCAGCAGGTTACAGAACAAGATTACACACCCTGCTGATTTATTTACTGCAAGGACAACCCGGACATGGCAGCAGCCTGAAACCAGACCCGAGTGGAAAGAGTCTCACCCTGAAACACTTAAGGCGATTATTTCAACCCAGCATCCCCCTGTACATGGGAAATGAAGCCAATCAATTCTGCTTTCTTTTTCATTGTTGTGGGTTTAATGCAATACCATCTGAGAGCATGAAGGCTGCCTCCATTGCTCACTGATATAAAATCAGGACGAAGGGCAGGCATCAGGTTCATCAATAGAGATTATATGAAGTTAACTGGTTTGCAAAGAATCCTGAGAAATTAAAGCTCTCAGTCTGTGCAAACATGGAAAGCATGGGGTTTCTCCTCTGCTTAGGATTAACGTGCAAATGTCACCTAACACTGGTTACCCTGAGAAACAAGGTCACATGGGTTTCTGCTAGTGACTTCTTAAACCTTTTTAAAAAGATGGAATAAATAAAAACATCCATTTCCTAGATAATTGTGTCAAGGGTACTGTGAATAGAGAGGTTAGCAAAATGGGTTACCACCGTGGTGTCCATAGCCTGGTAAGAAAAGGGGGTCTTTCAAGGGTGGAAAGTCACATGGAAAATAATCACAGAATTGCAAGCTGTGATAAAACTAATCGAACAAAAAAGCTCTCAGAGAGTGCATTAGAAGCCCCAGGCTTATATGTTTCTACTTTCTCTATTACACTGCAAGATTCTTGAAGCAAGCAAATGATTCTCTAAAACTAAAACCATCAAGCCAGGGAATGTTGGAACATGTCTGTAACTGCAGTGCTCACAAGACTGAGAAAGGAGAATTGTAAGTTCCAGGCCAGCCTGAACTGGCCACATAAGGAGACTATCTCAAAACAGAAACAAAACCAAGAAAAAGAATATACCTTTAATTGACAAAGGTTGATTTTATATTTGAAAATAGCTAGTAGAGACAGTGGTGAACCATCTTACCACAATGAAATATCAGAGGTAAGAGAATTGCCAGTCACCCTCATTTTATATACATGAGTGTAAAGTGTGTGGGGGTGTGCATGTGTGTGTTATGTGTTGTGTGCTCTGTGTTAACATGTTGTATAGCCAAACAGAGTGACTCACACCTATAACTTGAGCCATGAAGATGCTGAGCAAGGAAGACTGTTGCAAATTCTAAGACAACCTGGAATACATAACCAGATACTGTTTTAAAACACACACATACATAGCATGCGAGCACACGCGCACGCACACAAGAAATGTCACAGTATATGTTATAAATGTACGCAACTATCCTGTCAAGCATAGCTTAAAACATATTTCATACATGTTTGTTTTCATGGTACACAGCTCACTGTAGTCCTTTGTTGACTGACTGAGGAATAAAAGGACAACTGCTGGAATTACTTATATGATTTTCATAAAAGTCACAGGAGTTCTGTAGGCCAGCACTAGTCTCCTGATTTTACTGATAAAACATTTGAGGGGCGGTTATTAAATGATTTGTTCAAATTCCCTTGAGCCAAAAGATTCTGGTACCAAGATCTGTGTGTGTGTGTGTGTGTTTGTCATATATGAGCATGTTCCTGTGGATATGCATGTATGCGTGTGTCACTTATGCTTGGTGTGGCATAGTGTCTTCCTGAATCACTCTTTCCCCTAACTCTTTTTTGCTACTTTCTTTTTTTTTTTTTTTTAATTTTACATAGTGAGTTCTAGGACAGCCAGAGCTACATAGTGAGAGCCTGTCTCAAAAAAAATTTTTAAAAATCAAATTTAAAAATGTATTTCACGAGTCACTTGTGGATACATACACTGCCATGTATACATACACCTCGAACTTTGACAAATGAACCATGCAGAATAAAAGTGTGAACTAGTTGCGAACTGTTAACTGGTATTGGAGAATGATTTATTTTTTTCATCTAGTCTAGTAGAAAACTCGAGTGATGACGTGTACTAATAAAGCTACTGCAACAGCTAATGCATCCAACCTTATCGGGAGAGGTATCAGAGTAGGTTTCAAGTTTTGAGAATTTCATATACGAATGCTGTATTTAAATCATTTCAGGCCTGCTGTGTTCTCCAAACCCCTTCCCTAATTCATGACCTCTTATTCTTTGATTAGTACTGTTAAATAGATAGATAGATAGATAGATAGATAGATAGATAGATAGATAGATAGACAGACAGACAGACAGACAGGTGGATGGATAGATACTTACAAACATAGAGATAGATGATAGATAGATAGATAGATAGATAGATAGATAGATAGATAGATAGATGATAGGAAGAAATAGATGATAGATAGATGATAGAAATTTGTCATTTAGCATTACTCATATGTATGTGTGTTTAAGGCTGACATGTAGAGAGTGGATCACTGATCAGGGGCTCATTTCTGAAGCTGGCTGTTCCTTCTCTCAACTGTCATTCATTGCTTTTAGATTTTCACCTAGGATGGGGCCTTATAAGATTTCTCCCCCATCTGTGTCAGCATGTCACCTGCATGTCTTATTAGGTGACTGCATTGTTAAGGTTTCATGGGCACAGTTTCCCTGTTGTATATAGAAGACACGATCTTACAGCAGATGCCCTGGCCTCGGGTTCTTACAACTTTTATGCCCCCTCTTCTTCGATGTTCTCTAAGCCGTCAGCGTATTACTTATTAACCTCGAATTGCAGGAAGGTCAAACACTGGCAGAGCTGTCTTTTAAAAGACGTTTTGTTTTGTTTTGCTTTGTTTTGTTTTGTTTTGTTTTTTGAGACAGGGTCTTGCTATCTAGCCTTAGTTGTACTGAAACTCACTATTTAGAGCATGGTGACCTCCAACTCACAGAAATCCATCTACCTGTCTCTGCCTCCTGAGTACTGCAATTAAACACATTGGCTGCCACACCCAACTAGAAAGCCTTTTTTTTTTTCTGGTGCTGGGGTTAGAATCCAGGAACGTATGTATGTCAGGCAGGTGAGCGGTGGAAGCTGACCATTGCCCAGACCTTAGCTGCACTTGCTCATGTTACCATTCATACAGCTTTGTTTACCAGGACTCAATGTCACTAGCATCTAGGAATATCCTATGAACAATGATATTAGATGTATTTCTGGAGCTGCTGAGACCACTGACTGGTAGAGTGTTTGCTTAGCATGTTCAATTAGGTTAGAGAGAACAAAAGCAGATTTATTATCAAAATACAAATATTTTTAAGCTAAGGTCTCATGCATCCCAGGCTGGACTTGAACTTGTGTTCTTCTGATTCTACCTCCCAGGAGCAGGCATGCATCGCCTAGCCAATTTATGTAGTGTTAGAGATGGGACACAAAGCTCGGTGCCTGCCTAGCATGCCATTTGTTTGATTGGTTTTGTTTGTTTGTTGTTTTCTGTTTGGTTTGGTTTAGTTTTCTCCCAAATCAGCAAAAACAAAACAAAGGATGCAATCTAATCCTATTCTGACTATATAAAGAGTTAAAAGCCAGCATGGGCTATATAAAACCTGCCTCAAAAAGGAATTTATTGCTTTGGTAATAAATCAATCTCTCTCTCTCTCTCTCTCTCACACACACACACACACACACACACACATTTCTCTCTGTGAAAGTGTTGATGACCAGATAAAACAAAGCTTACCTTGATTAATCATGGTGTTGGGGATGCAATCTACTGCTCATGGTGTGCGTCTATGTCAATATGTATGTTGCCTGCCATCAGACAAAATTAAGATGGTAAAAAAAAAAATAAAATGTCAACATTAGCCAAACCCACATGATTCTAAAAGCCAGAAAGCCCAAACCACACTGACTTAAGCCCAAAAGAATCTATTGGAAAAAGAACTAACATTCAAATATAGATGCTATATAACATAACTGAAGCCATGGGCCCAGAGATGACCACAAGGTCTGGCTTGCCCTGTCTTCACCTCTCAGTTGAGATTGCTTTCTCTGGGGCTGGTTGCATTCTGGGGTACCCTATCGCATGGAGCCAACAGCAGCTACACTCTAACTTTTCTATCTCTTCCAATAAGTTACCGATTACAGCATAGTGATGCTGGCAGAGATGATTCTGTGGGCCTTGACAGAATACCTGCATCATACATGTGCTCCTTCTGAGCCAAGGACTGTACAACTGAACACGGTGACAAGGACTGATCCAATGCAAACAATATGGACTGAGAACATAAACACTCAAGGAAATAACAGGGAAATGCCCCCTGATGGGGAGATGGTTCAGCTGCTAAAGCCCTTGCCACATATTCTTGAGAGATAAAGTTCAGATCGCCAGAATCCATATAAAAAGCCTGGTTGGAATGGCAGACCCTCTGTAAACATGAGAGAGAGAAAGAAAGGGATGGGGGGACAGAAGTGGAAAATCCCCAGCATTCAGTCATTAGCCAGACTATCTGAAATGGCAAACTGAGTTCAGCAGGTGACCCTACCTCAACATAGAAGGATGAGGTGTGACCTAGGAAGATACTTGACTGCAACCTCAGACCTACACATACTCAAACACATGCACTCACGGGTATGCACCTGTACGCACACATTCACCACACACAAACACATACGCACCCATGCATGCACACTACACACCTACATTAAAGTTGTTTTTGTTGGGGTTGTTTCATCAAACACAGGAGAAATATCCTTTGGGCAACTGAAGACTATAGATATCTACAAAAACCACTCTATATATTTGAGGTGTGACTCTGTAGTACAGTAGCTTACTGTACTAGAGTCCTTGTCTCAAAAACAAAACAAAACAAAACAAAAAAACCGTGTAGGGGCAGGAAGATGTGGAGGGTAGGGTGGTGGTAAAGGGCTGCTATGAAAGTCTGGCATCCTCCGCTGAGCCCTACCACAAAGCTGTTCCCTGAGCCCCACTTGTGCATTTTGGCTTGTGTATGCTCAGACATATATGTGTAAATACACACACACACACACACCAGACTCAGGCCAATTCAGTGCTTAGGGGGTGCCTGCTTTCTTAAGTAGAATCTAACACATGGCTGCTGCATCCTGCTGTGTGTTTGAGAAAAATCTGATTATTATGTCCTTTTGTTTGCCTTTTAAACCTGCTTTTTTTCATTTCTTTCCTCTCCCCCCCCCCTCCACAGCAAAGACAAACTCTAGCCCAGAAACCAAATAAGAAACTGTTTACGTGGTTGGAGAATGTATTTATAGGAGCCTAGGCTGGGTGGTGGGTCCTGGAAAAGCATTGCCCGGAGTCCTGTGGATACACAACAGCCCTTTTCAGATGTATGAAATGAGAGGTTTTCATCCCCCCACCCCCCACCCCCAGGAAACTTGTCAAGTCTGGTCTGCAGATGGCTGACATTTAGGTCCTGTCTTATATTTGCTGGAGACTTCCTAGATGAAATCTTGAGGTTAAATGTATAAATAATATGAAAGGAAGTAAATGTTTGAGGTCAATGTTTGAAGAAAGGCCAGGGAGGGGACTTTTTGCTAAAACTTTCTGAAAAGCTATTTAGCTTCCTGCAGATTGGTTTAGTAACCCCAGGTAAGGGACTTTTGCTAACTAAGTTTTCTCGGATTTTATGTGACTGTGAAAATGTTGCTTCTAATCAAAAGCAGAGAGACCTCAAGCTGTTTGCTTGACTGCCCTATTTCACTGGTGCTGGTCACGTCTTGTGCTGTACAGTATGACCAAGCAAACCAAGATATTTGGAAAATCGAAACCATAGGAAAAAGAACCCTCCGTGGTAGCATTTAGAGATTGAAAACTGGCAAATCCGCTCATGACTGTACACAAACTGACTACCAGGAAATTTTAGAGACTGTTACTTCCATGGGAATAACAATAGGTGTATTGCAAAAAGTCCTTAAGATGTTGTTTTCTCAAATCTCAGCTTTATTATTCTATCAGTCATCTGTTGAGAATGTGTGCATGTAAAAACAGGAACTCGGAAAAATGGCAAGAAATTTTCTCATAACAGAACTACTTCTTGAGTTGATATGAAGCTACAGACTGTAGGTAAGCTTTGGTTATAAACAATAGCAAGAGGAGGAAAAAAAAGAGGATGGGCTGGAGAGTTGGTACCGTGGTTAAAAGCATGCTCCTCTTATAGAGGGTACAAGTTCAGTTTCTAGCACTGTATAGGGTGGCTCACAAATGCCTGTGAATCCCCAGGGTATCTGATGCCTCTGGTATCTGTGGCACCTGCATTCATACACACACACACAGAGAGAGAGAGAGAGAGAGAGAGAGAGAGATGTGCATGCATGCACTCATGTAAAATTAATCTTAAGAGTTTTGACTATTTTAGACCTAAATTGATCTCAGGAGCTAGGAAGATGGCTCAGTGTGTACGAGAATTTACTGTACAAACATGAGGACCTGAATTCAAAACTCCAGAACCCATATGAGAAGCTGTTGATTATGATGTGGTTACACCTATATTCCGTGAGGCGGAAGAGACATGAGGATCACTAGGGTTTGCTGGATACGAAACAACTCCAGTTGCAGAAAGAAACCCTGTCTCAAGAAAATAAGGCAGAGGGGATAGAACAGAACAGCCGGCATCCTCTGGCCTCCACATGCACCCAGCACACACAGGTACATACATCAGACATAAACCACATAGTCGCTCTCTCTATCACATGTGTGTGAGCATTCACAAACAGAAACTAGGACCTATTTCACAGTTATCTGGGTTATTTCATGACACAGTAACCCCTTGTCCGAAGTTTCAGTTTACATTCTGTGCTGTTTTCTGCGTGGCTAGCTCTCTCGGAACCCACATGAGATTGTTTCTTTGCCACCAGTTGAGATGGGCTGTGAAAATATCACAGTACTTACGTTCAAGTAACCCTTGCTTTGCTTAAATCCCTCAAGCACAAGAGGAGTGTTGCTGGCTACTAGGATGTGCCAAAGAGAAGCCATAAAATACTTCCTTTAACTAAAATGGAGACTTGGTAAGAGTTCCGTATGACTTAAGGTTTCAAACAGCCACTGGGAAGGTCTGGGACATATCCCCTAACGGTGAGGGGGACCGTGATTACTAAGAACAGAGATATGTTGATGCAATGGATCTTCAAGCATGTCGCTTACATGATTTGAATCACTAAGATGATGAAGCTAGAGCAGTAAATGTCTATGATGTGCATATAAACCGGTGAAGGTCTTTAGGAATCCTTAGCACTTATTAAGCACATCATGAGAGAGTTGAGGATTTATACAGCACACAGAAGAACAAGCATGAAGTGGCAGCTTTGATTATGCAGGAAGGATATGATCTGACATTTGAGGCCAGGAGAAGCCATATACATGAATCAGGGTGTGAGGTCTTTTAGACCTCAGCCCTATAGTCCTACACATAGAAAAACTGATACAGTTCTGGCATGGATGAGAAAAGATCTGGCATCTACATACAGAAGATGAGCAGCTATCAAGTTATTACTGCATAGAAAATCAAAATGTCCCTGCATAAGGGCATACAGCCAGGAGAACACTTTACCTGAAGTTTCATCCAACAAAGACGAGAAAGCAGCATCTTTGTTGTACTCTCACTGGGATCCCAACAAAGCAGAGTAAAAGATTCTGCTATACTTTGACCATCAGGCTTGCTGCCTGCATTTAAAGCAAGTTGCCAAAATTCGCTATGAAATAGAAGAAAATCAGCATCATGTGTTGCTGTTAGATGGAGCAGAATGGCTACCAAGAAAGCCAAAGGCGGCTTTCTGCTGTGAAGCTAAATCATGTGTTTGGGATGCTAACAGGTAGTTGGTAAATGCATGGGTTGCCACAGAACTCAGAGGCAGAAATGGCCACACTGTATCTACACATACCATACCAAGCTTCATTGACCCGGCTTTATTTACTATCTGTTACTTGAGTTTACATTCCACCTTTGGACATTGACCTCTGGCCTCCACATAGACACACACACACACACAAGCACATACATGATAGGGATATATCTCAGTGGTAGAGTACTTGCCTAACATGGATGAAGCCCTATGTTCAATTTCTGATCACAGTAAATTCTCTAACACCATCCTCAATTATCAAATAAGAGCCGTGATTGGTGCATAGCTTGGTGTATGACATCGTACTTTTGTTCAGTCTTTGGGAATCTACAAGACAAAATGAATTTGCAATTCTTTAGATAGCTACAGTGATGCATTTGTTGTTTCTTGGGGTTGCCACAGCAACTTGCCACAAGTCAGATGATTTCAAACAACAGCAATTTATTCTCATGGTTTTGGAGACAAGAAGTCTACAGTCAGAATGTGTCAGTGGGGCCACATATGGTGACAGTCTTCTGTAATTCCCTCTTTCCTGGTATTCTTAGCTCCTAGAGGCACATTTCTGTACCATCATCATATGGTGATCTTATTTTTATGTACCAGTCTTCAGAATTCCTCTCCTTATATAGTCTTGGGTTTAGGTTAAAACCTTAATACAATGGGATTCTTTCCTCTCAAACTTTTGAAGGAATTGTTTCTTTAAATACTCAAATTTTTTTCTTATTTTGATTTTTTATCATTGAGATTTCAAGTAACCCAGGATGACCTTAGACTCCCCAGAGAGCCAAACATTATTCTCAACTCCTAACCTTTCTGCCAGCACCTCTGGTATCCTGGGATATATATATATATATATATATATATATATATATATATATATATATATGGCATGCACTTATGTTCGTTCTATGGGATGTTGTTCATGCAGTTCATGTGTGTATGTTAGGCAGACATTCTATCAACTAGACTGTATCCTCTTTGCTTTATTTTTCTTACAGAATAGAATAGGCTGTTTTTGAACTCCCAATCTTCCTACCTCAGCACTCTAAGTTCTGGAACTACAGGTGTACCACACCATCCTCAACTAAGACCCTACGTTCCTGTGAAACCACATTCTTAGATTCTGGACAGTAGAGATGCTATACTACATTAGCATAGTAAAGTAGGAGTAGCCAACTCTCTCTTGCCAATTTCCTTGGGTTTTAACTTCAACACTTGCCCTTGGGTTACACTTGGAGAAACACAGTTGTGTTAGACTGAAAGATGATGTACAATAAATAGGTTTCCTGAAGCTAATGTAAGAAAACAGAAAGAGATCATGTGCAGATCATCTGTAATCTAGAAGGGCTTCCTAAACTCTCCTACAAAAGCAGCAGGAACAACATGAAGCTTGTGGGGGAAAGGAGGAAACAGATTTGGACAGAAGCTTCTCATAGCCTCTAGCTCACGAGACTAGGACACCAGCTTAGATGCCCAAGCCCTTGTTTCAAAGAATACTGTGGCCCATATTCCAGACAAATAGACTTTCATAGGTAACAGATGAGCTGCAGCATGGGAACCTGACTCTTAGAGGATTTACTTTTGCTCTTCTCTGAAGGAACAAAACACGTTTTCCTTTTTATATTTTAAAATTAACTTTGGGCAGACAGTAAGCATTCATATTTATGGGGTACAACCGGAGGTTCCCTTCAGACACACACAGTCAAATCTGAATACTCAGTGTGTCTATCACCTTAGCTTTTACGAAGCACGTTTGCTTTCAATCTGGAAGAAAATGTATTATGAAATGTATACATTGCTCATTGTTGCCTCGAAGGGACCACGGGGCTCTAAGTTGGTTATTTAATTGGCTGTTGATGCCCATGAGTCCTGCTGCATGGTGGTACTTGGGTTCCCTCCAAGGTTATGTTGTTTCTTTAAAGGGAATTTTTCAAATGAAATCCAGTGCCATAAACTTGAAGATTCCCCTGCAGCTAAGTGCTAACTGCAGGCTACATGGCAATGGTGTCGCTGCGCCTCGTTTCGTGTGACTGCTTCAGAGGCGCAAGAACACTTATTTTCAGCCCCTGGAATGTGTCGAAAGTGTTATCTCAGGCTCTGTGAAGTTCACCTCCACCTCCCTGTTCCATCCCACCTAGATTCTTGGTGAGTTAGGTGATATGTTTTCTGTGATAGAGGCTTTGTCTTCAGGCCCAGGAGACAGTAGGGGTGCGAGGTGAACAACACAAACAGGTTGTGTGGTGAAGACTCTAGTATATTAGTATATTTCTGCAATCACTTCTCCAGGAAAGTGCTTTCTAAAGCTGCCTCACCCAGAACAGAAGTCTGAAACTGTATTATATTGAGGATGCCTGGGCTTTTAGGAGGCTCTGGTGCCTAGTAAAGAATAATCTAGGATGGTCAAATAGAAGAGACACGGCCAGGAATTAAACCGTGAAATCAGTTCATCTCCATTGTTCCCTTCTTCCTCTTGCTCCCCCAGTACCTAAACATAAGCTCTGAGAACATCAAAGTCTTTGTAATCATTCACTTAATGTTGATACATTTAGATTTTTAGTTAATATTACATAAAGTTAAGAATCAGGAAATGGGGGCCAGGGATGTAGGTTAATTGCTGGAGTGCTTGCCTATTGTGCAAAAAAGGCCCTGGGTCTGATCTCTAGTTCTATATAAACCAGGCACAATGACACACCTGCTTGGAAACCCAGCGCTTGGGAGGGGAAGTGGGAGGGTCCAGAGCCAGTCAAAGTCACCCTCTGTTCCCAAGAGAGTTTAAGATAAGCCTGAGCTCTATTTAACTCTGTCTCAAGGGGGAGCGGGGGGGGGGGGGGGGGGGGAGGGGAAAGGGGGGGATGGGGGTATAGGAAGTAGACCCAGCCGTGGTAGTACACATCTGTAATCCCAGCACACAAAATGCAGAAGTGAGGGGAGCAAGAGTTAGAGGCTAGCCTGTGCTACTTGAGACCCTATCAAAGAAAAAAACAACAGAAAGAAAAAAATAGAAACAACAAAAGAAAGCAAAAACAGTTTATTAAAAAAAAACAACTTGAAAACTTGAAAAGAAAGGAACAGAGTTAGGGATGCAACCCAGAGGCTACACGCTTGCCTACTGCGAGTGAAGTGTTGGTACAGCAATCCCAGAATTTGGAAGGCAAAGGCAAGAGCATCAAAATTCAAAGTCACATGATGTCCTGGTTAGTTTCTATTGTTAACATGTCACAGCCTAGAGTTCCTGCAGAGGATTGAACCTCAACAAAAGAATTGCCACCCCTTCCCGACCAACTCCCAATCAGTTCAACCTGTGCCCATGTCTGCAGCACACTATCTTCATTGGTGATGGATGTGGGAGGGACTACCTCACTGTAGACAAGCACCATCCTGAGGCACAGAGGTGTGACCTGTGCAGGAAAACACGCAGTCAGTAACCAGGCTTCCTCCGTGGTTCCTGCCTTCAATTCCTGTCCTAACCTCAGTGATGGATTTTGACTCGGGAATTATAAGGTAAAACAACCTCCAAGTTGCTTTTGGTCAAAGTGTATCACGGGATGAGAATGGAGTGTGAACCTGTAGTAAGTTTGGAAGTGTACACGAGGCCCTATGCTCAAAACATTAGATTTTTAAAGGGAGGGAGGAAGGGAAGAGGGAAAAAGGACAACTAATAAACGGCCAGGCTGAGTGGCACATGTATGTAAGCCCAGCTCTCAGGGGCAATGCAGAGGCAATATGAGAGGAGTTTAAGACTTGCCTTGACTATACAGTTACACATCACACACACACACACACACACCACATATCACATACCACATATACCACACACATACTCTCACAAGCAAAGATGTTGAGTCTTCAAAAGCTTCTAGAAATACTTTCCCTTTCCCTAAACAGCAACCCTATTATCCTCTCTTTAGACTTGGGCCGGATCTCAGGATCAAGTCAGGATGGCAGGCCTCTCCCCTGTGTGCTATACCAGCTTCTGAGTGTCTTGGGGTAGCAGGTCTCCCCTGTGTGCTATTCTAGCTTCTGAGTGTCTTGGGGTGGCAGACCTCTCCCCTGTGTGCTATCCCAGCTTCTGAGTGCCTTGTTCTCATGTTGTCACTCTCTGCAGACAGACCCACTGATCCCTTCTCACTTTAAGGATTTATATGTCAATCACTACGGGAAAGAACTGGGAGAGGGGACGCCAGAAGGATTCTGAGAATCAGAACAGGGCCCCCTCCTGAAGCATCTTCACGCCTCGCTAAGAGGGCTTAGGAGATCTTCTTTGGATGGCTGCTGCCGAATTTTTTTTTTCTTTCAAGGCATATCTTTTCCAATTAGCTGTACGTTAAATTCTTTCTTCTCTCTGGGAAGAGCTTGGCTGTTTTGACAGAGATCCTTAGAGTAGCTTTGTCCCAAGTCAATAATTTATATCCTGTTGCATTCTGTGCTATTTAATGCCTCTAGTCCCACCCAAACTTGGATATTTTTCTCACTTATAGCTACACAATATATATATATATATAATATATATGTTATATAAATATATATATATATACATAAATATATATAAATATATATGTGTGTATATATATATATATATTGCTTCTTTTCCCGATACAAACTTCTTACAGAATAAAGACAATAATTTTTAATCCCCTTGTTAGGGATTGGAAACAGGAGCATCTCTGAGGAAAGGGAGTATCTCAAAAGACACTCGCTGCTCAGGCAATAACACCAGAAGGCTGCAGACGCAGACGACTTGAACAAGAGCAGAACTGCTCTGAGGGGCTCACAACTGGGAAGCTCACTATGCTCCTGTCTTTACGACCTCACTTCCTTCTCTTGCTCAACTTCATTGTCTTAGAATCAGGACAGTTCTTCAACTTAGTGGGATCATTTTTAAAGTGTAAAACAAAGCACGGTAGACTCTTTTTTTCCTCTAGGAAAAATCTGACATACATATGTACATGCATGCCACACACACACAAACATACACATATACATACACACATATACACACATATGTATGTACATGTACACATATACATGTATACATGCATATATGCATGCATGCAGGCATACACATGTATATGTTATGTACACATATACATACAAACATACATGCAAATATATACACATATGCATATATATGGATATATAACACAATATACATATGCATGCATAATACACACATATACACATATACATGGATACAGATACACATACAACACAATACACATACATATACATGCATAATATACACATATAACACACACATATGTACACATACACATATGTATACATGCATGCACACATATACATATATGTGTACACATATAAATACATACACATATATGCATACACACAAAAAATGGAAAAAGAAAAATGTGGAAGGACAGCTTTCAGGGTACAGAGAGAATCACCATAGATGGAGCTCCAGGTACACAGAGAAGCGCTATAGATGGAGCTCCAGGCCTTGCTAAGGAAGCTCTCAGCGCTGAGGTGAGAGTCTGCTGATGGGAGAGTGGTCAAGTGCTTGGGATACTGCTGCAAGCAGAAAGTCTGGAATGCTGGGTGCCTGTGTCCCTAGGGCACAGGACCCTGTCACTCCTGAAAATCCAGGCTCTTGTTTGCTGTATTTTTCCATTAGAAACTTGCGATGCGGCACAGGCTGCACCTTAACATCTGGGCTCAAGTAAGTCTCCTCCTGCCTTAGTGTCTCGGCAAAGCTGGATGCACCCCTGCACCCAGCTTGGGTAATTTTCTGTCAGATGCTAAACACTTACCTTCTTGTGTTGTGTGTTCCCACATTTAGACAAATAAGAAATCCCAGGCTGCAGATGTAGCTCAATGGTAAGGTGCTTGCTTGGCATCATGACATTCTAGTTTTAATTCCAGTCTTGTCAAAAAACAAAATTCAATCACAAAAAGCCAAGCAAGAGCCACCAAGATGTGTTGATGGGTAGCGAGTGGTGCTTACCCTCAAGCTTAATAAGCAAACTACCAGGCAGGCAGGCAAGAAGGGGGAAGTTTGTCTCTTTGCTCTGGACTGTGGCTGTGACTTGATCAGCCACTTCAGCGATTGCCTTGCCTTCCCTGGGATGATGAACTGAAACCTGGAGTTATACAGTGAATGTTCTCATTCTTCCCTCCCCAATATCTCCCCCCCCCTCCCCAAAAAAGACAGATTTTGATGTTTCCAATGCACTCTGGACTTTTTAAAAAGACATACTGGTTTTTATTTTTACGTGTGTGTTTTGCATTCATATATATATATGAGTACCATGTGCATGCAGATACCGGAAGAGACTAGAAGGGGGTGTCAGAAATCCTGGAACTGGGGCTGGAGAGGTGGCTCAGGGATTAAGAACACTGACTGCTCTTCCGAAGGTCCTGAGTTCAAATTCCAGCAACCACATGGTGGCTCACAACCATCCCTAATGAGTGTCTGAAGATAGCTACAGTGTACTTACATATAATAAATAAATAAATAAATAAATAAATAAAAATAAATAAATACTGGAAGGGAGGGAGGGAGGGAGGGAGGGAGGGAGGGAAAGAAAAGAAAAGAAAAGAAAAGAAAAGAAAAGAAAAGAAAAGAAAAGAAAAGAAATCCTGGAACTGGGGTCATAGCCAGACATGAGCAGCTCTGTGGGTGCTGGGACCTGAACCCGGACCTTTCAGAAGGGCAGCGAGTGTGCATCTCTCCATCTCTCCGTATCTGAGCTCTCCTTCCAGCCCCAGGAGGGTGCTCTGAGTGATGCATCGTGCATACTTCCCCCTACAACTCTCCTACCTAAAGTTGCCAGGTTAACCAAAACAAGAACAACAAGATCACACAGTCAAACCAGAATCTCAAAGAAGCAATAAACAGATGCAATAAACGGATTTTAGCATGAACACGGCCCAGTTGATCCATGAGACCTGTTTACGCATGAAAAGGAAATGTTTGTTCTTTTGCAATGAGTTTTACCCAACTGTCCTGTATTTTGTCTGGACCTCCAGCCTCTCCCCATCAAATATTTTAGGGCTCAAATGTTGTGGTCTGAGCTTTAAAGAGGACCTTCTTTCTTCTGTAATCCAGGTCAGAGAAGGAAATGTGAAGGCTCCACGGGTAGTCACTGCCTGCTGGGTAGTATTATTTGTCCCCTTTTGACACTGTCCCTTTTAACTGAATAAGTCGGCTGTTTTCACAATAAACGTGTCATATCTGGAGACTTGGGGTCTTTTTTTATCCCTTTCTCGCTGATTTGAAAATTTGAAATGTCTTTTGGTAAACAGGTTCTAGGGGTCTAGTCAGCTTGCCATCATCTATCATGAATCTAGGCTTGCCTTATTTCTATGAGGAAACTCTACACGGGGAACGCTGGTAAAGATGGCAGACTCCCGGGGATTTTTCAGCAACAAAAACATCAAAACTGGGACAAATCACTGAAAGCCTAGGCTCCAAGCAGAGGAAAACCAGAGGCCGAGCGATGATTGATGAGCAGGCCTTGTCTGTTGTCTCACCTGCTAAGGTTCAGAGGCATAAGTAAGGCCTGTAAAAACAGATTTCAGATTGGCTACTCTGCCATCCATGGACATCGGCTCTAGCTGCAGGGAGGTGAACAGCAGATGTGTAATTTATTCAGTGTAACACTTTGTATGTGTATTCAATGTCAACTGCTCTCATATGATCCTGAATGTTAACTGTAAATGAAATGCCATGTCACTGATAGCCAGTCTGCTAGCACCAAAATGGCTTCGATTCACAATTGTTTCCAAGTGTACTTTCTGGTTTTAGTGAGACTCGGGAGTTGACTCTCAGAGACTGTCGTATTCTAAGACACCATTCAGTCATGCGACACCATTCAGACATGCTCAAAACTTCAATATGATTCCTTCCAACCATAGCAAGCTGGTATTCTATAACATGCTGAACAGAAGAGCCACAGAAAGAGCTTTCAGACAGCTGTCTCTGAGATGGCTAGCAGATATTATGAATTTCATGAGACCCTTTTCTGTGTTCATGCAGCTAGGCATGGTGGGACACAACTAGTTCCCTAGCCCTTGAGAGGTAGGAACCTGGTGTGTTCTATGCAAGACCCTGCTTTAAACAAAACAAAATCAATCATTCACAAATCATTTATAGAGCTGCCATTAATATATAGGGTATATAGGTATATGGACAAACCCAAGTGCAGGGTTAAGGACTGGGGCCCTATTGTAATATACTCAGGTCATCTCCTTCTTAGGGGAACACCCAGAATCCCGTGGTTTTGAATTCAGCATGCTATGATGCCACAGGGGTCAACCAAGTACTGAAAACTGGCAAGCTGCTGCTGAGACTGTGGAGCCCGTAGGTAAATTGGAAAGCAGGTGACTTTGGGGCCGCCCATGGAAGAGTTCGCCCTTGGACAAGTCACATGGCAGAGAACTGAAGAGTTAGTTAGTTCTGCCTTCTGTTGATAGTGCTGGTCTCTTTGCTTTGCTAACTAAACTGTTGGCAAACTTGAGACTACCTTTAATAGTTCATTTTTAACAGCAGGGAAGAGGAAGCAGAGACACACACAAGGGCCTGCTTTAGAAGCAGTTCTGCCCACTTCCTTCCTACCCTTCAAATTATATCTTCTTCCCAGGCCTGGGAAAGAACTCTAAAACTCCAGGTTAAAAATACTCCTTAGGTAATTTAGGAAGACCACAGGCTAAATTACTCCTCCGAGGGGAAAAAAAAAAAAAAAAAGCAAACAGTTCCACAGCCTCTGGAAATTGCCAGGAAAGTCAGCCCCAGAGGTTCACTAGCCAAGGGCTAGGTCTCCAGGAACTGTGTTTGCCCCTGCTGGGTTTGAGCTTCTCAATCTCACCTTTATTCAATTTTCATCTGGGAATGCCGATTTTCTCTTGGCTTGTGTATGCCTGTCTGGAGGGTTTCAAGTTGGATTTGTGTGTTGACTCTAGCCCCATGTCTTCAAAAGGACAGACTCAGAAAGGAATCTCTTCAGGTATAAAATCTGCTGCTCACCTATCCTGGCCACTTTGTCTCTATAGTCCACATGGGATGGGCATCTTGTAGCAGCATGTCACCTGAATGAGCCTCAAAGGTTGTCAGGCAAGCCCAGTGGTGGGATGCTTGCTCCCCCAGAACACACAAACACTTTGGTTTGATCTGCACCACCAAAGCCCATACTGAAAGACTAAAGAAGTCTCCCAGAAGTTCAAGGTGCATGGCCAAGTCAAAAGAAGTCTAGAAGGCAGTAGAACCTCCTGGAACAACATTAGTCAGGAGCGTAAACATCACAAGGCTATCCTTTACCCATCCAGTTTCTTATATCTCTGGATATGCGTCATACAATAGGAAAAAAAAAAAACTACCAGAGAGAACAAGATTTTACTCGCAACATGTGCATGTTCAGGATCAGGAGAAGGCTGTCTAGATTTCCAGAGTGCCGGTTGGAATACCCCAGTGAGGTGAAGGCTGTACCTTATTTTCTATCACCGTGCCCCTGCTGGAAAGTGAGGGTAAGAAAATAATCTCTTAATATTTAATAATA
Source organism: Mus caroli (assembly GCF_978045245.1). NCBI lineage: Eukaryota > Metazoa > Chordata > Mammalia > Rodentia > Muridae > Mus > Mus caroli. Next base: position 96,125,872 of record NW_028227264.1, read on the forward strand.
TTTAGGGTTTCTCCCCAAAAGAGGGTATTGTATGAACCTATCTTTGTTTGTGAGCATAGGTAATGAGTCTTGCTCTAAATTCATCCTCAGTGGTACTTGGTGGTTACACCTTTAATCTCAGCACTCAGGAGGCAGAGGTAAGTGGATCTCTGTGAGTTCAAGCCCAACCTGGTTTACAAAATGTATAAAGTAGACTGATGAAGGGCACATTTCTCATATAGCAATTTTTAAAATATTTTATTCATAGCCGGGCCTGGTGGCGCAGAACTGTAATCTCAGCACTTGGGAGGCAGAGGCAGGTAGATTTCTGAGTTCGAGGCCAGCCTGGTCTACAGAGTGAGTTCCAGGACAGTCAGGGCTACACAGAAAAACCCTGTCTTGAAAAACCAAAAAACAAAACAAACAAAAAGTATATTTTATTCATTTATTTTTATTTACACGTATGAGTGCTTGCTTATCTGTATGTGTGCTGAGTGCACACAGCACCCAAGAAGGTCAGAAGAGGGTGTGGGTACCCCTGACACTGGAGTTGCAGGCAGTTCTGAGTCACCTAATGTGGGTTCTAACAACTTTGTCCTGAGCAAGAGCATAAAGTGCTCTTAAGCACTGAACCTCCGAGCCAGACGTGTAGTGATTTTTGGTTTCATTTGATTACTGGCTTGGAGTGGCGGCTCAGTGGTTTACAATACTTGCTGATCTTGGGGATGACCTGAATTCAGTTCCCAGCACCCACACAGAATCTCGTCATTCTCTATAACTCACAGTTTCAGGTGGGTAGACACATATGAGTGTAGATCCTATTAAGAAGATGACACGGTCATATCTTAATCATCTTTCTAAGGTACCACTTCCAGATACCAGTGCCCAGGGAATGAAGTGTCCACCTGAATTTTGTGGGGGACACGGATATCCTGTCTAGAGCAGTAAAGATAGGCAGAGATCATTTTTAGTCAAAACTCTACAAAGAAAAATGTGAACACACCTGACAAACATCAAACGAAACAGATAGCCTGGGTGAGAAGAAACATAACATGGGCCAGTGGTTTAGAGGCCAGCCGTGTGGGTGTGGTATGGCCCGATGGAAACGTACCATTTAGCCAGTGGTGTGGCTCAGTGGTACAGGATCTAAAGAACATGAAACTTGGGGTTCCATCCCAAGAAGAAATTAAAAAGAAACTAAAGTAAAAAGAGGGAAAATCAACATAAATACAATGTGCACTCACACATACATATGCCCAGAACATATGGTTATTGCAACATTTAGAAAAGCTATTTATTTCCGTGTATATGTGCTTGAGAGAGTTTATGTGCACCATGCATGTGCAGTGTCTGAGGAGGCCAGAAAAAAGCATCAGGTACCATGAGACTGGAGTTGCCATTGACTCTATGTGGGTGCTGGGTCCTCTACAAGTGCAGCCAGTGTTCTTAACCAGTAAGTCATCTCTCCAGCCCCTATTGCAACATTTTAAAATAAACCTCCAAATGATAACTCTGAAATAAAATTAATGTTACCATGTATAAGGGAATGGTTCCATAAATGAGCCATCTCTATGAGAGTAACTACATATAACTTAAAACACACACACACCACACATACACATGGCTAGGAATTCACTACACAGACTAAGCTGATATACTGATATATATATATATATATATATATATATATATATATATGTATACCATATTATATATACACCATATTATATATTATATATGTCATATATGTTATATACATATCATATATTTATGATACACACACAAAAGAGGTGGTTCTCTGAACAGGAACTAGGCCTCCAATAGACACCAAACCTGTTGGTGTCTGGACCATGAACTTCCCAGATTCTAGAACTGAGAGAATGCCTGTTGGTGAACCCCACTCCAGAGGCCCAGACTGGCATAGCCTCCCTTGAGGATCTACACATTGCTTACATTTTTTCACATTGGTTTTTATTTTAGCAATGTAAGTGAAGTGGAATTTGTTCTATACACAATGTAGCCCTCAAAATTTTCCTCTGCAGAGCCAGGGCACCAGACTCAGTAAAATAAATACCCACTCAGGCTCTGAAAGCACCCCGCCCTGGGAGAGCTCAACTGTATGGGCAGCTTAATCTACTCTTATTTTAGTTTTCATTAGTGTGCTTTCTTTATGAAGCTTTAAATACTGGAAAAGTACTTCAAGTAGGTTGATATAGCTTTACCTTATCCTTTAAAAAATATTGTGTTGACATATTTAAGGTGTATGCATGTATGCATATGATTGTGAGCCATTGTGTGGGTGTTGGGAACTGAAGCCCAGTCCTCTACAAGAGCAACAAATGCCATCTCTCTACTTTCCCTCTACTTCCTCTTTTGAACAGACATGATAGCATGCTTGCTACTGGCTTCTGCATTTTATTCTTCTGCATAATGACGAAAGAACATTTATGGCCAACTGTTCTGCCACTAACCTCTGGAGTGCTTTATAATCTAGTAAGGTGAGTGTGCAGCCGAGCACAACCGAAAACTCCTCCAGAATTCACTGGTCTCTTCCATTTTTGATTTTATATACAAATACCACTCAACTGAGCTGAAGGGTTTCATTTGTATATTTGTGAGACTTGATCTCTCTCTATAGCCCTAGCTGTCCTGGAACTCACTATGTAGACCAGATGGCCTTGAACTCACAGAGATCTGCCCACTGCATCTTCTCTAGTGCTGAAATTAAAGGTGTGTACCACCACTGTAGAATTTTGACATTGATTCAAGGTATCTAATCTTCCCTCAGAGATTTTACTGGCAGAGAATCTCAACCATGCTTAGTTGATTTCTCAGTTATTTATCTATGTCACTGTCTACTGAGTACTAACGCCCTCGACTGTGCTTGTAAGCTAAACAGTCATCGTAGTTCTATAGTTGTGGATTTGGGTGAGAAAATTCGACTCTTTGGTGTGGTTAAAACCACCCTCTTCCCTCAGTTCTTTACAGCAGGTGTCTAATGTTGATGAAGACTTCTGGCTTCTTTATGCCATCCTGGCATACAAAATAACAAGCTAAGCACCAGGTTAGACCGAGAAGAGAGAACACTCTCCAAGGCCGGCCCAGCATGACACTGGTAAGCAACGTGTCAATAGTCCCACATCCTTTTAACAAAACCAAAGTAGTTGCTGTGGGTCATAGTCATTTGATATTTCAAGAATACGTACTGTTTGGGATGATGGAACACCCCTGTGATCTTAGCCTTGAGACGATTGCTACAAGGCAGAATTGTGGATTTGAAGCCAGCCTAGGCTACATGAGACCCTGTCTCTAAGGTTAACTAATTAACTAGGTAATTAACTAGTTAATTAATTAGTAAGCAAAACAATACATAGAACGAGCCCAGTCCCTCCATAGTCTCTTCCTCCTGTGTCACCACGGGATCTCTTCTGCATGTGTCCCTGAAGTGGAAACTTAAGGGTTCTTTGGAGAGTCGGTTGTGTTGGGTAGTGTTTTGCTGCAGGGCCTTGGGTTGACAGGCCCCTCTGTTCTTTTCCAAATGACAAGAGGTTACCTCTTATGTCTCTCTTAGACCGTCTGTTGACCAATGTTTGCCCTCTCCACAGTGGCTACAATACCCTGGAAGCCTTGGTGGCTCATAGTGACATAACCAGAACCTGCTCATTCTCTCCTATGATCACCATTGCACCTGTTACTTTGAGCTCTGAATCCTCTGCCTTACAGTTTCTTTGGAAATGACCAAAATGCACCACATTTAAAACATCCAGCACGTTGATTCCTGCAGTTTCTAGCTATGATTTGCTACTCCTGAGAACCAATATCAGTTGTCTCCCTTGTCCATTCCTCTATTGGAGCTCCACGTGCTTTCAATGGTCTTACTACTCTCTAACATTTGGTATTTGCATTTATCAAATGCCAATATTTCTTTCAATGACTGTCTGCTTTTAGGGTGTGTCATGGCTCTATTCACAGCTGAACTCAACCTCTGTAAGAATTCTGCGAAGGCCTCTCCAGAGCTCTGTATTATTTTAGTAAATGTGGTAGATTCTCCCCCAAATCAACCAAATCCCAAGCTTTTAAAGCTGCAGTACAACATTATTCAATTACATTATCATCAAATTGGATTTGTTCTTGTAAGTCAGCACAACACCCTTCACCAAGCAGCTAGTCTTTAGTAACGTGTATTCCCCCTTGCTAAATTATGTTGTGCTAGTCTTGTGGCTTCCTGCCTCCACCACAACAACCATTGTAATTGTTGACCAACTTCTAGAACAGCTGACACCAATCCCTTCCAAACTTGTGGGATAAGCCTGGGATGTATATATAACCCAGGTGTTTAGCATTTCTTTGACAAAAGAATGTAAGCCATGCAATATCACAGCCTCTTTAAAATGCTTTAAATCTGACATTTATATTGGTCTCCAGGTTAATTCATTGTAAGCCTCTCCACCATTGTTAGCAGGCATTTGCTGCACAGACAGGAAAGGCTAAAGGTGCCTGTGTAGGCCCAAGCAAATTCTCTGGTGATGTACTTGGCTGCACCTTAGCCTGTTATACTCTGCTGTTCCCTGCTCTTTCAGGCCCCTAGAAGCAGGGCGGGACAGCAGTTTACCTTCCAGCCTAGTTTGCTTTCATCGTTCAGTACAGTCCCGTTCTCATTCACCAAGCCTGAACTCCACCCCCACGCCCCCCATTGGCTCTTTGTGTTTGTTTTCCAAGCACTTCTGCCTCTATCCACAAAATCTCTAAATGCATAGCCAGCTCTGCGATCTTCTCTAACAGAAGGGTTTCCCATTAAACTTTTTCAAAATAGTATTTATGAAAACTACAAATCAAGAAGTCCCCTCTGGGAGCAAGGCAGAATACCTCCTAGCAACAGTAGCCGCCATTTTGCCAATCTCCGTAAGCAACATTGTTAAACCCTCATAACCTGCCATTTCCTGTGCATTAGAGCAGAGATACCCATTATGCCTAAATCGTGTTGGGCGCCACCTGTAACTTTTTTCCAAACCTTATTTTTTAATCATAGTTCTTTGATGCTTTAACCTCCCTGTAGCCTACCACCCTCCAGAGGTAGTGGGAAAGAAAGGATATGGGGCAACTCCCATCTGTGTTGCCTGGGTATCAGCAGTTCAGGTCACAGATTAGCAGGCAGCAGCAGCTCACTTACAAACACTTTGTGGATACACCAGCAGTCCAGTTCAGTAAAGTCAGGTTAGCAACAGCCATGACACAACTTAGCAGACAGCAGGGCCTCAGCCTCAGCGCAAATCAGCGGGAGGGACCAAGAGGAACCCAGGAGAAGTTCTCAGCTGTGCCTCTTAGCAAAGCAAAGATCAGCAAAGACTGGAGACCCACAAGTGTTGCCTATTTATACCCTCCAAACATCACGCGTCCTCCACACGCCTTACCTCAGCGCGGGTCTTGCCTCAGCGCGGGTCTTGCCTCAGCGCGGGTCTTGCCTCAGCACGTGCATCCAATAACACTGACTCCTCAGAATCCTGACAAATGGAGCGCAAGTATGCAAAGTAGGCAGAATCACACAAACACACTTGCATATTCACAGGTACACACACACACACACCATAACACTCCTGTCTAAGTCACAGAACTACCAGGAATTGATGGTTTCCTTCCACCATGTGGGGCTCAGGAATCAAACCCAGGAAGTTGGTCATATTTGGCAGCAAGACCTTTCCCTGCTGATCCATTGCACTAACCCTGAATCTACATTTCTGGGGCTTTACAGGTAGTTTTAGTCCACAGTCAAGCAAGCCTAAAGAAACATCTTGAGTAATCCTTCCACTTAGGGGCATGGTTAGAGGGCAGTCTATGCTACATGGTAAAATCAAAGCTAGACTAACTCATAAATTGAGACACTGTGTCATGGGGTAGGGGAGGGACTTCTAAGAGATGACTCTGTACTTAACATTCTTTTGTGTTATCTTCTGCTTTTGTTTTAGTATCTTTTGAGTCACAGTTTCTCTCTTACTTATCCTTGACCTCAAGATCCTCCTGCTTTGCTTTGAACCCTGTAGTCTGGGATACCTGGCACATCTGTGGACATTCTTATAGCTTCTCTACAAAGAATAAGACAAAGACAAAATTATAGCTGGGGTTGTGGTATCAGCCAGTAATCTCAGTACTTAGGAGGTGGATGCAGAAAATGAATTCAAGGCCTTCCTTGTCTCTGGAGTTTGAAACCAGACTAGACTACAGAACATTTCTCTCTCTCTCTCTCTCTCTCTCTCACACACACACACACACACACACACACAATCAATTATCTCCTTAGGACAATCCAAGTTAATTCCTGCTCATCCTAGATGTCTGCCTAAGAAAGACTTTTTGCCAAGTCCAGGCATGGTGATGTACCCAGCCATCTGTCCATCCATCCATCCATACACCCACCCATCTGTCCATCTACCCATCCATCTATCTATCTATCTATCTATCTATCTTTCTATCTATCTAGAAATTAGATGTAGAGGAAGATCTTCCTGTAGAGAGATTTGGCCTGTGTCTCCAAACCACCCCCTCCTGCCCACAAGCCTGTCAGGTTGGACTGAGGAAGTGACATTTATTTAAGAGTTCATCAGTGTCAGGGGTGGGGGATTTAAACATAATTGTGCACTTTCTTCAGATGACTAAACAATGAGTGTTTATGAAACCAAGAAAAAAGATTCCCCCTTTGAAAAGTTTTCTTTTTCAAAGACTGCTCTGTGTGCTCTGACTGGTTTAAAAAGAGCCCATCTAGGGCACTTGATTTTTTTTATGAACATGTTACCAGAGGCCTTCCTGGTTTGCTTAGATGCCTGCCTTCTCCATAGTCATATGGAAGAATGGTCTGGTGATCATTGGTTAGAGGAAGACTAAATCAGATTCTGTTAGGACTAGCTGTTTAGTCCAATTCTCTTGGCTAGCACTGCAAGATGTTTGCACGATGGGTAGGCTATGGAACTAGAGTGGCTTCCTTAACTGCTGCCCAACCCTGAGACCCGGAGGACCACCCTGAGGTAAATGCCTTAGGATCGGGCTTTTCTCTTTCTCTGGCTGACTTGATCTCCGGAGACTTAGATGTTTTGCTGCAGGTGTTTGCAATGTGTGAGACACCCACGGTAATCAAGGGATTAATTCTCAGAAGATAAGAACCAAGAGGGAACCGCCTGGGACAAGCTGTGGAGGACATCTTGAAGGCTTCAGGGACAGTGGAAGAGTGTCTGAAAGTCAAGGAACAGGAAGAGGGGAGGTACAAACCCCTCCACAGTGGCCAGAGTCAGCCTGATGACCAACTACAAAATGAAGCTTTCTTGGTTGGGAGGCTTCAAATGTGTTTTCTTAAATAAAAAAAAGAAACAAAACAGAAAAATAGACAGGGGTTGGAGAGATGGCTCAGTGGTTAAGAGCATTGACTGCTCTTCCAGTGGTCCTGAGTTCAATCCCAGCAACCACATAGTGGCTCACAACCACCTGTAATGGGATCTGATGTCCTCATCTGGTGTGTCTGAATGACAGATACAGTGTACTCATACACATAAAATAAATAAATAACTCATATACTCTAAACAGATGGCTTCTAAGCTGTCACGCTGGCTCTTAAAATAAATGTCTGAGCAGGCATTGTATACTTGCTAGAGCCTGGGGATCTGGGTTCAAACCCGAGAACCTACGAAAAGGGTAGAGGAGGGAATAGTAGGGCGGGGGAGCTGGCAGTAGAACATCATTCAAAGGAGTGGAACATATTATAACCACACCCCCTTCCTCCTAAGGTTCAGGGACCTTTGGGGAAGATGGGGAGAAATGACTTCTTGAGCCAGGGGTGGTGAAAGGAGGGAAGAGTGGCCTCTGGGCACAGCAGGGACGTTGCACATAAGAGCTCCCATAAGTTGTGACAGTGACACATGAGTTGTGCAAACCCAAGGACCAAATCCCAGCATAGAGTGAGCATAGTGTGCCAGCCCTAACCAGGAAGCTATTGGCAATTGGCAGCTGCTGGAAGAAGGAAGAGGCCATTTTCTCTAAGAGTGTTGCCCCTGGTAAGCCAAGAAAGGGGCCATGCATCCAAGAAATTCTGGGCAGTAGAAATTGATCTTCCATGGATTTGGTTTTGATTTTAATTTGTCAGGACTTTTACAAAAACAAAAACAAACCAAAACACCAGGGCCGCAAGCTGTATCATTGAGTCATCATCCCCTCTGCAGGAGAATGATTGTTTTCAAATATCTGTGCTTAGGGTCTAGGCCCCACCTCCAGTTTATCTCTGTAAGTCTAAGGTGGGGCCAAAGTTGCTTTATTATCTGGGCTAGGCCAGCTATTCTAAAGAACTCGTGAGAAACCCAACCAGAGACCCACATGCTTCATATCAGACAGTTACCAACACTCTGGGCCATGCCCTGTTTTTTCACAGTTCATGGACTTCCCAAAAGACTTATGACCTGATTGGAAGCGAGAGAGAGGCAGGCCTCATACACAGCTGCTCATACAGCTACTATGAAAGGCACCATAGAGGTCCTCAAGCCAACGAATACAACTAGCCATATGTTCCGGTTGAATCTCTTCTGTGCATCCATATGTAGGATGACTCTAGGTGAGAACTCCGCAGACACATGCACACATGCACACATGCACACATGCACACATGCACACATGCACACATGCACACATGCACACATGCACACATGCACACATGCACATTGATCCCTGCACTAGTCTCTCTAACAACAATACTACGTCCTAACACAACAGATACTGAGGCAGGAGTTCATGAGGTCAAGTCAGCTTGGTTACCTGGAGAGTGGGAAGACAGCCTAGGCTTCATGAATCCTGTCTCAAAACAAAAACTGGGAAGGGGGTAGAGGGAGTTTGATACAAATGAAGATGGCTCAGCAAGCAAAAGCACTGACAACCTGGGTTCAATCCCTGAACCCTATAATGAAGAGAGAACAAACTGAAAGTTGTCCTCTGATACCTGTAGATGAAGTTCTGTATTTACAACACACACACACACACCATTACCACCATCATCATGATCAACATCATTATCATCAACATCTTCATCATCATTGTGTTTTTTAAAAATAGGCAAAAGTGGGACAGCAAGGTAGTTCATCGGATGAAGGCACTCTGCCAAGCCTAATGACTTGAGTTTGATCCTGAGGACCCACGTGATAAAAGAAGAGAACCGATTCCCACAGGTTGTCCTCTGATCACCACAGGGGCAGGAGAGTCTACATGTACCTACCCACATGCACATAAATACTCAGATCCATATTTTAAAAAAATAAGCAAGATGCATAACCAAGGTAGAGGTCCATCAGATAAATTGATTTTAAAATGTGGGACACACACACAACAGAGTTTTATTCGGCTTTAAAGGCAGGTGAGATTATTTCACTGGCTGGAAAATGGATTCGGAACTCATGATGTTAAATGAAGTAAGCGCGTGGTCATAAAGGTAGTAGACAGACTTCGGACAAGGAGAGAAACATCTCCAGGGAAGAGGGAAGAGAGAGGGCAATGGAATGTAAGCAATGGGGAAGTATTTAGGGAGAAGAAAGGAACTGGGCTAGGGGTAGGGTGAGTAGGAGGAGGGTAATAGAGACGGGTGGGTAAGGGCAAAGCATGCTATACAGGTATATGAAAACCATTCCATTGCATACTGACTGCGTTTTTAAACACAAATGTTGGCATCTAACAATAGGTGACACTGCCTTATAATCGCAGGAGACGGAGGCAGAAGGATCCAAAGTTCAAACTCATCCTCTGCTACTTAGTGAGTTCAAGACCCGCCTATGCTACATACCAAACAGAACCCCAACCACAAAAACAAAAACAAAGGTAGCAGAACTTTCTTCAGTTCCTGCTGAGATGAAAAGGTAACACTCCTCCCCTAACCACAGAGGTATTGTTTTTGAGAGACAGGAGACAGAGAGAGCAGGCTTTAAAGACCTTAAACAGAGGGAGTCACAAGGCTCTGCTCCAGAAAAAGGAAAGGTTTGGGGAGGAACTGGATTTTGGAAATGGCCTGGAGGCTTTGCAATAGACTACTGGTGGGACTTCCCAGAAAGCCAGTGTTAGCATCTAACTTGGCTGTTCACATCAGCTCTCCTGCAGCCCTCTGGCTTGTCCACACCCACTGGCCACAAGCTTCCCCCTGTTTGCCTTGGTCTGTGGAACAGCCTAGGGTTCCTCTCTCATGATTCAGGTCACAGGGGAAGTGGAAAGCCTTGAGTGGCCTTAAATAGAAGAAGGCTTGTCCCCTCCACCCCCAACCCCTACTTTCTTGTATCTACCCTTAGGGAAATTTTTCATTCCAGTGAAAATTATTTTACTTGGCAGACTTTTTAATCTGCCCTTTGATTCCATTTTTCCAGCCAGCCTCTTAATAAATGTCGCTGTATTTTCTGGGGTACGCCAACCATGAGATGTCTCAGCAACTGTCTCGATGGGTTCTTCACCCCCTCCCCCAACTGTTTCCGCTTTTCTCGTCAACTTTCTCTAGCTTTCCTTTCTCACAGTCATTTAGTAGTGAAAAAGCTTCTCTCCTGAAGCTCTTACACGGAGTATTCAGAACTGGAGTCTTTCAGCCCATAGTGTGAGAGCTACAATCTGGTTGTCACTGAGTTGTTTTCTTTGGACTGCTTCTGAAGACCAGGGCAGTAGTACCCATCTGTAGACATGGGATTCTGAGACTCACAGACTGAAGTAGGACTTTGAAACACTTAGGGCTGCTGGGCACCTTTAATCCCAGCACTCGGGAGGCAGAGGCAGGCGGATTTCTGAGTTTGAGGCCAGCCTGGCCTACAGAGTGAGTTCCAGAACAGCCAGGGCTACACAGAGAAACCCTGTCTTGAAAAAACAAAACAAACAAACAAAAAAAAAAAAAACACTGAACACAGAGCTTTGGGCATGCTAACAAAGTACACTAACAATGAGCTAAACTCCCAGCTGTCATTGGGCCTTGAGGGGAACAGGGAATCACAGGCCTGGAGTAAATGACAAGCAACGGGCCTCAGAGATCCTGAAGGCTCCCACGCATAGTGGCATAGGGCTTTATATCCAGCCCTTTGGAGGCAGAAGCTGGTGATCTCTATGACTTGGAGAGTTCTAGTCTATGTAGGGAGTTCTAGGCCAGCCAAGGGCAACATAGTGAGACCCTGTTTTAAAAGAACAAAACAAAAAAGGATCCCAGAGACTACTACTAAATGGTATAAATGAGTCAAGTTGAAGACCCAGTATCCATACTGTCTGGCCATAAGTGTTTGGAGATTTGGAGATTTTCAAGGACTGGGCAACATTTATACAGAGATAGTGAAATATTTCAAGTTGGAATGCAAAATACATTTATGTTGTGTTTTCATTTTGAATACCTACCTTAAAGGCAATTTATTGTACATTTCTGTTCGTTTTTTTTGTGACAGGATTTCTCTGTATAACTCTGGATGTCCTGGTACTCGATCTGTAGAAGATCTGTAGAGGCTGGCCTTGAACTGAGAGATCTGCCTACTTCTGCCTTCCAAGTGCTGGGATTAAAGCCACCACCACTTGCTAAAAAAAAAAAAAAAAAAAAATTAAATTGTGTTCATGAGAACACAATTAAATGTGGTTCAATTGTAGAGTGCTTAGCATATGGTATACAGGAAGCCCTAGGTTGGATCCCTAGCTTTCCCAAACACCGATTTAATGCAAAGCTGTGATCCATGCATAGGGGGATCGAAGCCAGTTCAGAAGTTCAAAACTCATCCTTAGTTACATTTTGGGTTATGAGGGCCAGCCTGGGCTCCAGGAGCTTTTAACTCACAACAAAAACAAGAACAACTCAAAGAAGAAGAACAACACGAAGAAGGCGAAGAACACCACAGTTTTCAGTTCCCAGTGTAGACGGTGTCTTAGTTCTCCAGCAGCAGGGACTGAAGACAGGTTCTTGCACATGCTAGGCAAGCACTATACCACTGAGTGCTGTGGCTGTGATGCTGTTTTGATTGAAGGTTACGATGATGTATGGAAGCAGTTCTCAACCTGGAGGTCAAATGACCCTTTCATAGGGGTCACCTCAGACCATTCCTCAGCATGAGGGAGGTTGAGAACCACTGCTATGTGGTCTCGTTTCGTTTCCTTCCTTTCCTTTCCTTTCCTTTCCTTTCCTTTCCTTTCCTTTCCTTTCCTTTCCTTTCCTTTCCTTTCCTTTCCTTTCCTTTCCTTTTCTCTTCTCTTATTTTCTTTCTTTCTCGTACTCTACCACTTAATTATTTTCCCTACTTCCTTCTTTCCATCCCTTTCTTTCTTTCCTTCATTTCTTTCTCCTCTTATTGTCTCAGGGATTCATTTAGCCCAGGCTGGCCTCCAACTGGAAATGTAGCATACTAAAGATGACTATACTCTAATCTCTAATCTGGTTAGTATTAACCAGTATACCACCATGCTGGTTTAAGAGGTGTTGGGGAATCAAACCCAGAGCTTCATACACAGGGGCAGGTCAGTCTGCGGGCCAAGCAGCAGCTTCAGCCCCTACCATGTTTAAATGCCTTTAGTTGTTTTTGTTTGATCTGTTTACTCAGGGTTTCATATATAGCTCACCACGTTTTTCCTAATGTTTTATTACTTTTTGTTATATTGCGTGCGCACGCGCGCGCGTGTGTGTGTGTGTGTGTGTGTGTGTGTGTGTGTGTGTGTTTGCATGAACAGGCAGCAATACAGAAGTCAGAGGTCATCTTGGTAGGAGTCTGTCTTCTCCTCTCACTGCGTGGATCCCAGGGATCATACTGAGGGCATCAGGGTTACCAGGAGGTACCTTTTCCCGTAATCCACCCCACTGGCCCTCAGCTCTCATTTCTGTCTGGTGATAATGTCCACAGTCATTATTTCTTCTGTTCTTCTAACCTTGTACTCACAGCTATCCCCCTTCCCCCTGCCTCAGCCTCCGGGAGTTCTGGATTACAGGAACGATAGAACCACATTCGGCTTTCCCAGTTTTGGAGCTACCCCAGTGCATATCTGCAATTCTCTTTAGTGAACAAAGCTATCAAGAAATATTGCGCCAAACTGATCCTGGAGGTACACTCCTATAATACCTGGGAAGCTGTGGCAGGGGAATTGCTAAGTTAAAACATTAGCCTGACTATTGTAGGAGTTACAAGTAGCCTGGGCTACCTACAGAGCAGGAAGGACTGTCTCTCACAACAACCAAGTGGAACACCTGAATTTCCTATGCTGTTCTTCCATTCTCTTTACCCTTTCCAGCATCTGCTAACTGCTGTGTCCTCTCAACTTTTCCTTCTGAGATCTCAGACTGGCCTGGAGTGCACTATGTCACCCAGGTTAGCCTGAACTTTAGGACAGTCCTCCTGTCTCACCTTCCTGAGTAGATGAGATTGCAAGCCTGTGCCATCAGGTCTAGAATTGCCTATTTCTAACTTATTTCCGTTAATATAATGACATCTAATTTCATCTACTGTGTAACTGTTTGCTCTCATCTGAAGCATTCCCTCCTGGTGGGAGGACCATTAGGACTCAGGAAGTCCATGAAACTTACAAGGCTAAGGAAGAATATAACCTTCGACTTCTCATAAAGTTGAGATGTATAAGCTACTCAAGAAGACCCTCCCCAAGGATATATGAGCAGTAATAACAACCATGGAGAAGGGCAGATCAGCTCAGATTTGGGTCTTGCAAGGAGGTCTATGAATGGAGCTTTGGTTTTGCTGTAGTCATCAGCCAGGCTGGGTTGAGCTTTTGGGTGACACAGCTGCTGTTGAGTCACCCATGATCTTCTAGACAACTGCTTACTCATGCTCCGGAAGCAATTGCATTTAAACTCACTATTTTACAAGCTAGATTTGGCTAGAATCATTTATCAATTTGTCACAGGTGCCCTTTCTGGATTGATTAGATGTTTCCTTACTTCTCTCCAAGCAAAGGCACACAACACCATCCACACTGTCATGTATTACAGCAATTTTATTCTTTTTCATGGGTGAATAATATTCCACTCAAAAGTACCACATTTTCCTGGTCCCTGGACAACTGAAGCAGTGGGATGGCCCTGAGTCCCTGAATCTGTTGCCTGCCTGTGACTCCCATTCTCATAACTGAGCCACCTTGTCTGGCCTCAGTGGGAGAGGATGGAGTTAGTCTGAGAAGAAAAGAAGAGAATGAGGGAGAATCTCTGGAAGGGAGTACTGGGAGGAGGGTGGCCGATATTGTCTTCATCTATTCATGTCTTGGTAGACATTTAGGTCACCTTCATTCACTGACTATTGTGAACAGTGTTTGAACAAACAAGCTGAGAAGGTTGGCTTTGAAGAAGATATCACTGGGCGTGGTGGTGAAATCTTTTAATCCTACCCATTCAGAGTAGGAGAGGCAGGAAGATTTCTGAGTTCAAGGCCAGCCTGTTCTACTACACCCTCTCCATCTCAAAACTCCACAACAACAACTACATTAAACCACAACGCCATATTTTGACACTGATAACGTTCCTGCTTGTCACACACACCTCTCCTTCCAAGACAGTGAAGGGACTCTAGCTCTGGCAGGCCTTGCCCTTCTGCCTGATTCCTTCCGTCTTATTACAAACTGCTAAGATTATAGTTATCAAGCTAGCCACCAAGGCCTATTCCCTTATTTGACCACTTCTTCCTTCTGAGGCTGACTACCAAGGTCCTGCTATCAAAATATTGAAGTCCAGCAATCAAAAGACCCCCTTTGGCTCACCTAATTAACATGCCCAATTAAAATTAAACACCTCCTGCTAACACTGGGTTTCCTTTTACCTTTATTAATTGTCATTTTCCTATGGGCCATATCTATCTCCTCTCTATCCGGAAGCAGTCCTTTGTCCCTCTGGGACAAATATCTCTCCTCCATCTCTGTTGTTCCCTTCCCCTTCTCCCTCATCCTCTGTCTCCTGTCTTTGTCTCTTATTCCCTGCTTTCTGTCCCTCTTGGGCAAATAAATCTTTGCTCTTGGGAGTCCTGAGCCAATACTCATCTCTAACAGATAGCATGTGAGTTAATGTGTGTGTGTGTGTGTGTATTATGAAAATGGTTTTCAACGCTGTACTGGTCCCCAAAATTTAGTAGTCTATAGATCAGAGAAACCCATTCCTTTATGCTATACAACTATATCTTTTTCTTTTTCTTTGTAGTTAAAAGCATTTGATGAGGGAACCAAAACTCTCAGCCCTTTGGATTTCGGTTAATCGTTTGATAGTTACCCCGATAGACAATGTTTCCTGATCTTCCAGGCCCCACTGCTAACCTGACGTTTGCCAATTAAACAAAACAAAACACAAGCCCACAAACTTCGTTTCCTGAATTTGTTTTGACAGTGATCCTACGGTTTTAACGATTTTAACGCATGGCTGCTTTCAGGGTCTCACCTACACTCAGACTTGCCAAAGCTATTTAATGAGGATGACCTTGAATTCTTCCTCTTGCTTTACTCCCTTGGTGACAGGAATTACAGGCATGTGCCCGCTGGGGAATCTGACCCAGGCTTCCCGAATTACAGGTAAATGCTCTACCAACTGAGGTATAGCCCAAGGTCTCCTGCCTCTGGATAAAATTACAGGCAAACTCCCCTTCGCTTCTTGAACTGACTGCTTTGTTTTGAGACAAGGACTCAACTTTACATCTTTCGCTGGCCTTGAACTCACAGAGATCTGCCTGCATCTCCTCTGGAGTTCTGGGAGTGTGTGTTAATTATCCCGGTCCTTGAACTAATCTTAAAGTTTTCAGATGAGGTCCTGATGATGTCTGGGAAGGCAGTGAAGTCTGTGTAGAGAATCAGGAATTGGGAGATGTCCGGGTTCAAAGGTCAGTATTTTGTTAGCTTCGTTCGTTATTTTTGCTTTGTAGAGGAGTCTGTTTATACTGAGTCACTGGGATGGGATTCACAGTCACAGGCGAGGGAGACAGTTTTATTCTCTTCCTAATCCAGACTGGAAAGGACGAAGGAACACGTAGGGAGGCGGGTGGGAGAGAGAGAGAGATGCAGACCTCTCTATAGCCTGAGTTCAAGGACTCACTTTTGGTTCTATATCTTCCAGAATGGTAAGATAAGCCTCCAGTCAAAACCCTCTGTCTGTTTTCAGAAAGTCCTGACAATTCACATACCCCTCCCCACACACACAAGATGTTATTTTTTGATTCAGTTTATTATTAAAAAAAAAACTCTATACTTTCTCAAGTGCTTTCTAACATTATCTTTAGATAATGGGTGGGTACTTAAGTATTGTATATTAATAAGAAATGATGTATAGGTCACCTTTTCAAATTAATTTCAGAATCAATTATCCTCTTGTCCTCCTCTAGTGCCATATATAAATATTATATATAGTATATATATTATATACAATATATGTATATATATATTATATATATATATTAAAGTGGTGTGTATTGCATCTGATGACCAACTAAACTCTAAATATTTATTTCCATCTGGCAGAGTTCAACTTTTGCCTCTTGTTTGCTTTCTTCTTCTTCCTGCCTGGACTTCATTTTTTTTCTTCTCCCCTCTCCTACTTTAAGAGAGTTGGGTTAACCCTATTTTGGGTCTAATAGTGCTAGCAGGCTCATGCTTTCCTTCTTTCTAGGCTGTTTACAACCGTCTTTGCCAGAAAATATGTGTGTCTATGCTTAACACTCTCAACAAGCTTAAAGTTTTATCTTTTGTGTCAACAGCAGCACAACTCTAAAGTTCTGACATCACTTGAACTAGAAAAACGAATTTGTTGTGTCTTTCTAAAATACATATGCAGATTTTTATGAGTTTCAAAGCTCATCTCTCCCCCGACCCCGGGGGTCTGCAAACCCTAGGGGCAATGGCTTGGATTAAGCCACAGGATAGCTCCTGGGAGCGAGTCCTTCCTTCCATTCCCCAGCGGAGCCTCAGTCTCCGCCGCCACCGCACGCTCCTCCCGCCAGGGCTGCCAGCCAAGCCGACTGGAGCTGGGCTCAGATGTAAACATGGGGTACGCAAGGGGCTGGGGTTGCGGAGACCGAACCCCAGTCCTGAGGCTCCAGCCACACCACAGTTAAGTGAGCCTAAGATGCGGAACCCGGAGCCCGCTTCGGGACTGGAGGGTCCCCGCTGGCCCGAACCAGGGGCGGAGCTAGCTTGGGGGCGGAGCTTTCACACGCGCCTCCTTGGCTTCTTTCTCCGCCCTCCACGGCTCCAGCGTCTCAGGCTGCCACTCGGGGGGTTTATTTGTTTACAAGCAGATTACGTCAGCTCCTCCCTCTCATCCCGGCCTCTGGGCACGCCCCCTGGCGGCCCTTCTCCCGCCCCCTCCAGCCCCGAATCTGCCTGCGTCACAATGGTGCGATCTCCGGATTGGCTGGCGTCCGCCCTCACGCCCCGGGTACGCCACTTCCTTTCCGCAGCCCTATAAAATGAGCTGCACGGCGGCGGCAGCTCTTCGCCCCTCGGAGCTGGAAATGCAACTCTCGGGATCCTCGGAGGCTACCGAGCTGGAGGCGGAGGCGGCTGGGGAGGTCCGAGCGATGTGACCAGGCCGCCATCGCTCGTCTCTCTCTGTCTCTCCTGCCGCCTCCTGGCTTGAAAATAACTTTTTTACTCTAAAGGAAAGAAAAAAAATCCCCTAGAACCAGTAGCCGTCCGCGCCTCGCGCCCTCGCTTCCTCTCGGCCGTCGGGTCTGGGCGAGAGCCCGGGGTGGCCGCTTCGCCGTCGGGGCCGAGCCCCGGCCGCCCCGGGCCACCCCCGGCCGCCGCCCCCATGCATCCCTTCTACACCCGGGCCGCCACCATGATAGGCGAGATCGCCGCCGCGGTGTCCTTCATCTCCAAGTTCCTCCGCACCAAGGGGCTCACGAGCGAGCGACAGCTGCAGACTTTCAGCCAGAGCCTGCAGGAGCTGCTGGCAGGTGAGCGGGGCGCGGGGACCGTCGCGGGTCGCCACTAACGGGCGCGTCCCGGTCGTGGCTGGGGGAGGGGGGTGCTGGGCGGCGGGGCGCCGCGACACGCACAACAAAGGATCCGAAGCGGGGCGACGCGGAGCTGCGCCCCGACGGCTACCGGCCGGTAGCGGGGGACAAAAGACCCAGGGCCCGGAGTCCCGTCGGTCTCCTCTGCGGGGTCGCTGCGACCGTTGCGAGAGTCTGCGGCTGAGCCCCCTGGGTGGCTTGTCGCCTCGGAGCCGGCCCGGGACGGACGTGCCAGGTCTCCGCACCTCCTGTGCCTCTTGCCCATTAATCATCGGATTTGTCACCGGTACAATTACAACCCAACCCAGATCTTGGTTTAGGGTTTCTTGGGTTTTCTTCCCTTTGGAGTTAACTGACCATAGTGGCGTTGTCTTGCCCCCACCCCCCACCAGTTCCATAAAGTCTATTGTATGGGACCCTGTTGGGGTGGAGAAAGTAAACAGGTTCCCGCCCGCCCGGTCGCCTGTGCCATCCAGCTAGTTGGCCATCCAGGGCTGCGCGCGGGAGTCCTGTTTTGGCGGCTCAACCGGTCAGTACCCGGACAGTGTTTGCCACAGTGTCTATGCTTTCTCCATTCTGTCTCACGACAGCAAATTCGGTCCCGGACATTTGTGAAAGTTGGTGGTTTTCATTTTCGCTTCGCTAAGAAACTAGCAGCAGGAGGAGGAGGAAAGTACGCTATGGTACGGCTGCGTTGACTACCGTCCTGAGCATAGTTTCTCTGTTCTTTTCTTCCACAGAGCATTACAAACACCACTGGTTCCCAGAAAAGCCGTGCAAGGGATCAGGTTACCGTTGTATTCGCATCAACCATAAGATGGATCCTCTGATTGGACAGGCAGCCCAGCGGATTGGACTGAGCAGTCAGGAGTTGTTCAGGCTTCTCCCAAGTGAACTCACACTCTGGGTTGACCCCTATGAAGTGTCCTACCGGATTGGAGAGGATGGCTCCATCTGCGTGCTGTACGAAGCCTCACCAGCAGGAGGTAGCACTCAAAACAGCACCAACGTGCAAATGGTAGACAGCAGAATCAGCTGTAAGGAGGAACTTCTCTTGGGCAGAACAAGCCCTTCCAAAAACTACAATATGATGACTGTATCAGGTTAAGATATAGTCTATTGGATGGATCATCTTATAATGGATGGATGAATTTGATTTTTTTTGCTTTGGGTGGGCTCCTCTTGGGGATGGATTATGGAATTTAAACCATGTCACAGCTGTGAAGATCTGGCACAAGATAGAGTGGTAATAATTTTTTTTCTTTTTTTTTTTTTTTTTTTTAGTGACAGTGCCATAGTTTGGACAGTACCTATCAGTGATTTAAATAGCCTGTGAGTCCAAGGAAAGGATCACTTTATTTGCTAGGGAGTGAAGTCGAAGGGTGGTTTCAGTTTCTCCCAGACCTTATACCCAATTTGTCACAGCAGTCCCTTTAAGGAAATTCTGTATTTCAAAGAACCCTCTTTCCCAGTCAACCTTGCAGGGGAATTTGCACTATTACACTCGAAAGTTCTCAGTAACTTTTTTGGCAGCTCAATAGGAAAGTTCAATGTTTTAAGCATGGTAGTACTGGAAAAATTTTTACACGGAGACTTTTACCTAGCACTTAAAATGTATAAATGTACATAAAGACAAACTTAGTACGCATGACCTGGGGGAAATGGTCAGACCTTGTGTTTTGGCGTTGAGAGTAGCGAGTGACCAGGCTCTGCCATGGCAGCAGGCTTTGAAAAGACCCTTTAAAAAGACACTGTCTCAACTGTGGTTGTTAGCACCAGCCAGCTCTCTGTACATTTGCTAGCTTGTAGTTTTCTAAGACTGAGTGGAGTAAACTTCTTATTTTTAGAAAGTGGAGGTCTGGTTTGTAACTTTCCTTGTACTCAATTGGGTAAGAGTCTTTCCCACAAACCACCATCTATTTTGTGAACTTTGTTAGTCATCTTTTATTTGGTAAATTATGAACTGGTGTAAATTTGTACAGTTCATGTATATTGATTGTGGCAAAGTTGTACAGATTTCTATATTTTGGATGAGAAATTTTTCTTCTCTCTATAATAAATTGTTTCTTATCTTGGCATTTTAATCAATCTCTTGTCATGATTACAGAGGTTCAGCTACAAAATATTTTTCTCAGAGGTCTTAGATTTGTAAGCTGTGTGGATGTCACTTGCACACTGGTCACACAAACACATTGAGAGAGGTGTAATTAGGAACTAATCAGAAGGAACTAGAGGAAGGCTTTTAGATTTTTTAACTCAAGTTAAAAAGCATGGACACATTTCACAAGCTAATGATCTCATGAGGATAAAGACAGAGGTAACATCTTCCAAAAGTGGCGATGCCCAAAGGATCCCAGTCACTGCTTCCAGGGGAAGTGAAGATAGATACCATCCTCTCTGGCCCTCTGAGAAACAGTTCTTTTGCCCCCTTGGATTTGTTCCTTTAGAAAATCCTGGGGCAGGTGACCTATAGCCTTAAAGAACAGGCTTATCACAGCAGAGCCATCTGCCGCTTTCTGGTTCTCATCTTGCAAGAGTTACATAAAATAAAATCCCATAAGCTGGAATCCAACAACAGGTATGTTGATGCACTTCTTTTCTCAAAAGTTGAAGCCCTGGCTTTGTCCGGATTTCCATAGCAGGGGAAACTGAGTATTGCACTGGAGGTTAGTAATGTGTACCTCATGTACAAAGACTTGCTGCTAGTTTGGGGGTTGTAGAAGATAAAATGATATTTTGGTGGAAATTGAAAGCAGAAATTTGAGTTCTGCTTTACAGTTAAAATTAACTGGATTGGGGGAGGGGCAGCATGTGTAAACATGTTAACACTGGGAATTGAGGCAATTTAAATGACTTTAAGTCAGTAATTGTTCTAAGTCAGTAGTATTTCCAAACAAATTGGAGGGTTTTTTGTTGTTTTTTTTTTTTAAATTTGTAATAAGTTTTCCCTGATACTTTTATTAATGATCCAGAAACACATCACTAAACCCTAAACATGCCATGTATTTAAGAGTATGAATGGAATTCATATAGTTTTGTTAGTAGGCTATTTGGAGGAGTTTGGATTTTGTTTCCCTTATTTTGCTTTCGGAGATGGTCTCTTGTTCTATATAGCTCAGGCTGGGCCCCCACTCTAGATCTTCCTGCCTTAGCCCCCAGAATGCAGGCGTCTCAGATAATATGGCACAGCTCCAGACCAGGAGCTCAGCTTCTTGTTTCTACACAATAATGGGTCTCATTGTGACTTTTTTTTTAATGACATATTTCATCTAGCCCTTTCTCTAAAAGGTCCCTCATTTCAAATTTGAGTTTGAGCATTATATCCCAGGCTGGTTTAAAGCAGGTCTCACTCTCCTGTTGGCCAATTTGTCTATCATTTGGAAACTCCTTGGAAGCTGCCTGACTGGCTTTGAACACTGGACTCTCCACACGGTTCAGGTCTATCCTGAGTACCTAGTCTTCATCGTAAACGAAATAGAGAAGTGTCTTTGACTTTGCTGTCAGACTTTTTGTTGCTGCTTGAACAAAAGAAGCGCCTATTCAAACTGCAGTTTTAGAGTTCAGGTGATATCCAGCCTGTGAGGCATGCAAGTATCTCAGACCTAGCATCCAGCTGTTTCCTGTGACTCTCACCTCCATTCCCCAGACAACTGAGCCGAGCCTGTGTGTGCAGCACAGCATAGCTACTTGAGTAGTTCCTGCCAAATGCTTCTGGCTAATGTTTGGTTTAGCTATTTTGACAAAACAAAAAAAACTGAGTGCTGCTGTGTCATTTACTACCAGTTTCTTTGTTTTTTATTTCGAGAGGTGTAATTTAAAAGGGTTTACACTGCCCAAATTAAAGAAAGAAAAAATAATTTATAAAAGATGACTGCTAAAATTAGGAATTCATAATTAACAGTTAAGTTTGAGGACTGTTATTTTTACAAGTTGGGTCTTGCTTTGTGATCCTAAAACAAGCCTTGACATGCTAATGTTTTGTTTTTGAGACCCGGATGTCTTGCTGCTCAGGGCTAGCCTTGAACTTGCCATATAGCTAAGGAAGACCCGAATTCCTGATCCTCCTGTCTGAGATTACACTTAGCACCACGAAGCCTGGCTTGATGTGGACTGTAGGAAAATTACCCCATTCGATACAGGATGTGACTGTCCCTTACATCATCCTTACCTTTGAGATAGTTCTGGAATTGCAGGCCTTTCTGCCGGAAGTGGCTTTCTGTTAGAATTGCTTATGAGGTTTCTTTGTCGCCATAACTCACACTTTGGCAAGTAATTTTTGGGTCTTTTGTTTATTTTTTGAGAAAGGGTCTCACTGTGTATCCTTGACTGGCTCGGAGCTCAGTATGTACACCATGGTACCCTGGAATGCAGAGATCTACCTGTCTCTGCCTCCCAAATACTGGAATTAAAGGCATGCACCACCACACCTGGCTAGTAATTTTGCTGTAATTATTAACAGGGTTTGAGCTTCACATTCTAAGGAAGGGAAGGAGGGGTCCTGGTGTCCATGTTTAGTGATTAAAGGTTTCTGGGTCTCCCTCCACCTTAGGACTAAATACCCACAGCTGCTGGACTCATCCCTGGTTATATATTAATGATTTTTGAGACTTCTTCCTCTTTATAAATTTAGCAGGCTGCATTTTGCATGTGCAAGTTTAAAGACACTTGCCCCGTCTTTTTCCGATTTCAGGTGGTGGTGCTTTCGGTAAGCTTCGTGGAGAGAGTTTGCCAGCAGCTTTAGAAAGCACCATCACCTGGAACTGCAAAGATTTAGTTTACCTACCGGGGAGCACTCAGAGCCCAGATGACGCTGTCTTTGCAGTCAAACTTTCACAGGTGGACCCTGTCGGTCTGCCTAGTTTATTTTTTGTGTCCGGACTGTAGCTGAGACAAAACATCTTTTAGGGTAAAATGCCCTGTGTTACAAATTGGACTGAGCTGCGACACAGGCTTCCTGCCAGGATTGCAGACTTGGGTAATCCAGAGAAATGTGTATTGTTGGTAGTTTCTGGTTGTTTAGCTTATACGTAGGTTAAAAAGAAGCATTGCTAAGGTGTTGCATCTTGGTTTTAAGGTGCTCCAGGGTAAACCTTCTGTTAGCAGTGAGGGTTGAGATAAGATTTTTTTAAAACCATTTGTGGAGTATTGACACGAGTGTTCTGACTGCAGCTTTAAATCAGTCGGATCTATTAATAACTTCATTGCTTAGGTTGTCAAACAGGAATTAAAAGAAAAACAAAGACACTCATCATAAAAGTGTATTGCTTTTTCCTCTTTGAATGCCTCCAGCCCGTCTTGGTAGATACTCTTAAGGAATATTCCAAGCTTCAATTTCTGATACCTATGAGCCTTCCTGCTACGTACTACAGTACTGAAGACACAGAGTTCCTTTGGGAATTTGCGTACCCCCAGGGAATACTGATGGCAAAGAAGTTAACAGAAGGAACTAGAAACTGGGGGAACTTAACACATTAAAGGGTTAGTGAGGGCTCACTTGCTGGGGTCAGACATGAGTCCTGAGGTGTGCACATGAGTCTTGACAGAGTTGGACAAACTGTTTAACCATGTAGGTCCAAGTGGTAGGATATTGGGCCTTTTATAGAAACCAACCTTGAGGGATGTGTGGACAAGAAACATACAGAAGGCTAAGCTTAAGGGCATTTCAGAGAGCAAACAGGTCATACACCTTTTGTTCTTGGGGATTTTGAAACAATGCTTTTTAAAAGCTTCATTAAAAAACAGCGGTATCCTTTTTTCTTCCACCCTTGAATAGTGAAGGCCATTTGTGACCCTGTTCTTGGTAGTACAAGGATGATTAATCCTAGACCAGACCTACAATATCAGAATGAGGACTACTGGGCAGGAAGTTAATTTGAGTTAGCTGGGTTCCTGTATTTGGAGACACTACCTCAGATTAACGCTGACAGAAGACACCATGGCTACATTGGTCTTTAGTGAGCCTTTAGATGTTCATCTCATAGCATGTCATTTTGACAATATTTTTGTAGTTTTCATGTGTATTACAAAGGCACTGGCAGAAGAGGCAGGCAGGTCTCGTAGCAGTTGAGCCCAGTCTGGTTTACATAGCCAGTACCATCCAGGTCAGCTACAACTATACAGTAAGATTTTGTGTTTCAAAAACCACAGAAACCAAATCTATGTCATTGTAAGCATAAAACATTTTTATGGATGAGTCCATGATCAGCATATTCTTGAGATGATTTTTCTAGATTCTTAGCAAAGAAAGAGGAGTACTTCCTGTTTAAGTATGACTTAAAATTGTGACTTTTGTCCTTTAAGTGGTAAGTCATTCACCAGGAGCTGTTGGAACAGTACGGTGAGGGTCACCTCACATAGTTTTAGCTTATCTTCATACATTATTGCTTATATAAAATTAAGTCATTTTTCAGTTAACACATAACCCCAAGTCGTTACTGCCAACTCAAAGTCTGTGTGTCCCTCTGTATCCCATGGTGGCGTGCAAAGGCTCTCAGGGACTTTAATGCTGTTAAGCTGACTTGATGAACTCAGAGCAGCGCTTCATTGTTTGTAGCCATCACACTATAGCCAGAAGTCTCTCTGCCTTTCCCCTTTCCATCTAAACCATCCCTACCTTTTTGGAAAGATGACTAACAAATGGACTGTATTTGAGAAGATTCCATAAACGAACATAAGTGTAAATTGGTTAGACCTGACAGTTACACCGTAAACAGGACTGAATCTGTTTCATAGTTTTCATCCATGATAATTTTGTACCCTTGGGTCAATAAGCTAAATGGGTTTGTACTCCTAGAAATTGGCTTGTGAGGCTTCTGATGATCAGTGCCTGCTGCCATTGGCTCTTTCACCACCTGGGTTGGATCGACAGGTAGACCAGGACCTTTTACACCCAGGAGATAACACTGTTTGCTACGAGGCCTCTCTCGTTCTTAGACAAGTTGGCCCTTGGTGTAAAAGGAATATTAGACACAATTGGTCCTTGGCCTGTGTCAGGCTCTTTGGGATTTTGAGCAGTCCCTTAACCTCTCTGAGTCATTCTATATAGATAAATGGACCTGTTTATTGTCCAGACCAAATAAACAAGCGAAACCACATAACAGGACATTTGTAAGATGGATGTTTGGAATTTGAATCCTTTATCATGGATTCCAAGTTAAGCACAGCGAGTAAGGTTTTCCCCTCAGATGTTCACTCATAGCATGATTTTGCTTAGAATTCCTCTCTCTCTCTCCCTTTCTTAATTTTCCTTTTCGTTTTCCCCTTTCTTTTCCTTTCTTTTTCCCCTTCCTTGCTTCCTTCCTTTCTTCTTCCTCTTCCTCATTTTTTTTCCCCCTGAGACAGGGTGTCTGTCTATAGCCTTGGCTGTCTTGAAACTCACTCTGTAGATCAGACTAGCCTTGAACTCACAGAGAGCTGCCTGCCTCTGCTGGGCTCTCAAAGGCACGCGCCACCATCACTCAGCCAAAGCTTAGAGTGTCTTAAAGTCCACGTTAGACAGGACCTGTAAGAAATGTACTTGTGCTTTAAAATAGAAGGAAGAAAATGAGTTGTTCCTTAATTTGGAAGACTGGACCTCCAGATAGCCTAGGCCTTGATCTTTCTTTCACAGAATTTTCTGAGCTAGATTCTTATCATCATGGCTCAGAACTAATTCTTTTCAGTTTAAAAGGGGGGAGGGGGTCCTTTCAGATCCTCGTTCTACATTGGATGCAGGTTGAATTGAGAGATGGTGTCATTCTACCCGGTGTGTGTAACCATGTAATCCCTGCAGAAACAGTTTACATCCATTCTGTGGCTCGCTCGATTAATGGTCCTTGCTGTATGGGAGTACACGGACTTTGCTCCACTCGGTCCCTCAGGTCATTTGCATTCACTACACTAGACCAAACAGTGCCTCTCAGTCTCTTCCTAATCTGGAGTGGTCTGAGTGCTTCCCTGGCTGCAAAGGAAAGTGGCCTTTTGATACCTTAGCTGCTTGGGGTTGGGTTTCTTCACGTGTAACCAAGTGCAGTGCTTGCTTGAGCCCCCACTAGTATCACTGGTGTCCCCTGGTCAGCCAGGAATGAGTGACTCACTGTGGGCCCTTCTGGACTAGACTGCAGTCTCTCTTGCTAAGTGAAGATAACCTCACTGAGCAGTGTGTGGTGCCTTGTGTGCCCGAACAGCGAGCACATGTGCAGGCATCAGGCACAGACTCAGCCAGCAAAGTTTGTTGTGATAATTTCTTCTGCCATGATGTAGGTGGAAAAGTCTCACTCCACACCTGCCTAAATAAAACCTTATAAAACCTATAAGTACTTAGTAGGCAGGTAAAGGCTCAACCATTGAGTTATATTTTTTACATAAGAATTTTTATTTATTTATTTTTATTTATTTATTTGAGGATAGGGTCTCATTGTTGACCTAGCTACCCTTAAAGTCACCTTACCCCAGACAGACCTTGAACTTAGATCTTCCTCGGCCTTCGGAACATCTAGGGGTTATAAGTCTTTGTCATGGGCCTGAAAAACAGTGTTTTGTTGGGTCGTTTGGTTTAGTTTTTGAGACTCACTATGGTTTCCCTTGAACTCGCTATATAGACCAGGCCTCCCTCTGCCTCCTGAGTGCTGGAATTAAACACATTGAAGGCATTGGCTCACTCTGTAGACCAGGCTGGCCTCGAACTCAGAAATCCTCCTGCCTCTGCCTCCCAAGTGCTGGGATTAAAGGCGTGCGCCACCACGCCTGGCTGTGGGCCCCATTCTTTTTTTTTTTTTTTTTTAAGATTTATTTATTTATTCTATGAAAGTACACTGTAGCTGTCTTCAGACACTCCAGAAGAGGGCGCCAGATCTCGTTACGGATGGTTGTGAGCCACCATGTGGTTGCTGGGATTTGAACTCTGGACCTTCGGAAGAGCGTGGGCCCCATTCTTAAGAGAAACACTAAGATTTAAAGACACGAGGCTCCTCCCTCAACCTTTTAGATCATTCACTGCCTCTGACTTTAAGAAGAAAAAATTATGTAACTTGTGTGTTTATTTTTAAACTTTAATTTTTTTTTTACTTGTGTGAGTGTGTTGGTCTGTTTGTGGCAGACATGTAGAGGCCAGGGACCAGCTTTTGGGAGTCCAGGCATGGGTGGCAGATGCCTTTACCTGCTGAGCTATCTCAGTAGTCACTGTTGCTTCTTAGACCCCCTGTATGGCACAAGGTTTACAAATCAGTCATGTCCTGTAGTGGGTAAAATGCAGTTAGAAGACTGAGTTTGAAAGTAAATAGACCAAGTTAGCTGGCCAGCAATGCTAAAAGTTGTCCTTTGAAATACTATTATGGGCTGGACAGTGGTAGTACATGCTTGTTATCCCAGCACTTGGGAGGCAGAGGCAGGGGGATTTGTGTGAATTCAAGGCCAGCCTGGGCTACAGAAGAGCAAGTTCCAGGACATCGAGTTACCTAACAGAGACACCCTGTCTCAACAAAGCAAAACAAATCAAGGCTGAGAGTGCTCTGACCGAGTGGGCCGGGCGGGGAGAAGGAAACGCCTGATGTTTGCAGAATCTGTACCTGAGCTGCAGTTCACTAAAGAAAAGCTCTTGAGGTGGTGCTGAGAGCTGTCTTGATGGCTCCTGATTTCCCAGAGGAGGGACACAGGACCTGAAGTCTGAAAGATGGAAGTGCTTGTCTGGGAGAAGGCAAGCAACAGGGAGCCAGTAGAAACTTCTGGAAGATGCTAGCAACTAGGGAAAATGAGGGAAGAGAAACTGGAGGAGCCAGGCCCATTGCATGGCTAAAGTAGTCATACCATTAGATTGATACATTTATCAATCAAACTGTGACTCTTGAGAGGATAAAGGATACTGTTGAGTAAAGACTACCAGCATTGGCCAGGACCTATGGCCACTTCCCTTTTGTAGGCTGTGTCCACAGTATTAACTTTTAAAGGAGGGCGACATCTTTTTGCCTTCCTGAGAATGTTACAAGGACACATGATACCACAGCAGGTTCAGAATGGACTCAGAATTCCAAGCCGGGGTGGGGGGCTTTCGTGGGGCAGTGAGGTTGTCTGATTTTCCTGATGCAGGTAATGGCTGTCCTGCAGTTTAAAGGTTTAGCAAGAAAAGATAGCTTGAGCGACGAGATCTATCAGTCATTTTAGCATCACAGTCCTACCTTAGGAAACAGCACAACTCAGATGCCGATGAAGATCAGACTCCCTGGAACTAGAGTTAGGAAGGATTCAGATCTGCCACATTGGGGTCTGGGAGCCAAACCTGGCTCTTCTGTATGAACAGCGGGTGCTCCTAACCACGGAGGCCTCCAGTCAAGGTTAGGTTTAAATAGGTCTTTTGTTTGCTTTTGAGAAAGGGTCTCGCATATCCCAGGATGGCCTCAGAATCTCTATGTAGCTGAGGATGGCCTTGAGTGTCAGTGCCAATCCTCCTGCTTCTGCCTCAGTGCTGGGAATTCAGGCTCGCAACACTAAGCATAGAGCTGGGATAAACCCCAGCAATCCACGCATTCTGGGCAAGCACCCCAAATTTAAGATAACTCTTCTGGGTTCATATTTTTCCCAACATGGGAATTTCATACAATGTGTCCAGTCACATTTCCCTCCCGCCCTTGAACCCTTCCTCCAAAAGGAAGTATGTATATATACACACCAAGTCCAATTGTTTTCTTCGTATTCTTTCAGTATGTGAGTGCTGTGTGTTATATGTAAATATATATTGGAATATATGTAAATATATGTTGTGATATATGTATGTCAAGTCCAAGTGTACCCATACACTCATTGGAGCATGGTCCGACTCCCAGTGGCCAGCCCCTTAAAGATAACTGAGTCATTCCCCACCCTACCCCTCATCCCCACCAGAAGCCATCAGCTGTGAAAGGCTACACTTCAGCATCTTTATCCCAATTTTTAAATGACTCTATAACTTCTAAAGTATGGGACACTCCACATAGAAAATCCACAGAGCTCAGAAGTTTTACACACTCACGTAACCCACACTCTGATCAGGAGATTGAAGGACTCCTCCAGGAAACTTCTCTCTGTGATACTTAAACAGTTGACCATGACGCAGGGTTGTGGAGTCAAGCCTCAAACTGGAGAGGACTTCTTTTACTTCTCCTTGTCTTTCCTTTTGCTTCTGAAACCTGTGGCAATGGCTACCCCCAAACATGAAATAAGCTGTCACCAGAAGAAAACCCTTGCTTTCCAACTAGTCATGATTTAGTGGCTGCTCATGTGGCATGCCCCTCCCGGGTTGGCTCTGTCTTAGACCTCGGAACGCAGTCATAGGCTCTGACTCACTAACGGTTCTCTGACTCACGGGCTTACTAACGATTGCTTATTTATTAGTAGGCTGAAACCAGAGAGTCTTGGTCAACCCCGACAGATTGTGATGATGCCAAATTTACATAGTACCTCTCCACACACACATCTCTTTTGTTGTCCTATTGTTAATTTTCTTTCTCTAGACATGGTTTCATGCAGCCCAGGCTGGCCTTATGGCACGGTGGAGAAGGACCTTGGAGCTCAGCTGTGCTACCACACTAATTTTATGCTGTGTTGTGCTGGGACCTAACCCAGGGCTTTGTGCGCACTGGGCAGGATCCCAACCCAACTGAGCTGTATCTCCAGCCTCTCCGCTGCCTCCTGCTCCACATGCACTTGTGAGCTTCAGTTTGCTATGGTTGCTGCACCCATAATGAGGCAAAGAGAGGTCAAGCCTGTGTGGATAGCCATGACCTAGCCATGAGGATTTCCTCTCATGTCAAAATTCTCACCACCGGTTGCTAGAGCCTTCAGAATATTGGCTCAAGGGGCAGTTGGGAAACCAACACAATGCTAGCGTTGTGTGGTATATATATCATCTGAAGATTCTTGAGCAGGATATAGACTTGTCCTAAAAGTTCTTGGTAAGAGTGGAATCCACTGAGGGCCAGAGAAAGGCCATGGCTCCCCCATGATTGGAAAGCTCCTGGCTCAGAGCCTCCACTGGAAGCAGATCTTGGTTAACTTTTCCCTGAACTGGGTAGGCAGTGTGTCCTGCCCAGCGAGGGGGACCTGTGATACTGAGGAGTGTGCTTTACAGACATGTGCATTCTCAATGCAATAATGTGAATATTTTCACTACTGGTCTCCTCCCTCTGCCCACACCTCCTGAATCGCTCGTTTTAGAAAGAATGGCAGGTCGGTGTGGATGGAAGGATGATTCACGTTGGATTTTACTAGTGAGAGGCTAGCCAGTTACCTGGTTCCAGAGCCTGGGGGATAGCTCTGTACTTAAGAGCACCTTAAGACCTGGGTTTGGTTCCTGGCATCCACAGGGCAGCTCACAACCACCTGTAACTCCAGCTCCAAAAGATCTGGCCTCCTGAGAACACCGGGCACACACGTGATGCGAATATACAGGCAGGCAAAACGTTCCTACGGATAAAGTGTAAATAAAATCACCTGATTCCACCTGGGGAATCACCTGCTTTGGCTACAGGTTGATAGCAGTAGTAGATTCAGCCTTAATTTTTATGCTTCCTTCTCTATTCGCTGTTCCGTTTTATTAAGATTTATTTTATTATTTCCAGTTATGTGTCTGGGCCTGTGCGGGAGGTTTTAGATTTCCTGGAGCTAAAGATGGTGTGAGCCTCCAGATGTAGGGGCTGAGGATCAAACTCAGGTCCTTGGAAAGAACAGTATATGTTCTTAATCGCTAAACCACCTCTTCAGCCCCCTGTTTGTTGTTGTTGGGTTTTTGCTTGCTTGCTTTGTTTTTTTTTTTTTAAGAGTAAATGATTTTTTAAAATATATTTATTGGGTGCATATGTTTATGCTGATGAAGGAGAGAGAGAGAGACAGACAGACAGACAGAGACAG
Organism: Mus caroli; assembly: GCF_978045245.1. Lineage (NCBI taxonomy): Eukaryota > Metazoa > Chordata > Mammalia > Rodentia > Muridae > Mus > Mus caroli. The sequence continues at coordinate 96,156,657 of NW_028227264.1, forward strand.
AGACAGAGAGAGAGAGAGAGAGAGAGAGAGAGAGAGAGAGACAGAGAGAGGAGAGCAATGGGTAACCTGAAGAACTGGGTCTCTCCTTCTGGGAATTTAACTCAGCTTGTAAGTTCCCATCCTCTCTGAGCCATCTCCACACTCCACAACCCCACCATTTTCTGTTTCCCTTCTGCTGACCTAAAGGCTCTCACCTACATGTTCCTAGGACCACAGCTAGCGCCAGCCTTCCTGATTCCTACCTCTGCCTCCGTTGATCTGCTGACTGCTGGGAATGTGCTAAGTATGGCTGCTTTCCCTCGTGACTCTCTCAGACTGGTAAGACCAGGTAGCTGTCATTATGGTCACTTGTACAGAATTATTTAACACCCCACCCTCCCTCTAGGTCAGCTAACCATGATCACTTCCTCAAGTATTGCTTGCTTTGCTCTCCTACCCGTCCCCTCTTCTCTATCAGTTGAGGGCTGGCTATATAGTCCAGGATGGCCTTGAATTAGTAACCCTCCTGCTTGAGCTTCGTTAGTGCTGAGAGTACAGATATGTGCCACCAAGTCTGCTACCATCACATGATTTTTATTTTTAGTTTGTGTGTGTGTGTGATATATGTATGGGGATGCATGAGCCACTGTGTGCACATGGAGGTCAGAAGACAGTTTACAGGAATAGGTCCCCCTTTGCCCTTCTGAGTGAGGCAGGAACCCTCTTGTTTGCTAGCCCTTAAGCTCCCACTGCTTCCCCTGTCTCCCCTTAGGAGTGCTTTGGAGCACTAAGTCTAGTTTTTCTATACCGGTTCTGGGGATCGAACTCCGGTCCTCCGGCTTTACCAGCAAGTGCTCCCCCCACCCCCTAGGAGCCATCCCTCCTATCTAGGCCTTGCATTTCTCATGTGTGATCTTATTTGATAGGTCATTTTTAATGTCAGGGGACTACTACTTAGTCTGAATCTTTAGAAGATGCTAAACTTAGATTAAAAGATTGTACATTTTAAAATATGCATCAAGGGCAGAGCATTTTCTTTCTTTTTTCTTTTATTGTCATTTGAAGATAACAACAACAATAATAATAATACCCTCTGCTTTTAGAGAGGAATGTGAAGAATCAAGTAAAATGGCTGATGGGTCGGTTCTGGGACAAGGATGAACAGAGTCGTATAGCACTGTGTGTGGTACACACATTAAAGGCACCCAGGGCATTGTTGCTGGGGTAGGGGTGGGAACAGGCTGCTATTTTAAGTAAAAAGGTCAGGCATGACCTCCTTGAGAAGGTCACATTTGAGCAAGAAAGCTTGGCGACCAAAGGAACAGCTTTGGAGAGAGAATCTGGGGAAAGAAGATTCTGTTCAAGCGATTAAGCGAATTCCATCCTCATTCCCGGGCTTGTGATCCCACATCTGGACCCTCTCTGTGATAGTGTCAGCTAACCTGCTCTCTGCCAGCCTTCCCTCCTGATCGTTGGTTTCTGCAGGAGTCAGCACATCTCTGATTACTGGAAAGCCTTAGCAGTAATTTTTCCCCCACTAAGCCTTCCTTTCCACTTTGCAGAAAATTGCAAATCAAACCAGACAGCCTGATAAGATGAGGTAAACTTTAAAAAGTAATTCTGATTCCTTTAAAGTTCTACATCTGCAATAAATATGAAATGAGATTTACTGCCCGGGATAACGATACAAGCAAGGGAAGAAAACAAAAACCGTGTCTCGGTAACTGGAAAATTCAGTTATCCCAAGAAATCTGTTCTAGAGCATCCAGGATTACAGTAAAGGCTCTTGTTATCATCTCAAGACCTTGGCATTCGTGTGTATGAGATAAGAGTAAGGGTACATTGCCTTCGCCATACAATAAATAAATAATCTTGGAACACTTGGCCTCTCTTTCGTTTATTAGTTAGTGGCTGTGTGTGTGTGTGAGTGCACATGCCACTGCAAGTATGCAGGTCAAAAGACAAATTTTGTGAACTTTTCTCCCACCTTCTATAGGTTCCAAAGATCAAACTCAGGTTATCACGTATCTTTACCCTCAGAGCTATCTCACCATAAAGCGCCTTCTTAAGTTACTGGCAGGGTCATATGGCCTATTGAGTTACAGAGTTTCAATGTTAAGATTTGTCTATGTGCATATTGTTTTATTCTTGGTTCTATTTTTTTCATGGTTAGAATTTTTTGTTTTGATTTTTTTTTTTAAAAAAAGATGTATTTCTATTTAAGCATATGCAAGTGTATCTATGCCACATGTACAGCTTACCTTGAATAGGCCGGAAGAAGCAGTTTGCTCCCCTGGAGCTGGAATTATAGGAAGTGAGTTGTTAGTTGCCAGGTGGGAGTGTCATCTGAATTTGGGTCCTCTAGGAGAGCATCGGGCAGGCAGGCATCCTTCTTACACTCAGCCATCTGTCTCTCCAGCCACCAGTGTGTTTTGCTTTTAAAACAGGGTCTCATGTATCCCAGGCTGGCCTTGAATTCACAGAGTAGCCAAGGGCATGCTTGAACTTCTGACGATCCTGTCTCTACCCCACCAAGGGCTGGGATTACAGTCACATGCAACACTGCAAGTTTATGAGATACTGGGGATAAGAGTAGGGGATAATGCTAGGCAGGCAGTCTAGCGTCTGACCTATGCTTGCTCCCTACCTAGTAGTTGTTGTTTGTTTGAGATGGGGATCTTTCTGCATACCCCTAGCAGTCCCGGAAAAACTCATTACCTGGCCTCCACCTCACAGAGCTCACCCTGCCTCTGCCTCTGGACTGCTGGGATTAAAGGCTTGCACGTCCACCTCTGGCTCTTGTTTTTGTCTTTGAGGTCTTGTTACTTAGCCCCGGGCTCATACCCCTCTTGCTTCGGTTTCCCAAGAGCTGGAACTTCAGGCTTGAATGACCAGCTTTGGTCTGAAGATTTTAAAGTATTTCCCTGATTCATTCACTTGGTACTTTCTAAAATAGATTTCACCATGACTTCTGTCCTGGTTTCACTCCGTAGCCCAAGAAGTGAGATTCATTGTTCCTACCCATACTGGCAGGATTAGTTCTGTCTAGGTGGCCTTCCTTTGACTACAGAGGGATGGCCTGAGCACTTCTTGGTGTGTTGACATACAGATTAAACCACTGTCATGACTCTCACCACCTCTGTGAAAGTCTGAAATGGAGGCAGAAAGATTTTCTGGATCTTACAAAAGGATCCCCCTTTTAAAATTTTCCATTATTGAAAATAGTTTGTGTTTTTGTTTTTGTTTTTGTTTTTTTAGTATTCTGACTATGGTTTCATTTTCAGGTTTCTGATTGTGGTTTCCCCTCCCCCCACTCCTCCCAGTTCCTCCCAACCTCTCCTCTGGATCCACACCAAAAGGATGCTTCTTAAATTCATAGATATTAACAGATAATTGCGACCATTTGACTAAGAATGAGATAAGGTTGTAGAAAAAGAGAGAAAGGAAGAAAGAATGGGAGGGAGATAACACTAAAAATTGGTAGTCATGGTATTTAGATTACACGCAGAATCAGAAATTTTACCCACATCAACATTTACCAAAGGTGACAGGAGACCTGTATTTATCTGGGGGCATGGGTATTTGAGTATATGCTTAAATCCCCAAATCTGTTCTCATAAACCCTGTGCAATTATCTAAAAATTTGCTTCAACACCAGTATGTGTGATTGCCTAATGATAATAGGCCCACAACCAAAATTCCCCAATGTTAAATTTGGCAACACAAGAAAAATAACCATGTTAATTTGAACCTTAGCACCATGGATACCGGCGGTGATTACAGCCTGGTGAACCTGCTAATATTTGCTTCCACAGTCTATGTTATGTCTCCCAGAAGATTTCCCAGACGCTTCACTGTGTCTCAAAAGTTGATTCTCTTGATCAAAATGCTGGCCAGGATCCTCAGGCTATGAGAAGTGGTTTTGCCCTTGGTTTTCCTGGGAAATGTCCTGCCTCCATTTCGCTGTTTTCCCCTTCTTCCCCACCCACTCAAGCTGAACTTCTCTAGGTAGGAGAATCCTCTGCTGTAGAATGAAAGAAAAACACGCCTAAACGTGTGGTTGGGCAGAGTTATTTTTAAATTTAGATCTAGCATAACACTGTTATACAATAAACTCCTGGTAAAGCTAATTGAGATGGAACTACTTAGTTGGCTATTTCACAGTTCAAGATTTTGGAGTGTTTGGGTGAAAATATTATCTAAGTGTGTGGAGTGTGTAGGCCTTTGCCCACATTTATGTTTATAATTTTCAATGACGATTTTATTTCACTAGAAATTTATTTCGAGGGGACAAAATTCAGACCCTTGGGTTCGGGGTTGGGGGGGGTGGCTATAGGTGTTTGCTGGAGGGTAGGGTGAGTACAGTTAGCATTGGAAAGAATATGTAAGGGCAGGGAGATGGTTCGGAAGGTTGAGGTGCCTGCTGACAAGCCTAATGACCCGAGTTCAATCCCAGGGGCCCACAGTGGCAAAAGAGAACCAACTCAGAAGTGTGCATCTGACCTCAACATGTGCACTGTGGCTCAACACACACACACACACGTACAGTGTGCAACGACATGTACGTGGGTGCCACAGAGCACATGAGATCAGAGGACAACTTCTGACAATTGGTTCTCTCTTCTTTGATGATGTGGAATCTAGAGATCGGAATCAGGTTCTTGGGTCAGGAGGCAAACGCCTTGACCCACCACACCATCTCACTAGCTCTACTTATTTTTAAGGCAGAATCCCCATGTATAGGCCAGGATGGCCCAGAATTCCTGATCTTCCTGGCTCTGTGGCCCATGTGCTGGGGTTCCAAGTGTGCTCCACATCTTCCTGCAGTGTGATGAGAGGTGAGAGCGAGGATGTGTGTTTCGCAGTATCTTGGTACACAATACCACGAAGCCTCCACAGCTACTAACTATTCTCCTATCCTCTCTGTGGTGCTGAAGTAATGATTTTTCTGTTGACACACCTCAATGTCTCTTCAGTTTTAGTCTTTGCTTTCTTGTTTTTGATTTAAAATTTTGGTTTGGTTTGATTTGGTTTCCAGTTTGAATCTCTACCCTTCTACCCTACTTCCCTCCCCTTCTCTGACGTAAAACAAGGTCTTGCTGGGCTCGTTTGGCTGGGCTGGAACTTACAGTGTAGAACAGGCTGGCCTCTGGGTGATCTCTGGTATCCTGGGATTAGGGTATATGTCATACCACCGCACCCTTCCTTCTTGCTTGTGTGTGTGTCTGTGTAGAGCCCAGGAGTTGTCTGCTCCTCAGGATACTTTTTGAGGCAGCTTCTCACACTGAATCCCTTTCAGACCTGCCTTGATTTCATGGCCAGTAGGTCCCAGGTCTTCTTGTTTCTGCCTCTCAAGCCCCCAGCGCCAAAGCTGTGCATTCTGAGAGGTCTGAATTCAGGTCCTCAGACTTACACATTGGGCACTTGACTGCACCAGCTGGCCAGTCCCTACCCCTACTTTTAATGTGGAAAAATCCTTCTCTTCTTTTCTCCCCTCATATCTTCTCCCTTAGGGACCCAACGATCTCAGGGAAGCAGAGAGCTGATTACCCTGGAGACCACTGGGCCTTTCTCTGAGAGAGAGAGAGGGTGATTAATGGTGAAAAAATGCTTCCTGTGAAACAGCCAGTCAGCAAAGCTCTCAGAAGACCCTCTCAGGGGCCAGGTGCTGAGCATCTCTTGACAGGGACAGCTCCGTGGAGGAAATGGGAGATGAACACGGGCTGTAAACTCTGGCTATAAATGGAGGGAGATTTGGAGCCCTGGAGAATGAAGTTTTGTTTAGTGTCTTCCCTATTATGAGCCCAGTTGCTGAGTGTAGATAGAATTCTTTCTCCTGAACATAAACTTTGGAAGTTCACTGGGAGAAGGAAAAAAATAGATGGAGGTTTGCAGAACTTGTCTGACTGAAAAAAAAAAGAGTTAAGTTTTTGTCCTATAGTGATCGAAGCATCTTTCTATTGTTAAAAAAAAAAAAAGTGATGTTTAGAAATTGAAAAAAAAAAATTCAGACAGCAAGTTGGGCCCATCAGTGCTAGGTTCCTGAGTTCTGCAGAGTGGAGACCTAGTTGGCTGAGTATACACTCAGTTAAATATTTTAAATTATTTGGTTGTTGTGTTTTCATTTTTCAAAGATTCATTTGTCAAGATGAATTCTCAGTTCCTACTCGAAGACTTGAATTCCTTTGTTAAAACAAAAGAACCAGGAAACAATAAGTAGGATACATCACCGGAAGTGAAAGGGGACCCAGACAGAAGGGATAGCTGGGGCGGAAGGGACAGCACACTGGGTAAAGATGCTTGCAGGCGCTCTATGGGAACTGGGGAATATGAGTTCTACCCTCACAAACTACTTAGAGGTGAAAGGTGAGAACCAATTCTACAAAGTTGTCTCCTGATCTCCACACATATGCCTTGGTATATCACCTCCCTCACCTCCCCTTCACACGTGGACACACAAGAGTAATAATACATCATTTAAATCACCATAATGTTATAATACCAAAGTCTCATGACTTTTTTGTTTTGTTTTATGTTTTACATTCAGCCACACATCATTTCTTGTAGACAGTTGTTTTAGAGGCCATGGAAATACGTCTCAGCCAGGCATGGTGGCACACTTTTGTAATCCCAACACCCTAGAGGCTGAGACAGAATGACTGTCAATCCTATAAACTACATAGTAGCACCCTGCCTCAAATAAAGAAAATACTAAACAAGCGAGCAAATCTGTCCTTCATTGATTCTATTGTTCTTCTTGCTTTTGAATCCTATTCATTTTATCTTTGTCAGTGGCTTTCCAGGTTCTCCCTCTCTCTCTCTCTCACACACACACACACACACACACACACAAACACACACACACGCACTCCTTCTCTAGCACTTCTTCTCTTGCCTCAAGATAGAAATCAAGTCAAGTAAGTACAGAGTCAGATAAGGCACTTCTGTAAGGGAAAAGAAGGAAGTCACAACAGTTCTCTCCTTCTGTAATAGAAGGATGCACATGTCTGTGCTTTTCCAGGCCTCTCTTTCAAGAATCTTGGTGCCCAAAGAGGAGCTTTGAGGATTAAAGCCATAATCCCTCCTCTCAATGAGTCCTCTAGTCACAAGAGTAGAACTGGGTCCATTTTGTTTCTTAAAATCCTTTCTGGATTTCTTTGGTTTTGGTTTCTTTTTTTTCCCCATTTCTTTATGGGTTTTTAAAAATTGGCTTTATTTTGGTTCTAGGAAAGGAAAATAAAGCTCCCGATAGCTTTTCTCTTGAATGAGAAAAAGGAAAACCATGAGCACAGTAACCTTAGGATCAAGAAAGAAACAGGTTGAGAATTTAGGATCTGGAATGACCCTGAATGAAAAGATCTGGAAATATTTATCCCTTCCCCTTTCTATTTATTTTCCCCTCCCCTGATTTCTCTCCTAGAGTGACTCTATTTGTAGCCCAGGCTACTCTCAATCCTTCCCCATCTCCCTCCACACTGCTAGGGAAGTGTCTGGCCCTCTCCTTTTAAATACACAAAAGTACCTGATTGTCTGATTTTCACACAGGATTCTGCTGAGTCCTGGTGAGAGTTTGAGGGTGTTGGAGACAGGCTTAAACCACGCAGGGTTTATAATCTAATGCAGGAAGGAAGATTACAAACTACAACAAGGCAGTATGTTGTGTCATAGTAAAGACACTGAGAAATAAATGAGCTTATGAGGGAAGGAAATGGGCGGGGGGAGGGGGGCTCTACAAGGAATAGCATTCAGGTACTCAGTGGTGGATTCAGGGATGCCAGGAGGGAAAAGAACATGGCATCAAGGCTAAAATGAAGGAACACAGTAGACAATGAATAGAGCCTCCCACTTGATCCAGAGCTTAAGATCTGCAGAGATGGGCTGGAAAGGTGGTTCAGTGGTTAAGAGCATTGCTCTTGCAAAAGACCCACGTTTGGTTATCAGTGCATGTGTGTGTGTGTGTCTGCGCGAACAGTAAAAGTAAATATTTACTTAAAACGATGTGTAGATAAACCTGGCCTTGTGCAAAATGTACCAAGTTCAAAACCTGTGGTCTGCCAAGGGAGGGATACAGACGTATGAAAGAGCACACTTGGCACTGTGAGTGATGCAGAAGGCTTTGGATAGGGTGGGGTGGGGAGTTGGGGTAGCAAGAAGGTGTAACTGTCAGAGCAGTGGAGGGTTGTTTGGAGACTTTCAGAGGAGACTGGATAGTGAATGACTGAATAATCCTTTGTGTGATGGAAGTGAGAAGGGTTCATCATTCAGAGAACACACACTAAGCACGTGCAGAGTCCTGGGTGCATCCCTCAGCCACAGTGTGTACAAACACATACACAGGTCTCCTTATTGTTTATCCTTGTGATAATCAGACATAAACCTGCTGCAGTTTTCCACAGAAATTTTATTTCATGATAGCACTGTAGTTCTTTAAACTGAAGTGCAAAGTGCAAAGGGTGCCGGTTCTGCTTTCTCCTCTCTTAGCAATTAATGTTTTCTTCACCTGTTACTACTGGCATGGACCACATCCCCTTTTTCACTAAACCGCACATGCTCTCTCTCCCCTAACCTGTTCCTTGACTGTCCTGGTGCTAATTTAAAAGTAGAGAAAGCTTCCAGCTGATCTCTCCAACATTGTTCTGTTTCATGAAACACAGCGTGAAGTGTGGAGTTGGGACAGTGTTGTATTACAAAACTTCTCAGGAGACCCAACACACATATTACTCACCCCAGATGGGGAACCCACGACAGACCAAAACGTACGGATACCAACCAAAGTTTAACTTGGTGAACCAATGAGTTTTATTGGGGTTCCTTACAGGAGTATAGGTGAGGGGTCACTAGCAGAAGAAATGGCACAAAGACAGCTGCATCACCTCATCATGGGTAACAGCTCATAAAGGCTGGGAAACGGGCATACTGCACAGCCTGCAGCCAAATCAACAGTTTGAGAGTGTCCTTTCCAAGTGGCTCTCATATAAACCTCTTCCAGGCAGCCTGGCCCTTTTCTGTTTTATACAGGCAGCTGGTCTGGTGTCAAGCTTTTCTCTGAAATTCAGTTTTCTCCATCTGAGAGGGTCTCAGCTTTTGCAAGAAAGGGCATGGTGGGCTGTAGTGAATCTAGTCAGTTTCAGGGACTTCCTGAAGCTCTTTTGAGTTGCTTACCTTCAGGCTTAAGGGGTGTCCCTGCTTGATGGATTGTTTCAATCTGCCCACTGCTTTAAAATAGAGGAGGTTTCCACTGGCCACTCTCTAGTTTGCTTAGTTTCATCACTGGCTAAATGCTTAGTCTCCAACAAGTTGGTACCTACCTTGCAGGATCATTGTGCGAATTAACTATGATAACCCACAGAGTACTCAGTGTCATGGCTAGGATACAATGCACATTTTTGATCTATATTTTCAATTACTATGAATATTTTTTGCCAGTCATTTAAGATTTCCCTGCTTCCTAATTATATGTCTGACTGGATAGGATTATCATCTATAATGGTTAATTTTATTGACATGACTGGGCCATGGGATGCTCAGGTATCAGGTCAAACATTATTTTTAAATGTCACTTCCTTAGAGTTTTAAGTTTGAATTGGTGGGTTGAAGAAAGATGACATCAGGCTGGAGAGATGGCTCAGCAGTTAAGAGCACTGACTACTCTTCCAGAGGCCCTGAGTTCAATTCCCAGCAACAACACAGTAGCTCACAATCATCTGTAATGGGATCAGATAGCCTCTGGAGAAAACAACAATGTACTCACATACATTAAATAAATAAATATTTTTTAAAAGAAGGAGGACGAGGAGGAGAATGAGGAGGAGGAGGAGGAGGAAAGATGACAACCTAAGAGAGGTGAGTCTCTATGGTTCCGCCCATCCAGGGCATGCTCAATTTTGATAGGATGGATGCTTTATCTCACTGTCTACTCGAGCTGGGGCACAAACCTGCCTTTGGTTTTCGTTGTTCTGTGGCCTTCAGACTTGGATTCGAATCTTTTTCCGTCAGTTTTTTCAGTTCTCAGTTCTTTGAGCTACCCAACCAGCTGTGCACTAAACTGTCTCCACCCTGGTGCCAGCACATCTTGAGGCCCCAAGTCTCCATAAGAAGGTGAGATTTATATATGTACATACTTGTTAGTCATCTATACTGTATATTGATACGTATAGTCTACATTGACCTTAATCAAGGTTCTCTAAAGGAGCAGAAAAGCAGAAAGGGATATGCAGCTATCAAAGGAGATTCAGTAACTCAGCTTATGAAGTTAGAGACTGGGTAGTCACACGGTCAGCAAGATGGAGGTCGGAGATACCAATTGCTGCTCAGTCTAAAAAGCCACGGATGAAGAGGAATCAATGGTGAGGTTTGTGGGTGATGATGGCTGTGCAGAAATGCACGGGATGAGGAAGAGTTGCACACTCACCTCAGCATCTCCCTCTTACATTTTTTTTTTTTTTGTCTAAGCATCCAGCCCATAGCATGTACCACTGTATTGAGAATGTATTCTCACTGTATTCTCTACTCAAGTTGCTGATGGACATGCCAATCATCTCTGGTTACCCCCTCCCAGACACAACAAGACGTGGGCTTTACCAGTATTTTAAATATCTAACTTTCCATTCAATTCCACAACAATGATTACACTATATGTATACAAGCAATGCTTGTATGTAGTTTTGCACACACACATACACACACATTCTATTGTGTGATTTGTCTTACTCTCCATGAAATCCCATGTTTATCTTGATGCTCCATCAGCTGGAAAACCCAGTCCCACATCATACACTCAAAAGAGAAAGAAAAAAAAAACCCTGCTAGTCAAACTGATCATTTAGCAAAGATGCAGATTTCACATTAACTCTGCTCGAGTTCACAAGGTGAAGTTATTGAGAAACATGTTTGTAAGCTGCCCTTAGGGTTTTACTTCTGTAAACAGACACTATGACCAAGGCAAGTCTTATAAGGACATTTAATTGGGGCTGGCTTACAGGTTCAGAGGTTCAGTCCTTTATCATCGAGGTGGGAGCATGGCAGCAACCCGGCAGGCTGACAGGAAGCTAGAGGAGCTGAGAGTTCTGTATCTTTCTCTGAAGGTTGCTAGGAGAAGACTGGCTTCCAGACAGCTAGGATGAGGGTCTTGAAACCCATGCCCACAGTGACACACTTCTTCCAGCAAGGCCACACCTCCTCCTACAAGGCCATATCTTCTAATAGTGCCACTCCCTGAACCAAGCATATTCAAACCACCATATAAGCCTACTCATCAACTCAGGGAAATAAAGACTGGAAAGAACTGTAGGGTTAGATTCAATCTGTCTATATTTCCGTGCTGCAGAGAAACAGAGGAAGTCGGAAGGAAGAGGGAACTTAGTAACCCGGGAGATAGATACTTATTTGATTTGCTCTTATAAAGGGAACAATCTAGAGGAAAACTGAGTTGGGATCACACCTGCAAGTCAGAGATTTGAAAAGCTTTGCAAGAGAGTGCTAGACCTGGGCATCTATAAAAATGCTTTTAAGCCAGGCATTATCACTCTGGCCTGACATTTTGCAATTAACTTTTCATCTTGGAGAGGAGAGTAAGTAGAAGTTATATCAAGGCTTTTTTTTTTTTTTTTTTTAATTTTGGTCAAGGGTAGGTATGGTGCTGATGCACGCCTGTAATTTCAGTATTAGGGAGGCTTAAGCAAGAGAATTGTGAGTTCAAGGCCAACCTGGGTTTCATATTGAGCTCTTCTAATAAAGAATGTTGCTTATTTTATACATACCAGGGCCTTATCCATTCACCCACTGTTGTTACCGGGCGAATTAGGATTACTTGGTTGTTGGTCTCTTTACTAAATGAACTTACAGATAAAGAAGGATGTTAGAGGGGCCATTTCATTCTAGTTTCAAGTTAAAAAAACAATGGGGTAGGCAAGCTGGAAGTCTTGGCAGCTACTGTGGGGAACTAGATGGTTAAGGGGTAGAGAGGAAAGCAGCATTTGGGAAGGCTGAAGAGGACCAAGCTGAGATGTAAGTGGTTTGTAAGGGAATTCTGAATATTTGAAAATTAGAAACAAAGGTTTTTAAAAATGTGTGTGTGCGTGTAAGCGCACATAGGCAACACACACACACACACACTACATAGCACATGTGTGGCATTCACAGGACAGCTTGCAGGAGCTGATTACCTTTGGCCATGTGCCTTTCATTTTGCTATCCCGTGGCAAATCTGTTTAAAAAAAAAAAAAAACCAAAAAAAAAAAAAAAAAACCTAACATTCAAATAGTCTTATTAGAGATGTACTTTTGGGTGTGTGTGTGAACCCAGGATAAATGGTTCCTGAATAATCAAATGAATGTTGTTAGGAACTTAGGGTTTAGAAATAGAATAATTCTTGAGCTACATTATGACCAACTAAATGTACTGTCGAGTTTGAACCATTTGGAGCATGTAGTTATGCAAGCTATGACTATAATAACAGTGGTAAAAATAGCAAGGGTCATAGCACTACCCAGCATCTGTTGACAGCTTTAAATGTGCTGGGAACTATTGTAGAAGGTTTTGAAATCCCAGTAGCGTCTAGCGCTCACAGCCCCTCGGTGAGGCAGCTGTTATGTTTATCAGAGACGATTCTGTAAACAAGTCAAAAGACTCTACCACTAATAATAGTAGCTTGCATTATTTTTCCCCCCATGTACCACAGGATATTTCTGCCTCTTGTTTTTCTTATGCGCTCATCTTTTTTCTTGGTTGGTTGGTTGGTTCAGTTTTTACTTTTTGAGTCAGGGTCACACTGCGTAGCCCTGGCTATCCTGGAACAGGACTCAGAGACTCTCACTCTGTAGACCACGCTGGCCTTGACCTCACAGAGATCTGCCTACTGGGATTAAAGGCATGTACCACCACCATCCGGCATATGTCCATCTTATATCTGGTTTTATGCTGTAGCCTAGAGAGGCAGAAAGCCAGGGACAGGCTGAAGGGATGGCTCAATGGTTAAGACTGCTTTTCCGAAGGTCCTGAGTTCAAATCCCAGCAACCACACGGTGGCTCACAAACATTCATAATGAGATCCAGTGTCCTTTTCTGGGGTGTCTGAAGACAGGTGCAGTGTACTTACATATAATAAATAATTTTATTTTAAAGAAAGCCAGGGATGGCAGGAAGAGAAGATGAGGAAGTAGAGAGAGAGAAAGAGAGACAGAAACAGTGACAGAGAGAAAGCAACGATCTCCAAGAAACAATTTCCCATAACCAATGGCAGTTGGAGTTCCTTCTCTTGAAAACTCAGGAAGAAAACATGCGTACAGTTCCATCGTGTAAAAACACTCTGTCTCGCTGAGTTTGCCCAGGTTGAACCTGGTATAGGATTAAAGATTCTAAGTACCACGCAGTAACCACTGGAGCATGCTAAGATGAAAGATTCTGGGTTCTTCTTCTGTATCTTTCCTGCGATAGACTTTGCAATATAGCTTGTTGCTCATCCCCCTTCCCAGCCACCACACTGGCACAGACCCGGGTCTCCTTTTGAGTAGTTCCTAGGAAAACTTACTTGGTTTCAGGGGGAAAGGTAGAATGATTGTGGACGAAATGTTGAAATAGTTAATTAGTTTTGTGAAACTTAACTTCTGTTCAGAAACTGGAAATGGAAATACAGGCTGGGCTGTATGGAGTGTTTGCCTATAGCATGTGTTTGGTCCTCAGCATCACATAAACTGTAGATGTAGAAACTCAGGTCTGTAATCCCAGTACTAGTACTAGAGACATAGAGGCAGGAGGATCAGCATCACCCTCAGCTAGGCAGCTAGGTACTGAGTTGAGGCTAGCCTGGAGCTATCTGAGACTCAGGACAAAGCCCATAAACTCTATAGAAAGAATTTTGTGTGTCCTAGCATTGGTGAGTTAGAGGTTTGCAACATTTTTTTGGTGTTGTTTTGTTTTGTTTGTTTTTGGTTTTTTTGAGACAGGGTTTCTCTGTGTAGCCCTGGCTGTCCTGGCACTCACTCTGTAGACCAGGCTGGCCTCGAACTCAGACATCCGCCTGCTTCTGCTTCCCAAGTGCTGGGATTAAAGGCGTGCACCTCCATGCCCAGCTGGTTTGCAACATTTTAAGGAAGGAATTCAGCATTGCTTTCTTACTCGCTGCTCTGCTGTCCACTCCTTTGCAGGTAAGTATTGGTTACTCAGCCTGTCAGAGCAAGCCGGAGCTCTGTGCTTCAGCAGTCAGAGCGGACAAACTGCAGATCCTCACATCTTTTAAATGGTTCAACCTCAAGTCCAGAATAATCAGAGAAAGCACTTAGCAGATGAAGTGATATCAAAAGTAGACCTGTAGCGTCTAGCGCTTACAGACACGCCACAAGCGATTGCTTTTCTTTCTTGAATGATTTTCGGACTAAGGCTCATTTGACTTAAACACAGTAGTGTATTGTTTCTTTACCGCGAGCTCCGTGCATACCTAGTCTGATGTTAATTGATACACTGCTTTCTCCTTTTTTCTACTATGCTACTAGGTCCTCTATTTTAGTATCTACTAGGTTCTGTTGTATTCATTTATGTATTTATTTATTAAAAGAGGCTTGATTAAGCTTACGTTTCTTAGGCTCCTAACACCATGATTCAGGTTGTGGTGAGCTGCCCCACACCCACCCCTTGGTCCCTTGGTTGTCTTATATCAGGTAGGAAGTTCATGCCACATCTCACAATTCTTGTTTTAAAATGTGCCTCTAGTATCCAATTGTGAGTTTCTAGGGAGAAGAAATCTCCTTATTTACTTATATGAGGTCCCATCAGCGTGTACCACAGTTTGCCATGCACAAGTGTCCACTGTGTGAGCCCATGCCATAGCAGGACTGGTTGTGAGACATACCAGGTCCCATTAAGGAGGTCACTTTCTCTCTCTCTTCCTCTGTCTCTCTACCCCCTTGTGAATGGCTCTTCTCCGTTGTCAGCTTGACGACGACATCTGGAATGAACTATAATCCAGAAATGGAGGGCACACCCATAATCCAGATCTTGAGGCTGGAAGACACAGGCTTCTGACCCAGATCTGGAAATGGAGATCTTGAGACATAGTGGCCATGAAAAGTTTAGGCCCAGGCATGGTAGTATGTGCCTTTAATCCCAGGAGACTGAGGCAAGGAGATCTCAGAGCTCAAGGCCAACCTGGGACAAAGCAAGTTTTAGATCCAGGAGTAGTGGTAGGTTCATACTTTTAATCTGGGCCACACCTTCTGCTGGAGGCCTACATAAGGACATTGGAAGAAGGAAGACTCAGTCTTTGCCTGCTTACACTTACCTGCCAGCACATCTGTTGAACGTACTTCTTCAGGATCCCAGCTTATACAGAAGACTAGATAAAACAACTGAAGAACTAGTAGATTCTTGGACTTCCCATTTACAGCTGTCCATTGATGGGTTAATTGGACTACAGAATAAGTCATTACAATCAATTTCCTTAATATATAGAGACATTCCATAAATTCTGTGACACTAAACAACCCTCACTAATACAATCTCCTCTGTGTATCTATGTGTGCTGTATGTACATATCCTTATGGGTGCATACATCTGTTCATGTTATAGGTGGCTGGCAGACTGGTTTGTTTTTGTTTTGTTTTAATGTGGCTTTTTATATGTACTAGGGATAAAATTCAGGTCCACATAATTGTGTGGTGGTGGATATTTTGCTGAATGAGCCATCGCCCTAGCTCTCTTTTAAATGATTTTTGCTGTGTGGGTAACATACATGAGAATGACCTTTTGTGTGCCTGCACACGTGTGCAAACGTCATTTTTATTTTCTCAGATGGAGGGATGAGATGAGAGCTATATCCAAGGTGTGTGAATACGTGGTTTGGGCTGAGCCCAGGGCATTTCTTTGTCTGAGTCATTCCTAAGACTAGGCCTAGAAGCTTCTGGCCTCCCTAGTGTCTAATCTCGGCCTAGAAAATCTCAGCCTCTGAGACTCACTGCTGCATTGCAACTAAGATAACAAAACTCTTATTCTCCAGATGTAATTACCATCTGCTCACACTTTCTAGTTCTTTCTTTCTGAACTCTGGCTGGTTGGTTCAACTCAGCTGTTCTGACCCAAAGTCTTCTTTAAGATGACTGATTCAATTTGGCTTCTCTAGGCTTCTGACTGAATTGCTCTGCTTGACCTCATACTAACTCTGCCAGTCTGTTCTAATCTTCTGGCTCCTTCTCATTCTCTAGATCTTTCTGACTTTACCTGCAGCTTATCTTTGTAAAACTGTCCTAGTAAAACTGCCTTGCCACCCACCTCTTCCCTCTCCCTTTTCTTCTCCATCTCCTTCTCCCTCTCCTCCCCCATCTCTGTGGCTCTGTCTTAAGTAGCATCTCTTTCCTGTGTTGTTCTCTTGAAAGTTGAGCATAATCTATCTCTGACTCATTCTGTCAAATCTTTCTCTGTTTTATCACTTTGTCTGTTCCTCTTCACTTTCAAACATGACTGCTTCCTTCTACAAACCAACTTTATCTTCATTGTTTGGGATTAAAAGTATGGTCTATGTGGGTGTTTGTATTCTAGCCAGAGGGCTTAAAGGTACATCTATATTCCAGCCAGAGAGATTTAAAGGTATGTACTAAGACCATGTCTGTATTCTAGCCAGATAACATAGACCTAAACGGTCTTTGGATATGATTCCTTGCCAGAGCCACCATGTTGCTAGATTAAAATTCCTCTACATATGTGCATGTATGTGTGTGAGTGTGGAGGCTAAAATTTGGAATGTATGGCTTAATGTTTCTTCACCTTCTGTGCAAGCTTCTTCTTGGCAAATCTTTTTTTCCTATGCTAGAGATTCATAGCATTTATGAAATGTGAAGCAGCTGATGTTCTGAATGAATAATTCAGGTTTTAACATGTGACCACCTTGTATAGGAGATCTGAGCATCACACACTCATTTCTCCCTCTTGGTCAAGGATTTCAGTTGTACTTGCTTCATTATTCTGTTCTCACTCTCTCTCTCTCTCTCTCTCTCTCTCTCTCTCCCCTCTCTTTCTCTTTCTGTCTCTCTCCTGACTCTGCAGAGAGAGAAGAAGAGAGGGAAAGGGTGACAAGATGGGGGATGTTCAGGGTTAGAAATGGAATTGTAACTTCTGCTGGAGGGGCAATTTTATGCCCGCCGAAAATAGCAACCAAGTCCCTTTTCTTTCCAGGGTGTTAATTCTGTAGTTTATGCCATGGAAGAGAAAAGCAGTAGCGGGCCAGAGATTAAGATAGATTTTCTGAGGAATTTCAGGGTACATGTTGATTATTGGTAGGCACCTACTTACTTTTAAAATCATCATAATTGTCACATCTGTGTACAGCAATGGTTCTCAACCCTTGGACCATGGCTCCCATTGCCAACCATCTCTCTCCAAAACTATTTATATTATAGTTCATAATAATAGCAAAATTATAGTTAATAAGTACTAAGGTAATAATTTTATGGTTGGGGGTGTCACCATAACCCGAGGGTCATCATAACATAACTACATCAATTAAAGAGTTGTAGCATTAGGAAGGTTGAGAGCCACTTGTGTATAGGGACAGCTGCCTTAGGAGGCTTCCATTCTCTGAAGACTTCTTAGGTTGCTTAAGCCTAAATGGCACAATCCTGTCTTGATGTGACTTTCCTCCAGGAGGAACTATCTTACTCAAGACATCAGACTTTTCCCCTCACAGAGATGGAAGGGGTGGGTGGAGAGCAGAGAGTTGGTCAGAAGGAAGGAGTTGATGTAATGACTGGGGGTGGGGGGTGGGGTGGGAATCACTGAAGAGTTTCTATACAGTGGCAGTACACAGTTGACTGTGCACATCTGCAAAAACCCAACCCAAACAAACAAAAAAACAAACAAATGAAATCCCACAAATTGGACATTTGCCCTCCTCTCAGCGGAGCAGACACTTGTCCAAGTGGAGGTTGTTTCCTCTTTTTGGAAGACTGATGTCAAAATAATAAAAGCAATGAGAGACTCACGTTGCCCCACCTCCCCATTTTCTAGTTGAAAATCACCTACCCAGCAAACATGTTGCCTAATGCCCTGTGCACTGAGTTCAAGTTTACTCAGCCTCTCAGCCAGTCTTTGGATTCTTTTTGTCTCCTTAGTCACGAGAGAACAGTGATTTCAGTGGTGGTGGGAGATTTGGTGGGCTGTAATCTAAAAATCCTGGAGGGCAAGGAGAGGATTTTTCAAAAGAATCCAAAACCAAGCTTTTACAGCAGATGTTAAGTTATGTGACAGCAAGAGAGTCCAGTAAGGGACTTTCAAAGCTGGCTACTCCTCAGAAGACTTCTAGAAAGAAGAGCTCCTTTTCCTCTCTCTCTCTCTCTCTCTCTCTCTCTCTCTCTCTCTCTCTCTCTCTCTCTCTCTCTCTTTCTGTGTGTGTGTGTGTGTGTGTGTGTGTGTGTGTGTAAGCAATTCGATAGGCAAAAAGACAAATAGGAACTCCCTTAAGTTCCTCTCTTCCCAACCCATTTGGCAATCCAGCGAGCAACCTTTGCCTTTGGCTGCTGGGTAAGACAATAGATATACAAGATAGTCACAAGGCAATCTCTCTATGTCCTTTATCAGGATTAGCTGTTAACACCAATAAGCAAAACAGGGAGGTGGGGTTTTTCCATCACTGGCCTTTGCTGTTCCTGGGTGCCAGATGGCATTATATCCATGAAGGAAAAAAAAATGCTTCCAGTTATAATGTTGACCAGGCGCTGTTACTTCCACTCGATCACACTGTTTGGGGCTCTCTTTGATGTACAAACTCTCCAAAGATAATGAAATGCGTTGGCAGCTGGCTAATGGCTGGGAAAGTGCAAACCCTGAATTGAACCCTTCCCATCCGACTATTCAGTAGCTAGGTAGTCAGGCCCAAGCTGCAGAAGGGGCAGAGAGGCTGGTTGCCAGGCAGGCCCTGAAGTCCCGGGCAAGCTGCTGCGTTGTCGCTCCCCTCTCCTCCCCCACACAGAAGTGGTCCGTGCCTGCTGTAGCAAAGGGAAAATAAATCCATCATCGCCAAGCCCGGGCTTATTTTGAGCTGGCTGCTGGAATTTACTTAAGAGCCTGGTGCTTACAGGTAAACAAAGCCATCCTCAGAAGGCGGGGCTTGGGAAGGTGATCTGAGAACTGCGGGTTTTCCTCAGTATAGGAGGTAGAGCCTCATCTTTATGTAAAAGGGGGTATAAATTTAACTCTGTGACTGCTGGTCTTTTCAGTGGCCTAGATCACTGGACAAATAGAGCATGGGTAATTGAAGGGGGCGGGGCTCTTCTCACTCCTTTCTCCTTGGCTATCTGACGCTCTTGCCTATCTCCACCACTACAGCCCCATGAGAGTAGCATTGAATTTGTGGGACCCTCAGGCCTCACTTCTCAATGCCAACCCCGCAGCTGAATTGCTGGTCCCCAGTGTGGTTCTGTCTTCTAGACCCTCTTTCCCCCTAATATAAGCAACAATAACAGATCACTTTTGTACTTTTCGTTCTTTTGGGACAGGGTCTTGCTATGCAGCTCAGACTGGCCTGGAACTCACACCACCCCCTCACCCCCACCTGCCTCCGACCTCAGAGTGCTGTGATCTCAGGCCTGCACCACCCTACCAAACTACAATTATTTCCTTTGTTCCTAGAATTTAAGTCTGAATTCTATAGGGGACAGGCCAGCCTGACAACCAACCAAAACTAAGAATCTTAAAAAAAAAAAAAAAAAAAAAAAAAAAGGTAGAAAAATACTTAAAAGAATATGAGGGGGAGACAGCTGGGTCCGGAAGGTGCTTATCATGCATTGATGAGACCTGAGTTCAATTCCTAGCACCCAGGCTAAACAACGGGTGTGGAAGCTTGTGGTTTTAATCCCAGTGCTGGGGGAGGCTGAAGTAAGCAGATTGATGGGCTCTCTGACCAACTAGCCTGCCCAGTCAACCAGCCCCAGGTCCCCAAAAACAAGTAGGATGGCTTCTGAGGAATGTCTGTGGAGGGTGATGTCTTAGCATCCTCAAATAAGTACGCAGCGCGCGCGCGCACACACACACACACTCTCTCTGTGAGAGAGACACAGAGACACAGAGAGAGAGACAGGCAGAGAGACAGAGAGACAGAGAGACAAAGACCACAAGCATATTTTTCTAGTTATGGTAACTGATCGAGATTTAGAAAGGTTGGTATCTCTAAGTAACACTGTAGCCATCCATGCATAGATGCCCCGTGGCTGCATTAGCAGCCACAGAGGTTTCAGAGCCCGACTGTGCGGCACACACAGCATTCATTAAACAACATGCCCCTTTCCAGAGAAACTGTGCCCCCCTTGAAGCTTTCTGTAGGACTTGACTCATTCCCTTAGCCCATCCCTAAAGCCTTCGTATCAGTTTGGTTGGCCCAGAAGCTCTCACAGCCCCACTGTTTTCATCACTTTTATCTGGAAAAACAACAAAGAAAAAAAAAAAGATTATTATAGTTACTGGTTAGGCATTGCTTTCTCTTTTATCTGGCTGAAAATGGAACCAACTTTTGCAGTTTTTTTTTTTTTTTAAGCTTCCTTCCTGAACCCTGACTTAGACTTACAGTCAGCCTACTTGTTGCTCTTTAAACAAATGCTGGGGTATGAATTGCCTGAAGGACATTGTTTCTGCCTGAGTGGAAATTTAAGTGGACTGATGGGTTCTGATGATAAAACTTCTTCTGGTGACATTTTTTTTTTTAAACGTTCCAGTCTCCATCTGCCAATCCACAGGACTGGGCTCATAGCCCAAGGTTGCAAATGTGTCTGAACAGAAATGAATCTGCCCATCCTAGAACCTGAATTATGCCTCTGAATCTGCTGCTCTGGATAATTCCAACAGAGTTGACTGAGCTCTGTTTGGTTTTGGGGTTTGTTTATTTTTGAGACAAGAGTCTCCCTATCCAGACAAGACTGGCTTCAAAGTCCTACAAATCTAATGGCCTCTGCCTTCCAAAAGCTGATGACACCATACCAGGCCTTTGTTTGGTCTTTCTGAGACAGGGGCTTGAGGTGTAGTTCAGGGTGGCCTTGAACTCAGAACCTTCTTGCCTCAGCCTCCCGAGTGAGTGCTGCCTTTACAAGAGGGGTGTGTCATGTTCACTTATGGCGTTCAAAACAAGTCTTGGCCACCTTCTCTTTTCCTCTTTCTCCCATTTGTCATGTCTACTGGATGGGAGGTTTATAATGTCTTACCTGAGGGAATCAAGATGGTTTCTGAACTGCAGCTTGTTCTACACAGTAATTACAGCTACGTGGGGATGTTTTAATCAAGAGGATGGGAAACTCACAGAGTGACTTCAAGCCTCGGACACCTACTGGGGGGGACCCCTCCTTTTCTCCTTCTCCCCCTCCTCCTCTCCTTCCTCCTCCTCTTCCTATTTTTTTTTTCTTTTTAGGCACTTAATGATAAAAGTGAGAATGTTGATAACTAAAAACATATTGAAATTCAGATTCTTGTATAAACTTATTCAACTGATTAGAATTGATTTGTTCCAAGGTATTTTTTCAAGGACAATTCACCCATGTTGGTAGATGATGTTGTTTCTTTTTTAATTATATGGATTAAAAAAAAACAAAACAGAACAACAACAACAAACAACAACAACAAAAGTCAAGCCAAATCGATGGGTCTCCTTCTCAAACTTTCTAGTCCATTTACACAGGCATTAATTCATCCTTCCTCGACTCTTTTCAGCTCAACCTTCCTCTGAGTCCCCATGCATGGGTCTGGACTCAGTTTCCTTCAATGATATGCTTGCTTAGTGTATTCAGAGTCGCTGTGGTTTTAAAGTAGCGTTAAAAGAAAAACTTTAGACGAATTGAAGAGTAATTTGATTGAGCAAAAGAACAATTTACAAGGCTCACAGTCCTCAAACCAGAACAGGTTCAGGCAGCTGAGTTAAGCATCAGTGTCCTGTGTTCCTTATATGGACATCTCTCTCTCTCTCTCTCTCTCTCTCTCTCTCTCTCTCTCTCTCTCTCTCTCACACACACACACACACACACATAGATACACACACCTGTCAGTGGGTCAGCCTGTGATTGGCTGAAGCTTACATGCTGTGGATAGCTGAGAGTCAGCTGTGTGTTTATGAAAACATATTTCTGGTTTGGATTTCAGTTTTCCAAGTTGGTTTGCAGTTTGTTTTGTACAGACTAACTGAAGAACTAGACTGGGGCTAGTTAATATTTAAATGGTATGGATAACCAGTTAGGCAAGCTCCCTTCCCTTCCTGATAGAGTGAGTTTTCAATATTACCTTAGTTTTTCACTCAGTGTAATGGGAATTCCTTCCCTGGGAAATATAAACAGTATCTAACCATCTCCCTCCGTAAGGTCCCAACCACAAAGCAACTGAGTTTATTGGGTTTGCTTACAAAGTGTGGGTGAAGGACTGCTAGCAAGAGTTTGGGTGATCCTAAAACATCCCTATTGGAAAGTCTCAACCCAGCATGGATAATGACTCTGTCTGTGGCCGTAGATGGAGCCCACTTGTGCATCCTCCAGGGCAACACCAACCTTGCAACTGCCTTTATGAAAAATTTGGATCAAAATGGCTGGGAGGCGTGGTTACAGTATCAGGTGAGAGTTCAATGCCTCTCCTTACAGTCTCTTCCTGTGACAGAATGCCCACGGGCCTGCTTCTGATGGGCATACTTATGAGTGTCCATCACTCTCTAGGCACAGCAGATAAAGATGAAGCTGTTTGGAGTAGATAGTTGTGCTCTTTCGTTTACCTATTTCTTTGAAATGCCGTCGAGCTAAGGTCTTCCAGACTAACTTTAAACTTAGAACCTCCTACCACAACCTTCTTTCTATATGCTGGGATTAAATTGTGTGACCCTACAGCCTGTGACTAGATTGGATTGTTCTTTCTGAGATTTTTATTAGCATATATGAATTTTACATAGTAATATCTTCCATGGTGATATTTTCATGTATGTGTGTGTGTGAGTGCATATGCTATGGTGTGTTCAGAAGCCAGAAGACAATTTGTGAAAGCTGGCTTTCTCCTTCTACAATGTCAGTGGTGGGTCTTGACCCATTAAGCCATTTGGGAGGTTTGGAGTGCCCATTCACAAAGGTCATTTAAGACATGAGAAATATCAGATATTTACCCTAAGATTCATAAAAGTAGCAAAATTACAGTTATGAAATAGCAACAGAAGTAATTTGATGGTTGGAGATCAGCACAACATGAAGAACTGTGTTGAGAGGCTGCAGCGTTGAGAAACTGCTCTCTGTGACTCCTGGGGCTATAAATGCCATCATCAGACTTCGAGGCAAATTCTTAACAGTTGAGCAAAAATTGCTGGCCCATAAATCGATTTGTTTTGTTTTTGTTTTGCTTTGTTTTGTTTTTTCGAGGTAGGGTTTCTCTGTGTAACCCTGACTGTCCTGGAACTCACTCTGTAGACCAGGTTGGCCCCAAACTCCGAGATCTTTCCGTCTGCCTCTGCCTTCTGAGTGCTGGGATTAAACACATGTGCTACCAAGGCCCAGCCACAAGTCAGATTTTCAGTAAGCAATTGACAAGCTTCACAACACACAGATTCGAATTCTAATCACCTATTCTAATGTTTTCTTTCTTTCTTTCTTTCTTTTCTTTTCTTTTCTTTCTTCCTTCCTTTTCCTTCCTTCCTTCCTTCCTTCCTTCCTTCCTTCCTTCCTTCCTTCCTTCCTTCCTTCCTTCCTTTTCTCCCTCTCCCTCTCTCTCTTTTTTTTCTTTTATATCTTGGGCTGGTTTATGTATGAATGTTTGTAAATAGATATGTCATTGCTCTTGTTTAGTATTTAGCTTTGAAAAAATCAAATTTATTTTTTCTTTCAATTTCACATTTTGTTATTTTTGAGTTCCTTAAGATAGTTTTCTATTCATCCCTCTTGAAGCTAGTTACTGTTAGCAGATTCTACTTCATAGTTGTTATTGTTAGCATATTCTATGTTGTTCACTAACTATAAACAATACACACACAGCACACCACATACTTACCACACATACCATACACACACCACACACACACATACACTTGCACACCACATACACACGCACACCACATACAGACATACCACATGCACACCACACACATACACATCACCCACACACCCACACACACCATATGCACCACACATACACACACACACACCGCATGCACACCACACACACACACACACACATACACACACACACCACATGCACACCACACACACACACACACACACACAAACACTAGTTTTCACAATACTTCCTCTGCTCCAGTGTGATGTGATTTGAAAGGAAAACCATCAAAGATGGCTTTTTTTTTTTTTTTTAATTCAGTACACTTTGAGTGCTGGTGAAGTGCCAAAATATTTAAGTGCCCTGGCTCCTGGGATTCCCCCCTGTCCCCCTTCTTTTTCTGTTCCAAAGAATAAGATCTATTATTTGTTCTGTCCTTCGCTATGTCCTCTAGATTCTTGGATGAAATTCACAAGGAGTTTTTAAAGTCTACTTGCCCCTCTGATGATGGCTGGTGATTTAAATTTGCATTATAATGTGGCTCTTAAGAGAGCAGCCTTAACCTTCTCTGTGCTTTACGGTGAAGATTTAAAGAAAGGCACATAGTGACCAATACTTTGTATATATCACTTGTTCATGGTGTGCTTTCAGTTTAACAAGTGACCCTTTCTTTGTATGTGTGGTGTATGGTATGTGAATGTGTGGTGTGGTGTGGTGTGGTGTGGTGTGGTGTGATGTGTAGTATGTATGTGTGTGTGTTGTGGTGTATGTGTGTGTGTGTGAGCGTGGTGTACATGTGGTGTGTATGTAGTGTGTGGTGTGCATGTGGTATGTGTGTGTATGCATGTGGTATGTGTGTGTGTGTGGTGTGCATGTGATATGTGTACATGTGTGATATGCGGTGCATGTGTGTATGTTGTGTGTTGTATGTGTTTATGTGTGTGTTTGTGTGTGTGTGTATGATGTGTGTGACTGTCTTTCATATGCAAACCATAGTCCTCAAAGGCCAATTTTTTTGTGTAATTTCTGAGTTCAGTTTACATAGTAATGCACTTGATAAAGACGTAGTGAATACGTCTCATTGATCTTGGTGTCTTTGTCTTTAAACACTCCTTTTGATGACCAACCGATAAATGATCAGAACCAAGGACTGCTCTGACCTCTTGCCTTTACAGTAGGTCCGAAAGAGATCATCCTTAAACAGGTTTGATCCTGTCACAGTGTACCCATCAGGACTTCTTGTTGCCTAGAGATCTTGGTCCCGACCCTCCTTTTTTATTTTACACATTCTTCCAGAATATTCAGGGCCCTGATCGTTATCACTCGCGTAATCTGTATCCTTGCCAATACAGCGGACTCCAGTCAGTGGTTTCTTCCTTTCTGGACAGGCCCCACGTATTCTAGCTGCTGACCTTTCCTCAGCCTGTCTGCCCTCCAGGGGCGCGGGCCTTCTCTGATTGGCTTGTCCTCCATACCCTTTCCTATCTTCCCCACAACAGTCTTGGCCAGCCCTGACCTCCCCAGCTTGTCTCTTACCTTCTTCACTAAGCAGCATTCTTGTCACCCATCTCCAAGATCTTCCAGACACTTCTTGGTAAAGCCTCCCAGGACCCCTCTTGCCCCTCCCTTCCTTCTCTTACTCTCCTCCTGCTAAAGTTTGGGTACCGCATAGCACATCCTTCAGCATACACCTATATTTGAGGTCATTTGATAAAGGACTATTGCCTCCACTTTACACTTTTGTAAGTAGCCTGTGCTGCTTCATCCCAGCCTCCTTGAATCTCCTGTAGGCCACAAGGGATGCAGACTAAGTATTGATGAATGCATTGGTGATAGTAAAAATAGTAAAAATTCCTGTCCCTACCTCTTACCCCCATTTACCCAGTCTCCCATTCAAACCCTTCTCTCTCTTTCCTCCAATTCCTTCACACTTGCTGATTCTCTAATAGATGGAAGTTAGATCAGAAAAAATGCTCAAGGCCCTGTGTAGGGATGACTATTAACACAGGCTTTTGGCTTTTTAAATTTAATTTAATTTAATTTTATTATTATTATTATTATTATTTTGAGTAAGTAAGTTTTGTAAAAGCCAAAAATCTTGGTTAAATTTCAATGGTTTAGAATGTACCATGCTTTCTGTGACACCGGAGGCTGGGTCAGAGACCCGTCAGAATTCGTAGCTCTTTCATTGTACTTTAAACACAGCCACTCAAGTACCTAATCTGTGTGGGTATTCATTAGGGAGACTGGGACAACATCATTGGAACTTCATGCTGCAGTGCTGGTGAGCTGATAAGGTAGTGTTCTCGTAGCGACTGGTTTTCTTTTACATATCTACCTGGATAATCATTTTAATAACATCTAACAGATAATGATAGCCAGGAAATGGGGCAGAATAATGATTAACGAATCCGTGTTTATCCAGTGTACCCAACCCAGAAACAAACCCTCATGGAAAAGTTCAGTCCTTGTGTATTCAGATCTGTTTTTAAGGTGTAGAACACTACAAGTTCATTGCTCTAAATTAGCCTCAGAACAAAGTAACTTTGCCCTTCAGCCAGCTTTTGCCATCGTTTCACTTTAACTAATGGGTGGTCTATTAAAAAAAAAAAAAAGACAAAACAGTTCTTAAATGTGGCTTCACACCATTAGCTTTGGACTCCAACAGAGGGTTTGGGAAATTTCCTGGGGCCTATGTGTAAATTTGAAATTACAGGAAAAGACACAAAGGAATAGGGAAAGCTGTGGTTATCTTGCTTCCTGGAGCGGGTTAGTATCAGTCCAGCCTTGCAAGACTGTGTTCTGAGAATTTTCTCACCTTACCCATGGTGGGAGTGAGCAGGATAACACACTTTATTTGCTTTTTCTGTTGCTGCAGAATGTGAGACAAAGCTTAAGAAAGACCATACTTCCGCAGACAGAAAGAGGAAGGCAAGGTCCAGGGCTCTGAGGGTATTGAGATCAAAGTCACTCAGTTTTGCAACACACATCTAAGTGTAGTCATTAATTGTTTCTTGGATGGGAGAGATTTCCTGAAGGTGAGACCACATGTCTCTTCTTAAAGACCAGACTAGAGAAGGAAAAAAAATGGAGAGATCAAACCCCACTTCTAGAAGAAGTGGCTGAGGTTTCTGGATTGCAGGAGATGTTTTCAGCCAGGGGCTGGGGGTCTATTATAGCATAGAAAGAAAGACTGGGAATTGTCAGTCTTTGGGGATTATTTAACTTGACTTTATTTTTGTTGGTTAATTATTTTTTTTAAACCTTTGTAATTGTCTCTAATCCTCAAGAGTACCAAAGAAAATGGCCCTTTGTGTCTGGGCTGGGGTGGTGAGGGGAAGGGAGAGACAGCAGTTCTCCAGGGAAACACTGGAGTACTAAGGGAAGGGGGAGTGGGATTTTAGATAGCAAGAGCTCGGAGAACCAGTCCTACCAGGTTTTGTAGTTTAAATAAGCTCTTGGGTGGTGTTAGCTGTATCACACATGTGTTAAGAAAGGTCCATTGTCTCTGGAATTCCATTTCTTGTCAAAATAAAGTGTTTGACCTCATGATGTTTAAGGTTATATTCTAATTTACACTCTATTACTCAATTGCTTTTAAACAATCTGAAATTTTTTTTAAAGGATCGGAGTTAAATATAGTTGCTTAAAAGAAAGTAAAAGTGGACTATTTTGTCTTCATTAAAAAAAAAAAGATTTATTTACTTATGTGTCTGCATGTGTCCTTCCGTGAGTGTGCATCGTGTGTACATCGTGTGTGCATTGTGTGTGTGTGTGTGTGTGTGTGTGTGTGAGTGCCTATACCGACCAGAGATCATTGGAAGCCATGGAGCTGGAACTCCAGATGTTATGAGCTACCCATATGAGTGTTAGGAACCAAACCTGGGTCCTTTGAATGGAGAGCAACGGCTTTTCTTTCCCTTCCCATTTGGCCTTTAGAGTGGCTGGTGTTCAGCACATGAGACAGCATGAAGTCAATCAACATGGATACTCTTCAAGAGCAGCAAGGACTCTTCACTGCTGAACCACCTTCTCTAGCCCTAAGTGCACACATTACCAGGTGGGTTTGAACCACCGACCTTTTGGATAACTGGAGGAGAATGTGTTAGCAAATTGCACACAGTAAGAAGTTCCGTAAGAGGGATGGTGATCAGTTCAGATGCCCCCACAGTCTCCTTTATTCCCTCTTCTAAGTTGCTGAGAGGCTCATAAGACTCATAAGAGGATGTGTTTCATGAGCAAATCCAGGTTAATGTCCTGCTGGATGTGGGGACACTCAGTTGTAAATACAGCTCTAGATACAAACCTAACACAGCTGCTTCTGTCTGAAACTTTGAGCTGGGGTGTGTGAGTGTCTCCTCCCCATTTTGTACTGGCCTCTGTAACATTACCATCTCACGTGTCCTGAAGTTCCAAGGCTCTTGGAATTCATTTCTTGGCTGTTCAGCATCACACAGCCTTTCCTTGGGGTGAGTTGGTCTGAGCATGGCGACAGCTATGTCATCAGAGAGCATCATCATGTGTCTCACTCAGACTTTCCTAATGGTGGCTACTGCCAACAGGGAATGATCTGTATGTGGAGGGCTGTGTGTGAAATAAGAGTTCAGCACTTGGTATTAGACAATGTCCACACACATGCATCTGACAGTGAACATTGCATCAAATGAAAAGGTTCTTGTCACGCTTCTTGCATGATTCTAGCAACAGCAAGTCAGCTTCAGTGTGCTTGGGTAGCTCCAGACCTGACTCTGAATAACAAGATCCGTCTGTCTTTGAATGTTCTCTTAGGAATCCCCGTGCTCATTAGCATGAAGCACAGATTTAGATCATCCTTCTACTCTGTCTTGAAGTCTGAGATTTGTGACTGTTAGCCTAGATTAATGTGTATGTGTGTGTGTGTGTGTGTGTGTGTGTGAGAGAGAGAGAGAGAGAATCGCTGAAGGTTTTTAGAGTCTTATAATGATCTCATGATTTCTCAACCAGCTTTTGTCTGGACTTGAGACATCAGGACAGACATTCGGGAGGGGTGGGGTTCATGGAAATTCCTTCGACCAACCAACCCAAACATTCCTCTTATCAAAAGTTTCCAATGGTCAACTCAATGAGTGACACCTGACCCTCAAATACTTTCCTAAATTGAATTGTGTTTAATTTAGCTGATTGTAGTATAATACTGTAATCACGCAAGGTTTGAGTATCATGTGCTCCACCTGTAGGCAGTATTGCAAGGCAATTACCTTGTCTTCCCAGACAACAGGAACTCTTACAAGCTTTCTGAGTTGAATCCATGTGTGGTGTGTACGCTCTTCCCTTTGACCTGCGATCTATTTGCCATTTGCACGAGTTATTTTTATGGCTGACAAAAAAGAAAAGTTAAGAAAAGGAAAAAAGCCAATAGACAAAGAAAGAAAAGTTTACACAGTTACAAGGCATCATGAAAGTCTTACCAAGAGGAAGAAGGCAAACCACAAAACAGGAAAAAAGAGTCGTGAAGGACATTCTAGGTAAGAAACTATTCTCTGAAATATACAAACTATTCTCAAGCCTCCACAGTGAGAAATCAAACAATCTAAAGATGAGCCACAGACCTGAGCAGATAACATCTGAAGAGATAAAGACAGAACATAATTATGCTAAAAAAAAAAAAAAAAAACATGGCAGCAATGAATTGTAAATTAAATGGTCAATGGCTCACCATTGCATGCCTATTAGCTCCAATCAAATCCTAAACACTGACACCATCAAATGTTGATCAAAACATAGAGCACCAGGAGCTCTCATTCACTGTCAGTAGAGATTCCAAAGAGTCTTGTTATCTGGAAGAGTTTGACAATTCCTACAAAGCTAAGCATGTGACTTTCATATGATTCAACCATCATGCTCTCTTGGTATCTATATAATAAGGCTGAAGAATTATTTATTGCAGATATGTAAAGAAGCTTATTCATAATTGCCAAATTTTAGAGGCCACCAGTTATTCTTCTATAAGGGAGTAGATAGGGTATGATATGGCTAGAGGGGGTATAGCTTAGTACTACAAACAGAAATGATACCAGTCATAAAAGGCATGGAGAATAGCTCAATGTATATTACTAAATAAAAGAAGCCATTCTGAGGAGATTGTGTCGTATAGGATTCTAATTGTTTGACACGGGGAAGTGACAGGCATCCGGAGACAGTAAAAACTCAGTGTTTCTCAGAGGTTAGGCGGTAAGAGAGAATGAATAGACAGAGAAGAGAGGGTTCAGTCCTTCTGAGAGGTTCCATGGAGGCAGTTACGTATTATACATCTGCCCAAACTTAGAGAAAGTCTCTAAGTAGAAGTGGACTCTCATGCAAACTGTGGATGATTGACAGTAAGGATGAGTCAAGGTAGCATTGTCAGTTAATAACAAGTGTTCTAATCCTGATTTGAAAGGACGAGGAAGGCTATGGGTATGGTGTATCTGTGGGTGTGGGAGGGTGAATAGGGGGCTCTCTGTACTTCATATTTAGTCTTTGCTTACTATGATCTTATAAGTGAAAACCTACTTGGTTTTATGTGAGTATGTGTGAGTGTGTGTGTGTTGCACGCATGTAGAAGCAAGAGGAAGATGTCAGGAGTTTTCCTCTGTCACTTTCAGTGACCTAAAGCACACTTTTGAGCTTCTGGAATTTACCTTCATGTCTCAGCCCTGGAGTTTCAGATATTTTCAGCCATGCCTGACATTTTCTTTTTTAAATGAGGACTCTGGGGATTTGAACTCATATCCTCATATGTGCTCTCACTAATGAGCTGTCTCCACTTCCCCTCTACCTTGCTTTACAATGTAAGCTTAATTTCTTAGTGTTCTACAGGTTCTGTCATATGCAAGTTCTTTGCCCTTACAGATGGAGTCATTGCCACAGCTGGGGAGAACCAACTAAACCCTTTAGAAGAGAGAGAACAAACAAACAAACAAACCGTGAAGGCAAGGCACAATAACTCATGGGGCTCTTGAAGTATGAGCCT
Source organism: Mus caroli (assembly GCF_978045245.1). Classification (NCBI taxonomy): domain Eukaryota; kingdom Metazoa; phylum Chordata; class Mammalia; order Rodentia; family Muridae; genus Mus; species Mus caroli. The sequence continues at coordinate 96,187,606 of NW_028227264.1, forward strand.
CATCAGACCATTCAGCTAGCAAGCCAGTTTTCCTGAAGTAAAGGAATATTTTCCCTCCCAAGGGTTCTGGAAGACTAGGGAAGGAAATTGGAGATGCATCCCATTGGTTGCTGTAAATGGGCTTGCCTGAGGCCTGCGTTCCCTCCCTTATTATGGAAGCAGCCTCATTGGGTGGGCCTTCAATAAAAGCTCCTGCTGTTTAGCAGACCAGCTGCCTCAGCAGCAAGAGCCCCATCCCCTGCTGTGACTGTCCTTTGCTCCATGATGGCTGAACGCAGGGAGGCTCTACCAAGTGTCTCTGGCTAATAATTATGGTAATGTCCAACCCAGAAGGACAGTACTTCTTGTTCCAGGCAGAACTCCATGTGTTTTACATGGCTTTTCTCAGTCCTTAAAAGAACAGGCGTAAGTCTCATTTTTTACATGACAGGCATTGCTCTCAGCCTTCGCTTCCTAGCTCTGATTTAATCAGGGCTTGAGAAAGTATTGAAATGCTCCCATTATTTGCCTGTTTCACAGATGAAGAAGATGAAGCTCTGAGAACAGGAAACCTTTACCTAGTGCCACATGGCTGCCAAGTTGTGCTGCCTGCTCTTAAACTCAAGGTTCTCTTGGTTCTGCAACTGTCCTTTATTGATCATGTAAAAATTGATCTCTTATAATTTTACTTCCCTCCAACATAATTGCTAAAAACATGATATGTGTAGAAATCTATTATAGGCAAATTCAAGTATTATAGGCTACTACCCTCCACCCCCCACCTCACCGTGTCCTTAGTGTACCTTATGTTCTTGGGTGATGGGAAGCAATAGAATCAATTATACTCTATCATTTTGTCAAGGTTTAGGAAAGAAAGACATGCTAACAAGAGAGGTGCTTGACTGTCCAAAGAGACACAGGGTACCCATAATTTTGAAAAATTTGAATTGCCACTTGCCAGTGTGCAGATACCTTCTGTGGTCACCTTCAACACCTGCACATCAATTTATCAGTATGCAATGAAAATTGTGTCCTGGGAGCCAGACCCTCTCTTCTTAAGCTCAGAGAATTCTCTTCCTGCTTTCAGAAAGTCAAATTATGATTATAATGAAGTGTGGGATCAGACCCAGGGAGGTGGTTGTGTGTGTGTGTGTGTGTGTTTTCCAGTGATGCTAATCAGTAAAGTTCACTGGAGTCAGATGCATTCCATTTCATTGTGGAAGGGCCTGTCTCAGCCATAGCAGCTAGAATGAATCTTTGAGCTCACATCACAAATCGGCCAGTCAGTGTTCTGCCCTGGATACAACTTATCCCTATGAATTATTTAGGTGTGAGTGACAGAGAAAAATCCAAGTCAAAATAGACGTTCATTTCTGATTCAAGTGTTAAGTCTGGATTGATGACTGGGTCCTGAGTAGACACTGTGTTCCTTTGTGCAAGACATCCACACTCCGTTTGGATCTCGCTCCTTGTTCAGGATAGTCCAAGAGTGGGTTTGGAAGGAGCTGGAGGATGAGTTAGAAAGCAGAAAAGCATACACAGGAGCTGGGGGGATAGCTCAGGCAGGAACGTACTTGATTTATAAACACGAAAGTTTAAAAAGTGGAAAAGGCACGAGTTGTGACTCACAGTTGTAGTGTTAGCAATAGGGAGATGGAGAGTGGTAGATCTCTGTGACTCTTTTACTAGTCAGCTTGGCCTACTCAGCATCCCTTAGGCCAGCAAAGCTCCAGGTCTTATAAAACAGAAAGTGAATAGCTCCCAAGGAATACCATTTAACACTGTCCTCTACACACACACACACACACACACTTTTAAGATAGCATCTTGGAAGCTGCCACATGACACTTTTGCTGGACTACAGGATGTACTACCAGAGCTTCCTGCAGGGGAGTCTGTCAAATGAAACCTCTACTGTGCACAGTCGAATGCTCCTCCAGAAATCTGGGTCTGCATCCACACCGGCCAGAGAACGGTCTCCGCAGGGAGGGGGTAGAGGTTCATCCTCCAGGATTTATCTCCCAAGGCTTAGAGTCACTAGGATGCATCTTTGAGCTTGAGTCATAGGCAGGGACCATGCTGACGAAATAGGTCGAGTCTCCCTTCCGTGAAAGACAGGTAATTTATCCTGCTGATACCTTGCTGTATCATACAGATCAACCTCAAAGTGTGGGCTTTATATCCTGTGACCACTGTTGGCTTTTGCCCTAAGCAATTATTAACTCTGAGTTGAGAGGATAGTCCTTGACTCCATGTTGATGTTTTTCCTGATTCCGGATCAAGTCAGAAGACATTCAGTACTAGTACTATAACTCAAAAGCCTGCCAGCCAAGAACCAAGGTGTCAGTCCTGAGGCTCATACCCAGCCCTTCCAATCTGTCACCTTCCACGTGCTACCCCATAATATAATGTCTCACAACCTGTTCCTGCTGCTACAGCAGCAACGCTCTCTACAGTGGTGGTCCAGTGTTTCCTCACATGAACACTGTCTGTGGTCCAGTGCTTCCACACATGAACATTGTCCCCAATTTCCCTCGCTTGTGGGACATGGGATGTCACACCTAGCACAGGGTTATTTTCACTCCTTCTACATTTTGATTTTATGCACCTGCTCCCTGTTTCATCTTCATGCCCTGCATCCCATTCTTTGCTGTGTATGGTAGCACTTCTGATCCAGGGCTCCCCTGTGTCTCTAGCCTGGATGTAGTCTTTTGGTTCAATTCTTTTTAATCTTCATTTTTCCTCCATCCCTTTCCTGTTTATTTTGGAGTATATGAGTATACTCCATTATATTAGAGATGAATATGTTAAGGGAGAATATTAAATATGTGATTTTTATGTCTTAGTTGCAGGGTGATCAGCCTCTGTTTTCCCCTGGCATTGACATATGCCTCTCTCACTGAATCTAGAACTTGCTGGTTCCTTGAGACTAGCTGTGCAGAGAGTCTCTGGGATCCTCTTGTCTCCACCTCCTCCACACCAATTACAAGGTGTGCTGCCACACCCATCTTTTTATATGGTTGCTGGGCCTTGAACTCAGGTCTCCAGATCTGCCCGGGCAAGCACTGAGCCGACTGATCCGTTTCCTTAGTCACGAGCTTTGTTGTGTTCTTGGTGTGGAGAAGCAAAACTATACTTTAGAAGCATTTCTCCAGCCCAGTGGAAGCTTTTTATTTCCTAGCAAGTTGACTGTGTCCTGTACCTTAGTAGGAAAGAAAAAGGTACCGGAGAAGCTTCAGTGTGTACTGAGGGAATGGAGAAGAACTCATATTAACAAACAGGGGGTTTCTCTGCTTCACCGTAAGCTTTGGAAACACCAGGTTTCCCTTATTACGTTACATGCCTTTAGCTCACTGGAATGCAGTAAGAGCACGTTGCAAGAAGTGAATGAAGAAAAGGCCAAACCCAAATGGAAGTGTGTCTGATAATCAATCACGGGGGTGGGGTGAGGGGGATCCTCAGGAATGGTTTTCCTGTCATCCAATAGAAAGCCGGATTCTGAGTTAGACTTCATTGAAATCTGCCCTTGATGAAGAAAATACTTAGTCTCGAAGCTAAGCACATTAGTGTCTTATTTCTAAAATGGACAGAAATGGAACATTTTAATACCTAACCAAAAATACCCATGCTGAATGTTCTATTGGGTGAATATTTGGCATCTCTTTACTTGGAAATTTTCATTTTACTATTTTATGTGTATGAGTGTTTGTGCTGCAGGTATGTGTATGCACCCTGTGCATGTCTGGTGTGGGAGGAGATCAGAATATTCCCCCCACAATGGAGTTACAGATAGTGAACTGCAAGGTGTCCTGTGGGTGTTGAGAACCGAACTTGGGTCCTCTGTGAGAGAAACAAGTGCTCTTAGCCACAGAACCAACTCTCCAGCATCTTGATATTTGAAAAAAAAATGTATTGTTCATTAGATTTCTGACCTTGGGATTTTAGTTTTTGATAGACAGAACGTAACTTAGATAAAGCCAAGATTTCTGAAAGAGGACTGATACCATTTGCATTCCCTTCTATCTGAGTGCTCACAGATATGTCGGGATGTGTTAAAGTTCTTTCTCCATGTGTCATTTCTCAGTTTTTAGGTACCAGATAGGACTTGTGGCCTCTAATTTAAAATTACAAGTGTCTTTTCCCTTCATCTTCAGTCACTGTGCCTGCAGCTGGAAGAGCATCCCTCTTACCCCACTCCGAGGCAGGTTTCCACCACTGCCTGCCCTACGCAGACTGCCCACAAACTCTCCATTCCCATTGTTGCCAAGGCTTTGCTTGGAGCTTGGTGTCCAAGGCATTGCTAGTCCCACCTAGAATTCCTCTTATCTTTGAGTCCTAAGGTCACTGTCCCTTTTCCTTTGAAGTCATAAGATCCTAGACCCAGTGTCCTTCCTGCTTTAGGTGAGTAACTCCCTCCCTCCCTCCTCACTTCCTCCTTACTTCCCTCCCTCTCTCCATTCATCCCTACTTCCCTCCCTTACTCTCTCCTTCCCTCCCTCTCTTTCTTCCTTTTTTCTTCCTTCCTCCTCCCTCACTAGCCTCCCCTCCACATCCTTTCTTTGGAGTCAGTTTCTTAGTAAATGTCCCAGGCTGCCCTGAAGTTCACCACGTAACCCAGGTTTTCTTCAACCCCACAGAAATCCTTCTGCCTCATCCTTTAAATCGCTTTATATGTTCTTTCTTATCACTCAGTTTACATCATTGAAACCCTATTCTTCCTTCCTAAACTGAGGCAAACCTGAATGCTTCCTGTCTTCTCTCTGGGGTTGCAGGTAAATCTGTCTGACCATTGTGGCCTACACAGAGTCAAAGCAGAGTGAGGACGGTGGGTATCTGGTCTCTCTACCATCCACTTGGTGCCTACTCCCTTCTCTGTCTCTTTGGATCTTGGTCCAGGTGGGTCTTGCCACATGCACTCACTAACATTGCGTGAAGGACTCAGATTCAGCAAAACTCTGCTGTCCTTGAATGCACAGTGCTTCGGATTTGTAGGTAGTGCTGACAAGCAGGGAAGTTCAGCACCTAAGCATCTCTCTCTCTCTCTCCTCTCTCTCTCTCTCTCTCTCTCTCTCTCTCTCTCTCTCTCTCTCTCTCTCTCTCTCTCTTGATTTGTAGGATGTGCTGGGAAATAGGGAAGTTCACTCAGCATCTAGCCCACCCACCCCCAACTATTCTCAGGAGCATGAGACCATTCTGTTAGGTCAGTGGGGCTTCCTAAGGTCCTACCTCTCACAGAACACACTGATATCCACCTCCCTTGAAGATTGCTTGAGGACTCTACCATTAGAGCCCTTCCCCTATTCAGGACCCTGACCTTTCCCTTTCCCTCCAAGCACACAGAGCCTTCTTAGGAACCATCTACAGATATCTAAGTTCATGTGTGTTCTGACTCTTCTTGCTTCTCATCCTCTGAGGAAGTGATGGTTAGTGAACTGTGAGGTGAGGGGATGTGGGAGGAGTCACATGGGAACTCTTTTCTAACCCCATCCTGTTGTCTCTGGGTTCTGTTACGGCTAGGCTTTTGAAACTCAAAAACCTTTGCTACGGATATACTAAAGTTGGGCGGAAGGCATTTTAAGTGGAAAATGGTACTCCTGGTCTAAGATGCCATCCTGCTGAACTAATGCTTGCTCGGTCTTAGAATAGAGCATGCCTTTTCCACCTCCAGGTAGGCAGTGACCTTATACTTTTCTTTTGTTAACGCTTCAAATCAGGGATTCTCAACTTTTCTAATGCTGCAACCCTTTAATACAGTTAGTTCATCATGTTGTGGTGAACCTTGACCATAACAGTCTTTCTGTTGCAACTTCATAGGTGTACTTTTGCTACTGTTTTGCATTGGAATGTAAATATGTGATATACAGAAAATCTGATGTGTGACCCCTGTGGAAGAGTCGTTCAACACCCCCCCCCAAAGGGTCACAACCTACAGGTTGCGAACGACTTCTTTAAATCATGATATATACCCAGAAAAATGACAGAGGAAGGGCTACTAACCTGAACTTAACTAGCTGCCAACATATACAATGAGAATGTCGATTAACAGAAAAAAAAATTATGTGAATTGAAATGCATACCTTTGGCATTAAATAAAAGCATGTCTAGTGTCCCATGAAGTCACAGTGACGAGAAGAGAGAAATATCTTACTGTTTGATGAACCAGCTAGTTAGTCACACCATTGATGCTAAAAGCTTTCTCTGTTCAAATGTTTGCCATATGCCAAATACAAGCCAGTTTTCCCAATCACATTACAAAGTGTGGTGTTATTTATTCCCTCCATTTATTCTTGAAGAAAGCAACCTCAGTGCATGGAGATAATGTCTGCTGCCCCAAACCTAACTATGGCAAATACAGAAGGTGGAAGCTGGTCACAGGCTTATTTGATCTCAAATCCTTAATGCTTTCCTGTGATCCATCCTATGTAGCCGATATTGTTTGAGTTATTAGGTTCTTATGGTGTGGGATCAAATATAAGGTATTTGTATATCTATATGCCTGTGTGCATGTACGCATGTACAAAGTTATACTCAAATGCAAAAGGCAAAAGGAGCAAAACCTTATTTTAAGAATTCCCCAATGGGGCTGGTGAGATGGCTCAGCAGTTAAGAGCATTGACTGCTCTTCCGAAGGTTCTGAGTTCAATTCCCAGCAACCACATGATGGCTCACAACTATCTGTACAGCTACAGTGTACTCATATACATAAAATAAATAAATAAATCTTAAAAAATAATTCCCTAATGATATCAAACTTGGAAGATACTCGTCTCTTGTATACAATGGTATAATAATTCCATATAACCTAGGCATTGCCTTCTGTGTATTCAAAAGTATATCTAGAATACTAACAACACCTGATATGGTATGAGTGTCTTATAAATACTTTTCGTAGTGTATTATTAAGGGGATAATGACAAGAAAAGAATCTATCCAAGTTGTATCTGTGTATGCATGTACATGCCTATTCATGCATATATATGTACATGTGTGTTTGTGTGTGTGTTTATGTTCAGTAAATTCCATTATTATCTAGGGAATTGAATGTGGTTTGCAACCATCATAGAGGAAAGACTAAGTATATCACTTTTGCTTATTACTGTTAGAATCTGGGTGCTGTCATTTTCTATGAAGCCTACTGATTCATTTAATATGTTTTTAATTGAAAAATTATTTTTATTCCATGTACTCTGATCATTATTTCCTCCCTTCATCTTCTCTCAGATCCTCCCAACCACCTCATTCATCCAACTTCTAATCTTCTCACCTCACTTATTAATAAACGCAGGCTGTGGTCTTGTATTCTTGGTATGTGTAAACCAAACATTGAACTTCTGAGGCCTTTTAGGCATGGAGGAAAAAAAAAAAAAAGAAAGAAAGAAAGAATGTTTGTGTGAATTCTGTGGGGATAAATGTTTGCTCTCTGCATTGCCTGGCAAGATGCTGACAGTGTTTTTTAGCAAATAAGATATGCTTGTTTATATTTGTCCCTCAGGACTTAACATTCTTATATATCTAAAAGCCCTCTGAAGGGAGATGGAGAAATGCAATACATTTTTACAATAAGACATTGTCCCTATCTCCCAGGCATATTCAATGCACCTTCTGTTGGGCGTTTGGGATCCAAGGGGCAACACGGAGTGTTTTCTAGCAGGACCTGAATGAATGTATTTATAATGGACTAGCAGAGCTATGGAAACCTGATATATTTATATGAGAAAAAGGTGACAAAAAAGGCAGAATTAAGAGGTCAGACTGTGTTAAGTCATTTACAGATGGTCTCATGTAACACCTTAAACACAGGTAAACGTGCTAGGTGTTTCCAGAAGCCACGTCCAAACCCTGTCTACTTCTGGAAGGAATTCTCATTGGGTTCTGTCAACATCTTGCTTTGCTCTTGTTGGGAGGCGTGTTTCTGAGGGCATCATTAAAAATGTGCAATGAGGGGTTACGAGTGTGGCTCTGTAGTGAAGTGCTAACCCAGCAAGCATGAAGTTCTGGGTTCTACCCAAGCACTGCAAAAATCACCAGACCCCAAAAGAGCTCAAGGTTTATTGGAAAAACATTTGTTCAAGAATATTAATAAAGGTATATTTCAGATCATTGTTGCCTTTTGTCTTCTCAATTTTCAGATAGTTTTTATAGGACAAAGACTTTTAAATAGCTGTGAGAACCACACTGAATTGTGTGTGTGTGTATGTTTGTGTGTGTGTATGTGTGTATATGTGTGTGTATGTGTGTGTATGTGTGTGTATGTGTGTGCATATGTGTGTATGTATATATATGTGTGTGTATGTGTGTATATGTGTGTGCATATGAGTGTATGTGTGTGTATGTATGTGTGTTGTGTGTATGTGTGTGTGTATGCAGTATCAATTTCCTTTAATTTATTTTAATATCTCTATTTGCCAGGCAGTGGTGGTGTGCACCTTTAGTCCCAGAATTTTGAAGGCAGAGGCAGGTGGGTCTCTGAGTTTGAGGCTAGTCTGGTCTACAGAGCAAGTTCCAGACAGCCAGGGTGACAGAGAAATCCTTTCTGGACCCCTCTCCCCGCAAACCTCTATAAATAAAATTCGTATGTATGTTTAGTTTTATGTGTATGCATATTTTGCAGTGTGTTTGTATGCACATGTGTGTCTTTTGAACACCTTAAGTATTGTTATATAAACTCAATAATTCTACACTGTGGCTACTGAATGCAAAGAGCAGATCCCACACTGTCAGGTGGACCGGGCTTGGCTGGGCAGTGTGGTAGGAGGTAAAAAAAAAAAGGCAGCTCATAATTTCAAAAGTTCTGTGAGCTTTCCATATCCTGTCATGTACATTCTTAACGAACATCTTTTTAATCACTTCCCATTCATTTACTTTAATTTTCTACTTTATTGATTCCTTTATTTGTTCATGTAGGAATTGTCATTGTCTATCTGGAGTCATATTCTTTTGAAAATCTTATCGATTGCAGTCTCTATCTCCTTAAAGAAATTCATAAACCATAAGTACTCAGAACATTCAGGATTTTGGGGTCCCAGAAGTGCATCATGGGACCTCTGGTTAGGATACAGATGCTTTCCTGGTGGTGATGGTGGCCTTTAATTCCAACACTCTGGGAGGCAGAGGCAGGCAGATCTCTGTGAGTTCTAGACCTTCCTGGTCTACAAAGCGAGTTCTACGACAGTCAGGAAGAACTACACATAAAGAAAAGCTGTCTCAAAGAATCAAAAAATAAAAATAATAAATAGGAAAAAGAAACACTTGTGTGATGTTTTCTATCTTGAACACTAGCCACTTTTTTTTTCTTATGATACCTTGTACTGACAGTTTGGTTTATGGCTTTCGTTTCTCCTGTTGATTTTAAAGATGTTCTTGCTGTAACAAAGCCTAAATGTGTGAAGTATGCATGTTTATTTGGCCAGTAGTTAGGAAAACATGCTGGTTGATAAGGCTAAGATCTTATTTCAGGACATTGGCTTCCAATTAGTAATTGTGTATGGAAAAAATTCTTAGGATAGTCAGAAAACTGACTCTTTCCCCCATTGTCCACATCTTCATTCCCAGAACCTACAATTTGTGGTTTATTATCATTGTATGGCAAGAGAGACTTTGAAAATATGATTAAGTTTAAGGACTCTGAAGCATGGTGACAGTTTAGATGAGCACAGGCAAATAATCTGAATTTTTATTTCTAGAGAGCATTTACACGTCACATAGAGGCAGGTGGAAGGCAAATGTAGGCCAAAGTCGCTCTACCACTGGCTTTGAAGATGCAGAGAGTTCATAGACAGGGCAGCTGAAATACAAGAAAGGAAGGAAGGAAGGAAGGAAGGAAGGAAGGAAGGAAGGAAGGAAGGAAGGAAGGAAGGGAGGGAGGGAGGGAGGGAGGAAGGAAGGCAGGAAGGAAGGAAGGAAGGAAGAGGGAGGGAGGGAGGGAGGGAGGGAGGGAGAGAGAGAGAGAGAGAGAGAGAGAGAGAGAGAGTGAGAGAGAGAGAGAGAGAGTAAAAAGAAAAGTAGATTATTCTGTTGGTCATTCAGAAAAATCCAAACCCAACTAATCCCTTCATTTCATTCTAACCTAGAACTTTCTGTTGTTAATTTTCTAAGTTTAGATCCTATAAGATATATGGTAAGTGCAATCGATACTGCAATAGGAGATGATATTCTGTTTTCAAAAGCATAAAATGATAAAATAAATATATGCAAAATTTGAAAATAATTCTTGATTTTAAAAGATGCTGGTGAAGGAGGGATGGCTTGGGGTAGATTGGTGGAGTCTCTTTCTCCTTATCTAGAATTACCTGAGTGGAATTTCAATGAGGGACTGTCAAGATCAAGTTTACTTTCAGTTATGTTTGTGGGAGAATATCTTCGTTATATTAATTGAGCTCTGCCCATTGTGGGTAGCACCATTCCCTAGGCAGAGGAGCCTGAAGAGCAGAGGAAGTTGAGCACTAGCCTGTATACATTAATTAATCTATCATTCCTCCTGACTATGTATGCCCTGTGATTAGATGATTCAAATTCTTGCTTCCTGATTTCTACCCAACAATAGACTGTAACCTAGGACTGTGAGTCAAACCATAGTTTTTCCTTTAAATTGCTTTTGTTAGGGTGTTTCATGATAGCAACAAGAAAGGAAACTAACTCATGGGCAACTAAGATAATTAAAAAAACCAATGGTATTTAGATTTAAAAAGGATAAAGCTTTCTTTCTTTCTTTCTTTCTTTCTTTCTTTCTTTCTTTCTTTCTTTCTTCTCCTTCTCCTTCTCCTTCTCCTTCTCCTTCTCCTTCTCCTTCTCCTTCTCCTTCTCCTTCTCCTTCTCCTTCTCCTTCTCCTCTTCTCCTTCTCCTTTTCTCCTCCTTTTCTTCTTTTCTCCTCCTCCTCCTCCTCCTCCTCCTCCTCCTCCTCCTCCTCCTCCTCCTCCTCCTCCTTCTCCTTCTTCTCCTTCTTCTTTTGTGATGGCCTGAAACTTGCTATGTAGACCAGGCTGGCACGAAATTCACAAGAGATCTGCCTCTCTCTGACTCTCAATCTGCTGGGATTAAAGTGTGTACCACCACACCCAGGTGAAGCCCATTACTTTAAAATAAAAAAATATTAATAAATAGAGAAGATACCGGTGAATCCTCCAGTGATTCCTGAGTTTAGAGTGAGAAATATGAGTGTATTAAATATTTAAGAAGACTGAGATAGGAGGTTCTCTGGATTGTTTTCACCTCTGCTTCCATAGATGAGTTTATATGTTTCTTAATTTATTGCTTCCCGTTTAATAGGCTTATTTTGTGAAACAGCAGCCAGCTGCCTTTACATTGTTTAAACTCATCCCTGGCACCCAGGTTATCCACAGTAGCTGATGAAAGACATGCGATGCTGCTAAGTAATACTTTCTGTAATTGCCACGGGATATTTTTGTGTAATTCAGGTTTGTCTTGTTCAGGGTTGAAATAGCAAGTTTACTTGCAGTCTTCCACATTATAAAAATGTAGCTAGTTCTTCTTAGAAGTATTTTGAACTGTAACTATGAATATTTCACTTGAACCAAGTGGGAAAATATGCATGTCATTCACGTAATACTGTTTTTCCTCTATTTAAATTTTCTCCAAGCTACGTGTCTGATGATTAGTTTTTAGCTTAAAATATCTATCTATCTATTTATCTATCTATCTATCTATCTATCTATCTATCTATCTATCACCTATCCATCCATCTATCTGAAGGAATGTAGAGAAAAAAAAGGAAAGGATGCTGAAAGGTCACCTCTTTTTTTTTTTAAGTGTACTGTGTGTAAGGCATTCTGAGCAGATAACTGTATATGTTGGGAATGGAAATGGAACTCTTTCTCCTAAGGGAGCCTTAAATATACTTCAGTTAGCTCATTTACATAAGTCATTTACATTGATTTCCAAGACACATCCTAGGTTTTCAAATAACCCTTGACTTAACGAACTCCCTTTCCCTCTCTTTCTCTTTCTCTTATATATTATTCATTCAACTCCTATTCAGTGTCTATTCTGGGAACGGTCCTCAGCAAGGTGCTATGAGAATCCTAGAGAAATAAAGTATACACTCCTACCTCAAAGAAATAACGCTCTTCCAAAGAAGCCATGGTGTGAGATTAAGGAAAGGTTAAATGGCTATCTAAGATGTGTTTACGAGGCACCGTGCACTGAAGGGCTAATGAAGGATGATAATAGATAATTGTGAGTCATGCCGATGACAGAATAGGCAGCTGTCAAGCATCTTTTGTGCACCAGGATGCTTGCCTATGTTATCTTTTAAAATTCTCAACAAAGCTTGAAAGGAATATTTTTATCCTCATTTAGGTAATTATAAAATAAATACTTGCAGACTGACTGTTGAGGGCAGTGATAGAGACCCCCATCAGCTGCTGGCTTTGTGATTGCACCTGAGATATGTTCACTCTAGATTCTTCTAGAATGTTCCAGAGCCCTTCCCATGGCATGCCTCACATGAGATGCTCTGGGCACTCCCAGGGCATGTGTAAGGAGTTATTACTCCGAGATACTCTTTATTTTCCCAACTCTATGAGTGGTGCAGAATTTTCTCCAAGCTATGTGTCTGAGGACTTTGGCTTTTAAATGTCATCACGTATTGACGAATACTTTCCCTGACTAAATTTTAGCCAGGCTCCTTTGAATCCTCATCTTTAATAGGTCTCAGCCATTTCCCATGAGTCAGTTTTAGCAAATAATCCCTTGAAGTCAACTTATATTCAAAGTTGAACTTTCTTTCTTGAGGCAACTGGCTCCAGTAATAATATTATTTGTTGTTTTAAGTAAATTTCCTATGCACATTTCTTTCTTAAAAAATATTTTGTTTAACTTTTTTTCCCCTTGTTTTGGAGACAGGGTTTCATGTATCCCAGACTGGCCATGAACCTTTATGTAGCTGAGGATGACCTTGAAGTCCCAATCCTTCAGTTCCCACTTCCCAAGAGCTGGGAATACCAGTTCACATCACCATATCTGGCTTATGGTTTACTGGGGACCAGAACCTCATCAGACACTCTACAACTGAGCTAAAACTCAAGCCTTCCATTTGTTTGAACCAAGTCATCTGTACATTGACCTTCCTAGACAGTCATTTGAGCTCATCTTTGTGGCATACTCCTGTGCTGTGACATTTAGTACATCAAAATGTAACACCACAGTTTAAACTATGTGCTTAATTAGGAAGACTCTTGGTGTTTAGTGGCTGAAATGTGTTTCAATTAAAGGGTATAGAAGCAAATGTTTAAAGTACATGGGCTGAGAGTTGGTACTTTGCCTCTCTTCAATACATTGCCCATGGAGATGCCAAAGGGGCTTGAAGTCTATTGTTCTGGTAATGAAGACCTTGGTTGTGGTTCATTATTAATTTAATTGGATGTAGAATCATCTAGGAGATTTCAAGCAAGGTTTCATAGAGGAGGGAAGAGCCACAGTGAATATGGCTGGTACCAGACAATCAACTGGAGTCTCTGAACTAAAGTTGAATACCAGTATTCTCTTCCTGCTTCTTGGTCCATCCAGATGTTAAGCAAGCAGCTCTATGTTTCTGCTTGCATACCTTCAAAATGCAGCTGCCAGCCCAACCACGAGGGACTGAACTCTCAGGGCACACTATGCCATTTCCCTTAAGTTGCTTCTTGTTAGGTATGTCATCAAAGCAAGAGAAAAGTTAAGTGATGTGTTATGTGACTTGTGGGGATTTAAAAATATTCATGAATGAAATGTATTGGTCACTTTCACCCCTATGAGAAAAATTTTCAAAAGAAGTAACTTGAAAGAAAGAATTTATTTTGGTACATAGTCTCAGAAATGTTTGGTTCCATCAATCATTATCTTTAGGCAGCAAGATGGGACATCTTTGTGGGAAGTGCCTAGCAGAGCAAAGGTTTTTTGGTTTTTTTGTTTGTTTGTTTGTTTGTTTGTTTGTTTTTTTCCCCTCATGGTGATTGGGAAGCAGAAAGTGATAAGAAGAGATGAGGGACAAGATACAGCTTTCAAAGGCATGCCCCAAAGGCCAACTTCCTCTAAACGATCCTATCTCCTAATAGCCCATTCATCAATGAACCAATAATGAGTTAATCTATTGATAGAGCCAGTACCTTCATGATCCCGTCATCTCTGAATAGCATCACCAGTTGGGAATAAAACTTCAGCACATAAACAGTTGGGCTCACGTTATACCTGACCTATATAGCATCAGGCATAGCCCATTCAGTTGGAGCTGCTGTGGCCATTATGCTCGGAGAGGAAGAACGCACTGGAAAGGGAAAGAAGACTTCAAATGAGTGTGGAGTTGCTGCTTGTAAGATACGATTGCATGATGTGTACAATGAACCATGACTGGAACAGACCAAGAAGATCAGGTCTGAACAGCAACCTGTTCTCTGCTATGACATACATACTAACTTCACTTTAACTCTTCAATAAGAGCAAGCTTTATTTGGAATTTCCTGAAAGACATTTTACCTGGAGGCTGCCTGTCTATGTCCACTTCCCTTCCCTTTCTATTTTCTTCCAGGCTTTTTGATGGGGGACAGGGTTACTATATGACCCCATGCTGGATTTGGAGTTTTTAATTTTCATGCCTAAGACTCCTAAGTGTTAGGATTCTAGTGTTTGATCATACTTAGTGTTGAGGCTCTTTTTAAATGGTTTGTGTTTGTTTGACCACTATCATTTGAGGGAAAAAAAGCATGAATTTTGCAATTTTTTTGGTCAACTAGTTATTTCTTTGATATATGAGCAGGGGACATCCAATTCCTGAACACCTATATGAAATTCTGGATAAAATATTGAAGAGGATTTTTGGTTTCATAGCTGTTGAGTTCAGATTATATGTATATAATGTATAATATATATATTGATGTAGTGTGTTCCTACTGATGAATCAGTCCCTAATCATTCCACAGTTCCATTAAAGCTTTTTGTTTCTCTTTCACAGTTTGCTTTTGTGTTTCATTTGCATTTATTTTTGTCCCACACACATCTCTCTTCTTCGTGTCCCTATATTAACATATTCCCCAGGAGAGCTGGAATGAGAAGGAAAAGAGGACAAAGGAATGAAGTGTTGAATTGAATCATTCAATGTGCCTCGACTCTTTCTACTGGAGTAAATACCAACGGTGGAGCACAGAGTGCAGCAAGACACTAGAACTCATGCTGGAATTTTAGCAGAGATGGGAGAATGTGGGTATAAGTCTTTCCTGGAGTTACTGAGCTAAATCACTCTGTGTAGATATACAACAACTTGATATGAGTCCATTCAAGTCCTAAGATACTTCCCTTTGAGAAAAGATTGGAGATTGGAATAGAGTCACTTCTAGGTTTAGTGAGTTAATCCACACGTTTCTCACATGCCTTTTATACATTGTTAACGGTTTCTTTTCCTGGGGATAGAATTTTAAGTGATTGCTTCATAGAGGATGCATTGGTAGTGAGTAGAGTCAGACATCTATCAGGGAAATGAGTGAGCACAGCTATGTCTTTAAGAGTTGTTTGAGTATATTTATCTGTGTGTGTAAGTGCACAGGGGTCATGGGAAACTCATAGATAGCAGAAGATAGCTTTGAGAGTCAGTTCTCCCTTTTTACCTTATGGGTCTTAAAGATTGAACCCAGCTCATCAGATTTGCAGTAAATGCTGTCACCTGCTGAGCCATCCCTCTAGCTCCAAATATGGGTGATTTCTGGTGTTATTACCAAGGAGATAAACTTAAGGGTTAAGACTAACAGTGTTGAAGGCAAGACAGAGGTGGAACATTCCTAACATGGACTGGAATGGTGCAAAACAGTAGCAGCAGGCAAGGGTGACTTTGGCCTCGTCTTTCTCAGGAACTCTGACATCACTAGGAGGCCAGAGTCCTCCAGTCAGGTGCTGTTTTGTATCTAGGGCAACATGTCTCCCAGACAACACGTCACTGTCTAAGGACAATGAAGGAGACTAGACCCCTGTTCTCTTTTATCATCTTTGCTTATTTGACCTCTGATCTCTTCCCTCCGCTAGAAAAAAATCTTGTCATTAAGGGAAAGTTGTGTTCACGGCCTCCATGGAAATGCTGAACAGAAACACTTGAGAAGCTTCTCTCAATTAACTCCTAGGAAAGATACTGTGATGCTAGTAAGTCTAGGGAAAAGAATGCTCTGCCATGGAAGAGAGGGTCTCAGTATTCTGAGTTAACAGATCTCTTCTGGGACTGGGCTGTTCATCTTCTACCCTATCAAAGGTAGAGGAGGTTGACAACGCACAGAGACAAGTTCGAGTGCCACAGACTGGAATTGTATCCTGAAATCAGGTGAGTGGATGTCACTGATGCTACCAAACAAAGGACAATGCACACAATGGCCCTCAACAAAAAGTGCTATGGTCCTACATTAAATAGTGAGTCAAGGGTAATGAACTTATTCAATCTTTATATCAGCCTTCCATGTTACCAGAGAACACATGGGTCTGGGCCTTCTAGAGAGACTGCTAATCTTCTCTTCTGGATCAATCATTCAGTTCACATCTTTGCTCTGCCTCCAATTTATTAGATGTGTGTGTCGGAGACCCTGTGCAAGCTAGTTATTATTCTGTAACTGTATTTCCTTGTGTACCATAGAGGTCACTGTAGACTCAACATCATGATTTTATTTTTAGGAGAATATGGGTGATATATTTGAGTGTTAACAGTGTTTGGCATGAAATCATCAATCAACAGATATTTAATATTCTTTATTTTCTCCTACAGTTAACCTGTTTGGAGGAGACTTTGATTGTCAAATATCAGAAGGGTTGGGAGAGACCACCCAGATTAGCTTCTCCTGTTCCACAAGTTCTGTCTATTGGTTAGCTGTCCCATGAGACATGGAGATGGACGAGGTAGGGGATAGATGAAAAGTTTTCTTCTTGGAAAAAGTGACATGATGATCCCAGAGGAAAGCAATGGACATATTTGCTTTTGGACTTGTATTAGAACTGATAATTCTAATACATCCTAACCCTAAGACGTCCTGATACTTAGAGATGTGTGTGTGTATGTGTGTGTTTGTGTGCATACATGTATGTGTGTATGTGCATGATGCATGTGCATGTGTATGTGTATATGGCATTGTAGCCTTGCTTGCTGAAGCAGACTCCTAAGGGATCATTCAGACTTCATCACTGGCACCTGCTAGAAGGCTTATTAGAAAACAGAGAGACAAACCTGTAAGAGTAGTAATGGCAAGATCCATTACTAGCCTGGACGAAGTATCTGAAACTGGCTTCACTCTGAAGCAAAGGCAGCCATTGAAGTGTCTGTCAGGATCCACTGAGGACAGCCAGCCACTTGGCAAGTATCCCCTTTCAATAGTATGTATGTTATATCACACGAAGCCCTCCTTACAAACGGTAACAGCATCCAGGAGATTTTTCTAGAAGTGCTAAGTGCATTTACTTTTCTTATTGACAAATCAAGATGCCACATTTTAGAATACTATGCCTGTGTGATAAGTTTTTTTTTCCTGTGACACTGTCATAGTTGGAAAAAAGACTTCTACAGTTTCGATGATGGTCTTAGATTCCTAATGCGTTTCCAAAACTTATCAATATGGTGTGCCAATATGGGCCTATGATCATATTTGAAATTACAAATTGTGAATTATAATTAAGAGAAAGTCTCTTAGGAAATTGAACAAGAGATAGGAAAATAAATTGTCATTTGTTTAATAATGAAATTCATTCTTCTTTTATATATCATATCTGCGGAAGCTGCCAATTTCAGGCTCAGCTTCCTTTTCTCCCATGACCTGGACTCAGAAGCATTCTAGTCATCCATGATTTCTAGGGATAAAGTCCTTGCCCAGAACTCCGAGCATGCACTGTTGTCCCTTAACTTGCAGCTGCTTCCTTTCACCCTGTCCCCTTCCTAAATTAATGCTAAGATGCACTTTTGTGTTGCTGTATCCTTGGAATCAAAAGAGTACCTTCTGGAAAGAAGAGAGAAGCTAATAAGACTTGGGAAGTTAAAGAAATGCATGAATCTCATGGAGTTCGCTAGGTTGTCAAGACTCAAGGAATTCAGAAGGAAACAGGATTTACCCTGTCCCTCCCCCAAGTATGTATAAAGCAGTAAACAGTGATCTCACTCACCAATGGGGTTGCCTACAGGGAAGCTCTAGAAATGTCACTTTTGTGAGTTGTCAACCATGCTAAGGTGGCTTTGGGATCACTCAGCTGCCTGGGAGTCTTCAAGCATCAGGTCCCTGATTCCACTGCTGGTCAGACTTGAGTGGACCAGTCTCATTCATTTGTGGTTGTACTTTTATTGGGGGTGAACAGAGATGTCTTTAGAGAGTTCATGTATCTTCGGAGAAACGCATCTCTGAATGTCTGTCCTTCAACCTTGTAGGTAATTGATAGCTCCAATCTCATTTCATGTATTTCTAGGCACCTAAGACATTCGCTCTTCTCCAAGAGGAAGTCACAGCAGTAAAACAAAGCCATTAAACTGGGCTAAGCCAGCTGCTTAAAGACTGTTGCTGGGGTGTGGTTACCTGCAAAAGATCTGCTCAAGATTGGGCTCCACTCCATCATATGTGGGGGAGGGGCTCATGAGGCTCTGTCCCTTCCAGAGGAAATATTGGCAATTATTGATTGGTGAGGTTGGAGGATGGGTATCACTTTTCTTCAGTGGTATAGACAACTGGAAAGTTTCCCAAAGTCCGGTAAATAGTCTTCCAGCCATGTTTGTGCAAACAGCCTTAATTAAACTTCTTGGGCCACACAAAACCTAACCCCCCAAAAAGCATGGAAACAGTGTGTGACAGGGAGGAGGGGGAGGGGGAGGTAGAAGGGGAAGGGGGAGGGACAGGAGGAGATAGAGGTGGAGGGAGAGGGATTTGTGGGGGGGGGAGGGGAAGGGGTATGGAGGTGAAGGGGAGGGGGAGAGGGAGGTGGGGGGATGGAGAGGTGAAGGGGGATGACTGGAGGTGGAGGTGGAGGGAGTCTTTTTTTTTTAAGATGATGAAGGGTCTCAGTGGGAAATGGATGAGAGAGAATAATGGGAGCAATGAACAAAAATACATTATATATACATTTGAAAGTGTCAAAGAATAAAGGAATGAATGAAAAACAAGACCAAACCATCCAAACACACAAAGGCCAGTGCTTCATTCTGAAAGTATCTACTGCCAGCAGAGGAACAGGATGTAATTAGATTATTTGATGTTGGCTTTGAACTGAAGGATCCTTTGGAGGTAAAATCTGCTTCTCCAGGTGCTATGGGCTGTCTAGGCAGAATCTTCAACTCAAGCCCTTGAACTCAATTCCCAGATCAAGTCAACAGTTTTTGTTTGTTTTCTCAATTAAATTAAATTTAAAATTTTTTAACAACAGGAAGAATCAGCCACATTTTTTTTTAAATGTTGGAAAGTTCTTAAGACTATTTCTCTAAAATTAGAAAAGTCAGAATTATAGACACAGAAATATGAGGGAACCTCGGACCCTACTTGAATGTTTCTCTTCCTTGCTTTACAGATGCTATATGAGTAAGGAGTGAGAGAAACGAAAGGTGTGCCAGGAGATGACCTTGAGTAGAACTATGTGTATCAGTCTTGTCTTAGCTAGGGTTTTACTGCTATGAACAGACACCATGACCAAGACAACTCTTATAAGGACAACATTTAATTGGGGGTGGCTTACAGGGTCAGAGGTTCAATCCGTTATCATCAAGGTGGGAGCATGGCAGTATCCAGGCAGGCATGGTACAAGAGGAGCTGAGAGTTCTACATCTTCATCTGAAGGCTGCTAGCAAAATACTGGCTTCTAGGCAGCTAGGATGAGGGTCATGAAGCCCAGACCCACAGTGACATACCTATTCCTAGGCTACTCCAATAGGGCCTTATCTTCTAAAAGTACCACTCCCTGGGCTGAGGATCTACAAACTATAACAAGTCTCCTGGGGCTGCTCTAGCAAAATACCATAAACCTGTCAGCTGAAACAACAGAAGTCCATCATGGGCTGGAGAGCATCCATCCAAGGTTAGCTCAACCGTCAAGGCTGGCAGAGTGATTCTTCCTAAACTCTATGAGAATCAGAGAGTCCCTTCTGGCTTCTAGTGGTTTGATGTCAATTTTTGGGTTTCCTTGGTTCTCAGACCTGTGACCTTCATACTCACTTGGGATCCTTTCTGCGCATGTGCATGATCTTCATCACCGACTCCCCAAGTTCTGTGTAAGAGGGCCGGGATTTGCTGTAGTGACCTCATCATCAGCTAACCACTTGCATGGGTGATTTATCTAAGCAAAACTAATTCTGCAACTTGTAAAGTTAAGGTTATCAACATATTTTAGGTTGGAGCTAGAAAAAAGCCATTAGCTTTCTCTTTTCTTTTTTCTTTTCTTTTCTTTTCTTTTCTTTTCTTTTCTTTTCTTTTCTTTTCTTTTCTTTTCTTTTCTTTCTTTCTTTCTTTCTTTCTTTCTTTCTTTCTCTCTTTCTTTCTTTCTTTTCTGTACTCAGATGTGAATATGAAGACGGTTTCTGTTTGGTTAGGAATACAGGCCACAGCATGAAGTTTTCCTTTCTTGGAATTCCCATTGAAGGGTCCTTTGCCATTTTTCTTCACGTGCCTTGCACACACTGTTTCCATGTGTAGTTATTACTAAGATTAGTCTGTCATTTTCAGTGTAGTTTTCTAAAAGTATACAGCTACATACGGGACTTGCACAAAAGATCTACAAATGCAACTCTCACTACAGTCATGAGAAATTGATTCAAATCCGACAGTGCTTGGGAGAGTGAGAACATAGGAGATGCTTGTAGTTTTCACTGGTTATTTCAGGATTCTTTATGACAGTTCCAAAACCTGCAGGTACACACTCGTATGCTCCCTGCCCCACCCTGCCTCCCCCACACCCCAAGAGATGATTTCCTAAAAGACATCCTTTACAAAGTCTCGAACAAGATGATGCCCTAGGTTCTCTGACATGGCAATAGCTTCCTTTGGGTTCCACTAGTTTTGTTTTAAACTGTTAAAAAGTTACACAAACACACACACACACACACACACACACACACACACACACACACACATACTTAGTCATATGACTGTATTAAATGTGCCACCAGCTGTCTGCCAACAAGAGACCCAGAAGAGAAACTGTTATTGGCTTCCCCCAGAGAAACCTCCTTTATCTCAAAGAACTGAATTGCCAGGTGGAATTGAGTAAACTCTGGGGTTGCAACACAACCAAGGCATAAAGTTCACCATCAACGTAAAACAGCCAGACCAGTTCTGCTTTTTAATGTCCTCTAAACTGACAGAACTGAGCAATCTAAACAAGGGTGAGGCCACGGCCATGGGGGAGCAAAAGCCATGTTATATTGACAGCTAATGAGTGAACAACAGCTCTGTCATCTTTATGTGCAGGAGACAGCCTTGTTTATGTGTACCCGAAGTTTGCTGTGAAATCCCGGCCAAGAAGGGAAAAGTTGTGTGGAAACTGCAAGAGAGGTTGTTTGCTTCTTGCTGGGTTGCATGATTCACAGGCTAACAGATTGAGAAAAGCTTTGTAAAGAGCAACAAGTTGACACTCCTTGTTTACTTAAGTAAAGATGCTCTAATATGGGAAAAGTTGAACGGCTTTGGGTTTCAAGGCTAACATTGTAGAATGGGAGATAAAAACACCTAAATTGTCTGTTAAGATGAAGTGTTTCTAATCTGTGTATTTATTTACCAATGACCTTCTCTCCCTTGACCAAGGTCATGCAGCCTATATTAGATACAGAGACATGATTAGATATCATTTCTTAGTGTAGTGTCTCACCGGTGCCCACCCATAGCTCAGTATACCAAGATAAGATTCCTTAAGTGTCTCAAATGAATGAACTCTGAGATCCCTCGATCCTTCCCAGCCCCCCCACCAGTTAGTTTTTTCCAACCGGCTCACCAACAGCTTTTTACCAGAGCTGCTAATGATTAACTAAAGGAATCGCTTGGATGGAAACTTTTTCAGACCTCTCCAGAGTGAGGCTTGCCAAGAGTGGTGCAGGGGGCAGCCAGAATAAGGAAGAGTAGTACAAGCCAGGAGTCTGCAAAAACACACATGTGCAACTGAACGTCTTGGCTCCTGGACAGAAAGCGCTGTGAGACACCAAAGCTCTTTTTCCCTTTGTATATTTACAGATTCCGAATCCAAACTCACAGCAGTGGACGATGCTCTGCGTTTTCTCAATGATGTTTACTTAATAAGCCTGTCAGTGACTGGCTACAACCTCACCTCAATCACTGCCTCTATTTCAACCATCTTGACCTTCTAAGGGAGAGCCATATAGTGGGGTTTTGGAAGAGGATGAAGAGAAATCTTTGGAGCAGGGATGGGTGGCCAGGGGCAGTGGTGGTTCATGGTGTTGGAACATAAAACACTCTGTGCATGGTATTTCTTTATAGATGTTGGCAATCAAAGAATGTTCCAGTTAAGTATGAAGACAGAAGAGAAGCAAGTTACCCATAACATCTACCTCAAACACTAATGAGAAAAAAATTTGCTTTGCCATGTGCTGGTTGTGGGAAGGATGCTTTCGGGTCCTTTCATTTATTACTCCCTTCCTCTGTTGGATCAGAGAGAATTGCTGGGACCCTGGAAAGTCCCCCTGGTTTTTGGCAGGCTCAGAATCTCCCCCTATGGTCTTGTTGAAATAGGTCAGCCCCATCTAAATTTTAGAATATGAAATCAAAAATACACTGCTACAATGTGAATGATCAGCTCACTGCAATCTATCAACTATTAAGACGTTGCTATGGTCACCCACAAATCCCCAGCTCCTAGCACAGAACAGGAGGAGTTCAGTGATTTCTTATTGAGTAAATGGGTGGTAGGCTGCTTTGAAGACAATTACCCTTGACTTAGGTGACTTGCACCAATGTTGGCTGGTTGGATAATATGGTTTCATATAGGACATCTGTCTATGCATCACATATCACGTCATAAGGAAATGCTTGGTATAAATACAGAGGGTCAGATCGGGATTGCTTAGCCTGGTGTACTTGGGCAGAATGGAGGTGGGGGGAGAGCATGTGATCGAGATTGGCAGAGAGAGATAGAGAGAGAGAGACGGAGAGAGATGGAGAGACAGAGAGAGACAGACAGAGAGAGACAGACAGACACACACACACACAGAGACAGAGACAGAGACAGAGAGATAGAGAGAGACAGAGAGAGATGGAGAGACAGAGAAAGACAGACACAAACAGAACAGACACACACAGAGAGACAAATAGAGACAGAGAGCAGGCTGTTTCTAAGCAGGCTTCCATCTCCCAGTGAAAGCCATCCTGTTATGAATCCATCAAGGGCTAACCCTATCATCAGTTCAGAATCCGATTGTCAACACCGACACCCCACTGTAGTGCTTTCTTTCAATCCTAGGTGTTTATCAGTAAAATCATGTTGACAATTAAGATTAACCATTACCAGAAAGGGAGAGACAACTTGTTCAATGATGTAACCTCAGGTAAGGTGCTCACATTCCAACAAATGACTCCTTACTCCTGCTCTAATGACATTCTAATGAAACTCACTGGGTCATTAAAAAGAAGAAAAGCACATGTGAAGCACAAGGGGCACTGATAGAGAAGAGGAAAGGGTTCAGCGGGAATATAGTGGGCCAAGACAGGGCAATAGGGGTGAACGGGATCAAAATACATATGTATGAAAAACCAAGTGAATAACTGACATGTTTAACGATTGCCATGTCTTCTTAAGATTTGTCTTCCAGATGCAGACAGCAAAGAAAACTAAACATGATCGCCAAAGAAGTGAGCAAGATTTCTGTCTTCATTTGAATGTGTCAAGTGATGTTCTCTGAAATTGTAGAGAAGTCACCTAGATTGCCTTTTGGTTGAAAATGGGAATGTGACTGTGCTTCTTGGTAGGCTGTCTCAAGGAGATGTGCTTTCTTAGAATATTCTAGAAGGATCACTTTTTGAATGTGCCATGCCTATACTGAGAGCTCAGTAAATAGGTGATATTTTTATTAATACCGAAGTCATGATTTGAGCTGGCTTTGGACTATATATGTATATATGTGTGTGTGTGTCTCTGTGTGTGTGTCTGTGTGTAATTTTGCAGAAATACATATATGTTTATTTTACTTGGAGAAGTGGGTCTTTAAGTCTTTGCTTGGCTTCCCCTCCCCGCTTTTCCCTTTTCATTTGCTCAGCTCCCCCACTCCTGAGGTGTGTAAGTCTAGTTGGCAACCTTAAATGGACTTCTGTATTGCCCCCCTTGCTTATATCATAATCACAGTTGTACATCCACACACAGATTGGGGAAGGTTGTTACTGGTTATTTTATGAGTAACATACATTTTCCGTGTTTCTTTTTATTATCACTCAAAAGTGAGCCTAACAGAAACCCCTCAAAAGCAGCCCTTTATCTCAACTGAGCCCAACTCTGATTATACACTGTGAGGATGAAGTATAACTGGCTCCCACATTTACCATGAGTTGACATTGCCTCTCCTCTCCTCTCCTCTCCTCTCCTCTCCTCTCCTCTCCTCTCCTCTCCTCTCCTCTCCTCTCCTCTCCTCTCCTCTCCTCTCCTCTCCTCTCCCTCTCTCTCTCTCTTTAAATAAATGTCTCACATTAGTGTCCTTTTATGAATGCCTTACATACCACTGATTTGTGAGAGTTGCCAGGGAGAGGAATTACAGAGTGGAAAACACCATGAAATCTCTAATTTTTCTTTTCATGTATACTGCTAAATGGCTTTCTAAAATAATTTTGGCAGTTAAATTTTTCTTAGTTATGCCTGAGCATCCATTTTTTAATTTGCATACAATTGTATACAGTACAGGCTAAGAAGCATGTGAAAGCTGAAGCATGTGAAAGCTGAGTTCTTTCTGAATGTGTAGTTTTCTATGTCTTCCCACACACATCTGTTTATCTCCAATATGATGCTTATACCTCCATATGCATGTGTGTGTGTGTGTGTGTGTGTAGATAATAATTGTGAAGATATGTAGCTCTTTTTTTAGATGTACTTCATTTACTTCTGCTGGTTCCAGGCCTCTGTTAACCATTTGATCCTGCTGCCAAAGGAGCCAAAAGGTTACGGATAAGAAGAGAGCTGTGTTCTAGTATAGATTTCAAGTTAACCATGGATCTCCAAACCACCCTTCTAAACATTTTGACCGAGTACAAAGACCAGAC
Organism: Mus caroli; assembly: GCF_978045245.1. NCBI lineage: Eukaryota > Metazoa > Chordata > Mammalia > Rodentia > Muridae > Mus > Mus caroli. The sequence continues at coordinate 96,212,758 of NW_028227264.1, forward strand.
ACATTTTCCTCAAAGCAAAGCCGTACATTTTCCAGTGGTGATAGCTCCTACTGCTGAGCACTCAAGGCCTATAGATAAATTTGTTTGCCTTATTACGCTCTAAAGATTCCACATGTCTCCACATGCACCCTGACCATGTACTCTTTCTATAATAAGTAGCTAGAGAAGGCAGCAGCAAGCCACACTGTTTATCAGAGAAGATAAGCAAGAACAAAAAGCAGAGACTTACTCAGGGATCTTTGCTATTCACCCTGGCTGGTTTTCTGTTTTGTTTTGGTTTGGTTTTTGTTTGTTTGTTTTTTTTTTTTTTAAACCAGAATGCTGTTATAGTCTCTGGTGGTTCAGGATGGAACCATTTAATAGTTTAATGTGAGGTGTAATGTTTGGCAAAGATCCTTCCTTATCCTGGTACGTGTCATGCGTTCATGACTAAAGAGTATTGCTGTTTTATGGGTTTTCCCTTCTGTGATCTTTTCAGAGTCTAAGGGAGAGCTGTCTCCCTAGACCCCCACTCCCCTATAAATCTGGACCTGAGGCAGGGCCAGAAAGTTTTAAGGAATTGATTTCCAGGTATAGACTTCCTAGCAGGAGACAAGTTTCTTGCTCCAAGGTCAAGCGTGTTCTTTGGTGGCAGCAGGAATGGCGAAGAGGCTGTTTGTCGTGGAAGTTTACTGTATGAAGTAGACCGCCTTTCTCTTTCTTTTTATACTTAAGAAAATGGGCTTGCTTTTCCTTGCCATCAGAATGGCAGAGGGTGCCACAACAGCCTACGTTAGAAACCTCTACTTGAAACTTCCTGCTAAATGCTCTCTCTCCACCCACCTCGAAACTACCAGTTGATTTAAGGGAAGGCAAGATTCTGTAAATGCCTGGACTCTATTTTATGTCTTACTTCTGTGTTCCCATGAACTTTGTTTCAATGGCCTTGCCAGGAGGACTTTCCAGGGGTGGGGCTTTGTACTTGAGTCCCTGTGACAAGTCATTTATGCCCTGCATGTTTTGAAGGAGGAGGTGATGGCAGACAGGGACTTTTTTTGCTTCAATTAAGGGAGTGTGTCTAAATGCCTTTTTTTTTTTTTCTGCACACACAGCTGGTAGTTCCCCGCTGACTGCTGTTTGTTTTGAAGTCACGTGGTAAAGGGAGTTTCTGCCAATGTTTACTCATTACACATTCAAATATGACACCCTGACACCCATTCACTGAGCAAGGCAGCGTTGCTATCCATGTCTCCTGCCAGAAACAGAAAGTTTATTTCCAGAATAAAAGTTGCTTTCTTTGCATATGCAGAAGGCTTACTATTCATCGGGCATAATTTGAAATGGCTCCTTTTTAGAATAGTGAAGCTATTTAATGATTTCATGCTTACATTATTTAAGATGACCACTTGTCTGATCACACAAGAAATATTGCTTAATCAGTGCAAGGTACAAGGAAAGAAATCTCACAGCCCGGTTATACATTATCACAGTGATCTAATTAAAAGCTTTGTCTCCTCAGTGGGTTCCTCCCTGTGGAAGGACAACTCGCCTTGGCTTATTTTATGTGGACAAGGCTGTGCAACTGGCTTTGAGTGATGAGCTGAGAGAGAAAGCCACCATCTATCAGATGGCATAGGGGCAGAGAGGTGGGGTGGGCTTGACTTGGTAGTGTTCCTGATGCAGCTTGCAGACTGCTGGGGCAGGGGGTTCCGAAGTAAATTTCACAAAGTGGGGTGCAGCCGCCATGGATACTGTACTTATCTTTCTTTTCAATTAAGTTTATAGGTTAGCATATAATGTGATGGATTTCATTACGGCGTTTCTTATATCTATGCCATTAGACCTTGCTCTCAACCATTCTCCTCCCTCACTGCTGGAATTGGAATTCGAGCTTTCTTATTGGGAGCCTTGAGATCTGAAGATCATTTGTTCCCCTAAGAAAACATTTGCTCATCTTGACTAATCAGTGTGTACACTGCAGAGACAAGAAAGCCAGGCTCAAATGGTGATTCTGTCAATCATCAGCGACATAAACTTGGTCATTGGATTTTCTCCTTCCTTCCTTCCTTCCTTCCTTCCTTCCTTCCTTCCTTCCTTCCTTCCTTCCTTCCTTCCTTCCTTCCTTCGAGATAGGGTCTTGTTACAAAGCCATACAGTACCTGCTGACTTGTACTCTCTGTCAGCTCTAGCTGGCCTCCTACTTGGAGCCATCCTGTTGAGTGCTGAGACTTCAGGGGTGCGTACCTGCCCATCCAGCTTTGGGCATTTTTAAAGCCCTATTGAACTTTACAACTTAAATTGATTTCCCTGTGTGCATATCGAATATGATAGAATTATTATGGTTTAAATGTGTCCCCCACAGGTATTTGTGTTTAGACACTTGGTTCCTAGCTGGTGGCTCCACTCTGGAAGGGCTTAGAACCTTTAGGGGGCTAACCTTACTAGAGGAAGCGGTAACTGGGAACAGACCTTGAAGTTTGGTAGCTGGGATCCATTGCCGATTCAGAGCTTCCGGGGTATAGCCTCATACTCTGGCCTACACGACTTTCTGGCTATGATGGATTCTATCTGTTCTTAAATGGAAGACAAAATAAACCCTTCCATATAAGCTGATTCTTGTCAGACATATTAGGTCACAACAATTGATAAAGTATTTACCCACTTACCCTCTGCTTCCAAATTGTGGAGATGAAGAAAGGCGTCACCTAGCTGCCAGTGTACTGAAAAGGACCATGCCCCTATCTAACAGCAAGGCATTTTTAAAGATGAGGCTTTTTCTGTTAGTGTAGGCGGTGAACTTAACTTCCCTGGCAGGGTCTTCTTTCTGGTCTCAGTTTCAGGAAGATCACCTGTTAGTTATTAGCTTTTTGGCTCCTGACAAACGTCTTTCCTACTTTCTAATGAGTCTTCTCAGGTGTGTTGTTGTCAAGTTTCATAAGCAGCCAAGCACAGCTGACTGCATGCAGTGCTTGAGAGAGAAGGGCTGTAGAGCCCCTCTACACACAAGCACCCGCCTTTGAGATGGAGGTATGTGGACACTCTGCTGGTCATACCCACTAGCCCGATTATCTTCTTAGAGTCCCGGGTGCCTCTTGTTATAGCCAAATGGCTTTCAGAATCTGAGAGAATATTACAAAATTACTGAATATGCTGTTACTGATTTAACAAGCAAAAATCAGGTTCAAAAAGAACATTTAGATTTAGAAGCAGATAAAACCAGTGCAAAGTAGATTTTCAGTAAATATGTTTGTGAATGAATGAAAAAGAAAATCAGTTGAGATATTACCAATATTTCCATTATGTGATATTGTACTGACATTTAATGCCTTCAATCTCTGTTTCCTCATTTGTATCAAAACAAATAATCATCTTTTGGTTTTTTTTTCTATGAAGTTTCTTTCTTCTTTTGTAGTGTTGGGGATTAAATCCAGGGCCTTGTGGATTCTTGGCAAGTGGATTTTATCTCCAGCCCTCAAAAGATTTTCACTGAAGAATTAATGAAATGCTGAGTAGAGGGAATTGATGGAAATGTTTAATAAAGGTGAGCTAAATGTGACCCTTTACACCATCAGCTATGTCATGACCTGGAGCAATTGGCCAGCATACAGAAAGAAAAAAAAAAAAAAAAAAAAAGAGGGCTTCAGGTTGCCCGAATGTTGGCATTTATTTGGATAAGCCAACACTTCTTTGCCATAGAAGCAACTGCATCTGTGTGCGGGCAGGAAAACATGTAAATACAAAACTGACACACAAAATCATCAGGGGTTCTGTTTTGGAAAAGCTTTCCTACCTGAGGGAACTGTTAAGCCACCTCTGAAAGCCTGGCTTTCTAGTTGACTTTCCCATCTCTCCTCAATGGCCTTCATCTCTCTGAGAAATGCCTGCGTTTGCCTTTTTAGTATGGTAGCAGTAGCAGGTGCTGGAAAGGCCCTTCTGCAGGTGTGTCTCTGCCCCCAACTTAGAACTTTCTATGAGCAAAAGGAAGGCGGGAGGGGGAATGTCTCAATGATCTGCATCAACAAAGGAGAGGCACAGCTCTGTTTGGTGAAATGCCTGCCGTATACCTGACATCTTTTTTGTTATTTATCATTGCATTTAATCCTCACAGACACCCTCCAAGATAAGTGGTTTTATAGATTTATTTTTGAGGTCCTGGGTTTAAAGCAAGACTATTAAGGTACCAAAATGTGTAGGAATTTGCCCAAGGCCTTACAAGCTATAAGAGGCATGCATATACATATATACCAAATGCAGGTTTGTCTTATTTCAGAACCATGTTTGTTCCTCCCCTTGACATCGTGACCCTGTTCCCTGATGATTCATGCACTCCATGTTGAGTTCAGCAAAGGTATCTGATAATCTGGTGTGCACTGAAGACTGTCTACAGAGCAGGGGACCAGGTTCTCATACCGACAGTTATTTACTAACTATATGGTCTTGGGTAGGTTCCTCATGACCTCTGAGGCTTAAATGCTTGGTTATCATCTTAGCTGTTATTCTGTTGCTGTGATAAAACACCTCGGCCAAGGCAACTTATAAAAGAAAGCATGTAATTAGCCTTACACTTTCAGGGGGTTAGAGTCCATTTTGAGAGAGGAAAGGCATGGTGGCAGAAACAGCTGAGAGTTTACATCTCATACTGCAAGCAGCAGGAGTGAGGGATGGAAGGAGAGAGGGAGGAAGGGGAGGAAAAGATAGAGTGGGGAGGGGTATTGGGAATGGAGGAAACTTTTGAAGCCTTAAAACCTGAAACCCATGACAGTTCTACCAACTGGGCACCAATTATTCTAACCTATGAGCGTAGAGGGGCCATTCTCATTCAAACCACCACATCAGCAATGCAGAAAATCATCTCTTTCAGTTGACACCAATGTGAGAAATAAGAACGGTGTTGTAGGGTAGCTGGCATAGTGGACTCATTCAGACTGTTGAATTGACTGGTCTTGTTGTCACTTAGCCTTAATCAATGAATCCAGGGGGGATGGACTTCCCAGATCCCACTTGATAAATGTTAATCAGACAGGGTGAGGCAGATCTTACTCAGAATTTGAAAGAAGCACAAGGGGGAGACGGTCTTTGTGTAATAGCAGGGAAACTGAGTAGCAATGCTTTTCTTTCCAGCATTTTTTTTAATGTAAGAAAGCATTTAACAGCTTCATAGTCTCAGAGGGTTAGAGTCCACAATGTAGAGCAAAGGTATGGCAACGGGAATAGCTGAGGGCTCAAATTCTGATCTGTAAGCAGGGGACAGAGAGCACATTGGAAGTAGCTCCAGTATTTTGAAACTTCAAAGCCATGTTCATTAAAAACACCACATTCCACCTCCTGATCTCCAGAGGCCCCTGACCATATCACAGGGCAAAAGACATTTAGTCCAACTTCAAAAGTCCCAATAGTCTTTCAGTTTCAAAACTGCTCAAAAATCCAAAGTTCAAAGTCTCTCTGAAACACAAAGCAACCTCTTAATTGTAACCCCTTCTGAGATTAAAAAAAAAAAAATTAAAGCAGATTACATGTCTAACACGCAGTGGTACATAATATATTTTACCATTCCAAAAGGTAGGAATGGGGGCAGGCGGCATAGTGAGGAAATAGTGGACCAAAGCAAGATGGAAGCACAGCCTGGCAAACTCCTAATCCTGAACCTTCAACTCCGAAATCAGAGGACCTACATGGCTCCATCTTCCTGGCTTTGGAGACTGCAACATCTCATTCTTGGTTCAACGTCTTCCATGCAGTGTTTCTTAGATGATATCTCATGGTTCTTACATGTCTAATATCTGGGAGTCTCCAACATAATTAAAGCTTCACCCAATGGCCTCTCAAGGTCTCCATGTAAGGTCGTCTGTGCCTCATGCCCGCTCTCAACAGCTCTTCTTAGCTGCAGAGAAAGATTTCACAAACCCTTTACTCATGTCACCTTCATGACTCAGAGTCATGTGGCCAACTCTGGGGTGAACCCTGGGATGGAATTTGAAGAACTATAAAGGAGATGGAAGGTAATGGAAATAGTTACATATTTTTTAATGAGGTAGTTAAAAACACACAGAAGACAGAAGGAGCATGATGTGGCTGAAGAAACTCTGTGTTTCTGTTAATGAAATGACTTGAGATTAACATAAGATGGGAACTCTGAACCTGACAAGAAAATCAGTGGTCTCTAGTGCCGCAGAGAGTAAAAAGAAAAGCTGCTTTGATCATCAGGCAATGAGGAGGTCAGAAAGCATCTTCCCTGTAAGTCAGTTATAGTGGCGATTCATCTGGTTGTGGAAGGATCAAATGAGGTTGTCTAAGTTAAGGGCTTGACACGGTGAGTGCCTCCTTGGTGCATAGTAGGTACCAAATTATTATTTATCATTTGGTGACACCGGTGAGCAATGGTAGCAGAAGCCACAGCGTGGAGGCCCTAGCGATAGACCAGGAGGAGAAGAGATGATGACATCCATAATGCACCAGTAGGTAGAAAGCAGTGACCAGGCAGCTCGGAAGACCCTGAAATGATGTGTCCTGGTACCCTCCAGTTGCTCTTTGTAACACTGAAATAAACTTAGGTGACCATCGCACTATGTGAAGAGTGTGGTCTGTGTAACAAACATAATGTTAATATAGGTGGAACAACATTATGAACTAACCCCGGAGCTCTTGACTCTAGCTGCATATGTATCAAAAGATGGCCTAGTCGGCCATCACTGGAAAGAGAGGCCCATTGGACACGCAAACTTTATATGCCCCAGTACAGGGGAACGCCAGGGCCAAAAAAATGGGAATGAGTGGGTAGGGAAGTGGGGGGGAGGGTATGGGAGACTTTTGGGATAGCATTGGAAATGTAATTGAGGAAAATACGTAAAAAATATTTAAAATTAAAAACAAACAAACAAACAAACAAAAAAGAGCTAGGCAGAGTCCTAACTAGGTCATGGGGCCTCCTCACCCCCTGAGGGTAGCCTGTTTGTCTGCTGTACCCAGATGCTGTTCTGGGGATGGGGAGTAGTAGGGATAGCTAGGTCCTGTTTTTATCCAAGTGGGACTGAGTACCTTAACACAACTGCCAGCATGACCAATCTAGGATTATAAGATTCCCCATAGCCCTCTTGCCTCCAGCAGGCCATATAAGGAGAGGTGGAGGGCTATGGACACAGCTTTAGAAAAAAAATGCTCTCTGAGTGATGAGTACTGCTTAAGTGATTTTACAATTTCACCATGCCACTACTTAAATAACTTCAGCACAAGGAGGAAGGAGATGGAATACAAGAATCAGTCCTATGGGAATTCTTGGGTATTAGGGAGTTCACTGGTGGCTTTCTGGAGGAGATGAGACTCCAGATTTTTAAAAATCTGACTAATGAAATTGCAAAATGGACACCTAACTTCTCTCTCTCTCCATATATATATATATGGACAGATAACACACACACACACACACACACACACACACATATATATATATATATATATATATATATATGAGCTATAAATTGAAGGCACTCTTACACTTTGTTTTTAAATAATACTGTCCTGTAGTTCATCACTTAATATGTCATAGCATGTCTCTTATGAACAAAGATTTTCTCCTACATAGCTACAGGCTCATTATCGTTGTGAAAAAAAATGAAAGTCATTAAATTGGTTGGATTTTTGAGGCAAAGGTAGGGTTTGGATTTTGATGACCGGCAAAAGTGCCTCCTGGGCCGAGGACCCAGGGTGACTCTAAGTACAGCTACAGTGGCTGGTTTTATTCCCTGCATTGGGCCGGAAATTACTCCTGGACCTGACCGCTGAAGTGATTTGCTAAAGGCCACATAGGTAGTTTGGAAAGAGCTGGGACCAGAAACCACATTTCCTGGTTCCCATAGCGTCGCTCCCCTCCACCCCGCTTTTCTCGGCACCACACTAAATTTAGAAAATGACACTGGAGGTTTTATTCAGGGGCACCTTGAACTCAATCTCAGTATAAAGAGTTGCTTGCATAGCGCCTTTCTGTGAGTTTCCAAAGTGTTACCAGTCTGAGTCCTGCCAGTTCTCCTGTGACATCAGGCGGGGAGTAACAGTCAGGATGACTAACTACACACAGCAGGCTGTGGAAAAATACAGGAATGACATTCCAGGTCCCTGGGTAGGAGCCATTCTCTAGCTAGAGCTGGCTTCCACTTGCTTGCTGTGGCCCGGTTACCTGGACACCCCCACTTCCTGTGTTGGCTTCTTGAAGCAGGAGGGGAGGAACCAGAAGAAGGTGGTGAGAGCAGAGCGGCTCTGATGCATCCTGTGCTGGCCTGTTTACTGATGGCTGTCCCTGTTATTTTAGAGTTCTTAATCTCTGGAGACTTTGCTCCCCAGGGAATATTGGATCTACTGGAGATTAGCAGTGGGCCACTAGTGACATCCCGATTTACACAGGAAAGTTCCCGCTCTTCCCCGCAACAAATGTGACCTACTGCTGAAGTCAAGACACTGCTTCTTTGTTGTTATAGTTTCTCAAACCATTCATATTTTTTTATGGTCCTCACACTATTTTGATATTTCTTGTTCGTTAAAATAAGTAAAGGTTTTATTTCTATTGTGTTCATTCTTGTGTGTATAATATGTACGGGTGTATGGTGTGGGAAGGTGTGTACGCCCATGAATATGCGTGTGTGCGCGTGCTTGCTCATGTGCGCCCGTGCTTGCTCATGTGCGCCCGCGCGGGCACAGTTCAGAGGGCAACTTTCAGGAGCCAATTCTTCCTTCCAACTGGATGAGGCAGGGTCTGTTTTGTCTCTGCTGTGGTGCACACTCCAGATGAGCTGGCTCTTAAACTTCCAGGCCATTCTCCTGTGTCTGCCTCTCTTGGGCTGGGATTACAGATGCTCACCCCCTGGTCTGTTCCTTCACGTAGGTTCCAGAGTTTGGGCTCAGGTTGTTAGGCTTGTGAACTAAGCAGTTGTACCCACTAAGCCATATAAGGAGAGTTGTACCCACTAAGCCATCTATTTGTCTCTCTTGTCCACTCTTGCCTCTGTCCTTTTGAGACAGGGTCTCAGTATATAGATCAGGCTGACTTGGAATTTATGACCCTCCAGCTTCAATCACTATCTTGCGTTGCTTCATGTTCTTACTTTAAATGGAGACATTTTGGATCGCTTTAGTGGTATTTGATCTTTAGGGTGCTAAGCATGGGTATTTGGTCTCATCTTTATGGATTCTGCAATCAGTACTATACCTTGAGAACTCTGCTTTCTCTGATGTCAAGATCTTCTATAGATACTGAAGTGGCTAAGAACACTTGCTGTTATTGCAAAGATTATATCTATATCTATATCTATCTACATGTGTGTGTGTGTGTGTCTCAGAGTCTCAGAGTGGTGGTGTGTACGGTAGTGTGGTGATTTGAGGGTGTATTATCCCCATAGGCTCATGGGACACAGAGTGGTGGTGTGTAAGGCTGTGTGATTCCCCCACAGGCTCATGTGCCTGACCACTTGCTCTCCAGCTCATTGTGCCACTCAGGAAGGCTGTAGAATCTTCAGGAGGTAAAGCCTTGCTGGAAGTAGGTCTCTAGGAAAAGGCCTTGAGGTTTTGTAGGCCACCCCTTCTCTTGTCCTCTTTCTCCTTTCTGTTCTTGCCACCAGGCTTTCCCTGACTGTTGCCACGCCCTCCCTGACATAATAGACCAGCTCCCTCAAGAATCAAAAGCCCAATGAACCCTTTCTCCCCTAAGTTGCTTTGGTCAAGCATTTTGTCACAAAAACATGCCTCACACGGTCACACTTGAGACCCGGCTCTCTCCCTCCTTCCCCTGAAGCTTGACTACCGTGGTGGATAGTGCTATTGACGGATGGCAGTTCTACATGTTTCAGAACACTGGTTGTAATAGAATATCAGGATATAATGGACACTCTTGTGAACTGAAGAGTTTATTCTCCAGGCATTTTCTCAGGGGTACCTTGTAGCATGGAGCCATGGTTTGGCATGAGTTCGTTTATGGAGGGTAGTTGCAAGGGTGTGGGCATGTTGGCTTGTTTGCTTGGTTTCGAAGGGAAAAGAAGCAATCGTTTTGAATCATACCTTATTTTGGGAGAAGAGCAGGCTAGGTGTGTTGCTTTCGCCAGCAGAAGCATGACTCCCAAGTGTACTCATCGCTCCTATCACCAAGCATCTTTGTGAGTCAGATGGATGTTCTGTGGCATCATTTATAGCTCAAAGAGCCCCTCAAGGAAGAAGGGATTGTCTAGGTTAGGAGAATGAGGTCCAGCAATGCTTAGTAAGTCTAATATCACAGTGTTTGTAAGGGGCAGTGTCTACTTATGAAGCCAGTGTCTACTTTCAAGCAAACTGATGCCAACGCTCATTATCCATCATTACTTAATTGTTCCCAGGAGGGTAAAGACTTCTTTGGAAGAATAGAGTCTAGGAAAATAAACATCAAACCGAAATAACTTCACACATGGCCTGTCTCTGAACACCTGTGTGTATATATGTAACTGGGTTTGATGGTTGCTGGGAGTTTATTTATCTATACTGAAACTTTGGTGCCTTGCTTAGTTAACCACTCTAGGAATCCGAGATTTGTTTTCAGTGTCCTTTTCTTCTAAGAAAAGATTTAAAATCCTTACTTTTTTATATGGTTGCATTTTGTATGGATGCATTTGTTGTCCTAAGGTATTAGAGATCAGAACCACTGGATTTGAACTGCTGGATTAGAAAAAGAGTTCTTGTTTGTTTGTTATATCAATCTCCAAATTTTCTGACAGTGTCATCATTATTCTTTGGAATGGTTGGGCTGTTTTCTCTAGAGGCCCTTACTTCCCCTTCAGTGGAAGCCCTTTAACCAGAGGCAGCAGCCATGGGTGACACTGCCTCTGCCAACACACTGGTGTGGGCAACTGTGCGCAGATCATGTTTTGTGAGAAAGGAATCCACCGCAGGTGTAGAATGGTGTAAAGATGATTTTGAAAGAAATCTGTTTATCCTACCTAAGTGTTCACAACACAGAGTCAGGATGGGTCCCTCAGTGGGGAATTCTAAGTCATCTCTTAGGACCTTTGATCCTGAGAATGCTGGACTGGATTTCAGAGAAGTTAAGTATGAGAAAGGATGATGCAAAGGGCAGGTGAATTGTTTCTTTTCTCTTTTCCTACACCCCGCCTCCTTCTTTTCTCCCCTCCTCTCTTCTCTCCCTTCCTTTTTGTTCCTGACCACGGGGGGGGGGTATTTATTTATTTATTACTTATTTACTTGTTTTTGAGATGGTGTCTTGTTGTATACCCCAAGCTGATCTAGGACTCACTTGGTAGCCAACTTGCTCTTTAACTCATCCCAACCCCATTGCCCTCAGCCTTCTAATGGTGGGATTATGGCCAAGAAGCACCATATCTGACGGAATTTCTTTTATTTTGGTAAAATAGACTTAGGGTAAATCTATTACTATATGTCCTAAAGGAACTTACTGTTCAGTTATAAATTTACTTATACTTTGTTAGATGTAATTTTAAAGGAAATGAAGATCAGGGCTCTTCATTTAATAGTAAGTATAGCTTAAACTTAGTGACACTAAAACATGCCTGTTTGTATATGAAGGTAAAACTCTTGGTCTTCTGTCAGAATGAGACTGCAGCATGAAGCATGGCCACACATTGAAACAATCCAGGGGTTGGGTGAGATCAAACCACAGATTCAGTTCTACCTTCCTATAGCCATATACATTTCAGACAGATAACTTTTTTTCTGCTTTAGGACTAGGTCTTTATTTTTATTTCTCTACCTTTGAATGCAAAAGATGTTTAGCGTAGAACACATAGAAACTGTAAATATATACTGATTAGTGTTTCATGAGTTATAAGTAGCCAAAACTAGTAAGAAGTAGTTTATTAAAAAATAGAAAATATATTGAAAGAGTATAAGAAAGCTTCCAGAATGGGTAGGGAGATAAGAGGAACAATGTAAGTAACAGGACAGGAAACAGGGCAGCTCCTGAGATCATATGGGACTTGGTTGTACAGTGCAGGCACTATCCTAAGACTGGACGAGAGCTGACATTTTTACATCTCTCCATAACATGGTTAAAAGAATGTTCTTAACCAACGAGTTCCTCTTTGGCTGCAGTGAGCTCCTTGGCTCCGACTGAACAAACAGAAGAACCTGGCTAAGGAAGCCTCAGTGACCCTCTTCAGTCTCTAATGAGAAACAAGGAGGCTCAGCATTGTGTTACCGAGATGCAGAAGACACTCCTCAGAGCAACCTGGGGGGTCTTTGCAGAGATCAAGAATGTATGTTGGGACAGGAAAATGAAGACAGTTATTTAAACCACAATAATGGCTCTACACAGTGATAATATTCGGTGTTCTTAGTTTTCTTTCCAGACTTTATTTACATCATAACTGTGAAAAACAGATTAACATTCTTCTATATATAGCTTTATATCTCAATTAAAATATTACCATATGCCATGAGCCATTAAACATACTTCTACATATTCTAATAAAAGCATAAAATCTCATTTTTTTGGCTATTCTACAACTATGTGAAACTAATCTGTAGAAAGACATATTGGCTGTGCTTAGCACTCACTCTACTAGTATAACCCAAGGTCTAGGGGGAAAATATGGCATTATTATCTACAGTGATTCTATTTTAAGTTCAGTTCCACTATTTATTTAGATAAGCATTCTTAAGTAAACTGTCTAGCCTCTGAGCCCCAGTGTTCTTACTCTAAAATAGGGCCTGTAAAATATATCTTGTTAATCTGGAGATTATATGGATTCAACTTGACATGACTTCAGCCATCTTAAGTTATAATTACCATGGTTGGTTCAGAGTACCCCGAATGTCTTTTCTTGCATAGAATTCCAGAAACCTATAAATAGAGGCAGCACTAGAGTATTGAGGAGCTTTGCAACAAGATGCTGGCTTTAGAAAAGTGGATGATACTTTGATATTAAGTTCAGCCAGGTCCATTCTAGTTAGGATGAAGTTACTTTCTTCCTAATTTATATCACACACCCCCCCCCCTTTGTCCCCAAGGATCTGCTTGGTTGGTCTTGATAAAGTCAACAACTGTACTTTCATTAACTAGTCCTTCCAATACATTGCTCTTGGTAAATTTATCTGCCAACCTTCCCCAGGTAGCCTCTTTAGGATCTCTCTTTTGGCATGTTGGGGCCAGTTGTGTATTGGAGCCATGTTGTTCTAGAGAGGCATGCTAAATTAGAGATGATTCTGGGGAATCTTAATCTTCTCAGACAAGGGCAAGAGAGTCTAGATGTGGGTGGTAGTTTTACGTCAGCTGAGTTGGGTCTTTGAGTACCTAAGGGAGGGTGCATTTAAGCAGGAGACTGCAGAAAGGGAAAGGCAGTGAAACAGGAATTCAGAATGGTGTTTAGAAAGTCAGGGAAATGGAAGGGCAAAAGCTACAGGGTAAGGTACAGATAGAATGAGGTTTGGTGGCTCACAAGCCATCTCAATACACAGGAGGCTGAAACTGGAGGATTGTTCCTTGAGACCAGCCTCTGCCACATAAGCTTCACAGGAAGAACTTGCTGCAGAAAATAAAACCTAACCTGAAAGAAGAAACAGTAGAGAGCTGAGAGGAGTATAGTAGTGTGGTAAAGCTGAGGAAATATTTTTAAGGAAATAGATTCAGAGAGCAACCAGAGGGTACAAGTAGAAAGAACGGTAGTAAAGGGTGAGATTTGAAGGAGTAAATCAGCCCTACATGTTGCTTCAAGGCGTAGGGAAGCTAGAACTGAACAGCAACAGTGGGTTAAGAGGTCTTTGGTTTGTTCAACTTCAACCATTTTCATTGGAGAAAAAGGCCAGAATTTAGATGAGAATACAGCATGAAGAAACATGGAAGGAGAAGACATGGAAAGAAGCCAGGAGGAGCCATAGGAGGATGCTATTTTCTAAAGGATGCAGGGGTTCAGACAACAAGAAGGGAGAGGCAATAGACGTAGAAAGAAGAGATACCTCACTCATGTATTCCCTTCTTCACTGGTTTCTTCAACATCCTAGAGATATGATACCTGCTGTGCATTCAGAACTACTCTACACACTGATGTCATGATCAAGGCAGTGTTGTCACACTTTCAGGAGAGGAAAGATTGTACCAGGGGAAAATGGATGCTAAAGAATGACACAAAGCAAATTCAGGCCACCAGGCTTGCCTGCCAAGCACTGTTACCTGCTGAGCCATGTTGCCAACCAACCCCATCATCGAAATCTTGATATATATATATATATATATATATATATATATATATATATATATATATATATATATATATATATATATATATCTTCCTCCGGAGATATATTTGTCTTTACCTCCGGAGTGCCTAGATTATAAGCATGTACCAACATACTTTGCTGAAGTCCATGTACAAAGGATACTGAAGCTGAAAGATAGGAAAAGGCTGAGACCCTATGGTCTCATGGAGCTACTAGACCAAGTGCTAGGATCTAGAACTGGTACAAGATTCAAATAAACCTCCAGGGTTTTTAGCCACTCTTTGATGGTGTGATGGTTAGTCTCAACTGTCAACTTTATGAGCTAGAGAATCACTTGGAGAATGTCTCTGAGCATTTCCTGTGGAAGATTCTCTTCATTAGGTTAATTGAGGTGGGAAGTCCCGCTTGTATGGGTGGCATTATGGGGGATCCTGAACTCTACAAAAAGGGGGAAGTGAGCTGAGTACCTGCATCCATACTTCCTTGCTTTTCGACTATGGATATAACGTGGCCACCTGCCTTAAACTCCTGCTACCATGGCTTATCTGGGCTACTGGACTGCAACCTAAAACTGGAAGCCAAAGTTAACTACTTTTATTTAAAAAAGGAAAGACACACGCATGACACTGGGAAAGAAACTTAGGAATAAAGCGTGAGAGAGCAAGATGTGTTGTACATAGAACACTGAAATCAAGTCTCTGTCTTGTGATTGAAGTATGCAGACTATACTGTTTAGGGAACTGATAGTGTAAGCTGTGGACTGTGGGATGGGAGGGAGCCAGTGAGGAAGAGATTGAAAGCAGAATGAAAGTATAGTAGCCTCAAGATGAGCTGGGAACAGTGGGAAACCCAAAGAAGCTGGGGGGATGGCAAAGAAGGTAAACATGCTCACACAGGGAGGCAGAGACCACATCTTATAGGTCAAGGACTTGCTGTAGTTTTGAGAGTAATGTGATTATATTTACACTTCCAAAGGATCATGCTGGTTACTGTGAGAGTGTTCCTGAGAACAGGAGCAGAAGATGAGGGTCAGTTAAACAAAAGACAGAACCAGTTAAAAAATGATTGTTCTAGTCAGGGCAAGCGACGGTCTGGCTTGGACTGTGGTGTCGATGATGAGACGATCAAGTGAGCCCATATTTCACAGTGTGGTAAAGGGACGTGTTAATTGATTAGGTGTGAGACTGAAAAGGAATGAGCAAGCACTTACCGCTGCAGGATGGGAGTGGATGGCAGAATGGTTTATCGAAATAGGGAAGCATGGAGGTACATGTAAATCAAGAGTTCTGCCTTGCTTGGTCAGTGGACAATTGATGGAAGAGCCTGTTCACTCTTCACATTACCTCCAGGTCTGTGCTCATAGCTGTACCCGTGTCTTGAGGTTATAAAACCCATGTAAGAACACCCTGGGGGATTCTACCCTTGACCTTGCCCACTGCTTCTTGAACTCCTTCACCATTTCTTCTGCTCCTCTGTTCTGGCTTTGTCTCATTTCCTTTAGTTCCAGAAAAACCTATTTGTCTTTTTCTTATTACCCAACTTTTCCACTTCAATGTCAGCTACTTCCATGCCTCAGCATTAGCTTCAGCTTCCAGGTTTGCTGTCCGGTAATACAGCATCTTCTTGACTTGTTTTACCCTTTCATCAAAAGAGCCCTAAGAAACATCACCATCCAGAGCCCCTTCCTCTTTGTTCTTGGGAGGAAAATTCACCCACTGTAATGTTGAATCCCTAAGCAAACTCAGCCAATTGCTATTAAGTTCTGCCAATGTTATTCTTAATAAAAATCCTCCTTTGTTGCAAGTACAAGCTTAAATGAATTGCTTGTTCGGGTTTTAATAAACATATCTAGACTGAGATTTTAATTAAGCAGATACACTCTTTCAAGTGAGCATTGACTTATACTCGAATCTTTGAGGAAACTTGTAATTGGTTTCTTCTTGTCCAGTCAACACGTTTCTTATGAAGTAATGTTGCCCCCCACCCCCACCCCCCAGTCACATCCACTGCAAGCCAAGATAATTTTTACAACATAAAGTTGACCCCTGTCTGTCCTCTGGTTGTCATTCTTTGAGACTATATTAATTGCATTTCCGTGGGTGTGATCAAATATCTGAAAGAAGCAATTTAGAGGAGGAAAGGTTTATTCGGGCCCATTGTTTCAGAGGCCTCAGTCTACCATGACAGAAAAAGCATGTATGAGCATTTAGACCCTGTCAGGCAGGAGGCAGAATAAGAAGTGTCGAGAAAGAAGCCAGGTCAATATAGCTCTCAGGCACTTGCTGAGACAGGTTTCCTTCACCTTCAATGAGGTCCCCGTTTTCTACCTTTTGTCACCTGCCAAATGATGTATTAACATTGAAGATCCAAACAAGGAATTCATTAGGTCAAGGTCTCATAACTTAATAGCATCTGGAGATATCCTCGAAGACACATTCAGCGGTGTGTTTCAACTAATTTCCCAACTATTTTTTTCAATCCAATCAAATTGACAATCAAGATTCATTGTAACATCTACTCTTAGGGCAAAGCCTGGTGTTCTTGTATGCCTTGACAGAGACGTGAGTGCATCCCAAATGGCCTACTGTTTCTAGTTTCTTCTGAACTTACTTGAGTCTGTGTGGTTAGGCAGATCCACCAGTAAGTGTGTGAGAGGTGAGAACCGTCTCCGAATTTCTGTGTCCAGCTCTTGTGGTCATCCCAAAAGCCATAAACCAAGAAGCTAACATTGAATGATAGCAGGATCCTTTGTGTCATAGGTACTCCATAAAGACCATCCCCACAAAGTCATCTGATCTGGGTTAGAGTTTGTCCGACAGGTAAATGTTTCCTGCTTAAGCCACTGAGCTTAGAGTTTCACCTCTATTTTACCACTTGGACTGTTCTGTTCAGTGCACATAGATAGCACAGCCCTGTGCGCTCAACTCAAAACCACTTCTAGACTGTTCTACTCTGCAGGCCTGTGAGATATTCTCACTTCCTTTCCTGTTTACCATTGTTTCCCACTTGTTAGACAAGGTCAGTCTCTTCCTCTTTGTATTTTCAATATATGCATTTTGTCACAATCTTACTCACTGCCTAGGTCACAACTGTCACTTTCGGAGGGAAGGCCCTGCTCCTTTCCATGGCTACTGAGCATCTTGCTTGGAGCACTTCATTGCATTGTATTTCGTTGTCGACCCTGCTGGACTCGCAGCTTTGTCATGGTCCAGACACCATCTTCCTTGTCTGTCCCAGGGTCTCCAGCTCTTACCAGAGTGTGACGTTTAGTAAAATTTCAATATATATCATTTAGTGACAGAATGATGAGTGCATCATTAGTAGGAGATAAATAAAAGCAAATAAGATGGAAATGACAAAAATGGGGAGAAACAGTAGTTTAAGTAATATACAAACTTCAGCTTGTGAAGGCAGTAGAGACCGTCAGGTTAGCAGCATCTTAGATACCAAATATTGGTGTTCAATGGATGTTCTTATCTGTACTCTGTGTTATCCTATCACCTGAATTATTGAAAGAAAATAAAATCTTTTTATTTTTTATTTTTTTATTTTGAAGAACCCCAGAGGCCTTCTACGGAACATGGGGCAAAGTTCAGATGTTTTAGCAGTGACTGACATAGAGTCAGTTAAAAGCTAGCTCCCCATCTTTCCCCATCACATTCCACTTTATTCATCCATTCCCAAGTGTGACCTGTGTTCCATCCAAATACATCTCCCTTTCTCAGCTACTGTGCGGGCGCTTCCTTACTTACCCAGTGCCATTCCTTCAATGACTCCTCTCCTTTAGAGGCCAGTTAAACCTCTTAGCGTTTGGTCATTCTGTGACGCTGTGCCTAGAGTCTGGGTTGGGTAGTCTGTGGGAAGAACAATTTCTTCATATCTGTACCACTCTCATTGAGAACTGACCACCTCTTGGTAGGGGACTCTTGGTTGTCACTCCCTCATCTATCCTTCACATTATAATGCTTAGCCCGAAAGAGAAGGAAGCTTCAGAAAGCTTATGAAGCAATGAGTGACCACACAGGCATCACCGAGGCAAGGCTGCAGGGTCTCAGGGTAAGTCATTCCTAGCTTTGTTCTTAAGTACTTGCTTTTGTTGAGTGCCAATAGGAGTAGAGAAAACAATTTCTTCTTGTCTTATTTTATTTATTTTTTTAAAATATTTGCTACCATTTGTTTCTATTTGCTGCTTCCCTACAGGTTTCAAAGGGCTGAATACAGATCCCAAGGCTATTTATGGTTTGGTAGCAAAATATGCTACCAGGATACATATATATATATATATATATATATATATATATATATATACACACACACACACTTTTGGTTTCTGACAATTATAAAATATTTTTTCTATTGTCTAAAATTTTATCCCTCTCCAAAAATTTCTCAAGGTTTTCTTCTGGGACACATAGAATTAACATGTTCTTTTATCTTGAGAGTGAAAGGAAAGGAGTTTAATTTACATTGATTTTTTTTTTCTAATTTTAAGTGTGCTGTGAATTGCTGTTTAATCTCCCACTGCCACCCCAACCCCCAGGCATTTGGCCTTCAGAACTGGGGAAATTCCATTCCTCTTTCCTCATTGAAGGTGTTGTGGTGACAAGTCATTAGTCTTGACAGGTCTCCAAGATTATGTCATCAGCCCAGGATGGCATGCTGACAAAATCCCAGAAGGAGTGGGCCTATCCTGAGGAACCTCTCAGAGATGCTCCCTGACATTCCGGCTGGCTGTGGGTCCTTCACAGGATGTTCCACATCAAGTTCCTCAAGCTCCATTGAGTGACTCCCAGGCTCCTTCTCACCCACAGGGCTAGGGATGGATCTAAAATGCTGCTGCTCCAGTCTTGGAGCAGACAACAGCAGGTAAATGAGGCTCCTAAGAATAGAGTATCCTTAGGGGAGTTTGGGGAGGGGCTTGAGCAAGTTTGGGAGAGATGCTTCATCTGCATTCAGATGTAGCTAGGAATTCATCAGGTCCATCATGAAACAGACTTGGGTACCGGCAGGAGCAGGAGCAGGAGCAGGAGCAGGAGCAGGAGCAGGAGCAGGAGCAGGAGCAGGAGCAGGAGCAGGAGCAGGAGCAGGAGCAGGAGCAGGAGCAGGAGCAGGAGCAGGAGCAGGAGCAGGAGCAGGAGCAGGAGCAGGAGCAGGAGCAGGAGCAGGAGCAGGAGCAGGAGCAGGAGCTTACTAGTCTCCCTCATGGGTGGTCTAGAATGGTCAACCAGACATATACTACATTATCCTGGCTAAAACATCCCTAAAGGAGGTCCATGATTATGAAATAAGTATGTATGAATGTGTGTGTGTGTGTGTGTGTGTGTATGTGACAGTGACAGAGACAGACAGACATACCTGGGAAAGAGAAAGATAGAGAGACAGACACAACCAGAGGGAGGGAGGGAAAAAGGGAAAGAGAGACAGAGACAGAGAGTGGCAGAGAAAGAGAGAGAGACAGAGAGAGAGAGACAGAGACAGAAACGAAGAGATACAGAGATTGAGTCAGAAAGAGAGAGAGACAGAGAGAGAGAGACAGAGACAGAAACGAAGAGATACAGAGATCGAGTCAGAAAGAGAGAGAGACAGAGAAACAGGCAGACACACACACACAGAGGGAGAGAGAGAGAGAGAGACAGACAGACAGACAGACAGAAAGAGAAAGAGAATGCATGCTTCCTATATGTTTTTGCACGTGTGTGCTTCACCCAGCAAGGACTATGGTGTTTTGGCTTACACGTGCAAAGTCCTCTTCATTCCCTCTGTGAGGCACTCCAGATTGTGTGGTACTCAGCAAGCCCTTTGTCTAATGCATTGACACCTTAATGAAAAACAAAAGGTATATTCATCAAAAGAGACAAGATTACCAGAATCATAAATGGAGACCATCAGGGAGGCCAGCAACAATAATAATAATAAATTGTGGCTCTCTTCCACAGAAACTTGCTTTTCTAAGGGGCTTTTGATAATTACCTGTCAAGGTTTCTGTTTCCACACCCACTCCTTGAATGAATGGGGCCTATTTATATCTCATGAAATTCATGTATTTGCCTCTTGAAGTGCATTCCATTTCCAGGCATGGAGAGGGCAGGGATTATTTTATTTTTCCAGGACGGGAAAGTGCCAGAAAGCTTTTTTTTTTTTCTTTTTTTTAAGAAGTTTATTTAGCAAAACAAAGAAACAACAAAGAAGCAACGGGGAAGAAACAAAGAAACAACAATAACAAGAGACAACTTGGATGGTTTGAAGGCAAGTGTGTCTCTCTCATGTCTCTTGCAGAAAGGTGTCTGCTCTCTATGGGGTTGTTCAGTGCCAGAGATGTCTAACACTGTGTGTCTTTCAGGCATGTGTAGAAGCCAAGATGAAACAGCAGCATCAGCAATACCAGGAGAGACAGGAAAAGCAGAGCCTGTGAAAAATCTATGTTAGGAAGTATGGGAACTTGAGGGATTAGATTTTCTCTTCACTTACAGGGTGTTCCAATACAAATGACTGAATTTACCATCACCACCACCACCACCACCACCACCACCACCACCACCACCACTACTACTACTACTTCTAAAAGAGTTAGTAAAATCACAGGCACCTAAAGAGACTAGATGACCCAGGGCTTCAGTTTTTCTCTATGTTTTAATTCATAGACATTAAATGTGGAGTATAGTTGCAGAGGAAAGTCAGACAGAGAGCCCACATTTCCATCAGGGAAGGAAGGAGAGTCGAGTCATGACATACTAGCCAATACTATCTGTGTGGCCCTGTGACTTGGAACCACTCTTACTTTCTGCGTTGTTACCCAGCAGCCTTATTTGTTTTGTGCGCACATTGGCATAGAGTCTATCTAGCCCCTGTTTTGTTTGAATCTTAGTGTCTTGAAATCTTTAGAGTATAACTGGGGTTATGATGTTGGCGTTTATGAAATGAATACCCAAATGAATGTGTTTCTTCAATATTGTTGCTCTGTGCAGGTCCCACCTCCAGTCCCTGCCTTAGGTGCTCTTTTAGAACAGGCAGCGTTATTAGTAATGGGATCATCATTTATAAATGCTTGCTCACTGATGTCCTTCTCTGAGCGGATGGGGGCCTCTGAGATGGGTTGCCATGGCCACACTGCCTGCTGCTCATGCTTTGGTACTGCTATCTCCTCCTCTTGAATGCAGGCTGGGAATGTGGACTCACCTCCGTCAGACTCTGGCAGAAGTGATGAGCTGTCATTTCTGAGGTTATACTACGGAAAGGCAGTGACTTCTGTCCTTTATCTTTCTCAGTGGTTGCTCCTTAGGGAAGGCACTGCAGTGCTCTGACTGCTCTGTGGCGGAGAACCGATGAGTCAAGGCAGGATCTCCTAAGTACCTGGGGTCTTCCTTAGGTCAGCCTTGATTTGGCTGTCACCTTGATAGACATTTTGACAGCAGCCTGTGAGAGACACTGACCAGAGTGTTAACCCATATCATTGGTGAGTTAATAGGTACTTATTTGAATCCCCTGTGCCTGTTCTTCATAACTTGGGCCTGGCAGAATGGCTTCCTCAAAGAAGGGTGGCAGAAAGAAGAGGAGGAGGGGGAAGAGGAGGAGTAAGAAGAAGGAGAAGAATAAAGAGAAGGAAGAGATGAAGAAACAAAGAAGAAAAGAAGAAAGAGAAGAAGAAAAGGAGGAGGAGGAGGGCTGTTCTGCCATCGACAAGGTGGTGACCCAAGAATATACCATCAACATTCACAAGCATATCCCTGGAGTGTGCTTCAAGAAACTTGGCCCTCAGGCACTCAAAGAAATCAAGAAAATTGCCCACAAAGGAGATGGGAACTCCATATGTACATATTGACACCAGGCTCAACAAAGCCATCTGGGCCAAGGGAATAAGCAATCTTCCATATTGCTTCTGAGTACATTTGTCCAGAAAATGTAATGAGGGTGAGGAGTATTATTTAGTTGGCTTTTACCCAGAGTCAACTGAGCTCAGGAAGCTATCTGCAGGCTAATCTGCTGTAACCTCTCCCCTCCCTGGGGGATGTGGGCAGCCTGACAAAGGGCTTCAAGAGGTCCAACTTCAGTCAGTGCTCCTGGATTTCAAGAGATCAACACAGGCATAGAATCTCATTTCCAGATGTGTTACTGTTGCATAACTTTGACGTTGGGGATATCTACAGTACAGGTCAATGAAATGCATTTTGCAACTCACCACAAATGAAAGCTTGCTTTCTTTTCCCAAGGTCCAGATCATCCTCCTGGACTTCAGAATCTTTCTGGGATCTTTTGTGCCTCTCGTGTTTAAAATAACAGGTATCCAGAACTACTGATGAACTCAGAATGTCAAAGATGTCTATGGAACCATGATTATTGCTGCATTGTTCACATCGAGCAAGTATGGAATCAGTTTGTGTCTACACATAGAAGACTGGATAAGTATGACATACATTGAATGTAATAGAGTGGTATTCAGACATTACAAAGAAGATAATTTTGGTTAAAATTTTTTATTATTATTTACTTTGTCAGCATGAATAAACCAGGAGGGCATTGTGTTAAATGAAATAAGACAGACATGAGAAGACAGATATCAAAATGACCTCATATATATATATATATATATATATATATATATATATATATGGGATCTAAACAAGTTTATCTCAGGGCAGAGGAAAAATGGAATGTTAAATATTAAAGGTTGGGAAATTTTTGAACAACCCACCAATGGAGAGGTGTTGTGAAAGGGTATATTACTGTAGTTAGATAGGAGGAAGTAAGTTTAAGAGATCTGGAACCCAGGGCAATGACTATAGGTGATAACAGTCTGTTGTGTTCTTTAAGAAATATAGAGTGGATGCTATGTTCCCTTCACAAAAAGCCATTGTAGTAGCCAGATTAATCCTTCTGTGCTGAGTATGTGCCTCAGATCATCATGTGAATGGCAAATACATGTGATCTCACATGTCAGAGAAAAGGAAAAAAACCAAACAAGTTGGTTCTGCAGCAGGTCTTGCCCCACCTCTGGTAGCTTTGCTAGAAACATAAGATTAACTGGAGGATGTGATGATGGGGCACAGAAGCTGCTGCTCAGATGACCTGGGCTCGGACCCAGTTTCTGTTCCATTCACAGCTTACCCACCACCATCTCCTGCCCTGCTGCAGGAGGCTCCTATTCAGTCTTCCTGCCCTCTTTCCCACCTCCATCTTTCTTTCCTAATGGTGGACACAGATAATCTCTTAATTGACTTACTGTTTCTTCTTCTTCTTCTTCTTCTTCTTCTTCTTCTTCTTCTTCTTCTTCTTCTTCTTCTTCTTCTTCTTCTTCTTCTTCTCCTTCTCCTCCTCCTCCTCCTCCTCCTCCTCCTCCTCCTCCTCCTTGTTCTTCCTCGTGCATGCCTATTACTTAAAAATAAAACAAACAGAAAAGTGCATGTAATGAAAAACAGGTTTGTTAAGCCAGCTGCTAGTCCCTAAGGTCCTCTTCTTAGATGCAATCAAGTCTTAGGGGTTTTATTGCTGTCGAGAGACACTATGACCATTGGCAACTTGTATAAAGGAAAACATTTCATTAGGACTTACAGGTTCAGAGGTTCAGTCCATTATCTTCATGGTGGGAAGCATGGCAGTGTGCAGGCAGACATGGTGTGAGAGAAGAAGCTGAGAGTTCTACATTGGAATACAGAGAGAGCAGGAAGAGAGTGGTGCACTGGGTCTGGCTTTAGCATCTGAGATGTCAAAGACTGCACCCAGTGACACACTTCCTCCAACAATGCCACAACCTACTGCAGAAGGACCACATCTCTTATAACGCCATACTCTATGAGCCTATGGAGGCCATTTTCCTTCAAACCACCACAAATCATGTTTATAATTGAAATAAACTTTCCAAAGTCATTTTTGTAGATACATTTTTTGTACTAATTATGTGTTTTGAATATGATGTGTAAGACAGAAGCTCTCCATTAGCCCCACCCTAAGGACTCAAAAAGAATAACAGCCTACCTTTTCTTATTGATGTTACCCGGATTTATTAAATGCATTACTGGATAGCAGAGAAGATTCAAAAAGCTCCACGTGGTGCTTTGAAATTCATCCCATTGTAGGCTGAATGAGCATCCGGGTGTAGACCCCAGAAGCCTTAGCACTGTCTCACTGTTGTAAACCACCCCTGTGATCTCCTGCTGAGACCTTAAGGACATAATAATCTCTCCTCCCTAGTCCAGCAGCTTGATGTCCACGTCTCTCACAGCCTCTCTGACTCAGTTTCAGCAGAGGTGTGGTGATCTGCTGTTTTGGTCTAGAGCTTCTTCTTACTTGGTAAAGTAGTGATGTTGTGCGTGCACACACACACACACACACACACACACACACACACAAGCTAGTGGCTGTGAAAAGTCATTGTCATTGTCCAATTGCTTAGAGTACTTCGTAGTGATGACCCAAACTGCTTTCTTGAGTGATTTTTGGTTTGATTGAAGCCCGTGTTGGGGGGTTCTGACTAATAGAACAGTGCCCTATACTAAGAAGGCCTTCAAGATCCAGTCTGACCTGCTCACTTCCCTCCTGAATGGGTGACAAGTCCTGTGTTGTTCCTTCCATTTTCTGTTCTCCATATTGGATTTGCATTAGATCAAAAACATCTAACGTTACTTCCTGGGGGCTTTTACACATTTTTTTAGAGTAGCTTTCTCTCAGACTTAAGAGTGATACTCGGCTGTTTCCTATTTATACATCCCACCCGTGCTTAGCAGCCACAGGGTTTATACAGAAGGGATGTAGCCTACAATCTAAGGGACACAGATTCAACCTTTTGGCCATGGTGGTTGGTTCAGGAATCTAAGGGTTATGAGATCTGGCTTGGTTTGACTTAGTCAGCAGAAAACTGTCTCTCATTCTCCTTCTAAGCAGGAATGAACCCTATCTGTTGCCAGAGAGGCTCTGAGGCAAAAGGACAATATATAATCTGGAGAGACAATTTGAATCTCTTAGAAACAAAGCCAGCACCTCTATCAAACTACATTTTTGGGTGTTTGAGTTGAGCAACCAAGAAATAAATACTTTTTAACTATTTTAAGCATTTTTCTTGGTCTTTCTGTGTCTGGAAGACAATGAAGAATATCTCTATACCACTCTTGTTCCACACAAGCCTGCCTGTACCCTGCCCACCCTCCAGTCTTCCTAAATATACTTTCCCCTGAGAGGTTTCCTAATGGCTTTCAGGTGAGGGTTGCTTGCATTGAGGATTTTTTTTTCTCCTCATCATGATAATAGTGAACGATTATTTTTAACATCCCTCTCCTTGTGGGAATGTAAAAAAAAATGTGGGGCCATATCTACCTAGTTCAGCACTTTAAAACTAAGTTCTGCCATGAGCTTCACATGTTAACTGTTCAATAAATGTGGACTGAGTGCAAAGTGAATGAGCCGTAGAGCATATTGTAAATGACCGTTGTAGGCAGTGTGGGCCTGCCTTTTTGCCTTCCCTCCCTCCTTTCTTCCTTCTTTCTTTCCTTCCTTCCTCCTACCCTCCCTCTCTTTCTTTCTTTTTTGTTTCTTCCTTCTTTTCTTTCCTCCTGCTTGCTTGCTTTCCTTTCTTTCTTTTTTCCTTCTTTCCTTCCTCCCCTCCTTCCCTCCCTTCCTCCTTTCTTCTTCCTCCCACTTCTTTTTTGAGACAAGACTTTATGCACAGCCTAATCTCACACTGCTCACTATGTATCCAGTGCTGACTCTGACCTCCTGGTCCTCTTGCCTCCACTTCCCTGAGGCTGAGGGATACACATGCATCATCATGTCCAGCTGATGATGTAGTCTCTCAGGATGATTGTCAAACGAGAGTTAAAAGGTCTCACACATTGAACTACAGTCGTCTGTGTTTGGTTCAACTTGAGCAAAGTATCCTGAAACTCCAGGGTGCAGCTATCCAGTCTCTGCCATGAAATCTCTGTTGAATGGGTTTGTGTGTGATGGTTTAAGCATGTCAATATACTGCAGGCCCAGTCCTGGAAAAGAAATAATCTCCTGAGTCCTTGGGTTCCTGGCTTGGGGTAAGTCTCCCAACTTCTACCCGTACTGTCCTTATCTCTAAAGTGAGGATTATGATACTGTCTGCTTCATAAGGCTTTTTTTGAGGATTAAATGATGTGCTTTGTCTAATATATATATATATATATATATATATATATATATAGTTTAAATATAACATATATTTTGTTTAAAGAAATGCATTCATTCATTCATTCATTCATTCATTCATTCAGTGTGTGTTTGCTCAGCTGTGTGTGTGCCACAGCACAAATGTGAAAGTCATAAAATGCAGAAGTCTGTTCTTTCCTTCCAACACCGTGGGTCCCCACAATCAAATCAGGTAATCAGGCTTGGCAACAAGTGCCTTCATCTGGTTGAGTCACTTCCCCGGTTGTCAAGGACATTACAGGGTAAATACATTACACAGTGAATGATGCTACCTGTGGCTCTTAAATGATGCACCACATGTAACACCCCTGCCTCAGTAACCTCATTTTTCTATCACACAGCAAATAGCAGACACATGACAGGGTGATGTCATGCAGCTATCAGCTTCTACAGCATGGTTGGCTCTCTGTTTCTGAGCTTTCGAGATGAGGTTTCTCTTAACTCCATCTAGGAGTGGTTTCCAACCGTCCTAACGCTGTGACCCTCTACTGTAGCTCCTCATGTTGTGGTGACACCCAGCCTAAAATATTTTCACTGCTACTTCATGACTAGTTTTGCTACTATTATGAATTTTAATGTAAATATCTGATACATGAGACATTTGATATGTGACTCATGTGACAGCATCCTTGGACCCCAAAGGGGTAGCAGACCTACAGATGAGAGCCATCATTGATCTAGAACTTTTTCTTACACCTGATTCAATGACATAGAAACTGAATTGACTGAATGCTAGGTTTTAAACATGATTCCTGCCTGATTCTGATTCTCTGTAATCCCATGCTTGGGAATAGCTGTTGTTCTCCAAGACAAAAAAATGCATCTGAAGGAGTATTTATTTTGACTTTATTGTTGGTTGTTGGTTAGAATGTAAATAAGCCCTGAACGTGCCACTCACTGGGCAAGGCCCTTGCTTTTCACAAGGGACAAAATAGCCTTGTTTTACTTTAATAACCTGCTTGTGATTGGCTCAGTCATGGGATTCTTTAAACACAGCGGAGTACTGCTTTATCATTTGCATGTCAATGGGCAGACACTCTGGATAATACACAGGCTGCCACATCCCGAACTCGAACTCAGGAAATGTGCAGTGTTAAAGTGGGAACTGTATTCTCATGCATCCATTCACACACATCTTCCCAGCACGGGTGGCCCTGGCTGAGGCAGTTGGACTGCATATCAACTGGGTACATTCTATGTGGTCAGAAATGAAATTCTGACTCCGTGTGTGTGTGTGTGTGTGTGTGTGTGTGTGTGTGCACATGCGAGCATGTACCTGTGTGTAAGCATGTATATATGTATGTATGTATGTATGTATGATGTGTGTTGTGTGCACCTATGTACCTATGTGCAGGTATACACACCCATACATGCATATGTGGCCAGAGATTATTTATTTATTTGTTTATTTATTTATACTTTTTTATCAGGGTCTCTCACTGCTTCTGCAGCTCCTGACCTTTTGGCCACACTGGCCAAAAGCCCTTAGAATAAATAAATTCTCCTTGTCCTAGTCCTGGAGTTATAGCCATGTGCCCACCGTTTACATGGCTGCTGGATCTGAAGTCAGCTTGGAAGCATCTCCACATCTCTCTTTGGTAAGAGTAGGCTATGATGATTTACTCGCGCCTTTCTGAAGTTGCATGCATTTCATGAAATAGAATTTTTCAAAGTTAGCATTCTCTTCCTGGGGAACTTAGATTTTAAAAATTTCGGGGACAAGCGGCCCCCAACTTGTTGCTTCTGCTGTGCCTGCATCCCCGTTGCTGTCTTTTCCTAGCTTTGGAAACAGGCAGTCTATCTTACAGACTTGGAAGTGAGTGGCTTGCAGTCCTTCACCGGGCACCAGTGGGAGAACATGCAGTTGAAGGAGGAGTTGTGAGGCTGTAGGCTGATGCCGAGTCACACAGCGAGCTAGCGTACTAATTTAGTGGTCGCCTTCTCCCCTTCCCAAGCTCAGCACCGATCCCGATGCCTCACTGAACCTTAACCTAGGCAGCGGCACCTAAGGGCACCTCCAGCTCAGAGCCATGGCTTACATGAGCACTTGACATTTCCAGCAGTTTGGTGAGAACGTGAACTTGAACCTCATTCACCACAGGTCCCAGGTGAAGGACGCACTGTGGAAAAAGCCATTTGGGGAAAATTCCACACCTTCCAGATTTTCCTCTTTATTGAAGACATACTCATCTTTAGAAAACCAGAACACACTTATTAAAGAGGCTGGCACCCAGCAAGCTCAGTCTCCCTTGAAACTGTCCTAGAATCTACCTCAGGGTTAGTCATCTAACTCTTCTATAAGTGTATAATGAGACACGGAATTTTTATTTTATTTTATTTTCTGGGAGTGGAGCAGGTGAGAATTTTAGCACAACTCCCAATGTAGCCTTGAACTTCTGATCTTCCTGCCTCTACCACTGGGGTTACAGACAGGAGATAATGTGGTTCCGAGTTCTGGAGTTCTGTCTCACCCATCCGGGTGTGTGAACTCAGCTCCGGCAGACGAAGTGGGAGGTGCTAGTCTGCATTTTACCCTTCACCTCCATTGGGTGTTGGGCTTGCAGGAAGCACTGATTGGCTAGTAGCACACTCCTTTAATCCCAGCACTAGGGAGGCAGAAGCAGGCAGATCTCTGAGTTTGAGTACAGCCTGGTTTATTCAGCAAGTTCCAGGACAGCCTGGGGCTATACAGAGAAACCCTGTGTGAAAACAAACAAACAAACAAAATTTATTTTATGCTTTGTTCATGTATATATGTGAACGTATGTGTGTGTGTGTGTGTTCGCACACATGTGCACGCGTGCGTGTGTATACTTGTACTTGAGTATGCAGGTACCCTCGGCAGGCAGAACAAGGTATCAGATATCCTGGAGCTGGAGTTGTAGGAAGTTGCAAGAGCCGGATGTGCCCATAATGACTGATCCACCCATCTCTCTAACTGTCATCATCGTCATCATCGGTAATCCAGTTCAGCCCTGAACTTCCGATCTGCCTTACATCCTCAGTGATAGGGATACAGGCTTGCACCACTAGGCACATCTTATGCAGTGCTAGGACTGAACTCAGGGCAAGCATTCTACCATTTGAGCTTCGTTTGAGCCCAAGCTTTGGATTTTTGATTTTCACATTTTCCCAGGTTGGCCATATGGCATAGCTCTCTGGTAACGCTGAGGGCAGAAAGCTACATATGACTCCCAGTCAGCTATGTGATCACAAGGGAGGAGACAATGATCTACAGTGTGCAGAGTTGCCAGTGTTGGCTAGATATTGGTAAATGACACACTGTTTCACACTTTAATATAAAATAGGCTTTGTTTTAGATGACTGTGCCTAGCCGTTGACTATTACACATTTTCTTAGCATGTTTCAAGTAACTGAGGCTGAGCTATGGGATTCAGCCAGTTAGATCTATTAAAAGTAATTTGATGTATAATATCTTTGATTTTTTGAATCAGGGAATAAGCCTAGTGAAAGCCAATGAGCATCCATCTTATCTTTTTAAGTCACTCCCAAAGCAATAGCATCTAAGGCAGAAAGAAGTATCATTATAACACTGTTCAGTAAGACATGCAATAAGACTGTAGGAGAACAGGGATTTGAACTCCTGAACTTGGCTGGTGAACACTAGTCAGCAGAGCCTGCACATGGAAGAGTCTTCCTCCTAGCCTCTGGAGAATGGCTGCCAAGGCCAGCATGAACTTCTTGGGTTTCTTCTGCCTCTGTAATACCTCAGGATCTTTCCAGACCCTGGTTCTCATATCCCAGTGCCTCTGTCCAGCCCTGGTTCCCACATTCCATTTCTTGAGAGCTGGCTGCGGCTCCCTGGCGGATGGCCAGCTGAGAACTTGCTTCTCGAATATGTGTAGCAGGAGTAAATGAGTTAATGTGGTCCAGATACTTACAGACTTTTGGCATCGGCTCTCACCAATATAATCACAGCTTATTATCCTTTGAGGCAACAATCATTCTTTCATTTGCTCCATAAACACGGAGTGGCTGTGATGGCCTGGGTCCTGGGCTGGGCCTGCATTAGTATTTGTGACTGGAGCGTTTTTGGAAATGTGATGCTCCATTCATCCGAGTGAGTGTAATGGTGGAGTCCTGGCACCTTGGCAAGCAGGCTTTTTGGCCCTTCTCAGCTCTCATTAGTTCAATGGTCATTGACTACTTATCTGAACGGCTGGTCTGGCTGGCACCACCTTTGAAAAAAGTGACAGAATTTGATTCCATTGCAAAAGAACGAAAGAAAGGAAGAAAGAAAGCGAGAGAGAAAGAAAGAAGGAAGAAAGAAAACAGCTTGTCTTTGGTGAGATGAATTTTTTTTTTTTTTTAAGATCTAGAAAATGACTTTTTCTTTTTTTCCAGACTGAAAAAAAAAAGTAAAAAAACTATGAAATAGGAGTTTAACTGCTCTGGAATCCAGTTTCAAAAGAGAACCTTTCATGGCATCCCAAGACATTTTGTTTTTACCCAGTTAGTTTAGGTGATTCGGGTTTTCTTTGGTCTCCTTCTAGTCCCCGTGAGAAAGACTGCTTTTCTGAACAGGATAAACCCATGTGACACTGTGGGGTTTTGCTTTGACTTCTCAGTCTTGTGCCCCTGTCTCACACTGGGTAAGTGTCATCTGCCAGCCTGTTGTCGACAGTTTTTCTGATTCTGAAATGGCCATCGTATGGAGTCTTTAGTCATTAGGAATCACAGAGCCACAATGGACAGGATCCTGAGATCTAATGAAGACTCTGTCAGGCCAGATTTAGCTCTCCTTAATGAGGATCTGCCTGCACTCACTGTCTTTATCACAGCCCCAGGGGTGAATAATTTCCTTTATTTTTTCTATATAGAGTGCTGGGTGGGGACGGGTATCTGCAGGAACATTCTGGTGTCTTAAGCAGTCAGAGGTCACTCACGTGTCTGGTGGGTGATTTACTAGGTCAGCTGAGAAGGGCTTGTGATGCTTTTGTAGTTAGCTCTTCTGTGTCCTGAAAGCATGGATATGCAGACGAGGCTTCTGGAGGGGCGGAGTGACTTGCTATTGGGTAGGAAAAGGGAGGTGTGCCCTTGAGAGCTCTTCTAAAAGAAAAAAAAATGGCTAGAAAGATAGTAGGAGGTCTTTTTGGTGAGATAGCATGGGTGGAGGGGGAATATTCCAGCTATTTCAGGAGTTTGCAGGTGACCGCTCAGGTGGCTTGTGGGGACAGTTTTTTGTTTTGTTTTGTTTTGTTTTTTTTGTTTGTTTGTTTGTTTGATTTTTTTAAACCCAAGACTGTGAAGCTGGGGATATAGCTCAATAGGTAGAAAGCTTGCTTAGCTTAGCATGAATGAAGCCCTGGTTAGTATCCCTACTACGGCGTTAAAGTGAGCGTGGTCCCGTGTGCCTTTAGTGCTATTTAATTCCTATATTTAGGTGTTGGAGGAAGGAGAATCTGCACACACAGATTCATCTTCTATACATACCAGCCTGGACTACCAAAACGAAACAACCAGAAATTGGGAGAACATAGTGAGCAAGTGGACTACACAACAAAAAGGTCAAATGCCTGGCACTGTACTTCAGAACACGGATGGCCAGCCTCCCTTGGTAGTTCTGCTCTTGTGCTCAATTTGGGCCATAGTAAACATGGGAAGGCACACACAGCCAATCCTGGAAGGTGCAGAGGTTAGCACACTCTGGCTTTGTCCCTTCATGATCCAGATGGCCCCAGATCTCCCAGATCTGCCATGCTTTTAGAAATATTCCAAAGATTATCACGAGTTTATGAAGGATGACAAAACCTCTTCAACTTCCGATGCACACACATTTGCGACAGGAAATGGATTAACTTCTGATTCCTGTATGTTCAAACGCTAGTTCAGCTTTTTTATCTACCTGAGCGAAACAGTGGGGCCGAGTTTTTCCTCCTCCTGATGTCCTTTGTTCCCCTCCTTTCTATTTCCTTCACTTGTTTCAAACTACGGGCAAGAACCAGTCCCTTCATGTATGTGAATTTCCCACTGGCAGGATCCCAATGCTCAGATTCACTGTTTCCCCAATGAGACTCATTCTCTGCTCAGCGTGTGATAGAAGCGCCTGGAGCTGCTTTAGCCCTGCCTGGGCCTGTCCTAGCAGCTTGTACAAATGTAAACACAGGCACTACAACTGTGGCCCGCTGTGGAGGGCGGGGCTAGGGGCCAGGGGCCAAGACACGCCCAGAAATGCTCTCCCTTTCTTCGGGTTGATCCTCCCACAGCCTGCTTGCTTCCGGAGCTTTACAGTGGAGCCGCAAAACAGGAGGGTTCTATGGGGGTAAAATTCCGCCTGTTCTGGGCTGTGGCAATTTGCAAGTCCGTGGTATTCGACCCTTTAACAACTTCCTGCAATGACATTTCTGTCAGGATAATGGGGAAATATGTGGTCAAGGCTTTAAATGCCAGATCCATACAGTTCATTGTTTTTACTAGCTCGCCTCCAGGAGTGAACCTTGATACCCACAAGAAGAATTTAATTAATTAGGCTGTGGTATGCATCTAAGTGCTTTTCCACATTTCTCTATTGTCTCGTTTGCAACAAAGGTGCAAATCGCAGCCTTTGACATTTCCGCTGGAAGGAGCTCTCTCAGAGAACTTCATGAAACCAACCTCACCACTCTGGAACCGTGCACGGAAAACCAGTGTTTTCAAACCATGGTAGACTTGAACACATACTTCCCTTGCATGACATGAAACACAGAGACAACATACTTACACGGTTCAGGCCAATGAGAACAAATTCCTATCTGTCAAAACCACACAGGCAAACAAGAAGAGCCAGCCCACAGGTTGTCTTTAGTGTGACCCGAGGAACAACAGTATTTTACTCTAGTCTGTATAGTAAAAGTTACTCTTAAAACTCAGAATCACCAGACACTACGGTTTGGACATTGCTGTCTGCTGGTCCTTTAAAGAAGGCTAAGGAAAGGCTCTCCATTCTCTTTTAGAAAAGATGAGATAATATTGGATTGCAGGGATATCTGCTTAGACACAGAGCCACTTTCTGAAAAGAAGAGAAGAAAAGAAAGAGGGTATCAGGTTATGTCTTCTTTTTTTTTTTTTTTTTTTTTTTTTTTGGTTTTTCGAGACAGGGTTTCTCTTTATAGCTCTGGCTGTCCTGGAGCTCACTTTGTAGACCAGGCTGGCCTCGAACTCAGAAATCCGCCTGCCTCTGCCTCCCGAGTGCTGGGATTAAAGGCATGCGCCACCACGCCCGGCTCAGGTTATGTCTTCTTGTGGGAAGTGTTCGTGTCCCACTTTCTGTGGCTTCGGCTGGGCTCTAGTCCCAGGATGCTCTCTCCATCTCTCTGCCTCTTGCTCACGCGCTCTCCAGCTCTTTCTTGTCCATAGTGATAGACTCAGGGCTGGATCCATCCACAAGGAGCTTTGAAGAGAGGCAGATTTCACATCCATGAGAATGTCTGCTAGGATTGTTTTGGAACCTGTTGAAGAATGAGGTGCAACAGCAAAACAGAGCCACAAGGTAAAAGATGGGAGCCAGAACACACAGGGTGAGCATCCAGTCTTGAGACTTCATTTAAAGTCCCAGATCCGCATGCGGCTAAATTCAACTTGTTTCTGGCGTTTGCACCTAACCTGTAGCAGCCATTTCTTTGTCGCAGGCAGTTTTACTTGGGTCTGTTTCATTTATAGCCCCTCAGTCTGATTACTAGCCCGAGTGATAGATCGATCACCTCCTCGTTTAAGTTTCACAAAACTCCTTTTAGAGAACAGAAGCAGGTTCAGAAAGGGGCAGGCACATGCATGAAGGTCCCTCTATGAAGAGTAGCAGATCTAGGTCTCAAACTCATTTATGCTTTATTCTAAAACTCCAGGCTCAGCCTACAGGAGTCAGCTAAGCCAGGCCATTCAGTAACAGCCAGCAGCTTGTATAGCTTGAAGGGTAATTAATTAATTCTTCGAATGTTTCTCGAAATGCGTTTTGATCGTATTCGCCTGCTCTCATATCTCTTTTCAGACCAATCCTCCATTCCCTACCCACAGACACTTTTTTAAAAAAATTTTATCTATCAGGACCAATT
Source organism: Mus caroli (assembly GCF_978045245.1). Taxonomy (NCBI): domain Eukaryota; kingdom Metazoa; phylum Chordata; class Mammalia; order Rodentia; family Muridae; genus Mus; species Mus caroli. The sequence continues at coordinate 96,247,146 of NW_028227264.1, forward strand.
TGTGCTGTTCAAATAGTCTTGGATATCTGGAGAGTAGCCACTGAAGAGTGGACTACTTTAGGGGGCAGGGGGTAGGGCGCTACATTCTTAAAGAAAAGGACTCTGTTTTCAGGTTTCAACAGCAGTTGACAGACAGTTGCACTGCTGGTCCTAAATGGTTTATTACTAAGCATAGTCAGTCTTAGGGGCGGAGTCCTCTTTGCCCCTTCTTCCCCAGCAGGCCCCTTCTCTCCTCGTTCTGGTCTACATTCTGAGTAGCAGGCATTTTAAACAGAAGTTTCCTCAGTGGCTTCTGCATCCTCAGGACACGTATCATCTAAGAAGGAGGAAACTCCATTGTTAGTACCAATCGTTAGGCTGGGGACTCCACAGATCAGGCTTGGGGACAAGAGTGTGGTCTATAAACCAGATTGAAGAGGTTTTTATTTTCCGTGATAAAGTGCAAACAAGGAGACATTAGCTTGACCCCGTTCCCTCCCTGGGTGTGTACATGTTTTATAGAACACAGAGTTCTGTCTTGAAAATGGAAGAGAAGAAGGTAAACACTAGCCTGGGAACTGAGGTGCTGACTCCAGCTGGGAGGTCAGCTGTGCACCCATGACACCCGAAAACTGTGATGTGGTAGATAACAACCCCCCACTGCCTGCCACAGCTGAGCTCCTCCCAAGAAGGTGCAGCTCAGCTCTGTGAGACCCAGGAAATGGGTCACTCAGCCACCTTCTTTGTCCCTCTCAAAGGCCTCTTGTTGAAATCCTTGGGGGATGTTTTAGAGAGAGTAAGATGTTCCTTGGAGTTTTGTGAATTGCAAGTGTTCAAAAACAGACAAAGGAAAAGTCACAAGCTTTGCATAGAAGGCAGCTGCTTTGGGGACCTGTGGGGTTAGGTAAAGAGATGAGGGGAGACTGGGGCCAGGTGTGCAAACAGTCCAGTCCTCAAAAGCAGTAAATGTAAGTGAAGTGACGGACCCCCCCCCCCCCCCAGGATACTGAGATTGCTGAGAGCTGACTGTCCTCTTCAAAGGGCGAAGAGCAGCCTGGGAATGGCTTTTAGGCTATACGTTCATTAGCTTTTCAATGAGCTGTCTACAGTGTATCTCTTCCAAGGATATATACCCTTGATAAGGAATAAAATCTTGCTCCCACTCTCAGGGAGCCAAATCTAATATTAGTTCATTGTGTCTGAGATCTGGAATGGGTAGGGAGATTAAGAATGATTTCTGTAGGTCCCATAAAACCAAAGCATTCACTTTTTTTTTCTTCAATGAGTTGCAAAAGTCCCTCTGTTTTGCTACCTAGGGGCCGAGCGGCAGGAGAGAGATGTTTTTGATGTTGTCTTTTAGAAGTACAACGCATATGCATGTTTCGTGGTTCTGACCCTTGTGCTCGGAAGCTGTGTCTACACTGTAAAATCCTGCTTAGGAGCAGGTGAGGGAGTAGCCCAGCAGTTACCAGCACTCGCTGCTTTCTCAGAGGGCATGAGTTTCAGTCCCAGCATCCTTACAACCAAGCAGGCCAGTGACCTGTCCTCTCTCCAGAAGCAACTTTGGCTCTTGGGGTGTGTAGGCATGTCTCCAAGGCAGGTCAGTTCTCACCCATAGAGAGGGGTATGATATAGAAAGTGGAGAGTAGATTCATAGGATAGAAATAAGTCTGGGTAGATGTGGTCCACACGGAGGCATCAGCACTAAGTCCTAGCAGATGCTAAAAAAAAAAAAAAAAAGATTCTGGAGACGTTTGTCGAAGTCTTGAAGACTGAGTTGTTCAAAGAAGAGAACTGCAAAGGCCACTGTAGACCCTTCATATTAAAAACAAAATCAAAATAACTGTCTGTTCAGGTACCCACCATGTGTATATGGTAGTGTTCAAGATTCAAAGCTCTGTAAAAGCCCATAGTTTCTTTCAGAGATGAAGCAGTAAAAAAAAAAGATGCAAATATAGATACTTAAACACACCACACATGCAGGTAGTGCATAGGCTCTTCTTTGTACCTGATCAGTCAATCCAATGCCTATTTACTCTGAGTCATTTAACTAACAATGATGTATGGGGCAAAGCCAATACTTTTCAGACACGGTCCCAGGCATGGAACAAATAATCAGAGCACATCGTTTGTCCTGGAGATGGTCTTGACTTCATAAACACACAAGGGAGGAAGCAACTAGCTCTCTCCAGATAGAAGATGTGCCAGGAAATCTTCCCAGAGAGGGTGGAACCTGTGCAGGGGGCAGAGAAGTGCTGGTGGTAGTCGTCATGAGATCGTCTTTGTAGAACAGGGCACTAGCTTGAACTAAGGCTCCTTCAGGCCTGCTGCATCTGCATAGTTTATAATTCACTAGTGTCGACTGAAAGGGAGACGTGATGTGGTATGAATTCATGATCTGACAGCCTCAAAATCATGCATGATTTTAAATGTCTCTGCTTTGGGGGATTGGGATGCACCTTAGCCTGTAGAGTGCTAGGATAGTGTACACAAACTCCTGGGTTAGTTCTCCAGTACTGTATCCATCTGGCATGGGTACCTCTGAAATCCCAGCACTAGGAGGTTGAAGCAAGAGGATTAGAAGTTCAAAGTCATCCTCAGCTGTGTAGTGAATCTGAGAGTACCCTGAGCTACATGGGACCCTGACTCAAAAGAAGGAGAGAAAAGAGAAAGAAATGCTTTACCTTTTGTTTTGAGGAAAAGAACTTTACTCAGCCCGAAATCCCAAACTCATAAACACATAACAGCAGAGAACAGGGTTCTTGGAATTAAAGCACCGGGTGAGGGGGCAGACCGGGTTTTCGTGACGCACACGCATGTAGAGCTTATGCTGTAAGAATCCACTTTACAAACAAATGCTCCAGAATAATACAGAAACTAGCAATTTTGAGGGAATTGTTCTATTTTTTTTCCTTCACTGTAGAATATACTTAAAAAAAAAAAGAAAGAAAGAAAGAAAGAAAGAAAGAAAAGGAAAGAAAAAAGAAAAAAAGAAAAAAAGGAAAGCTCTTCTAGCTTCAGTTTTCAAATGCTTTCTTCTGAGAGCCCATTAGTCATAAAGGTGTTTCCATAGCAAATGTGTGTGGGATGCTCTCAGCATTGCTGGCAATGGTTCAAGGGAACTTCTATCATTTCCCCCGGGCAGCGTGGCTCATAAGTCCACAGTGCTGTTCCACTGTTCCGGTACGACAAGGTTTAAGGACCCGGAAAAAAAAGGCAAGGTGAAGACCTGGAGGAGGGACACAAACCAAGTAACAAAGGGAAGATAAAAGTGGAAATAACAGCTCAGTGTGAACAATAGGAATGCAAATGGTGCTGCTAAAATAGGAAGGAACATTACTTTCCTAAAATGCAAAGCAAAGGAAAAATTGTAGTAACGAAGCATTTTGCCTGGTGAGATTGTACACTGCGCACACCTCTCCAAAGTGTAGCCACCTACTCCAAGTTTCCCCAGCATGAGGCTGGCAGGCTGTGAACTTGGTGACTCATTTTAAGAAGGTTTACTACAGAGTTCCCAATCTTCTTTAAAAAAAAAATTAAATCTTCCATGTTTCCTTCCAGGAGCTGCCCTGCTGATGGTCCAAAAATACTCACTGGAGCTAGGAAGAAAAACAAAACCCAGTAAGTGTATGCAAAGATGTCTGGGATTTATTGTTTGGTTAAAAAATATGATGGAAAAGTGTATCTGGTTAAAAAATTATGGTGGGAAAAATGTATCTGATATGCCAATCTGCATCTAAGAAAAGAAGTAATCAGAATATAAATGTTTTAAATAAAAATACTGTAGGGAAAGTTTGTTTATGGGGATGTGAGGAAGTGGAGGAGAAGAGATAGAATTAGAAACCAGAGTCTGACTATAGTTTGTTTTCATTTTGAATTCAAATGCTGTAAATGTTTAATGTGATTATAAAAAAAAAATTAAGTGTAAAACAAAGTCGTCTTTCAGAAAGATGAAAGCTGAAAAAAACTCAACGGGGACCAGATTCTCAAATTGGTGTCACGATCACATCTAGGAGTTACTGCTCACAGCTAGGAGTTACTGTGATAACATAGACTATAGAGACAACCTAAGGAAAGAAATATCCTTAACTCTTACTGGAATGTGAATTAGTATAACTGATATGAAAGGACAGCTTGAAGGGTCCTTACAAGACTACAAGGAGAAATAGCCATTACCCCAGCAATCTCCTGGCTGTCTTGTACCCAAAGGAAGGGAAATCAGCACATCAAATAAACCTAGCTCTCTTGTGTTTATTCCCCTGCCTTTCACAATAGCAAGATTCAGAGTCAACCTAGATGCCCATCACAGTGATAGAGATGTAGATACACATTGGTATATATGCTTCAGCCTTAAAAAGGACAAAATCCTGTCACCTGTGGCCTTGTAAATGAGCTCAAATTATATATATAATTATGTTAAGCAGAAGAAGCTTGACACAGAGGGACAAAAGTCCTACAGTCACACTCCAAGGCAAGTTTGAGTTACAGAATTTCATTCACTGAATTGATTCATAGAAAAAACAAACAAACAAAGTAGAGTTGGTGTTATCAGAACAGGAAAAGCCCAGAATGAGATTAATGGGAAAATTGCAGCTGTATAGAAGGAGTAAGGGCTAGAGAGATGGCTCAGCGGTTAAGAGCACTGACTGTTCTTTCAGAGGTCCTGAGTTCAAATCCCAGCAACCACATGGTAGCTCACAACCATCTGTAATGGAATCTGATGCCCTCTTCTGGGGTGTCTGAAGACAGAGATGGTGACTCACATAAAATAAATACATTTTTTCAAAAAAGGAGTAGGTACAGTTGTTCTGTTGTCCAGTATGGGTTCAATAGACCACAATGATTTACTGTATATTCTGAAAAATCTAGAAGAAAAAAAATTTTAATTAATTTTAGGTCAGCACCCTCATGTATATGTACCCCAACACTCTACTCTCAGGCACTCTTCTCCCATTCCAGCTGGTTTTCTTTTAGAAGAGAGAGTTTTGAATGTCCTCTTCACAAGAAAACGGAAGTGGTGGGGGGTGACAGGTTTGTCGCTTATTCTAAGTTGCTCACACAATGCACCATAAATATGTTTAGCTAAACATAATTGTCATAATAGGAAAAGCATTAAGGAGATCTTTTGGCCTCTGCATCCCTTCCATCTTTTCTTCTTTCCTTCTTGCATCTCCCTCCCTCTGTCTCACACTCTTTCTGACTGTTGGCATGCTATGGGAGTAAAACAGATGAACTAGGATTTTTGGCATAGAAGATTTAAGACCAAAGTCAAATCCTGCAGTCTGCGGGTTTGCAGTGTGTTAGTCATTACCAAGTGTCACTGTGACAGATCTTAATCCAGAAAGATATCGATTCCCTAGACATTCCCACAAAGGGGATTTTTGAAATCCCAACAGGCAGCTGAGAGGAGAAGCCATAGCGTTTGTTCATTTCCAAGGGTCAGAACTCAGCATTGACTAGAGTCTTTATCGTGTTCCCCACTCAAAGGAACTAGAGTTGCTTGTCAAGGGTGGGGTGGGGTGGGGGTGGAGGGTGGGGGACTGTTCACAGACATGGAGGCTGGAGTTATGTAGCAGGCACTTAGAATCATTGATCATAGCAAGGGTAGAGAGGCGATGAACAACATGTGGGTTATATCTATAACTGAGCTGACTGGGCAAGTCTGACTTTCGGTCGACTGGACATAAGATATGCGGTAATGCGGTAATATAATAATGGTGAGGAGCTGAAGCATGTCAAACATGTTTACATCGATAGGTGTTAACACAGACACAGACACACACACACACACACACACACACACAGAGCTAACACAACCCTTCTAAACCCCACTGTTGGGGATCTTTAGGTGCTGTCAGGGAAGCAACTCCCAAGTGTAGAATCTAGAAATGAAGTGGGAAAGACTCCATGTGAATTCCCTTTCCTACGCAGGTCACTATGGGCAAACCAGATAGCAAATATCTTCCTCCAAATCAAAGTGAATTTAGATGATTAGGGGATCAAGAACCTATTAGGGGACTGCATAGTTATCAGGGCTTTGTCTTACTGTTAATCGTCTTTATCGATGACAAGAAATCATGGATCCATTTGGAAGGGCACTCTTCTTCCGTTTCACAAATGTGTCTATGCGTGTGTGCATGCGCACTTGCACATCTGTTTGGGGATTTGTATCATGATACAAAGTCCTCGGTTAACTACAGTATAATCTAGTTATGTGGAGGGTGAGGAACTAGATAATGATGGAAATAAAACAGAACTAACTTGGGACTTCAAATTACTGAGGCTTATAAATGGCGTTTATGTTATTCTGTGTGTGTGTGTGTGCATTTTTGAAAAATTCCACTTAGAAATGTTTTTGAATCATCCAATCAATGGTTCTGTTCTTTTCTCGGCCCTGTAATCTAACAGTCCTGTTTCCCACTGCCCTTGTGTGGTCACATGAGAAGCTCTGGGCACATGCTTAGAAACAAACAAGCCTGCTACTGTGGTGGGCAGTGTTTCCCTAGAACTCTTCAAAGTTTTTGTCCTGGATAAACACTGGACAGAGGGAGAGATGAATTCTTTACAGTGTTCGAGCCCCGAGCTGGTAGTGTCTTGGCAGGCGTGAGCTTTCGGACATCTGAAGTCTGGAGCATTAGAAGAGCTTTGCGCCTGTTGCTCCCCTCGTCTAGCAGGAAGAATCGTCAGAAACAGCATCTCATTCATGGCGTGCTGGGGTCTCATGACTGATTACACCCTCACTGCAGGAAGACTGACTGCTAGTGATTCAGCAATTAGCTCGTGACTAAACTTCATTCCGCAAGCATTTGACATTTCTTTATCAACCAAACTGAGTTTCAAAAAATTGCAGGGAGTTACTCCAAGGATATTTCTGGTTATTCTTAATTTTTTTTCTTTCTGTGTAATCTTTCATTTGCAATGCATTTTTATATGACTTCATTGGTATTTCCCCACTGTAGTTTAAATCTTATATAAAAGAACTATTTGTGCCTTTGGCCTCTTGAGTTTAGTCTTTCTTCCTTCTGACATCTTTTCAATTTCTTTATAATTTTCTTCTAATTTTCATGTGTTTGTGGTTTGGGGGTTGTTCAGTGTGTGTGTGTGTCTCTGTGTGTGTCTGTGTGTGTCTATGTGTGTGTGGTTGTGAATGTGTATGTCTGTGTGTGGGTGTCTGTATGTGTGTGTATCTATGTGTGTGTTTGTGCATGTGTCTATGTATTTGTGTGTTTGTGTCTATGTGTGTCTGTGTGTGTATCTATGTGTGTTTGTCTTTGTGTATGTGCCTGTATTTTTGTTTGTCTGTGCCTATGTGTCTGTGTCTTTGTCTCTGTATGTGTCTGTGTGTGTGTCTGTGGATGTGTGTCTTTGTATATGTGTCTGTGTATGTGTGTCTGTGTGAGTCTGTGTGTCTCTGTGTGTCTGTGTGTCTGTTTGTGTGTATGTGTGTATGGGTGTCTGTGTGTCTATTCATCCAACTCTAGAGACCCTTTTGTTCCTTCTTCCCCAGAACTAGGGTAAAGATCCCAAATGTTTATATGGGTGCTGGAAATCAGAACTTGGGTCATCATTCTCTCTCTGTCTGTCTCTGTCTCTGTCTGTCTCTGTCTCTCTGTCTCTGTCTCTGTCTCTGTCTCTGTCTCTGTCTCTGTCTCTCTCTCTCATCTTTTACTGACTAAGGCATCTCCTTAGTCTCTCCTCTAACTCTCATGTGATTTCAAGCTTGTGATTCTTTTAAAAAGGTTTCTCTTCCTGCAGAAAGAATTCCTTCTTATATTTTGCTAGTTTCATTTTTAAAAAGCATCTAACATCTGATTCTTGTTTCATGGGTACTTACTGCTACCTAATGTTGTTCTCTAAGTGCACTGTTCCTGTCTTTTCTTCTTGCAGTGCTAGAGCTAGAGATGGAACCTGATGCCTTTTGCATGTTAGGCAATCACTTTACCACCAAGAGGGTTTTCTTTTGTTGTCAGTTTCCTCTGCATTTTGCTTTCCTTTCTATGTTGGAAGCTTCCTTTAACTATCTGGTGACCCGTGGGATTCTCTAAATAGCTGACTGAATATTGTATGGAGACGCTAAAAGAAAATTTATTTTGATGCAGGGTCTTACTTTTTAGCACAGGTCTAGCCTCAGACTTGCTGAGACCATCTGGCCTCAATCTCCTGAGTGTGAGGCGAGGTCTTACTGAGCTCTTGGTTATCTAGGGAGTAAGTATTTACTGAAGGCTTCTAAGGGTAGTATTACAAATACATACCCATTTGCTATGGCTTAGGTATAACCAAGTCAGAGGAGTTATCCAGAATCTCAAAATGCATTAATGATAATGGATTCACTTAACAGCAGCATACCTACTGGCCATACTCAGCTCTCTCTTGGTTCTCATGGATGATAACCCTATCTCAGAGAGGACTTCTCCATCTCTGCTATTGGATGAAATGGATTAAGAATCCTCTTGCTACCTAGGGTGGTGCACACGACTTAACACCAGTATATAGAGTCAAAGGCAAGTGGATTTCTGTGATTTTAAGACTAGACCAGTAGACAAAGCTAGTTTCAGGGCAGTGTTACAGAGAAACCGTAGCTTGGGGGCAGGGCAGAGCAGGGCAGTGCAGGGAAAGAAATCCTCCTGAAATAGTTAGAGGGATTCACAAACCTTGGAATGGAGATTTCATTTGATGCATCCACTGTGCACAGAACTTTTCAGATTTCATGTTGCAGACCTCTCCTTTCCTGTGTCTTCAGGTAGACTAGAGGCAATCACCCTACTCCAGGCAGAGAGAGGATTCTCAGGGTCTGGTACTATCGCACTCAGACTTCGCGCCTGTGTATATGTTTAATTTCCCTTTAATTTTTTTTAGTAGCATCATAAAAGGAAACAAAATAAACAGTGAGTTTAATCTATTCTGTTTTAACTGGAAGTTTTACTCTTAACCTCATAAGGTTTTGGAACATAATTAGCTTTGACTGCAGAGTTTATCAGCATTTATAGGTTTCTCCAAAACAAAATGAAGGGCACATTCATTTTCTTATGCTTCACCAACTACAAATTTGGGATCATTTGAAAGTTTAATTCCAAATTATAATAAAATAATAACTTTAGACTCCGCATCAGTGATTTAAAATGATTTAAACTGAAGTGTGCCTTTATTTTTTTTTTCTTATATGGAATATTTTGTTCTCTTGGCTACTTATTTTATTGGGACCTACATTTCAGTGCATGTTGATTCAGATTTTAAGATCTTGTCTGCCATGACAATGGGGATGAGACAGAGACCATGCTAGGAGTAGGCCTGAATTCCAGATGGTTTTATGGGTACCACTGGGAGTCTCTGATGGACCATGAGTGTTTGCTCTGAGCCACGGTTTACTGTTGTAGTTTCTGGGCTAACTGCTCTTTTTCTCACTTACCTCAGTGCACAGAGGGGCCGTTTGGTAGACCAGCACACTCACGCTAAACGCACTGTGCCAATTAGTCCTAGAGAATATTTGTCCTTGACTTTCCTGCCTGAAGCTCCCCTCCCCATCCATCCACTCCAAGCTGCTTGCCTCTGTGTCTCTCTGTCTGTGCAGCTTCCTGTGTTTCACAAATCCCTCTTCCCAGGAAGTTTCATGACTGGATTTTTTTTTAATTTCTTCAACATCTCTATTGTTAACACCATTCCTTCTCATTTCCAATACTGTTTTGAATTTGTGTATTTATTTGATTGCATCAGAGTAATTGGGATAGGTAAAGATGTTTGTTCAGTCTGCCTTTTGCTCCCTTCTGAACAGAGACAGACAGACAGACAGACAGACAGACAGACAGACACACACACACACACACACACACACACACACACACTCATAATATCATTACTTACCAATTTGTCTAGAATTGTCTCTTGTTGCAAAGGATATTATATTTTGGTATGTTTTTTGGTCTTCTGACCCTCTACCTTCCTATCTCTATCCTTCTCTTCCTTTTTTGAGGCAGGGTTTGGAAGTCAGGATGCAGACTTGCAACCTCCTTCCTCAGCCTTTTGAGCTTTCTAGCGATGCACATTGTACCCTCTCGCACTCAGCTTTATAATTCTCCTCAGGGAAGCAGATATTTTCCCACATTTTTAATTGACAGCCACACCAGTTTCTGGAATACCCTTACTCAGTTTCTCGACATTTTAATCAGTACAAAGATGAACTAATGTTGTATTAAGAAGTTCTATGATCCTAGTCAGCCATCAATGGGAGGAGAGGCCCTTGGTCTTATGAAGATTATAAGCCCCAGTATAGAGGAATGCCAGGGCCAGGAAGCAGGAGTGGGTGGGTTGGGGAGCAGGGGGAGAGGGGAGGGGATAGGGGATAGTTGGAGAGGAAACTAGGAAAGGGGATAGCATTTGAAATGTAAATGAAGAAAATATATAATTAAAAAAAAAGAAGTTCTATGATGAAATTTGTAATGTAGCCTAAGTTGGCTCCTGCCTTCTCTTCCTGAGTGTTAGGATCACAGGCGTGTATCACTCTATACCTGGCCAAACATTATGTTTTCTATCAAATTCACTATTTTAAGGAGGGTTCCTCCATTCATTTTATTTGATTTGTGAATCAGGGATTTCTTGCTGTGTAGTTCAGGCCAATTTCAAACTCTTGATCCTCCTGCCTCAGCTTTCTGAATTCTGAGATTACAAGTGTGTGCTATTGGACATGGCTATTCCTGAGTTCTTTAAGGTAAACTGTTTTTATCTGTTGGTGAGAACTACTGATTTTTATCATTGTTGAAATTATAGTGTAAGATCTAAGAACTTCATTTGGTCTATAAAATGTTCTTTCCATTCTTTTGTGCATTAAGGTGTAGGTTAGAGTTAGCATCCCCACACAGTATAAAGTAAAATAAATACACACTTTTTTTTTTTAAGGCAATGCAGTGTTCGTAGACTAAAGACTTGGCTACTTACTTTGCCCAAACTCGCCTCCAAGTTTCCAGTTCCAATTTCATTGCTTGTGCAGGAGAAGTGGGCAATATTTTGCCAAAGAGAAAGATCACGGCGCCACGTTAATATTTCTGACAGCTTGCAGTCTGTTCCTAGGGAGGATGCTTCTTCCGGTTTCTCAAGATCTGTCGGATTCTGCGTTGTCAGGGAAGTTGTTGCTGCCTTGCTCAACAACGGTGATTCATGTGCATACAGGTGTGATTTGTGCATATCTTTATATTTGACTTGGAGTATCCTCTGCTGTGTGCATTATTGCCAGGTTAGGTCTCTCTGTCCCTGGGACATGTATTGGCTCTTTTTTGGTTCTGAGTACAAACGAACATGGAGCAATAAAATGATCCAGGATGTTTTGCCCTTGAAGGGAATGTACTAGACACTTCTTGCCAAACTTTTCATGTTTTTTTCTTTTGTTTTTTTGTTTTGTTTTTGTGAAAAAATGTTAGGTGCAGAAGAGGAAATGATTGGTTATATTCCCACAGTTGATTAGCTCCAGTGCAGAGCAGTGTAAAGGGTGTGTGTCACGGGTGGGAGGAGAAGACCTTAAAGATATTCTTGTCACTGCTTCGAGTCAGATGATTCAGGCCGAGACAATGCCAAACCTCCGAGATATAAATATGTTCTTGGCTCCAGAAGACAAATAATATGCATCAGATTTCTGCTTTACTTTGGGAGGAATTTATACTTAAATTTCTTTCTCTCTTTTTCTAGCTGTCCATTTTTTTTCCTCCATCCACTGTAGGTAGACAAATGCTCTGTGAGTGTCTGGAGAAAAGGATGCTCCTGAGGTAAGCCCTGGGTGACTGAAGTACAAGAGTTTCAAAGGCACCTTGGAAAACTGACTCTTGCCAAAGTCTAAGTATAATAATACACTATTTACTTTTGAGTTCTTGAAAGAGTTCCGGACTGTCCATCTCACACTTTTTGTTTAAATGCTGAACTGCTTCCTGTATAAAAGCAAACAGTCTCTAATGCAAGCAAATCGTCTTGAGTAACCTGGCTGGGATTTTTCTGAAAGATTCTTTTTATTTCTTTTGGGTCAGGGTTGAATAACAAAGAACGGACTTTGTTTTTGTTTATTTTTAATTTTCTGCCATATAGTGCAGCAATGGTAGCTGTGTATAGCAATGTGGCTCATAATGGTGTGTCTGTCAAACATGGACTGTGTCTGTGATGGAGGTCCTGTACATTGCACTGCTTAGTGATGTCATCTCTATCATGATCCATTCAGTCCATGAGACTCATGTGACAAAATTTCCTAACAACAGAGTTTTCAGTATGTAGCTCTAGGTATCAAGCTCTGAATTGGTACAGTTATCATGTATAGTTATTAGTGCAGAATACACTTATCATAAATATATTCTCGTTCTCTCAATATATATACACACACACATACACATAGCTGAGGATTTAGCACAGTGGTAGTATTTCCTGATATGCATGAGACCATGGATTTAACACCTATCGAAACAAGAACGTTCCCACCTTTTAGGAACTTTTGCATTCTTAAGAATATAGACCAGCCAGTGCTCATTGCAACACGTTTCAGAGGAAGTATTGAGCCGGGAAACATAAGTCCCCCTTCCAGCTTTCCTGTGAGCATTAGTGTGATGCCGTGCAAACCATCTGTCTCTCTTTCCTCTTCTATAAATGAGAGAATAAGGCTTCATTACAAAACCCCTTCCCAGTCCTGAAGTTTCACAGCTCTTTCCAATAAAACCAGTGTTTCTACTTCACTGATCCTTACAGCATCATGGTTAGTAGCCATCTGTCTCCATCGGAATGAGCTATGATATTGTGTTGTTTTCTGAAATCAATGTGTGTGAGGGTAGCTTGTCTGAAGGATCTTGTAGTTATCAAGATCTAGGGTTTTTTTTTTCCTTCATTAACATAGCAAGTTCTATCGTTTTTTGGGAACTATTGGCAACCTTTTGGGTTCCTATAGCCAAAATTTAAATTATGCTTCTTTACCAAAAGCAGGATACCATCTATACATATTCCAGGAGGAAATTTTTAGTTTCCATCCATCCATATATTTCTTTCATTATTTCATTTCAAGGAGGCAAGGATCATTCCTTTCTGTCACAATTTAGTCCCGAACTTTAGCACACAGACTTTCATCTCCCTATGTGTTTAGTGAAGGAAGAAATTGAGAGGAATTGGCCAGTCAGGATGCTTGTACATCAGAGGCCAGATACGATCTTATGATCACCCAAGTCATTTCCATAAAGAAAATCTGGGGCTCACAAGTCTCCCTGAGTTCTTTGGCTTGTGTTGCAGATAGGAAAAAAAAAAAAAACCAACCAAACCTATTTTTAGATATTGGATTTTCCCTTTACAGAGGGGAATGAAGGAGGCATTGATCTGGCAGGATCATCTTCAGAAAGGAGCGTTACTTACATCGATAGTTACATGTAGCAAAGGCTCCTTATAAGCCAGGTCAAGTGTCTACCTGGTCCTTCTGCCTCCTCTATGCAAACCTCCATGACTCTGTAATTAACAATCCTCCACCTCAATGTTGGAGATTACTTACCAGGTGTTTTGGCTTCTCCCACACCACAAGGTCAATGCCCTACTCCCCAGAGGTCAGAATCAGGGAGAGCTGAGAATCCAGATAAAATTAGTAAGATATTGGATCTGCCCACTGAAAGTCACTGTGTGGGAAGGGAGAGTGTGGACAGAGCTTCAGTCCCTCCAGGTTCTGATGTATCAAGTCCGAGAGAGGTGGCAGCTTCGTTGTGTCTGAGATTTTGATACTGCCTAAACACCGAGGGTCCCTTTTAACAGGTGAGGTTGGGTACTTTAGGAAAAGCTCTGTGATACTTGCTTCAGGAATTTCGCAATGATGAAGGGGGAGGAAGAAACACAATAATCTCAACGTTCCTTCTTTGTTAACTTCCTCCTGCCTTCTGTTCCCTCCCTCTAAGCCTTCTTAATTTTTTGTCTAGCCCTTTCAGGAAGTTGCTTGGGCTTTAGAGTTGGTTTGTATGTAGACTCTCTTTGTCATTTTCTTCCAGATTATTTTAGTGTTTCTGAGGCTCCACTTCTTATCCTATTAACAGGCAGATAAAAAGAACTGCATCCCCTATTTGCAATAAATCTTAATATGGTAACATCAAACACTATTTATCAGATATCATATATGTGCATTTTTCTAAGGCAAACAGGAGGTGACACATTTGAGAGGGGCTCTTACCTCTACACCTCTTCCAAATGGGTCCCTCTCTCATGTAGCCACTACATATGTACTTCTTGTGAACCTGGAACCTATCAGGCATTGTACATGTTACTCGGGGGTGAAATGAAGGGCAAGGAACCTGATATCATGGCATGTTCTGAGCCAGTCACAGATTTGTAGAGGTTATGGTAAGTAAGCACCCTCATCATCCAGTGTGGCAAAACCCTTTTCACAGCAGACAGAGTATTTGAGGAAGGGGTCCTAAGTCTAATTTGGAGTAGGCTAAATTAGGATGGAGTGCTGCCTAGAGGCCACGTCAAACTCACACTGAGAACCGAGGGCTAATAAGCGGGGATCAAAGTATGGTGTGCACCCATCACAGATGTTCTGGTTCTGAGATGATGGGTGAGCTGTGACATAGAAGAAAAACAAAGGCAACTCATCCTCAATATGAAGAGGTCAATGGTGAGCATCTAGGCTGGTGTTGAGCTAGGCTGGGGCCGGGCCCGTCTACCATAGGCTGCCTAATCTCAGGACCCGTTTTAGGGATCAATGAAATCTCTGTCTCTTGATTGGGAACAAAAGCTGGGCTATGCTGCAGACCCCCTTGGTTTCTGATAGGAGTGGGAAGATGGTTTAGGTGGCTCAGCCCTGATCCTGTGTAATCTCTTGAGATGTATTTTTGGTTTTAAAAAAAGAAAGGCTTATCTCACTCGTCATAGGGAAGGCCATTCTTGGTCAGCTGGCCATCTCTATCACTCCTAAACTAATCCGAGGGGTGTCGGGTTATAGAGCACAGGGACTTTTTATCAAAGTTCTTTGTTTCTGGCCAGCGCATTCACTGTGGAAAGCCCTTTCTGCCTGCCCTGAAGTTAGACCTCCTATCAAGGCTCAACTCTCAAACCACTGGTCTCTGGGAATCACAATGCCTTCTGAAAACCCAAGCGAGCCAAATTTTGCGACAACCGAATCACCATCTCATCTTTCTTGGGAGTGGTGAGAGAAATGATGTACAGATCAATACTTTAGGCAGAAGACTGATTTATTTATTGACTTACAAATAGTTTGTCTTTGTGCTGGTCCTGCTGCTAGGAGCATCCCGGCAGTAGAGGTGCACAGAGATAGGAAGGCAGAGAGGTGGTTCATAACAAATTCTTTACATTTTCTTTGCTTTTACGCAGGCAGGCAGTTTGGTGCTAGGGAGCCCTCCGTAGGGTCACCATCAAGCCTTATTTATTTATCACTCACATTTAAATTCTGCAAGAGGAAAAGGAGCTGCTATTAATTAGGATATAGGAATATCACACTTCAACTGGGAATCTTAGGAAATATTCCTTTCATATGGCTGTCCTAACCAGGACTTTCCTATTGGTCAGAAGACTATTCGCTAATTGGCAGTGTTTGATCTTAAGGATAGAACATAGGGCCAACGTATTTCTGGATTTTTAAAATTGACTTTCTTTCTTTCATGTTTCCTGAAGCAATTTCTCAGACATTCTTCATTTATGAGATCCTCGTGTGTCTCAGGTCAGTGTTAGCCATCATAGTGCAAGGCAAAGGAAGACAGTGGTGAAAACAAGATTGAATGGAAGCTGCACTTGCCAAGAAAGCCCACAGAGGTACCTGTGGCTCCGCATCACCCTTTACTGTTAAGGGGTTCCTGTGGTCCCATGACATCCCTTACTAACTAGAAGGTGGAGGCAGAAACATCTCACCATCCTCAGAGCATCTGCCCATGGATGATCTACTATATATTTTCCAGCTTTGACGAAGCAAGGTACCATAGGCAGGATCCATTACTCTTGATATTATTGTTTGTCCAGAGAGGTGACAGAGAAGATGGCATCTCACATTCAACCACCACAAAAGAAGCTAGGCAGGCATTTATTTAATGTATACGCTGTTTTTTTTTAAACAAAGTTATTGGTAAAATAATAAGAAAACATGAGTTGTGTTTTTTTTTAAACCAACACTGTTATAGATACAATATTTTGTCTATTGCAAAGTAAGTTGCTTGTGGGTGAATTTAGTGGACATGAACTACTTTAACTTTGCATTCCTTCATCATCATTGTAAAAATAAAAACTACCTTATTTATTTTATTTTGATACAGGATGACCTGTAACTTCTGCCTCAGACTATATAGCCTGTGTAGTCTGGAATTATAGTGTGAACCACAATGCCCAGGTAAAATCTACCACTTTAACACTTTATCTGTATTAGAGGTTCACAGTCCAGGATGATTTTTGCCTCTCAATGGGATGTGTGGAAGTATATAGATACGATGTCACCACAGCAGGCATGAGGGCCTTTCAGACACAAGTGTAGAATAATGCCTCCAAATTATCATTTTCTGTCCCCACATATCAATAGTGCTGAAGGTGAGAAGCTGCATTGCAGCACATTAATCATTAATTAATTAGTTAACCCAATAGTTATTGACTGAGAAACGACTTTGTGCTACACATTGCAGTATTTAGGAGGCAGTAGTGTATATAAAGGGATAAAAATTCTATTTCATTTCTGCTTTGCATTCAAGGTAGGAGTAACCGGCAACAAAAAACTAAACTGCTGAGTATTCCAGGTTTTGTGTATCCAGGGGATATCAACAAGGAAGCATAAGAACAGGCTTCACTTCCCTTATCAAGGAGCGCCCATTTCTCATTGCTAACTGCTTCTGAGACGATCGGAATGCTTGGACAAGGGGACAGTTTACTCTTTGACACAATATTCCATGCAAAATGGGAGCCTGATCTCATGTCTGCACAGCCCATCCCCATCTCATCATTTCCATTTGTCAGGACCGTCTTCCACCTGTGTTCCTATTCTATGGAACTAGCTTGGGAAGTTTTACCTATTCCGAAACTTTTCTTCACTCTTCTTCTCCCCCTCTTCTCTCTTCTCCTCTCCCTCCTTCTCTTCCTCCTCTTCTCCCTCCTCCTCTTCTTCATACTCCTCTACCTCTTCCTCCTCCTCTCTCTTCCTCCTTTTCCTCTTCTCCCTCCTCCTTTTCCTCTTTTTCTTCCTCCTTTCTCTTCTCCCTCCTTTTCTCCCTCCTCCTCCTTCTCCTTCTTCTTGACTGGATACATAGAGGTTCTACAACTCTGTGGAATATAGTATGAGGTACACACACAAACACACACACACACACACGTCTTTGGTACTGATCCAACATTTGGACCCCTAGATTTCTTGGGAAAGTTACAGCTCACAGAGAAAACCAACTCCCACATCCAGCTGGGCCCTGCCTCACTTTGGGCAAGGCAAGGGACTCTCAAGTGCAAGGTTCCTGTCACCAGGAAAGCAGCTAGGTGGGATAGAATTTTTATTGTTTTCTTATTTTATAATTCCTTCACTTTTTCCAGTTTCATATTTTAATCTTTCTGATGCTAATTTGACTGCTCAACTTATGTAATTTTTCTGCTCTGCCATTCTATCAACCCAAATACTATCTCATTCTAACTCACAAAAATGCACAACATATTTCATGTTCTCTGCAGGGAGGATATAAAAAATAAACTCTGAAATAAACTCGTACTATTAAGGTTTATTATCAAACATTTTACTTAGGTATCCCAAAATGTTGCTCCCTTTAAATGAAATGGTCACCCATCCCTCCCTATTTATCTTTCAAATCTAAAGCTCTGCTTAAGAATGTATGCTTTTGCTTCTAAACGCTGACACCATTGCATACACTAGCAAGATTTTGCTGAAAGGACCCAAATATAGCTGTCTCTTGTGAGATGATGCCGGGGCCTAGCAAACACAGGAGTGGATGTTCACAGTCAGCTATTGGATGTATCACAGGGCTCCCAATGGAGAAGCTAGAGAAAGTACCCAAGGAGCTAAAGGGATCTGCAACCCTATTGTTGGAACAACATGATGTACTAACCAGAACCCTGGAGCTCTTGTCTCTAGCTGCATATGTATCGAAAGATGGCCTAGTCGGCCATCACTGGAAAGAGAGGCCCATTGGACTTGCAAACTTTATATGCCCCAATATAGGGGAATGCCAGGGCCAAAAGAATGGGAATGGGTGGGTAGGGAAGTGGGGGGCGCTATGGGGGACTTTTGGGATAGCATTGGAAATGTAACTGAGGAAAATATGTAATAAAAATATTAAAAATTAAAAAAAAAGAATGTATGCTTTTCTCCAATTTCTCCTTAAATTAAAATAAAATTGCAATACCTACATTTTGATTTTTTTTTCCTCTCAAGTGAAAGTTTTACAGGAGAAGAAGAGTCAGGAGAGAGAAAGTTTTCAATCAGTCCCTTTGATCTTGATCCAAATCCTCCCTTAATTACCAGCAGCAGTTACTGTCACAAACGGAAGAAGTGAGATGAGCCACAAGAAGGAGCTAGGAGAAAAAAAAAAAGGACGAATGCCGATTACCTCCATCTTCTTTGTTATTAGAGATTTTTAGAAGAGAAACAATCATTTATTAAGTATATTTGGGGGGAGGGGCAATGGTCAATGAGTGTGACAATGTATAATCAACTGTTAGAGACCATCATGCAAGAAGGATTTCAATCAAGGTCTTTTATTCACAACACTTTTGTCTATGTGGTATTCATCTTGGAGCTTCATGCATGAAAAAAAAGATGATGTAAGAAACTGAAATGGGAAGAAAGTGATGGAGTAGGGGAGAGGAGATGGGAAGAGAAGGAGGAGGAGGAGGGGGAGGAGGAGGAAGAGGAAGAGGAAGGGGAGGAAGAGGAACGCATTAATTAGTTGCATTATCTATTTGTTTATGTAATTTACTTTATCTAATCCCTCCTAGCTCTATGGAATATATGTGTGTTGAGCTGAACAGAGTTTCCACTATAGTTACCGTAAGTATCGTTAAAGTGGGAACCTTTGGTTTTAGTGCCTGATGCTACATTTACTGACACCCAGCTGCACAGAAATGAGTGTCCTGGCCTCCAGCCGTTTATAGTCCATAAGGGAAATGCAAAAGTCTGTGTAAAAGGTGTTGGTATTGTGTGTTTATCATTTGAGCACTGTAAAAATAACTCCATTTCCATGACCACAAGCATCGGTATTCCCTGACAGAGTACCATTTTTAATTCATTTTTTCCTTGACAAAAATACAGAATCAAAGTTTCTCTAATAAATAGCCTTTCCATCCAGCAGAGAATGTAACTTGTTGCATGGGTTTTAAAGTTAGGGTGGATCAATCTGTCCACTTCTTATGTAAATTTAGCAAGATATTAATGTCAGTCAGAGTCTTTTCTACGTGGGAAATCAGAGTGTTGATACCCAGGTCTTTCTCAGAACTCCAAATCAATGACTGTGACTGGTGTCCACTTGGCATCCAT
Source organism: Mus caroli (assembly GCF_978045245.1). Taxonomy (NCBI): domain Eukaryota; kingdom Metazoa; phylum Chordata; class Mammalia; order Rodentia; family Muridae; genus Mus; species Mus caroli. The sequence goes on from NW_028227264.1 coordinate 96,266,584, forward strand.
TATGATGCATCGTGGAGACCAAATGATGTGCCTGGCTTCACACGCATGGATCTATATTGCCTGTTAGACTGATGTGCATGGTTGAGTAAACAAACTGGGTATGAAAAGGGTGATGCCCTGGTAGAGAAAACAATGCAAGGAAAGAATTGAGAGTTTTACTTTACGGCTCACCACAGCAACTTAACTGCAGGCTCTACAGCTGTGGCATGCAACCAACCATAGGTAGAGAGTGCTGCAAGAAAATTTGCGTCAGTGCTATACATACAGATCTTCCCTTGTCACCAGAGACAACAGGACCAACCCAGCAGCTGCTTCTGTAGCACTTATGTTACAGTAGCGGTCATGGGTCAGCTATGGAGGTTAAATACAAATTCCATGCCATTGGACATAAGGACTTGAGCTGCGGGGGACTTGGAGGCAGTCTCTTTAAGATCCTAAAGGAAGTCTGTGCTTTATAAAATCAAGTAAAAGAGATGCAGAGAATTCATGGGAAGAAAGTAATTTGGGTGGGTGGGGGGATGCTAGAGAATCAGGGGCTTTTGTCTCTCTTTGGTTCAACAATTCCTAGCTAATGGTCGTGATTTTTTTTTTCCTGGTTCTGAAGAGTAACCTTCAGAAGAACCAGCCTTCTAAGCACCAATCACGAAAGGATAGAATGTGCTTTCTCTCCCTTAATCCATTCTTTCATGTCAGACTTGAAAAACAAAAGTTGTTGCACACAAACCCAGTCCACTCAGAAGAGACATAACCATCCATACCAATCCAAGTAAGGGGTAAGGAATAATCAAGCCATCGTCATGCAGAATGCTATCTGCTGATTTATCACCCAGAACCCAATCATGACCTGTGAACTCCCCATACTGCTTTTATTGCTGCTGAAGCTTATTTCTCACGTTGTATAAAATATGGGCATATTATGATAGAGTTGGTATCAGTCCACTATTATAAGGGACAGTTTCAAGTGCTTTGCTTATGGACTCTCTGTTTGGAAAATGTTAAGGGAGGGGAAGACGTGGATACAAGCTAAAGGCCAGGGGATTTGTGGCATTGCTTGACAGGCCAGCTCTGCTGTGAGTGACTGCCGACTGCCAGTTGCCGTGCTCGGGACAACGAGCCGTGGAGAGAAAAAAAAAAAAATCAACATTTCTAGTAGGAAGAAAATCCAAAGAGAGTTTATGCTCTTTCTCAGGGAAGTGTTGACATTTTAATTGCTTTCTGTTTGCTTTGGAGCTACATTCGAGAATTAGAAGCCAGTTAGAAAAATAAGAATTGGCTTTATTAGAAATTAGACGGACTGACATGCAGGCAGGAGCTGGCAAGGGCCCAGGCTTAGCTCTCCACAAACTGGAGTCTGCAGCAGGATTCAGAGCTCCAAACACACTCAGCTACAGAAAAGCCAGGCAGAACAGTTCCTACTGGGCTGAGCCTTGTCACTTCCTAGAGTGGACCATGTTTCTGAATAACCTTTTTTTGTTTTTTGTTTTATCTGCCAATGCTTTACTTAAAGCGGCATTTCTCCCATTAAACTTAAACACAGGTTTTTTAATCCGGGCAGGGAGAGGTGCAGAGAAGAAAGAAAAGGAGAGATGCAATGGTTGGGGAAGTTGGCGAGATTGATGGGTAGGCTTAGAATTACTTAGATTTGAAGATAATCTCATAGTTTTGATATTGCATAAGAGAGACCCTCCCTGCCCTCCCCAAAAACCCCCACCAAAAAACCCTTTGGGATTGAGATGTGGCCAGAGTCAACAGCTCTGATATTGTTTGTTTACACTTTTTCTCTCTACACCTGGCGTTGCCTGGGACTGAATTAACTATTTCACAAAACCAGGTGCCTATGTGTGCATTCCGGGATCAGCAAATCTAAAAATAGCAATGTGATCCAAGAACTAGATGAAAAGAACTCTCTCAACCTAGCACTGTAGCGGTGCCTTGTAAGGGTGACACCTGAAGACATAGGCTATCATCTTCTGATGCCTTGGCCTCCTAAGCCACGTAAATCACCAAGGAATGTACCCAACACAGTGTTCAGACCGATCAGATCAATGTTAAGTGGATCAAACTGGTCCCTAAAATGTATCTAATGGTGAGTTGGAGAGATGGCTCAGTGGTTAAGGGAAGCCCTGGCTACTCTTCCAGAGGTGTCAGGTTTGATTGCCAGTATCCATGGTGGCTCAGAAATACCAGGGACTACAAGTTCCAGTGTATCCAAAGCCCTTTATGGCCTCTGTGTGTACCAGTTACCCACATGGTACACAGACATATGTGCAGGCAAGCATCTATGTGTTTATTTAAGTGAATAAATATGTTACCCAAGTAAATTATTAAAAATACCTAATGTTTACTCCATGCCTGGTACACTAAATACTCTATTTAAATGTTCCCCCAAACTTACAAGGCAATAATATCTCTACTGTAGATACTGCTATTTTCTGCTTTACAAGGAAAAATACTGAGGGTTAGGAGAGTTTTGTAAGTGTTCAAGTTGTATTGTCTTTTGTTACAAAACATTTGAAAGGGATTAAAAAGAAATGAAGTGTAGGGAACTCTCTATCCTACTTTGCTTATTCAGAGCCAGTCTTGTTAATCAAAACTTGCTCCTCCCTATTAGCCAGAAGCAAACCCAAGAATTACTTTATCTCATCAGTTTCACTTTAATGTCTCTCGACACAGTGATCCTTTAAAAGAATATAACCACCACATTTTTACCAAACCTAAAACCAGTTATTCCCATATCGACATCTAGTCATCCCATGGCCAACATCCCTATGTGCCTTAGGACTTTATATTTTAGAAAGCTGTGTTTGGCTCCTTGATGTGTGTGTAGGGTTTCCTCCAATGGGTATGTTTCTTCTTCGCTCTTGATGCCTTCTTAAAATGTTTGGTGGAAGACATGGGATTTGTTTTCTCCTGGATACTTTCTAATAATCTGATTTTTTTTTTAACCAATCATTTCCCCAGAGTTTCAAACATTTTCACCATCTTGGTTTTTTAATTTTTTATTTTATTTTTTTTGTAGTTTTTGTAAATTTAGTTAGAGATGGCATTATTTTTTTTTTCAATGTAAGATTCTGCTTTTCCACTTTTGGCAATATTAACTCCCCATATGTAAAGTAGTGACATTTCCTTAAGTAGGTGTGTGTGTGTATGTGTGTGTGTGTGTGTGTGTGTGTGAGGGAGAGAGAGAGAGAGAGAGAGTCCAAATATTAAAGATTTTTACCTGGATCCATTAATTCATAAGTTATTGCAAAGTAATGATATATTGATTTTGTATTTTTTTGCAAGCATGCTATTTTTTTTTTAGGTCAGTTTTAGGCTTGTAGCAAAATTGAATGAAAAAGAAGGTGGAATTCTGATATGTGCTCCATGCCTGTCCTTAGCCACTGTCTTTCCCCATTATTGGCGCCCTTCTCTGGAGCAGTATATTAATTTGCCACGCTGATGACCTTCTTTAGACACATAATGATCACCATCTGTCCATCATCTCACTGGGCTCACTCTCAGAGGTGGGAATTCTGGGGGTCATGACAAATGCAAAATGGCAGACAGTAATCAATGATTTCTTTTTTCATTTATCAACGGGGATAGTTCTAGACCCCTCATTACTTTTCAGTTGTAGGAAGTAAAAGGAAGAAGAAGCTGGCCACCTCCAGAATTTAGTAGTTATTCTGGTACCGTGACTGGCGGAGGGTAGAGGTGCCTCACTTTCATGAATAAGTGCATGGTTGGGCAGATATTTGACCCATATTAGGTTTTGCTGTCAAGAGCATGTTTGACACAGAAGGAGATACGATGTGAGCAAAGTACAGAACTTTGTACATAAGAAAGACTTGAAGGCAAGATCCTCATGAAGGTGGCCCACTACAGAAGAGAATGGCAAGGCAACCCTGAGCCCAGAGTTCTAATATCATCCACAGCAAAGCCTCATCAGTATTCAGAGACACAATTCTTTCTTCTACACGAAGAAAAGAAGGAATAAAAGAGAAGCCATTTCTGAATCGTTCCCTCCAACCACCGAAATGATTTTAATTACCAATTCATCTGTTGGCAGACACTTCTGGCAGATGTACCTGTAACTTGGAAAGATAACAAATGAGCTGATTCCTTACTCTAGGGTTGACACTGATAGTGCTTGCTAAATTTCCTCTTAGAAAAGGATCCCAGGCAACAATACATCTGGCACTCCGTGCGAGGAATTTGTCATGTCTCTGACATGTTCAGCCTCCATTGTCCAAGCCACCCCGACAGCAGGTCCTTTATAGTTCAGTGAAATTGCAGTCTGAATTAATATAATTAGAATGTAACTGCTATTCACTACACAAACTCCTTATTTCCAGGAGTACAGATCTGATAACATGTCTGCTCAGGATCTTCCCGGGATGGCTGCTGGGGCAAGAGGATAATGAAGGGATGGGGCATATGCTGGTTAACCAGTCCTTTAAAATATTAACCAATGGAAATAAGGGAGAAAAAAGGAAATTTTCTCATCCTTGGCATGCCTAGATAGAAGTATCTTTCAGACTTAACTAGCTTCTATTGCACTTTTATGAAAGACAGACTGTAGTCTGTCTGAACCAAGAGAAAGAAATGAAATAGAAAAGATTGCATATCTTCCAAATGACAGTTATATGACGTAAAATGGATAATTCATGGGTAGAGTTCTGGAATTAAGAGGTGGATGGATGACTTCATTTTCTTTCCTATTTCATTTTGAACAGTTCATATCACTGACCAAGCTGTCTCTATCAAGTGAAATTATAGATCTCATGTTAGATTCTTGGAGTTTAGTCTTCATTTTATGTTCCTCCAATTTCTTGAATATTGATAAAGTGGCAAAATGACATCAGCAGCTTTTTATAAAATATTGACTCTCCTTCCCTCAAATGCATTGACTTTCTCCCTCCCAGGGTTCCATCTGAGGGAAGTAGCGATCCAGAATCGCTGTGTATGGAGATATTTATGGCCTTCTCTGTCAGAATTGTGCAGGTCACAGACTGAATACTTGTGTCTGTTTCTCTGCATTAGTTTTGTATAGTCCTAACCCCACTGTGATGATATTTTGAAGTGAGATACTTGGAATTAATTGGATTTAGGTGGAAACATGTGGGGACATTTTCCCATGATGGGATGGGATTGGTTGCTTACAAGAAGATGGAAGAGACCAGGGTTCTCACTCTCCGCCTACATGAGGATCTCTCTACTCTCTCCTCCTGGTTTCGTCTCCTTTCTTTTTTCTTTTTTAAAGATTTATTTATTATATGTAAGTACACTGTAGCTGTTTTCAGACATACCAGAAGAGAGCATCAGTTCTCGTTACAGATGGTTGTGAGTCACCGTGTGTTTGCTGGGATTTGAACTCAGGACCTCTCGAAGAGCAGTCAGTGCTCTTAACTGCTGAGCCAATTCTGCAGCGCTCACTATGGCCCAGCTTGCTCCACCCTGCTCATTGTAGCAGTCTTCAGACACCCCAGAAGAGGAGTCAGATCTCATTATAGGTGGTTGTGAGCCACTATGTGGTTGTTGGGCTTTGAACTCAGGACTCCTGGAAGAACAGTCAGTGCTCTTAACTGCTGAGTCATCTCTCCAGCCCCACCCCACCCCCTTTTTTTTTTTTTTTTTTTTTGTTTCTAATAGCACCACACCTGTACTTCCTGTTCTTACCTTGGGAGTGCAGAATGAGAGGGAAGTGAGGAAAACTCTTACTGAGGAATTGAATTTCTAGCTTCAAACATTATTGGAAATAAATGTTTGCTGTTTGAGCAACAGAAAATGGAGTCATATGGGTACCAGACATCTGATGGTGCACTAACTTTATCTGGAATTGTCTCAGAAACTGCGGTGTGGAAATATGGAGGCTGCTGGAAGGAGGGAGTGCCAGCTCAGGGCCAACATGATGTGACAGGTATGTTCAAGGGATGGATTTCAGTGGACCACTTGACTTTAATGCATCTTGCAAACCACACATATTAAAAAGCTACAGTCCTAGTTTGTCTTTAGAAGGCAGGGGACATATCCATTTACATCTTAAAAAGGCCAAAAATGATCCTTTGGTGTCCAAGTTGTTCTGGGAACTATGTTTCTTGTCTCCTTCAACTTGGTGAAACTATCATTTTCCGATGAACAGTCCAGGGGTTTTCAGAGTTAGGTGTGTTCGACAATCATGAATACACACCTGTGTGAGCTCATGGGGTAACAGGAAGACTGATTAAATTAGATGCTGGTAATTTCCCTTGGATAATGAATGAGAGTTTCCAGTAGTGGTGCCCAAGTACACAAGTCGAGAGCTTCTCCAAGTGTTTCTGACGCATACCAAAGAACACACATGGATTAGTGCTCTTCCCAGACACAAAGATGGTCAAATTTACTACCTGGGAGGATTTGTTGTACGTGATGTGTGGCGTGGTTTGAGAAATGCCCTCCAGAGGCTCATGTTGTTAAATCCTTGGTCTCAAGTAGGTGGCAATGTTCTGGGAGGTTCTGGAGCCTTTAGGAGGTGTGGCCTTTGCTGGAGGAAGCATGAAATTGGGATCAGGCTCTCAGAGTTTATAGCTTCACCCTGTTTCCCGTTCTTGTTCTGTTTCCTATGTGTGGGTGAAAATGTGATCAGACAGCATCCTGCTCCTTGCTCCTGCTAGCCTGCCCTCACTTCAGTTATGGAATCCCACTCTGGAATTCTAAGTACAAAACAAACTTTCTTCTATAACTTGGTTTTGATTATGATGCTTTTATCCCATCAACGGAAAAGTCAATAGCATACATATCTTTTAAAAGAGTGAACACATTTAATTTAAGTAAAAGGAGATGCTATTTTGGGAAAGAGGTCTTGGGAGGGCCTGACCCGAATGCTCAGACTGTTTTGACCCTGTGCACTTGTGTACTGCATTTCCCAGTACTTGTCTTCTTTAGCTTGGACAGAAAAAAACATGGTCTCAGGCAAGTTACTTTACAAAGGAATGCAGTGAAGATAGATATTTTATGGTGAAAAATAATTTCCCATTCTTCAATGACTTTGCATTATAGCTCTAGATGTTCACTAATATGATTATGTATAGTATATGCTCATTTAAATATTTTGCACACATAGGAAGAAACCATTTTCCCTAAACTCTGACTGCCCCCCCCCCCCCTCTGTTTTTCCAAAGGAATATCAAAGTCAGCATAGGGTGAAGGAAGTTGGGGAATTCTCATCCCTAATTCCCTAGTCTACCAAATGCCAGCTTTGATTTAACCCTTTTGATTTGTTACCCCTTATGGTTCAGAGGACTCTTAGAGGGGTGTGTATGAGGCAGGGTGCAGATGGGGTTTAGTTTCTACTGCTTCACTAATAGATGTCCTCCAGTCTGGTTTAGTCAAGGAACGTAGCACAGACACCCCCCCCCCCCCCAGGACTCAGACCGCCTCATAGTTCTTAGGGGACTTTATCCTGAGAATTACAGAAATCAGTTCAGTAGAGAAAACATACAACATTCGGATTCTACAAAAGAATTATTCTGTCATAAGACAAGTACATACTCTTTGAAGAGAATATGGAGACAGGAACATACAGGAAAAGTAACGGAGAAAGGGCTGAGCATTCAAGGATAGACAGGCATAAGGTTTCAACTCCAGCCTTACTCGCCCTGCATAAATCACTTCCCGTCTGATCATTCCTCTTATCTATTGAATAAGAAGAGAATAGTCTCTCTCCCATGTGGCAAAGGCTTGCTCAGGTTCTTTCTGGAAAAGCACTGTACAGTAGTAGCTGGTTGCGTATCCCAGACAATTATGTCATTGCTGGTGGCAGAATGTGGGAACTGCTTGCTAGCCTTTCCAGGCAAGCAGACTTGACCCTCCACCTCTTCTGGACTTCCGTAGGATTGTTTTTATTAGTCCTCCTAACGCTAAGCTTACATACTGTTTTGAAGGAACTTGTTGCTTAAGGATATCTTAAATTAATAATATTATTACCCAGAACCAGATTTCATTTCTGCCTATTTTCATAGTGCGTTTACTGAAGCGTTTTTCTTAGTATGTTGAAATCATTTCTTCTTCGTTTTCTCCTTTTTTTCCCCCTAAGCTCTTAAAAACCAATCTTTTATCACGTTGTTTCTTTTCTGGAATACCCAGGAAAGATGTTATATACAAAACAGTAGTTAGCCTTTATGTGGATGGCTTTTTTTTTTTTTTTTTTTTTTTTTTACTCTAAAAGTCTAGAAATACTTCACACTTGAAGAAGAACGCCTTGCTCTCCTTTTTGAATCTGAGCGAAATCCAAATCTATGGTAGCAGGACATTATTAGCTCTTGAGAAAAGTAAACTCCACTCTCAGAGGGGGAGGCAGTGTCTGGCATGCAGGCAGGCACTCCCTCTTCCTTCCCTTCAGCAGGCGTCCCAGGGGACCAGGAGGGCGGGGCTCCCAGGGACTCAGGGGGCGGGGCCGCAGCTTCACCCTTGTTCAGTCTCCCGCAGAGCGAAGCTGTGTTTCCTTCCTCTCCCCTCTCCCATCCCTGCATTGTTCCAGCTGCCAAGCCTTCAGCATTTTCACCCAGTAAGAGGAAGGGAAGGGCAGAATAGAATGGCTTTGAAAGAATAACATTTCTTTTTATGCACTTAAATAGAACACCCGACACAAGGCATTCCGTGTTCCCTTTCAAGGACGAAAGGCTACTTGTTGTGACAAGAGAACCATAAAAAAACCTAGGATTTGCTATTTGGTAGGTGGTGGTGTGGTCACATTCTGCTGATGGTGAACATTACTCCGCTATTTTAAAGGACAGCCTGCTGTCTTCTCCCACACACTGCCGTCCCCCTGTGGGCAGCCACACCTGTCTTTCTGCTGTATTTATGTTTATTATTTTTCACACGGATTCTGAAGTCCATGCTCACTGTCCATGAGTGTGAGTATCTTTGTGTTTTCCTCTCTGTGGAAGACTTGCTCAAAACTCAGAGCCCGGCAGAGGGGCAGCACTCAAGAAGTGTTTGTAGCATAAAAAAGATCTGGTTTGCCATTCAGTGCTCTCCTACATACTCAGAGGAAAGTAACTGGCAAAATAAGGTATCAAGAGGTGGGAAGATGGCTTAGTCAGGAAAGTGTGTGCTCCACAAGATTATCCATGAGATAATCTACATCACACACACACACACACACACACACACACACACACACACACCATATAATCTGAGCCCAGAGACCCATTGTTTTGATTCAGGATCATCTTTCATGTTTTAAATCGAATGAAAATAAGTTCTTAATTTTCTTACATTGCATCTTTTGTAATCTGGAGAATTCAAACAATGCTGTCTAATCTGTGAATACAGTGGGAGAATATAAAGGAAGGGCAGAGTAGCTGGTCAGTCAGTGGTGGCTGTCATTATAACTAAACACTTTCAGCAGCAGTAGCTTGGGGTGGCAAACCAAAGGTCGTGGGCTGAGTCTAGGTTGTGCCATGTTCTTATATGGTTCCCGGCATTGTCCTGAACCCAGTTCAGAAGCCAGGAGTTGTAAGAGGCAGGGAGACTTGCGAAGCCTGGAACTAGCTCCTCTGTTCTTTAGCCTAGGTCCATCCAAGAATGGTCCATGGACCAGGTTGCTTCCCCAAGATGCTTATCGCTGGTCTGTGACAGGGAAGCTACAGAAAGTAAGATTAAACATTCGAAAACATCTGTAAATATCAGCCACTGAAAGCCAAGTTCATTATTTGCCTCATGAAAAAAAGAAAAACAACAACCCAAGGCTAAAACAGAAAACCTCGTCATTCCCCACTGAAATGGAATCTAATATGTTGTCATGGGATTTGGCTGTCCCAGTGACTTAGTAAGACATGTTCACGTGCTTGCAGATGGAAACATCTGGAAACCTATCAGGTGTGAATGATAACATATGTCGTGAGATTGCAAGTGACCTGGGAAGGCTGATGAACAGGCACATTAATAACGTCATGCTAATGAATTTTCTATGCAGATAATGGGCCAGCCACAGTTCACTCATCAGCTAATACAGTTGTAATGTGCTGTTTCCTATCTGAGCGAAGGCAGTCACATTCGGATATTACAGATGCCTCCGGCACACACACACACACACACACACACACACACACACACACAAATACTTATTCCCCTTTGAGGTAAATATATTCTAAACTGATAAGTTATCACCTTCCCCAACTTTCCTGGAAATCCAAGCAAATAACATTTCTATGACGGTCCTCATGCTTTTGTTGAATGTGCATATTAAAAACAAAGGAAAGAAAAAAAAAAAAGACAGACTGACTTTTTCCTTTCCTCTTTTAGAATCTGTTCCAAGGAGTGAAGCCTGCCAGAAAAAACAGACAAACTCTAAAGTACAACAATGCCTATTATGTGTGGGGTGGGCACTGCCAGACTCTGATTACTGTCCAGACATTAACCCCTCGAGTGTCTTAGGAAAGAAAGACCAAGTCGGAATCCAGACATTTCCAGAATTCTACAGACATTTGTGGTGTGAGAACTTGTGTTTTTATAGTAAGTACTGACAGAGGGACAGGCAAGTGAAAGACCCCACTGCTCCTGCCCTGCATGTTGTCAAGCCTCATTCTTCCAAGCAGACTGGACAGACCCCCTTGCCTCTGCCCTTGCCTCTGTGGGCTTGTCTGATGATGTGTGAGTAGACCTCCCCTATGTGTGGAGTCCACTCCAGGTCAGAGGGAATCGTCAAATTCTGCAACCATGGAGGAAACCCTGTGGGTTTGTTAAGGTCACCCCTTCATAGTAAGGCTGCTGGAAACAAAATGAAACAAAACAGAAAAAGTCTTAGGAAAAGTTCCTTTCTCTTCCTCACACATCCTTTGCAGGCCAACAGTCTCAGATCTCAGATAAGGAGAGCCCAGTGCTGCTCCCACTGAGACGTTGATATAATGTGTAAGCAGACTCTCTAGTATATGCCTGTACACTGCCCATGTGTGTGTTGTGCAGTAAGAGAGCTGGACTTAGGCAGTTCTGACTCGGGGCTAATTCTATTATACAGAATGGGAGGAACGAGTAGGTGGGGGATTCGTCAAGGCTGTCTCTACTTACCTTATCTTTATGTTACCCATCATTGATATCCTTTGGGTCATTGCTGTGCTGTGCTAAAAGAAAGCCTCCAAAATGATAAAGTCATCTTAACTAGATGTAATGATGACGCCTAGGGAAGTCACTGCAGATGCAAAAGCACCCTGAACTTTTCTGTTCATTGAAAGGATAAGATTCTATAGGCTGTTTCAGAGATGAGATGTCTGTTCTCTGGATGAAAAGGCACCTTGAGTGGAGGGCCAAGAGGAATGGATCCCATTGTTGCCCTTGTTTCTTTCACCTTGAAGGCACAGCTGCTCAGTGTTTTCCCCCACAGACCATAAACATACAAAAAAGAAATGTTGTGTCCCTTAGTCCAGAGGTTCTCAACATGTGGGTCTAGACTCCTGTGGGGGAATCACATATCAGATATCCTGTGTATCAGATATTTATATTATGATTCATAGCAGTGACAAAGCTACAGTCATGAAGTAGCAATGAAATAATTTTATGGTCTGGGTCCCTACAATGCAGTGAACTGTATTAAAGACTTGTAGCATTAGGATGGTTGAGAACTATCGCATTAGTCCATTCTAAGGAAGGGGTCCCTCTCTGCTAACATTGGTCAGTGCAGCATCCTCAGAGTGGGGGAACCCTTTTGCAGCCAAGGGAGGGATCTGGCTCCAAAGCAAGAGAACAATAAACTTCCCACCAGGCTGTTTCTAAGCCTTACTGTTCTATTCTGGACAGATGAAAGGCAATTTACATGGATGTGATCTGGATCCTGGACAGCCACCCTACCTTAGTTCTTTGGAATTTCACTCTGAAAAAGAAAGGCCTCTCTTTGACATTTAGGGGTTTAGGATCTCAGACTGAAAACATTCCCAGACTAGTGGTAATAATTCTGGCTTCTGTGCACATTTTAAAGAAGAATAGTAGACTCTCTTATATTCATTTTGGTGTCTTCTTAGCTGCCACCGTACTTAACAAAGCATCTCATTCCTACTTTTTAAAGGGTATCCTGAGACTGCATAGGATTCTGGAATATTTGCCGGAAACGCTGCCCATTGTTTTCAAAGGGCGTGGGCCAAATGCCCATCATTAAAACCCTGAAGTGATTGCATGGACATGAAGAAGAGGAATAGGCCTGCATGAGGGAAAATAACTGTCTGAGACTTCATGAGTCTCAAACAATGGGGCAGCTGCTTTCCCATAAACAGATGATTATTATTATTTCTACCTAGACAGCTTGATAGCAGGCATTATCTTCTCTCTGAGTGTCTTATCGAGTTCTGGCTGTGTGAGGCGTGGGTGATAAGGGGTAAGAAATGTCACCCATGGGATTGTCAAGGACTATTTCCATGCAGTCTGCACAGCAGCCAGTGTCTCAGAACTGAAAAGGAGTCCTATTGTTCACACTGGGCCCTCACTCTTCCGACTATGCCAGGAGTGAAGAAAAGAAGACAGACGGAGACGCTATTGTGTGGGGGGATTGCGATTTCATTACTCTCAGCTGAACGTCAAGCAGTCTTGATTTTTGAAAAGCAGGATCATCTTGGAAGATTTTTGAAGGGAGAGAAGAAGAATGAAGTGAGCTCAGAGATTCTTAGACCTGGGAAGGGGTGTGAAAAAAGAGAATGTGGCGTTCTCAAATCTCTGGACTTAAGATCCGAGACACATGAGCCCTGGAGTGATGAGCAATATCCCCTAACCACAGTGTGTGATCCAGTTCTTATGTATTGTCTCTCTCTCCTGCACCAGTCCTCAGAAAATCAGTTTTTCAGATTGCTCTTTCATCATCTCTTTCTTCATCGTACTAAGTCCTGGAAAGGAATTAATATGTTATTGCAACTAAACATTATGAAGGTTCTGCCTCTGAATAGTTGAAAGAAAATTCAATCTCTTTCTATGTTTGTTTCACCATTTCAGTTTTCTAGCCTTATATTTCCTTTGAGAAAACATGGCATCAGGAAGAAGAGAAAAAAAAATGTCAAAGGCGTGCTGTGTTCATATAGAGTTCCCTACAAAGTGTTGCAAATACTCGAGTCCTCTCTGGGCAGTATTAGGGTCACGTTGATGTTATAATGTAGGCTACTTGGGAAAGAACCAACTCTGCCCCCTCCCACACACAATGTTTTCAATCTCTGTGGTAGATGGAATTTCAAATGAATAAGATACTTTGCTCTTAAACCAACACAAGTGAAATCTTAGCCATAGCGTCACAGAGATAGGGAAAGAATCAGGCTGAGGAAGGAAGGGCAAAGAGGAGGCACAAAGAGGCAAGGGGGACGTGGGGGAAGGACAAGTGGCTTTGGCTCCTCCTGACATGTGATTGCAGGGGCGGAGGTCTCTTGTCTGTGTTCCTGTAGCACCTTGGCTGAAATGAGTACTGGAGGCACGTTTGTTAGTTGACTTAGTGAAAAGATTCAGGCTATCAGCATTAAGATATGGGAGGAATGCTACTTCAACTAGGGAGATTGTTTCCTGTTGTTTGAGACAGTGTCTCACTATGGGGCTGAGTCTGGTCTGGAATTTATAATCACTGTAATCAGCTCTCTAATGTGATAGGATTACAGGTGTGTACCACCATGCCTGGCTCAATTATTCTAGTCTCTTCAGCCCTTGAGAATTTAGTAGGAAGCCTAGATTTACAACTATTAAAAACTTTTAAAAAATATTAATTTATTATCTTTAAAGAACATTTTAAATGTCTTCCTTGACAATTTCATGAATGCATACAGTTATCTGGATAGCCACCGAACTCTTCCCTCTCCTTTATCAAATAACACAAATATGTTCACCTTATGAATTTCCCAGCCATTGGCTTTTATACCACCAGATAAAACCCTCCTGCGGATCTGGCCTCAAAGTCAATCAGAAAGTAGTTGGTTGACCCCACAACAGTCATGCAAGTATAGCACCACTGGGTGTGTCTTGCCTGGCAGGTTGGTAGTGTAGCATGGAGGGGCCACAACTAAGAAAGGCTGCTGCAGATAATTCTCCCCCAGCAGTCTGTGAAGCATCTCATGACACTATAAAAGTTAGCATAAGGTGTAATGGTTTGTATTTGCTTAGCCCAGGGAGTGGCACTATTTGGAGGTGTGACCTTCCTGCAGTAGGTGTGGCTTTGCTGGAGTGGGTGTGTCACTGTGGGTGTGGGCTGTAAGAGCCTCATCCTAGCTGCCTGGAAGTCAGTATTCTGCTAGCAGCCTTCAGATAAAGAAGTAGAATTCTCAGCTCCTCCTGTACCATGCCTGCCTGCATGCTGCCATGCTTCCTGCCTTGATGATAATGGACTGAACCTCTGAACCAGCCCAAATTAAAAGTTGTTCTTATAAGAGTTGCCTTGGTCGTGGTGTCTGCTCACAGCAGTAAAGCCCAAACTAAGACATCAGGGAAGCGATTTCAGCTCGATTTCTCTCAGTCCTAGGACCAAAGTGTGTGTTATCTTCAGCAGGATGGTATTACCATCTAGTTATTGTGAATAAACAAAAGCGATGCCAATAGCTCATGTTGTTTTGTGTGCCTGTGGAGCCTCTCTGGTCAACAACTCACAGGGAGGCATACTATACCCAACATAGGGATTTTTGTTTAATATCCCATATCTTCTTGTGGACAGTCATTCATTGTCCACTCCTGTAGCTTACTTCCGTTCAAACTCCTTCTTGTTTTTATATACTTGGTTGGTATATAAAAACAGCCTTTCATGGCTGATCCATCTCTCCAGCTCAAGCCTCTTCTTTTCAAACACTAGTTACAAAATAATGGGCTTTCGTAAGGCTTTAAAAAAATTATGTTTTGGTTAGTCCACTCCATCCTTTCTCTGCTTTATTATCTTGTTTCATTACCCCGTAAACTCTTAACCCCTAGTATTTCCACTTTAATATCACACGTTTCACTACCCGCTCTCTAGATCTCCAACTTCTAAACACATTTGATTACCTGGAGATCTTGTTAATACTCCAAACTGACCCAGAAGGCTTGGGAGAAGGTCTAAAGTTTAGCATTTATCAATCGCCTAGTAAACTCAATACATGAAATAGAGTCTGACAGCAATACCCTGTAGCAGGTCTTGACTTGTATATAGGTTGAGACCCCTTTTGATGGGGTGGTCAAATATCAGTTATCTAGAATATCAGATATTTATCTTATAATTCATAGCAATAGCAAAATTAAAGTTATGAGGTAGCAACAAAAATAATTTTATGGTTGGGGGTTCACCAGAACATGAGGAACTACATTATGAGGGTTGCAGCATTAGGAAAGTTAAGAGCTACTGCCTTAGAGTGATACACAGCATGGGGCTGAGCAGGATGTGAGGTCTAGTTCCTCACTGATTTTAAGACTTTGCCAACTTCATTCAGTCGTATCATCCCTATCATTAGCTGATTGGAGCTTTGTAGTCCTCCAAATTTTCATAGCCTTTGTATTTTAAAACAAACAAAAAGAAATCTTTGGGAACAACCAGTCTAAGTCTCTTTTAAAACCCATAGGGAGGTTGGCTTGCTCCCTGCTGGAGTTGTATGGGTAATTTTGAGTGATTAAACTGTACTTCAGCTGCTTCTCTGACTTCTACTACAGTAATTTTCCCTCTACCGGCTCTTTTATCATTATTAATTATTTTATAGAATACCTACAATTTGGGTGATGCAATTTCAAACGCTGGAAGAAGATGTGTAAATTATTATAATTTATTGCAGAACTACTTACTTGAGTAACATGCTTCAAGGTGACATTAAAATCGATGTAGTGTGTAATGTGTGCACGCTAATACACTTGTCTGTCCCTCTTTGTGACATAACACATTTATGGTCAGGATGGAATGCTTGCCAAGATGATTCAGTCTTCCAACTATCTCTACCCATCCTCTCCTATTGTTATATAGATACTTAACTTATAACAACACATGGTATTTCATTCTTCAGTCCCTGGGTCTCTGGGTGAGTTGCATGATTTGCTGGGTCCAAAAGACTTCATCAGAAGGAAGAAAATGTCAATTGTAAGTCTTCAGACTCCTGACACTGTCATAAGAACAAGCTGGGGAGCCAGAGTCAGGTGGATCACTGTGAGTTTGAGGCCAGCCTGGTCTGCAGAGCAGTTCCAGGACAGCCAATGCTACACAGAAACACACTCTCTCAGGGGAGAAGGGGGGAAGCTGGGGATTATCTTTCGGAAGGTAAAGGGAAAAAATATGATGGGCACTGTGTCAATGGAAGCAAAGCTAGAGAAGTCTGTAGTTAGCTGTCTTTCAGTGTACCTCTAAGCACAGACACCCAGAGTGAGCTGATAACTAATCTTTGCAGATATCCTAGGCTTTCAGGGAGCAGTAAACACCCAGAAAACCCACTTCATTTCCGGTACTGTGTTCTGCAGTGTGGCAGCCTTCGGAGTGCAGGGCTATACCCATCAAATGGTTCCAGTTAGGGTTCTACCTGCAAGACAGAAGGTCAGTTATCCTGGGGAAACCTATAGGCTCTATGGTTTCTTCCATTATTTTGAGTTATAGGAAGGAGTTAGCTCACATTATTTTCATTTTACTGCTAACAAAGACATTTTCCACAAAGGAAGGGAATTCTAAGCATTCCTTACTCCAAAGAAGCATAAA
This sequence comes from Mus caroli, assembly GCF_978045245.1. NCBI lineage: Eukaryota > Metazoa > Chordata > Mammalia > Rodentia > Muridae > Mus > Mus caroli. The sequence continues at coordinate 96,283,196 of NW_028227264.1, forward strand.
AGATGGGACCAAGATCTGAGAGTGAATAAGAAAGGTTTTAATTCTGACCTCGACATTTCTGTTTCCTCAAGATTAGGCATTATTCAAAATAAATGGATAACACCTATGGCTACCTGCCTCTCTCAACGGTGTTTATGAGAAGGTGCAGGTGCCATGAATGTACAATCTCTCCACAAAGTACTGTGTGACATATTAATGGCGCTATTTTTGATCACTCTCCTCAATTCCTTTATTTTTATTTTTAATTTTTAATTGTTTTTGCCACCTCTGGCCAATTCCTTTATTTTTGTGTTTTAGTTTTTAAATTCTGTATCACAGACTAGTTCAGGCTGGCATTGAGCTTCGAATCCTCCTGCCTCAGGTTCCCGAGTGCTAAGATTGTAGGTCATCATCAAGACCTTCTTCACTTTTTTTTTTTCTCTCTTAGTTTAATAGTTGCTTTAGAAATCATGATTCCCTTTATAACTTAACACCTACTGTATACACATCTCACTGTGCTCCCTCTGCCTTTGTATACACTCTCTCACTGGCTTCTCCACTATTGCTCTGAAAAGTAGTTTACTTTCTCATCTTGCACGTGAAGAACCTCTGGTACCTTCAAATGAATAGGGGCAAGGAGTCCATGAAGCAGAGAGCATGGACGCATTGTCCCAAGAAGGATCACTGGCATGTTGGGGTAGTCTTCATCTGAGTCCGACTTAGCTACTAATCAATCTTTAGCATTTTCTACACCATATAAAAGCTGCCAGGGTTAATTTTTCATTCATCCTAATACTTCACAACACCTAGTGTTTATAAAATTTGGTTAATTTTCTTCAGACACATTTCTTTCTGAGACATACTCTTGCTGTATGGTTCAATCTGGGATCGAATTTGTAATCATCCTGCATCAGCCTATACTGGGGTTATAGGCATGTGGTACCATTTCTGGCTCTGAGAATAAAGCTCCTGATATAATGATAATGTTTCCTGTATCCCTGGCTCTCAGATGGAGGGCAGTCTTGAGCTCTTGGTTTTCCTGGGTGCTGGGATTACTGTGCTGAAGACTAAATAAAGCTTCACATCGGCTAGGAAGACACTTCCAAACTGGTCTACCATCCCACACTGTCTTTGCATGTGTGGTATATGAGTGTGTGGTGTGCAAGGGTTTATGCATGTTCATGTGTGTGGGTGCACATGAATGGGCCTGTGTGTGTAGATATGGAGGTCTTGAGTCAATGCTGGATGCTTGTCTTAATCTCTTCCCACCTCATATAATGAGGCAGGGCCCCCCACAGCACCTGGGGCTCACTGCTTCCAATATCTATTCTAGCTTGCTTGCTTGCTCTTGGGATTCCTGGTCTCTATTTTCCCCAGGATAGGACAACACCATGCCTATTCTCTGTGGGTTTCGAGGTCCAAACTATGCTACTTATGCCAAACACTGTACCTGCTGAGCCATCCCTCTACACCTCTGAGACATTTTGAAAAGGAGAAGAAAATGACAGCTACTCTGAAATTTGGCCTAGACTTATTTTATTTATTTTTGCTTCTGATGATGTAGCAAGTTTCTACCTGAAATGCATATAAGCTAAGCACGTGGCAAACATTGTTTGGCCCCTCGTTGAATTCAGTTTCACTCAACAGTTAGGCCGAGTCTTGCAACCAGGACATTTTCTCTGCTCTCCTTAATTTGAGTGCTGTGGCTAACTTGATCATGTCTTCTAACTGTTCCCGTTGCATCATCCCTTGACCGTGTGAAAGGAAGTTTCGGCAGTGGCTGTAATTGCTGCCATTTATCGAGATCTTACTGAACGAGTCCTAACGTTCTATGTGTTTCACTTGGTTTAGCTCATGTGTGTTTCACAAGGCTCCATTAAGACAAGATCTATTATTATCTCTTATTATCCTGTTTTATAGATGTGGGAACTGAGGCAGAGAAAGATTAAATGGGTTGCCCAGAGTCAATAAAACTACAAAGAGACTGAGCAGAACTTGAAGGAAATATATAACTCAGTGACACTATAACTTGTTTACTGGCAGACTTTCTTTTTTGTTTGTTTAGTTTTATTATTTTTAATCTGCATATGAACGTGTTACGATGCACGCAGAACTGTAGGTGCCCACAAAGGCCAGAGGTATCAGATTTCCTTGAACCTAGAGTTATAGATGGTTGTGGTACCTGATATGGGTGCTGGGAATTGAACTTGGGTTCTCTGGAACAGCTGGGTGTGCTTTTAATTGCTGAGGCATCTTTCCAGCCCATGACAGTTTTACTTGAAGCTGGATATCATGGGAAGTGTAACCTAACCATGGCAATGCCATAGCCTTAAATAGTATCTTTTCACAAGTCCTGTGCGTATTCTGAATTGCGTTTGGGAAACTCAGTGTTCAGGAAGATATTTCCAAGTGTATACACTAAAGGACGGGAAAGGTGTAGAAGACATACTGTCTCCTTTGTGCACTTGAAGATTATTAGGAGGTGACGACTTCTTTTTAAAGTTTTCTTATTTTGGAGAGGGCAAGGTGGGAGAATATTATTCTGAGAATGTCTTCAGGTCACAGTAGACATGATCCTTGAGTTCTCATCATTTCAGGACACCATCATCATGATATTATTTGTTACTCTCACCCTTTGAGGCATGAGTAGTTTTGCTTCTGACCTCTCTTGCCTCTACATTTTCAGGTTCAAAAAGCTGTAAGCTCCTCCAGACTTTCTCCACACAGTCCTGCTATCCCCGTGTTCTGGTAGATGAAATGATAGCTGTTACCATGTCAGTTCAGGTGAAGACTGCAACCTTTATACAACCTTCACACAGTTTCTACAGAAATACAAGACATACTATTTAGGGACTGAACGGTACACCACAAAAATCTGTTAGGTGGCATCCTAACTGCTAGTTCCCCAGATGACCTGGTGTGAAAATAAGGCGGTTTCCCATGCAAATAGTGAAGAGGAGGTCACACTTGATCCAACATGACTTTGGTTTTAACAAAAAAGAGGAGAAATTTGGTTACAGACAAAGGGAGAGATGAGGATGAGGACAGAGACCAGTGACATTTTATACACCAAAGAATGTCAGAAATTGCCCGAAAATTACCAGAAGTCAGACGAGAAGATATCAAATAAATTCTCCCTTCAGGAAACTTAGAAGAAACCATCTTTCCAATATTGTGGTCTTGAGTTGGTAGCGTCTAAAACTAGCAATACATTTCTATTTAGATACCTTGTTAATGTGGCCCTATCAGATAAACACAGTGCCAAAGATTTCTCCAGTTGGGTAGATTTTTTTTTTTTATTTTTATTTACCAGGAGGAGCCATACCACAGGAAGGGATCACATCACATCACACAGCTCACAGTATCAGCTAATTAAATTCTCCCCTCCCTCCCCCCCTCCCTCCCCTCCCTCCCCCCCTCCCTCCCCTCCCTCCCTCCCTTCCTTCCCTCCCTCCCTCCCTCCCTCCCTCCCTCCCTCCCTCCCTCCCTCCCTCCCTCCTTCCCTCCCTCCCTCCTTTCCTCCCTTCCTTCAACTAAACTTTCCTTCCTTCTTTTCATTGTATATACAAGAATACGTGCATATTTGGTGTTTGTGTGCATGTGTGTATGTGTCTATACATTTGGAGGTCAGAGGCTAACCTAGGGTCTCATTCCACCTCAGTCAGAGGTAGCCTGTTTTGTTTGTTGTTATTGGTTTTGATTTGTTTTTGTGAGGGGACTGTGTCCCTGGGGTAGCAAGTCCCAGGAATGCATATGTCTCTTTTTTCCTAGTGATGGGATCACAAGCATGCTGGTGACCAAACTCAGGTCCTTAAATTTTTTTTAAGATTTATTTTATATATACATAAGTACAATGTAGCTGCCTTCAGATATATCAGAAGAGGGTATTGGATCCCATTACAGATGGTTGTGAGTTACCACGTAGTTGCTCGGAATTGAACTCAGTACTTCTAGAAAAACAGTGCTCTTAACCACTGAGCCATCTCTCCAGCCTCCAGGTTCTCAATTTTGTGCTGCAAACATTTTAAGGCCTGAGCTATCTCCACAGTGCTCCATCCTGTTCTCTATTCTCTCACCTCAGCTCTTATACCTTAGGTTAGCACCCCTGGTACCTATATACGAACTTGTCTTGCTATTTTTCAGACCACGTTTTCCTTTCCCTTGAAGTTGCAGCATCAGGTAACGTCCAGGTCCTGGCATCAGCATCTAGCCTAACCTTTAATCAAACTACACATCAGACACAAACAGTCCATTCACTTGCAGAGATTCCTGTACAGAATGTTACAGTCAAAATATTTTCTGGATGGACTGGTTTCAAAACTTTGCTTTGCTCCTGGCCAGCTAAATGGGTTCATTTCCCTCTTGAAAAATCAGTCAGAAATGAAGAGTCAGCCACCCTTTGTAAGTTGCCTGCAGATCTCCTGCCTCTGTTCATTCATCACCCCTGTAAATTTTCGTTCAGGGCTTTCTTCTATTTAGGAAGGAATAGGGGACAGGGTGGTGACATTGAACACAGCAGATACAATCTTGGTCCCCATAGAATTTGCTTCTCTATTAGAGGAGGCTGATGGATAGAGTGAAGAAAAATGATACAGCAGAGGATGCAGGGGTCAGGGGTTATTATCTGAGAATGATGGGAAGCTCCTCTAAGGAAGGGTCACGTGGACAGAGATGGGACTAAAAAACAGCATTTCCTGAATCACGGAAGAAGGGATCTCTTTGTGAAGGCAAGGCTTGGTTTTATTTACACTTTCCAGTAAGACTCAGGATTTCCGGTCTCTTGAAGATGATTGTTTATGGAAGAAAAGAAGGTTGTGAGTGCCGAACAATCACTGGAAAGTCTTGTCTGGCTTAGGGAAGGGGGAAGGACAATGTTTGCCTGGAATTTAATCAGAGGAGACAACACTGAAATTTCCTCTTAACTCCAGGCATTTAATGTCCCAGTGCCTTTTCAGCCAAGATATACACACAGCCCATGACCACTGTGGTTTTTTGTGGCTTACATTTTCATTGGTCAAATATATTTCAATCCTTGATTCATAGTAGGGAGACATAGTCAGCTTGCTTTTCCTCCCAAAGTTTCATGAAGAGGAATGGTGGTATCTGTCTGCTGAATATTCCTTTAACTGTCTGCAGCAGATCTTGAAGGTCAACATGATCAAAAGGGGACAGAGCTCTGAGACAGTGCTTGAGTCAGGTACAGTTCAGTGACTTCATTTTACCCTAACTCACGAAGGGAATTCAGATGTTATCAGTGAATCATAAATGATGGGAAGCAGAGGTTCTTGTAGTTTCTTGGTAATTGAAAAGGGGGACTTGCGTATTTGCTCAAATTGTAGCTATGTTGTTGATCTAAGTGTTCCATTATAAGCCAATAACCAATTGCCTGTCCAAACCAATAGCAAAAATAAAGGCTGACTGTACATATACACACAAAGGTAACCCAAAACAGATGGATCTAATGTAAAAGAGGACAGAACTAAAAGAGAGGCATTTGTAATTTACACTTGGTGAACAGTTTTACACTATAATATGATTGTCAGAACTTCTGGATGGCCTGCTTACTGTTCAAGCAGGGCCATGATTGAGTTGGAGAGAGATCCAGGGACAGATATGGTAGAGGTGAAGATGAGAGTGAAACAAGACTCCTAGTACTTGGTCTTCCTAGATGCATTGGGTTTCGTATTGCAGTGCTATGTGGGAGTTGTCAGTACTTAGCCCACTTCCAATTGTCTAACCACCCCCAAAGCCCATCCCCTGTCTTTTCCTTTTCTCTTCTTCAACATCTCTGATTTACCACTGACATATTGAAGCACTGAAACCCACCCAGTCAGATGCCAGACAGGGCTGTCTGAGACTCTAAAATTACCCATCCAATATGCCATTGATTAAAACCATCCGTGGGAGCCCATCCAAAAGTCCAGAGAGTTAGAAATAAGTATGGAATTCTTCTTTTAGACGGACATGTAAATTATGAATTTGACTTTTAATGAAAGGCATTTTAATATTTTATTTCTTAGTCTGGCAAGAAGTAATAACTTCAAGATGGGAAGTAGGTACCTCTCTCTCTTCCCTCAGCCATGGTAGACACTGCTCATTACTTCTGTCACTAATCTGGCACTCTGGTCTTGGTCTCAGAATGCTTTACTATATTGTACTTTAGATGGCAACTGTCAAGTGGTGAGGGTAGGGTGTGGTTGCTATCTCTGTAGAAATGGAAGCACAGAGTTCTGTTTAATTTATTATGTATACAACAGCAGAAAGCTGGCAGCTTGTTATGTATATGATATATTTAATAGTAATATGATTAAAGTAATATAAGTGTTGACTTTGTAGTCTTTGATTGGGCAAAAAGCAGTCTTAAAATGTGCTATTTAGACCAGAAAACCCATGATCACAACATATTATTGATATGTTTATAAAAAGGTAAAGGAAGAAAGAATATGTTTTGGTGGATGTGTGGTGAGGTGTGGGGGAAGGGGGTGCCTCGGTGGGCCCATGCTGAGGCATCCCTTCCCCCTGAAGGATCAGCCCCATGACAGTATAGTATAAAATAGAGTATATTCAGGGCATGGGGAGGGGAGTCAAGAAGATAGTAGAGGCAGAGAAGGCAGGGGAGAGAGAGGGGGGAGGGAAGGGGAGGGAGGGAGGGAGAGAGGGAGAAAGAGAGAGAGAGAGAAAGAGAGAGAGAGAGAGAGAGAGAGAGAGAGAGAGAGAGAGAGAGAGAGAGAGAGAGAGAGAGGCCATGAGCATGTGGAGAGAGAGTAGGGAAGGGAATAATGGAGAAAGCAGAAGCAGGAAGGCAAGAACTAGAGCAAGAAAAAGAGGAGGGGGCAAACAGCCCCCTTTATAGTGAATCAGGCACACCTGGCTGTTGCCAGGTAACTGTGGGGCAGAGCTTAGACAAAACGCTAACAATTGTAGTACAAAACTCTCTAATGTTGAGGGTTCTTTAGTGGATTTTGACAATGGCAATAGGTAGGCCTACGATATAAAAACAGTTTTGAAAAGTAGAGATACATGCAGAATGAAGCACAAGGGATAACATGAATTAGTTCTCTTTCAAAATAATTATAATTTTGCATTTAGTATTTATGGTCACGAAGCATGCCTTACATATGGGATGAGTCTTCATTCATTGGTTTTATTTATTTTAAGTTATGCTTTGGGGTTTTTCTACAAAAAGCAGAATGGGAACAATGGGAAGGGATTTTGAAGTCAAAGGCCTTTTTGCAAAGCCCGGTGATGTTAGCCTGCAGAAATTAAAGAAAATAATTCACTGTCTGAGAGACTTGATTTTCTCTGGAGAGTGGCTGGCAGGAACCAAGGGTAATGATATTGATCTTTTGAGCTTTTTGTGAGGATCCAGCAAGCAACCATTTCTGGCGACACTTGAAAACTCCAAGACGCTGACAGACATAGGCAATTTTAAATAAGAGATAAGTGAACTACTTACAAAAATCCATCCATACAATCTATCGCTCTAAATTGTTATTGTTATGAACATCTGTTTTAAATTTCAAATTGAAAAAATTACAATTCAGGGCTTACTATATTTTACATCTATATCATGCAGAGACAACGGCAGGAAAGGTGGGAAGCAGCGTATGTCAGTTTTATTTCGTCTGAGTTTCTGTTTTAAGGTTATTTTTTCCTCCTGACATAGATTCAGCAGTGGTTTGTTGGTAACTATCTCTTGTGAGATGTGTATGGTCACCACAGATTGACCCATGTGTGGCGCTGGTATAGGTGACATGCTGCAAACCTCAGAAATAGAAAGCAGTTCCCTATTTTCAGCCTTGTCTAAAATTAAGTTTTGATTTCAACTTGGTGGCTGTGGTTCAGCAATAGCCAAATAAACTTCAATCTGTTTATTTAATGTTTAGTCTAGGCTAGTGGGCTGACTTGACAAAATACTCAGTGGTTCTCCCACAGAAGAATTATATCCCTCACTGAGTTCTTTCTCCATTCTGTTTTCTTCGGAGCATTTATTAACCCAACTCGTGCTCACTGTTTGGAACATTGAGAGCAGAGCTTATCCCATGTGAATGAGATGAGCCACAAGAAGCCTCTGGAAGGCATGCAGCCATTAAATTAAAGCTCTCTCAGCCCTTTAAGAGGGTTTTTATCAAAGTGTTCTCCCACAGAATAAGGAAGACTACCTGTAGGGATCCCTATGTGGGGCCTCATGGTCTTGCCTCCCTCTGCCATGTCTCTCACCGATACTATAATTGTTTCTTGTGATTTCTTTTAAGGGGTAAGGGAGTTGTGTCAATTAATTTGCTACCTGTTCTTCTTAACCATGCTGGGCTATTACAGGACTAGACATTCTCCAGGCATAAATCCCAGGACTTTGTGGAATTGTCTTCTGTGTCCCCAAGTTGACTGCAGAACTCCAGTTGTTCAGTTGGATTGTCCTGACTCTAGAAGATAAGAAAGCCTTTTCAGTCCTTGTTTTCTGAAGACTTTTCTTGCAAATAAACCTTGGATGACTAGAAGTGCCCATAGTATGAGAAAATATTGGCTGTCATCAGGACTCTGTTTAAAGCTTATTACCACACACAAGGAAACTGAGTGTTTGTGGGTAATCTTAGTCCTGATGCCTACCTGTAGCTCTGCCGATGGTGATGCTGGCCTCCAGTTTCTCTTTACCTTACTCTGTGGACTTTGATGAACAAGAGGTAGTTGGGAATAATAAAGGCAATGTTTGAATAATTTTTAATTCTGTGAAATTCATTTCTGTTTTGCAAAAGTGACCCTTGGAACAAATTAGACAAATTTCACATAAAATCGGAAACCAATGGATCCACTCCTTTTCCAATCACTGAAAATTACAAGATGCATCACAAGCCATGTGTAGTCAGGGCCCAGCTCAAAGGCAGTGCAGGTTGGGGTCCAGCCTCAGGTTCTGTACTACTTTCCATTCTTAGCCTTGGGCATTTGTTGCATGAGCATCCTCTCTCACTTTATGGCATCACCAGCAAACTTGCAGATCCCATGTGAGCTTCTCCATAGCCTTTTGATCCTCAGTGTGCAGCCAATGGAAGGTCTTCTCTCCAGATGTGTATTCTTCAAGTCACTAGCCTGGGCTGCTTTGACGGAAAGCACAGGGACAGTGTGGTATTATCCTGGAGCATCTCCCCAGGAGCTTGGGTGAGGCTGTGGAGGAACTTGTCCCCTGCCTGTGCACTGATCTCACCTGTGACCCTGAGGGAGGCGCCCATGACAATGGTCTTATAGCCAAATTTCTTGTAGTAGTTATACATTTTGGTGACACTCTTTATGCCAAGGTCCTCCTGGGGCTCTTGGAATTTCTTGTCTGTCTTTGCCACTTGGCAGTCAAGGATGCACCCCACAAAAGGAGAGGTGTGAGACACGCCCACTTCATCCCAAGTCAGTGCCCTGGGCAAAGGATTGAAGCAGTGGCATGTTGCAATAGATGCCATGCTGTTCCAGCCTGAATTCCTTCCCAGGTTGAGGATAACTTGATGAGAATTCTATCCTTATTATATCCAGCTTCTTGGTAAAGCTCAATGAGGCATCTGTCTTGGGTCACCATTACATCCTTATCAAAGGAAAACCTTGTATCCACTTCTGTGGACACATGGCCTGGAACCTTCTTTAGTATTTCTGCTTTAAACAACACAAAAAGTTTATCAATAGCATTTTTAATCCACTCCTCTTTTTTTTTTTTATAAAGGATTTATTTAGTTTATGTATGTGAGTGCAGTACACTGTAGCTGTATTCAGACCCACCAGAAGAAGGCATTGAATCCCATTACAGATGGTTGTGAACCACCATATGGTTGCTGGGAATTGAACTCAGGAGCTCTGGAAGAGCAGTCAGTGCTCTTAACCTCTGAGCCATCTCTCCAGCCCCCTAATCTCCTCCTCTTGGGACCCATTCAGCTCCTTGCTGTAGGCAATGGCCTTTTCCACTAGCTCTTGGAAGGCAGGCATCTGTGCTGCGTCAGGATCAGGGATGAGTTGGTGGTGGCTTCCTGTGGCTTGTACCCATCGAGTGCTGAAGCCACCCCATTAGCCACCATGCTGGTACAATGCTCCACCTGGTTAAGGGTAGACTCCATCCTCTGGTCCTGACATGGTGAAGCATGTACAGTTCTGGAGGAACCAAGAGCATGGAGACTCAACATACTAGATTTCACTCTGAAGATGCAAGAGAAAGTCAAATTGACTGAGACACATAGTGGTGGGGAACACTTCAGTCCTCAATTTCATAGATTTTTTTTTTTTTTACCAACCTTCTAGTGCATGATGGGAATAGAAAACATTATTTCCTGGGTTAATGGAAAATGGCATCTTAGAGTTCTACTACTTCTTATAACATGAGATGTATAAATTTACACCCCTCTTAGGCAAAGGAGAAACTGACCTGAATAAGTATTGGTATTTTTATTTTAATAAAAGTGTATAATTTATTAAATATACATAATTGTGAAACTGCTTCCTGGCTCCAATGGCATTAGCTAAGCATTGTAATTACAGTAAGATTTTTTCTTAATTTAAAGAATTTAATAAAGAGTTAAATAATTTTTCCTAATTTGTAATATATTTCCCTGTAGTTTTCTCTCTTCTTTTTAATTTTTTTTTGAGATTGCGTTTTAATTATAGCATTTCTTCTCTTCCTTTACTCCCTTCAAACCCTCCCATATAACTCTCACTTTAAATGTATGACTTCTCCTCAACAGTTCTATTACATGCATATTTGTATTTGTATATACATACATATTTCCAAATGCTACCTGTTGAGTCCATGCAATGTTACTTGGATATGTGACCATCTGGCATGCGATGACCGATTGGTGTGCTCCTTTCTGGGGAGGGCAAAAACTCCTGCTCTCAGGTTTGCTCAGTTGCCTGTAGTTCTTGGTGTAGTACCCTCATGGCCTTCTCACCTCCCTCTGTGTGCACTCTGGCATGTTCATGATACCTTTATTTGGATCATATTCAAGTGGTCATGTTGATAAGACTTTATGGGTGTGGCTCTTGATGTTACTAGAAGACACAAAGTACCTGATCCTCTCGGCTCTTACAGTCATCTGTTCCCTCTTTTCCAAAGCTCCCCTACCCTCAGGTATGGAAGTCTTTTGTAGATGTGTCTATTGGTACTGGGATCCACAACTCTGCATATTGATTGGTTGTGATTTTCTGTAGTGGTTTCTATTCATTGCAAAAAAGTTTTCTTGGTGAGGGGGTGAAGGCTACACTTAATATGTGTATATAAACACAGTGCTTATAGATTGTTGTTAGGGATTGTGCTGGTATAGTAAATTAATAGTTATAGACTCTCCTCCAATAATCATGGCTTAATTAGCACTGATCAATTTTCTAGGTTTCCAATACCAGACATGGTATCTTCCTTGTTGAGTGGGTCTTAAGTCCAACTAGAGAGTTGTTGGCTACCTGTAAGATGTATGTGGCACTACCACATCCATGCTGGTCCTTGATGTAGTTCATAGGTATGATAGCTGGGTTGGATTGAGCCTTCTGCCACTATGAAAGCTAGCCAGGGAGAGGGCATTCAGGTCAGTTCTACTCAGGAGCTGCTGGGCCATGTTTCTGAAGTATGTGGTGGCTTCAGCACTAGGGACTTACATTCTACCTAGGAAGAAACCAAAGGTAGAGGCAATAGGCTGTTTGTTTTGGGACTCTTTCAGATAGCCCTGGCCTAAAACTCAAAAAAGAGGGTTTTTCATGTCTAGTATTAAGGTTTCTGTTACATACGTGGTCTTTGGCTCTTGGAGGGAACACCATCATCCCAGATGATTAAAAAGTTCATTAAACTGTGCATATTTATATACAAATTATATGCATTATAGGGTTTTTAACATAAATAATAAGAGTGTGATTTCTTGTAGTCTTTTTATCCCATCCATATTGTCATTTTGCCCACTGTCTTAGTTTGGGGAACTAGTGCTGTGATGAGTCACATGACCAAAAGTAAGTTGGGAAGGAAAAGGTTTATTCAGCTTATATTTTCCCATCTTAGTCCATCACTGACGGAAGTCAGGACAGGGACTCAAGCAGGGCCAGACTCTGTAAGCTGGAGCTGATGCAGATGGAGGGATGCTACTTACTGTCTTCCTTCTCATGGCTCCTCATGGCTTGTTTAGCCTGATTTCTTATAGAACACAGAACTAATGACCAGGGACAGCTCCTCTTGCACTGGGTTGGACCCACCCATATTAATCACTGATGAAGACAATGCTTTACAGACTTGCTTATGGCCCAATCTTATAGATGCATTTTCTCAACTGAGGCTTCCCCTTCTCCAGTGTAAAAATCAGCACACCCACCTCCCTCCCTCCTCTGTATTTAGTTCCCTTTCATTTCCCTAATGAGTCCCCTTTGCCCCCTTTTCCCATCAGATCAGTCATATACAGCTATTCTTTACTGTTCTGCTTCACTCTTCTGTATTTACCTCCTTCCCTTTCCTGAGGAGCCTCCCTTTCCTAAATCAGATCACTTGTATCCTGATATTTTCCTTCTGACTCCTCCCATCTTCTTTTGTATTTATCTATCACCCAGGAGTTCTCTCCTTTCCATTTCCCTTATCAGATCACTTGTATACTACCAGTCTTCTGACTTTTTACTCTCTTCCCACCTTCTTCAGTATTTATTTTTTATCTACCTTCTTGGGCAGATGCAGTATGATTTTAATAAAAAGGAAACCCAGCTACAAAGAGGGGAGACAGAGCCCCAACATTCTGAAAGTTGGTAAGTTGTGTGTCATCACATCTTGTACAAACAATCACACTTCTCTATGTCTTGAAAGCAATGAATGCAGTCTTCACACCTTTAATCTCAGCACTCAGGAGGCAGAAGCAGGCAGATCTCCTTGAGTTCAATGACAGCCTTGTTTACATAGTGAGTTTTAAGATAGCCAGGTTTCTGTAGAAAGACCCTGTTCCACAAGCAGACAAATAAACGAGCAGACAACAAAATATAATGCACACAGCTCCACAGGTGTGCCTGATACCCAAATACACGTAGTAGTCCCTTTACCAAGTCTTTTCCTTTTTTTTTTTTCAGAAACAAGATATGCCATCACCTGCAGTTTTCAATTATTGCACTTTAACTTCTACATTTTCTTTTTTTAAAGTACCTAAACTATTTTTTTTATTAGGTATTTATTTCATTTACATTTCTAATGCTATCCCAAAAGTCCCCCACACACTCCCCCACACAACCACCCACTCCCACTTCTTGGCCCTGGTGTTCCCCTGTACTGAGGCATATAAAGTTTGTATGACCAATGGACCTCTCTTTCCACTGATAGCCGACTAGGCTATCTTCTGATACATATGCAGCTAATTCATCCTCTGACTGGAATGCTTTCTACTCAGTGACTTCTCTGCATAACCCCACTCTCCCTTTCCTGCCATGTATATATTTGTATATTAGATGCTTCTAAGCCACTCTATAAAAGGGCATCTTCTATCATTCCTGGGCACCCTTTCATGTTCTTTGTTAACATTTATTGTTGGAATGGATATCTGTCTGGCATATTATAGACACATTAGCTTATTGATTTGTAATTTTCCTCTTCTGGAAAGTATCTTTTGTCTTTTGATTGATTATAGATGTAAGCCAATGCTTTCCATATTGTAGGCATTGAGTAGTCATGTTACTAATTTTTTGATGTGGCAAAATACCAGATAGAAGTAACTTCAGAAAGGCAGACTTTATTTTGGGTCACAGTTTGGGGGCATGCCACATGGGAATGGTGGACAGAGCAGGAAGCAGCTGGTCACCTTGAACCCAGAGCCAGGAAGCAGAGAATTATGAATACTGGTGTTCAACTTGCTCTGTCGTTTTCATTCAGTGCAATGGTGTCACCTTCATTTAGGCTAGGTTTTCACAGCTAGGTCAATTCCAATCTAGAGACAATCCCATAGATGGTAGATATATACATCGGTTTGTCTCCTGTGTGCTTGCATATCTTGTTGATTGGCAGTGTTAACCCTCCCAGAAATACTGGTGACAGAAATGAGTAAACACAGCCTGAAGGCATTATCCTTACCTTACAAGATGGGTTATCCATGATCTAATGCTAGGTCTGATACCTTATTTCAGGAAAGTAGTACCCACAGGTACAATTTATTGACCATGTAGAATTTTACGGTCACTTTAAAAATATTATGTGATATCATCCCTATAGCAATCATTTAATCAGAGTCACCCCCTCCCCAATTAAGAGAGAGTAAAAACATTGCTCACAGAAGTCTCACAAATTAGTCAAAGCCACAATTACCTTACTATCTGAGATGAACCCACATTCTTGTGATGCTACCATTGGGGCTTGTAACATTTCCCCTAGAATAAGAGCAGAAGGGGCAGAGTATTGCACTGGATGCAGGGCAAAATGCATCTCAGTAAAGACTAGATACTTGCTAGTTTCTCTCATTTACCCTGCTAGGCAACCAATAAATGCCTTAGCTTTGCATTCTAATTCTGACTCTGAAAAGGATAAACATCACAAGGGACCCACCCCCCACCCCACCCCCCCCACCCCCCGCTTTAAAATCGTCATTGCTGGGTATCACTTATGCACAATAAAATATATTTGACTACATGGTTGTATTTGATTTCAACAAAATTCTGTATTCTGCAGCAACTAGCACTCCGGAGACGTCAAATATTTTGGAAGAGACAATGCAATGGAAGAAAAGATGCTTCCATGACTCCAAACAGCCTTCTGTGCTTCTTTATAGTTAAACCTTACTCTCTTCTTTCTGACCTGATTCCGAGCCCTGAAGCAGAGCCCTGGCTTCATTGTTAGCTGAGGAGCTGTGGACATTCTCCTTCTCCTTGTTGTTTTTCAGTTTTCCTTCTGTACCTCAGCACAATATCAGTGTTCAGTGACCCAACAACATTTGGGACGGCAACAGAAAAAGTAATTTAGAGAGTGAGGCTGCCTCAGATCATCTTCCTTATATCAGCCCCATTAAGTTTTCATTAACAGTCAGAGTGGGGTTCCTCAAATTGGCAGAAGACCAGTAAGCTGGCTTCCAGAAAGAAAGCTGAATGAATAAGGCCAGCCTATCTTTTATCTGATGCTAGAGAGTCTAGCCAGTTGAAAGCATCATAGAGGTCATTGCCAATTTTGCACTGAACAATTAGCACCCTCTTTCTCATCAAGTGGCAAAATTGCCATGCTAGCTTCTTGTAAGGATCAGAGCATGCCATTGGCTCCTCAGCGTTTTCTGTGGCGTCATCATCAGGCATGACACAGCCTCTGATGCTGACTATTATCATTTAGATGAGGAAAGGGCTGTGTAACTACTATGAACATTGTCTACTTAATTCTTTTTCAGGGTAGTTGTAAGAGGTTACGACTGTATAAATTTCATTCTTCACCGGCCAACATAATGCCGATGTGTCATGATACGTGGCCCATGAGTAAACCGTTTCTCAGCCCACAGTATTTGTAGTGCTAGTAAACCAATGCCATTAAAAACTTTAATGACTTCAAATAGTCTTGGGGATTTTGAAATTGCTTCTCCTGACATGACCTCAGTTCTGCTCTTTATGTCCAGACTTGAGGAATTAATGCAGCTCTGAATTCCTCCACAAGGCTAGTCTATTTCCTCCACAAGGCTAGTCTATTTCCTCCACAAGGCTAGTCTATTTCCTCCACAAGGCTAGTCTATTTCCTCCACAAGGCTAGTCTATTTCCTCCACAAGGCTAGTCTATTTCCTTTCCATGGGTTTTATTCTTAGTACTTGGTGCTCATTCATACTTACCCCTGCACGTGTGTGTATGTGTGTGTATACATACATACATACATACTACATACATACATACATACATAATACATACATACACACACATACATGTATGTATATTCATACATTGAATGTGTACTTATGGCTATATATTTCTGTGAGCATGCTTGCACTAGCCAGAGAAGGTTATCGGGTATTTTGTCATTCTTCACCATATTCTTTTGAGACAGGTCTTTCACTGAACCTAGACTCGTGTCCAGCAAGCCCCAGAAATCCTCCTGTCCCCATTACCCATGATTCTAGGGTTATGGTTGTACACCAGCTTTTTACATAGTTACTGGGATTGGAATTCATGTCTTCATGTTTCTTACAGGTGTCCTTCCCCACAGAGTCATCTTTCCAGTCATACCTTTGTGCATGGTTAATTTAGCTTAATATGTTATACATATTAATATGTACATGTTACATATTAATTACATACATGTTAATATGTTATACTTTTTAGGTGCCTCACTTAGAGACAGGTGTGGTGAAGAAGATCAAGCAAACTGAATTCAGTCAAATGTAGGCTGTATCACTTGAGAACAGTGTGGCTACATGCAAGCTCTATGTCCTTTGTCTGCCTCAGTTCCGCATCCTAAACGGATGATAGTGGTGTCCATGATTATTGTATCAAAACTCACTTTGTAAGTTCCTTATAAGCAATAATGATCTAATGAGGGAAAACTGGTATTCAGGCAATGCCAAATGATAGTGAATTTCCAGAGGCAGAGCCACCTGTTATACATCCGGACACATTATACACTCCTTCAGCTACTCAAAATTAATTTGCTGCTTACTATATGGTACCATCTAAATGATATACTGTGCCTGAAGTTATCAACAAGTCTCTTTCTCTTTGTCACTTTCATGGTATAGGAATGTGATGGTATATGTGAAATCTATCTATCTATCTATCTATCTATCTATCTATCTATCTATCTATCTATCTATCCGATTTCACAAGCATTTGAGCCACTATAGAGTCTTCTGTATTATTAATAAGATAAAAACATAAAATTATTTCTAAAGTCTCACTAGAAAGAAGAGAATTCACATTTATGGTGGCAGTACCTCCTCTTTCTCTTAGACTTCATATTTCTGCTTGCTTCTTCACATTTGCATATTTTGTACATATTTTGGAAATGAATAGCCAGAGGCATATTATAGACAGAATCCAAATTCTTTCTTTTTGGTAATCATTTTATGGTCGTTGATATTTTGAACTATTTTTTGTTAAGAAATGTAATATTGTTGAAATTTATTTTTTACTTTTTATCTTCATAAACATTTGCCTGTATCTATGCTTGTGCACCATGTGCATATCTGGTGCCTGAGAGGGTCAGGAGCGGGCAGATCTACTTGAACTGAAGTTACAGGAAGTTTTGAGCTGACAGGTGGGTGCTGGGACTCAAACCTGGATCCTTGGCCAGAGAAACAACCTCTCTTAGCCACTGAGCCATGTCTCCAGCTCCAGAAATCTAATAGTTAAAAGTCAGTATTTTAGTGTTGTTGAAGTTTCTTGGATAGTTTTGCTATCTAAGCCCTCTGATGGTTTGATCTATAATTCTAGAACTCAAGAGGCAGAAATAAGTGGATCCTTGGAGCTTGGTGGTCAGTCAGACTAGCCAACATGGCAGGCTCGAGGCTAGAGAGAAACTTTGTCTCAAAAAGGGTTAGTAGATAGCACTGGAGGAAAGAGATGGCTCATTATTTTCTGGTTTCAATACTTCACCCACACATATGCACTTACACACGCACACGCGCGCGTGCGCGCACACACACACACACACACACACACACACACACACACACATGCACGCACAAGCACATGTATACGTGTACATGTACCTGGAAAGGATATATTTCAATGCAGTTAGACTTTATTTGGTAAGAGTAGGCTCAACACAACTAAAATAAAGTGATACAAAATAAAACATGGGAGGATTTAATAAAAGTAATGAAAGGCTAATTAAGAATTTGAAAGAGTTGCTTAAGATCATTGCTTTGGCTTTGATGATGTCTCCCATCTAAATTAACTTAGACTTCCCTCTTCCCCTTTGGTGGACTCCCAGTGTAGAAGTCGCAGTGCCTGTAAAGGGTGACAAAGTAGTAATAGATGTGGTAGTGTCCATTCCCACTCCTAGGTACCACACACATGCCGTACCATAGGCCTCCTGGTGGACTGGTCAGTAGAAACAAAGCAAGCATAATGACTCATTCTTTCTGTTAACTTGACTGGAATTGGAATCGCCTGGAAGACCCCTCTTGGAGTGTCTTGGAGCACATTTTCAGTGATGTGCTGAAAATGGACGGCAATCCAAGGGACTGGATCACCAGCCTGAATCAAAACGAAGGGTGAGGAGAGAAGGCAAGCTGAGGTCTCGCTTTTACTTCTCTCTGCCTCCTGGCTGTGGATGCAGCGTGACCAGGCACCTCATGCTCCGTGGCCACGCCCTTCTCGCCATGATGGTCTGTATTTTCAGTCCAAATAAACCTTCCTGTATGCTGATTTCTGTCCGGGGCAAGCATTTTATCACAAATATGAGAACAGGAGCAACAGACCGAAAGAGCTGGAACTTAGAATGCAACCATGGTGGCTATGGGAAGAGAATGCGAAATTTCAGTATGAAGGAATAGACCACACCAAGCATTCAGACCTGAGTCTCTAGTGTCACAACAGAGTTAGGAAGGAAGAGCTAAGAGTTTGGTAGCTGGACTTTCTTCTGCCTCTATATTGGTGGTTCTCAAATTTCCTAGTGCTGTGAACCTTTAATACAGTTTCTCAGGGTGTGGTGACCCCAACCATAGATTATTTTTACTGCACTTCATAACTGTATTTTTGACACTGCCATGAACTATAATATAAATATCTGTTTTTTTTTCTGATGATCTTAAGTGGCCCTTGTGAAAGGGTCATTGGAGTCCCACAGGTTGAGAACCACCACGACTCTAGATTTTATTGAAGGGAAGCAAGTCAGACTCAACTTAGTGGAAGTGAACAAATAAGGGCAGGGACACACAATACATGGGACAGTATTGGAAGCAATTTTGTGACAAATTAAATCTAGGCCTGCTACATTCTATTCTTCACTGTTGAATGTGTACTAAAGAGTTAAAGGCAAATGTTTACCTACTCAGCATGAGGGGATATATATATATATATATATATATATATATATATATATATATCCTAACAGATAGCAATTGACCGACTGACTATTTACCTTGTACCAGGCAATGTGCTGTGCACCTACACATATTATTTGGTCTTCAGAGTCCAAAGTTCTAGGTTTTGGCATGAACACATGTCTAGCATGAACACGTGTCTACTAGCATGAATGGTGTATTGATATGTATGCAGTCTGAGAGAGGCCAGGCAGCATTAGGGCTTGGCTTATGTCTCAATTGCTTTTGCCTTTATTGAATTTAGCCTGTTGTTCTCAGTATTTCTAGGAAAGAGAAGGTGAATGAATATTTATTGCTCATGAAAACACACAGAAACAATTTCAAGCTGTTTCCATGTGGATAGCACTTTAGCAGACTCTGGCATCTTGAGGTAATATGAATAAGTATACATTTTAAATTGCTGAACCTTAGAGGATCTTTCATAGAAGTTATTTCAAATTTATTTGAAACTTCAGGTAACAAAGCTAGTAAAATTTAGAGAACTAAAGAGAAAATTGTTTTTGTGGTGTATGTATATGTGTGAGGGTCTATACACACATGTGTGTATGCAGATGTGTGTATGTATGTATCTACGTACATATATGTGTATCTGTGTATGTGTACATGAATGTATGTACACTGGTATGTGTGTATGTTTGTGCATGTCTGTATGCATGTGAATGTGTATGTGTATACGTGTACATATGTTTGCCTGTGTGGGCTCACATGTCATGTCTCACAAGTGCTTGTGTAATATGTGTATATTTTACCTGGTAGGCTGTTGGCCTTTTAAACCATTTAAAAAACATCTGTCCTTATTACCTTTCTTTTTCTCTTGAAGGCCATGAGTTTTACTCTTAATTAACTTTGTAAAAGTCTATCTGCATCACCAGGGTTTGGCAAATACATTTGCCAGAAGATAAATTAAAAAGATTTTTATTTATGGAAGTCAAGGAGAGGACGCCTAAGACCTACAAACCAATTGATTCCAACATCTGTCATGTTTGGACAGACTGTTTAAACTGCAGTTTGAATATAAAGTGAGTTTTGGCTGGCAAACAAATTCTTATTTCGGGAATAGTTTACTTCGAAAACATTCTATGAATAAATGTTTTTACCTTCTTTTCTTTTTCTTTTTCAGACAGATATGCTAATTCTGGCCCGGGCAAGTTAAAAAGCAGAGCAGAGAAGGCTCTTGGGAGAAGATAGATTGGAGACACTAATGAGAAAATTGCAGGACTATTAGCCCAGCATGAAACCCTGCATGTTTGATTTCTCCCTTCCCTTCATCACCCTGATCAAATCAGTCACCTCACCCCTAAGTTCTTTGTCTGCAATGCCTCCCAACTTTCCCTATTTGCATTGCTGGCATCTTCCTTCAGATTTGGGCTCCTTACTCCCAGCTCCACAGCAGGGATCTTTATTACCCATGTTTCTGTGTCTTTCAGAAGCCACCCTACAGAATTTCCGAGTCACTTTGTCTATGTCTCCACACTTGGCCTTCTCCTTGCCTTTACACTGAGCTGGTTAACTGGCCCTGGAGATTCACTTGTCTGATTGGCAGGCCTTGGTATCTGGTGTGAGTTCCCAGTCCCTCTGCCCCTGCTTTCTGGATCCCAGGATATACCTGTATCTACTCTTTACTCCATGTACACCACATGTGTGTTCTCCACATGTGTGTTAAGTGTTTCCTGGCTTTATGGCTTTCTTCAGATGATTTTCAGTTTTCTCAATGGAGGTTTCCTTGTTTATCACGTATTGTGGCAAGATAAAGGGCTCGTCCCAGTGTTCATTCAGATTCTTTTTGTTTAAACATTCACATTTATGTTCTTAGTGTGTGCATGTGTCAGGGGCCTGTACCACCATGCCTGTGTGGAGGTCAGAGGACAACCCAGAGCAATCGGTTCCCTCCTTCGATGAGGTGGACTCTAGACATGGAACTCAGGTTGGTAATAAGCACCTTTATCCCCTGAACCGTCTTGCCTACCTTATTATTTCAATTCTTGATCTTAGATGTCGTAGTCCTTCCATCTCCTTAGTTTAATTTTGGAGCAGTTTCAGATTCACAGAACAAAGGAGCAGAAAGCACAGAGAGCACCTTTAGACCCCAATGCTCACACAGTCGCCTCCATGGCAGCATCCTCCACCCAAGAAGTACACCTGGTACCATCTGCTCTTCATAGATACACTATTTATCCTTCAGGGAAAGTCTACAAGGTTGGTAGTTTTTGATTTGAATATGGTTGGCTTTGGCAGTTTGGTTAAACTGCTAATGTAACCCCCATTATCACATTATATAGAACAAGTTCTTTGCCTTCAAAAATGTCTCTCCTCTGCTCCAACTCCCTTTTCTGTTACTCTGGAAAATCAGTTAAAAAAATTGTCTCCAAGCCGGGCGTGGTGGCGCACGCCTTTAATCCCAGCACTCGGGAGGCAGAGGCAGGCGGATTTCTGAGTTCGAGGCCAGCCTGGTCTACAAAGTGAGTTCCAGGACAGCCAGAGCTACACAGAGAAACCCTGTCTCGAAAAAAACCACAAAAAAAAAAAAAAAATTGTCTCCATAGTTTTGTCTTTTCCAGAAGGCTTTGTAGTTAGAATCAAGCCATGGCAACGATTTCAGATGAGGCCATTTCATGTAGCAGCATGAATTTAAGAGCCTTCTATGGAGTAATTCCCATTTAAGATTCTCCCAGCAAATGTTAGCTCATTTCCCTCCAGTGCTGAATCCATTATCCATTGCTCCACGGTTCATTTATCCATTTACCCAGTGAAGGACATTTTTATTGCCTCCACATTAGGCCAATTATGAGTTTAGTTGTGATAAACATTCAGGTATAGTTTGATGTATAAATACACGGTGACTTTTCAAACTCCTTTACATAAATACCAACAGTATCCAAGGGTACATTTGGCTTGGTGACAACTGTCAAACTTCTCTTCAAGGTGATACTCTATCCACAAAACTTGGCAGCTCTTGCCGTTTCTGACCTCTACAGGATTTGGTTCTCTCAGTAGTAATGGGGTATACATATAATGTGGCTTGAGACATTATATCTTGTATCTTTGAGAGCTGTTTCATCAAATAAAAGATTACATAAACAGGCTCTGCATCCATAAGCTAGATCTGATGTTAAATATAGCCAAAGTTATTTGAAATAAATGGAATGAATAAAAGACCAATTCCTAATGAAATTCTAAGTGCAATTCATTTATGCTGTTACACTCAACACATGGGATTTCTGAGTAAAATGTGAGGGTTATAAATTATTTCAGTTTTGAAAAATGTGTTTTTGTTTATGTCAACTAATTTTATTTAATTATATAATTTTAATCATTTTGATTTAATAAGAAAACAATTACATCCAATGAATTTGCCTTCTTTTAGTTTTCTTTACATAATTGGGAATTTCTAGAAGGTAAGAAATAAATCTTTTCTCTTTTATTTAAATTTTTATTACACTTTACTCATTCTCTGTGTGTATAAGGATGTATGTGTGCATAGTGGCTACAGTGCACATATGGAAGTTAGAAGACAATGTATGGGAGTCCATCTACTCTTTCTATAATGTGAGTCTTGGGGACCTGTCTGAGTTACTTTTCTATTGCTGGGGGAAAAAACATTATGACAAGGCAACTTGTAAAAGAACATTTTAATTTGGTGTAGAGTTTCAGAGGGTCAGAGTTCATGATAGGCCAGTGAAGGAACAGTTGGGAGCTCACAACTTGATCCACAACCACAAGGCAGAGAGAAGACACTGGGACTCAAATGATTCTTTTGGAACACTGAAGTCCTCCCCTAGTGATATAGCTCGTCTAACAAGGCTATGCCTCTTAATTCTCCCTAAACAGTTTCACCAACAAGGAACCAACTATTCAAATATATGAGCCTAAGGGGTCATTCTCCTTCCAAAAACCACAGGACCCAACTCCAGTTACCAGGCTTGCAGTATCTATCATTACCTGCTAAACCAACTGGTTGGCTCACATTTCGTTTTGTGCCTAGATCCTTATAAAATATACTCTCAATATGTGTTTGTTAAATAAAATATATTACAAATATTTATTTTGTGTCTGTCTGTCTATGTATCATGTGCATACAGTGTTTAGAGAGGTCAGAAGAGGGCTTAGAAATGCTCTGGCATTGGAGTTACACTGGATTATGATCTGTTATATGGGAACTAGGCATGAAGGACCAAATCCAGGTCCTTTGCAAGATCAGTAAGTGCTCACACACTGAGCCTTCTTTCCAGCCCCTTAAATAAAATATTTTATCATCCCTTGTATGCTGTAATTTTAGTGAATACTTCTAACTGAGGCTTCAACACAAAAACAATAGACAAATATAGTTAGCAATCCCATTAACTAGCCTAATAGGAATGTAGTGGGCTTCACGTTTCTTCAAGGAAAGAATATAACCTTTCTTTCCAGTTATTTTTCACTAGTATGAAGCACAAAATTGATTGTTGCAGTTCACTAGGTTTGAGCTAGGCTAAGGGCTCTAATAAGTTAATTTCATTTTATGGGGCTGTGTTTAACAGGGTTCCCTTGAGAAACAGCACAATGGAATACACATATAAGATTAGATGGTGCTACGATGTTAGTGAGATGTGATGTGTTTGAATACTTGTTCCCCAGTTGGTGCAGGGGCTTAGGAAGTGGAAGCTAGTTACTTGACCAGCTCTTGAGGGTTACAGGAGGGTTCCTTGCAGTTCCTGAATAGTCCTCTTTGCTTTCCTTCCTGTTTGGCTGCCATTGTGTGACCAACCATCTACAACCCTTAAGTTCATGGACAGGAATCAGGCCGGCTGCTGTATCTGTCTTACTAGCATAGATTGAGAGTTCCTGAAACCATGGGAGCAGAAAAACTCTTTCCTTCTTGATGCAGCCTTGGCCAGGCATTTTGTCCAGGTGAAGCTAAAGGCAACTAATGGAAACAGAAATGTAAAAGAGGACTTACTAGGGGAGTTGCCTGATAACATCGTGGTCTGAGCTCTCCCCTGAGGAGCTACCTAGAAGCTAGAGAAGTTGCTAAGGGGGCTCAATACAGGAGGAAGCCTACAGAACCAGGGAAACAAATCATGTAGCTGCCAATCTTTACCTGAAGTGAGAATGCAGGTTTTTTTCTCTGCATTTTTGTTGCATTCACATCCAGAGTCAACTTAGTGGTGACTAGTGTCATTGAATGAGGGACTATGGGCTCCATACATGCCATTGATTTAAATATCAGTCTCCAGAAACACCTGCATAGATACACCATACCATGAATATTCCTCAACTGGCAAATACATACCTGAAATTTACTGTACCATGGTAGTACTATCAATTGCTGCCATATCTTTTTATTTATTTATTTATTTATTTATTTATTTATTTATTTATTTATTTATTTTTTTGGTTTTTCGAGACAGGGTTTCTCTTTATAGCTCTGGCTGTCCTGGAGCTCACTTTGTAGACCAGGCTGGCCTCGAACTCAGAAATCCGCCTGCCTCTGCCTCCCGAGTGCTGGGATTAAAGGCGTGCGCCACCACGCCCGGCTGTTTTTCTTTTTTTTTTTTTTTTTTTTTTTTATTTTCTTTTTTTTTTTTTTGCCATATCTTTTTAAATCGGGGCAGAAATAAATATAGAAAAGATTCGACTTTTGTACATTTAAAGTTAAGTGTGGTGGCACATTTTTAATCTCAGAATTTGAGAAATTGAAGCAGGGGGACTATAAGTTTGAGGGGAATACTTTGGGCCATAGATGATCTCTCACTCATGACCTTTCTATATAGATACAGTTTTGCATGTATATATGCACATATATGTCTTCATTGGCTGTACATTTAGTTATATCAGAGTCAGTTCTAATGTCTAGTTAGAGCACAGAATGGTGGGTAGTTATCTCTGTCCTCAACAGAGACATAAAGCCTTCAAAATTAGGACTTCCTAAGAGGGATCAAAATTACAGGGAAATCGATCTTCCAAATATGTGCAAAAAGTTAGGGAAAGAGAAGCCAAGGTGTGGATAAAGGGGAAGAGAAACATTCCCTGTTTTTCAGGTGAGAGGATCAGAGCAAGGAGAACAGTCATTCCCCACCCCCACCCCCATCCCCCACCCCGCCACAGAGAAAGGAACACAAGCCCATTCTGGACCCAGATCATTAGAATTTACACTAGCGTAGAAGAGTTGGGAAAAAAAAAAAGCAGCGTGTTTAAAGACTTGGTACACACCCCTTTCTTAAGATGGAATCAGTAAATCAGAATGAGAGAAAGATTCCCATCTGTCACTCAAAGGTCAGCTAAGTGCCTAGAAACAAGTCACAGCAGTATACTACTGTGGTTGTAACAAGAGTATGGAGAAAGATCCTCCCTAAGGCACATTATGACAAAAACGTTGAAAGCTGGGTTTGGATGAGGGACACTAAGAAGACTTCATTAAGGCCTAGGAGCTACTGAGGCCATTTGAAACCTTGGGTTTTCTGAGTACAGTCATAGACAGCAATGGCACACCAAACCCCAGCTCAGCCAGCTAGAGTGTCTTACGGACCCTTCCCGCACCCTCTACTTCCTCCACAAAAACCTTACATATATCCTTAACCATCTGCAGCATAAATAGTATTTACTCTCATTATGTCTGGCCTGTAAAACTTTAACAAGTTGACACAAAAATAAATGGAAAAACCAATGTATGGCCAAGAGCCATAGCAACCAGAGATCACATATGGTGAGCTGTTAGAAACAGTAGAACAGGGACTAAAATTTACTACTATTGTTTTGCGAAAGGCTGTAATGAAATTGGGGAATAAAATATCATCAACAGCTAAAGAATTCCCTTAGAAAGATGTGTACTCTATGAGAAATCACACACAGTGCTGGTGAAAACCATGGTAAAGAAGGGTAACTTGGTAGAATTATAAGTAGACTTCACACAGACCAGAGGATTTCTGGGCTTTATAGTAGGTTGATAGAAGTTGGGGAAAATGAAACACAAGACGAAAGAACAAAGTAAAAATAAAATAAAGACCTCTTCCGGTCAGAAAAGCACCAGGGTAGCGAGGGCGCAGGGTCGGCTGACACTCGCCAGCTACCCACAACACCCGCCACAGTATCTTAAGACTTCTGGTGAGTGGAACACAGCTTCTGCTCCAATCCAATTGCATGTGGGACCTGAGACTGCATTAGTTAGGGAAGCAGAAACCGGCCTGAGTAGGGCCACAGGCCTCATCCGGCCGGATCAGCACCGGGGTAGCTAGAGCGCAGGGTCGGCTGACACCCACCAGCTACCCACGACCCCCGCCACAGGATTTTGAGACTGCTGGTGAGTGGAACACAGCTTCTGCTCCAGTCCAATCACGCGGGACCTGAGACTGCTTTGGTTGGGGAGGGAGAAATCCGGCCTATATAGGGCCACAAGCCTCTTCCGGTCAGAAAAGCACCGGGGTAGCTTGGGCGCAGGGTCGGCTGACACTCGCCAGCTACCCACAACACCCGCCACAGGATCTTAAGACTTCTGGAGAGTGGAACACAGCTTCTGCTCCAATCCAATTGCGAGCAGGACCTGAGACTGCATTAGTTAGGGAAGCAGAAAACCTGCCTGAGTAGGACCACAGGCCTCTTCCGGCTGGACCAGCACCGGGGTACTGCCAGCTACCCACGACCCCCACCACAGGATTTTGAGACTGCTGGTGAGTGGAACACAGCTTCTGCTCCAATCTTTAAACAGTGACAACGACAACAACTAACCCCAGAGATTACCAGATGGCGAAAGGTAAACGTAATAATCTTACTAACAGAAACCAAGACCACTCACCATCATCAGAACCCAGCACTCCCACTTCGCCCAGTCCAGGGCACCCCAACACACCGGAAAAGCTAGACACGGATCTAAAAGCATATCTCCTGATGATGGTAGAGGACTTCAAGAAGGACTTTAATAACACACTTAAAGAAATACAAAGGAACACTGGTAAACAGGTAGAAGACAATAAAGAGGAAGCACAAAAATCCCTTAAAGAATTGCAGGAGAACACTGCTAAAGAGTTACAAATCCTTAAAGAAAAACAGGATAACCTAATCAAACAGGTAGAAGTCCTTAATGAAAAACAGGAAAACACATCCATACAGATGAGGGAAATGAACAAAACCATACTAGACCTAAAAAGGGAAGTAGACACAATAAAGAAAACCCAAAATGAGGCAACACTGGAGATAGAAACCCTAGGAAAGAAATCTGGAACCATAGATACCAGCATCAGCAACAGAATACAAGAGATGGAAGAGAGAATCTCAGGTGCAGAAGATTCCATAGAGAACATCAGCACAACAATCAAGGAAAATGTAAAATGCAAAAAGATCCTAACTCAAAACATCCAAGAAATACAGGACACAATGAGAAGACCAAACCTACGGATAATAGGAGTGGATGAGAATGAAGATTTTCAACTCAAAGGACCAGCAAACATCTTCAACAAAATTATAGAAGAAAACTTCCCAAATCTAAAGAAAGAGATGCCCATGAACATACAAGAAGCCTACAGAACTCCAAATAGACTGGACCAGAAAAGAAACACCTCCCGACACATAATAATCAGAACAACAAATGCTCTAAATAAAGATAGAATACTAAAAGCAGTAAGAGAAAAAGGCCAAGTAACATATAAAGGCAAGCCTATCAAAATTACACCAGATTTTTCACCAGAGACTATGAAAGCCAGAAGATCCTGGACGGATGTTATACAGACACTAAAAGAACACAAATTCCAGCCCAGGCTACTATACCCAGCCAAACTCTCAATTAACATAGATGGAGAAACCAAAGTATTCCACAACAAAACCAAATTCACACATTATCTCTCCACGAATCCAGCCCTTCAAAGGATAATAACAGAAAAAAACCAATACAAGGACAGGAACCACGCCCTAGAAACAACAAGAAGGTAATCCCTCAACAAACCTAAAAGAAGACAGCCACAAGAACAGAATGCCAACTTTAACAACAAAAATAACAGGAAACAACAATTACTTTTCCTTAATATCTCTTAATATCAATGGACTCAACTCCCCGATAAAAAGACATAGACTAACAAACTGGCTACACAAACAAGACCCAACATTTTGCTGCTTACAGGAAACTCATCTCAGAGACAAAGATAGACACTACCTCAGAATGAAAGGCTGGAAAACAATTTTCCAAGCAAATGGTATGAAGAAACAAGCTGGAGTAGCCATTCTAATATCTGATAAGATTGACTTCCAACCCAAAGTCATTAAAAAAGACAGGGAGGGACACTTCATACTCATCAAAGGTAAAATCCTCCAAGAGGAACTATCAATCCTGAATATCTATGCTCCAAATACAAAGGCAGCCACATTCATTAAAGAAACTTTAGTAAATCTCAAAGCACACATTGCACCTCATACAATAATAGTGGGAGACTTCAACACACCACTTTCACCAATGGACAGATCATGGAAACAGAAACTAAACAGGGACACAGAGAAACTAAGAGAAATTATGAATCAAATGGATCTGGCAGATATCTACAGAACATTCTATCCTAAAACAAAAGGATATACCTACTTCTCAGCACCTCATGGTACCTTCTCCAAAATTGACCACATAATTGGTCACAAAACAGGCCTCAACAGATATAAAAATATTGAAATTGTCCCATGCATCCTATCAGATCACCATGGACTAAGGCTGATCTTGTATAACAAAATAAATAATAGAAAGCCAACCTTCACGTGGAAACTGAACAACACTCTTCTCAATGATACCTTGGTCAAGGAAGGAATAAAGAAAGAAATTAAGAACTTTTTAGAGTTCAATGAAAATGAAGCCACAACATACCCAAACTTATGGGACGCAATGAAAGCATTTCTAAGAGGAAAACTCATAGCTCTGAGTGCCTCCAAAAGGAAACTAGAGAGAGCACACATTAGCAGCTTGACAACATACCTAAAAGCACTAGAACAAAAGGAAGCAAATTCACCCAAGAGGAGTAGACAGCAGGAAATAATCAAACTCAGGGGCGAAATCAACCAAGTGGAAACAAGAAGAACTATTCAAAGAATCAACCAATCAAGGAGCTGGTTCTTTGAGAAAATCAACAAGATAGATAAACCCTTAGCCAGACTCACTAGAGGGCACAGGGAAAGCATCCTAATTAACAAAATCAGAAATGAAAAAGGATACATAACAACAGATCCTGAAGACATCCAAAACACCATCAGATCCTTCTACCAAAGGCTATACTCAACAAAACTGGAGAACCTGGATGAAATGGAGAAGTTCCTAGACAGATACCAGGTACCAAAGTTGAATCAAGATCAGGTTAATGATCTAAACAGCCCTATATCCCCCAAAGAAATAGAAGCAGTCATTAATAGTCTCCCAACTAAAAAAAGCCCAGGACCAGATGGGTTTAGTGCAGAGTTCTATCAGACCTTCAAAGAAGATCTAATCCCAGTTCTTCACAAACTATTCCACAAAATAGAAACAGAAGGTACTCTACCCAACTCATTCTATGAAGCCACAATTACTCTGATACCTAAAACACAAAAAGACCCAACAAAGATAGAAAACTTCAGACCAATATCCCTTATGAATATTGATGCAAAAATCCTCAATAAAGTTCTTGCTAACCGAATCCAAGAACACATCAAAACAATCATCCATCCTGACCAAGTAGGTTTCATCCCAGGGACGCAGGGATGGTTCAATATACGGAAATCCATCAACGTAATCCAGTATATAAACAAACTCAAAGACAAAAACCACATGGTCATCTCGTTAGATGCAGAAAAAGCATTTGACAAGATCCAACACCCATTCATGATAAAAGTCTTGGAAAGATCAGGAATTCAAGGCCCATACCTAAACATGATAAAAGCAATCTACAGCAAACCAGTAGCCAACATCAAAGTAAATGGTGAGAAGCTTGAAGCAATCCCTCTAAAATCAGGGACTAGACAAGGCTGTCCACTTTCTCCATACCTATTCAACATTGTACTTGAAGTCCTAGCCAGAGCAATTCGACAACAAAAGGAGATCAAAGGGATACAAATTGGAAAAAATGAAGTCAAAATATCACTCTTTGCAGATGATATGATAGTATATATAAGTGACCCTAAAAATTCCACCAGAGAACTCCTAAGCCTGATAAACAGCTTCGGTGAAGTAGCTGGATATAAAATTAACTCAAACAAATCAATGGCCTTTCTCTACACAAAGAATAAACAGGCTGAGAAAGAAATTAGGGAAACAACACCCTTCTCAATAGTCACAAATAATATTAAATATCTTGGCTTGACTCTAACTAAGGAAGTGAAATATCTGTATAATAAAAACTTCAAGTCTCTGAAGAAAGAAATTATAGAAGATCTCAGAAGATGGAAAGGTCTCCCATGCTCATGGATTGGCAGGATCAACATTGTAAAAATGGCTATCTTGCCAAAAGCAATCTACAGATTCAATGCAATCCCCATCAAAATTCCAAATCAATTCTTCAAGGAATTAGAAAGTGCAATCTGCAAATTCATCTGGAATAACAAAAAACCTAGGATAGCAAAAACTCTTCTCAAGGATAAAAGAACCTCTGGTGGAATCACCATGCCGGACCTAAAGCTCTACTACAGAGCAATTGTGATAAAAACTGCATGGTACTGGTATAGTGACAGACAAATAGACCAATGGAATAGAATTGAAAACCCAGAAGTGAACCCACACACCTACGGTCACTTGATCTTCGACAAGGGAGCTAAAAACATCCAGTGGAAGAAAGACAGCATTTTCAACAAATGGTGCTGGCACAACTGGTTGTTAACATGTAGAAGAATGCGAATCGATCCATTCCTATCTCCTTGTACTAAGGTCAAGTCTAAGTGGATCAAGGAACTTCACATAAAACCAGAGACACTGAAACTTATAGAGGAGAAAGTGGGGAAAAGCCTTGAAGATATGGGCACAGGGGAAAAATTCCTGAATAGAACAGTAATGGCTTGTGCTGTAAGATCGAGAATTGACAAGTGGGACCTCATGAAACTACAAAGCTTCTGCAAGGCTAAAGACACCATCAATAAGACAAAAAAACCACCAACAGATTGGGAAAGGATCTTCACCTATCCTAAATCAGATAAGGGACTAATATCCAATATATATAAAGAACTCAAGAAGGTGGACTCCAGAAAGTCAAATAACCCCATTAAAAAATGGGGCTCAGAACTGAACAAAGAATTCTCACCTGAGGAATACCGAATGGCAGAGAAACACCTGAAAAAATGTTCAACATCCTTAATCATCAGGGAAATGCAAATCAAAACAACCCTGAGATTCCACCTCACACCAGTCAGAATGGCTAAGATCAAAAATTCAGGTGACAGCAGATGCTGGCGAGGATGTGGAGAAAGAGGAACACTCCTCCATTGTTGGTGGGATTGCAAGCTTGTACAACCACTCTGGAAATCAGTCTGGCGGTTCCTCAGAAAATTGGACATAGTACTACCGGAGGATCCAGCAATACCTCTCCTGGGCATATATCCAGAAGATGTCCCAACCGGTAAAAAGGACACATGCTCCACTATGTTCATAGCAGCCCTATTTATAATAGCCAGAAGCTGGAAAGAACCCAGATGTCCCTCAACAGAGGAATGGATACAGAAATTATGGTACATTTACACAATGGAGTACTACTCAGCTATTAAAAAGAATGAATTTATGAAATTCCTAGCCAAATGGATGGACCTGGAGGGCATCATCTTGAGTGAAGTACACAATCACAAAAGAACTCACACAATATGTATTCACTGATAAGTGGATATTAGCCCAAAACTTAGGATACCCAAGATATAAGATACAATTTGCTAAACGCATGAAACTCAATAAGAATGAAGACCAAAGTGTGGACACTGTGCACCTTCTTAGAATTGGGAACAAAACACCCAGGGAAGGAGTTACAGAGACAAAGTTCGTAGCTGTGATGAAAGGATGGACCATTTAGAGACTGCCGTATCCAGGGATCCATCCCATAATCAGCTTCTAAACGCTGACACCATTGCATACACTAGCAAGATTTTGCTGAAAGGACCCAAATATAGCTGTCTCTTGTGAGACGATGCCGGGGCCTAGCAAACACAGGAGTGGATGTTCACAGTCAGCTATTGGATGTATCACAGGGCTCCCAATGGAGAAGCTAGAGAAAGTACCCAAGGAGCTAAAGGGATCTGCAACCCTATTGTTGGAACAACATGATGTACTAACCAGAACCCCGGAGCTCTTGTCTCTAGCTGCATATGTATCGAAAGATGACCTAGTCGGCCATCAATGGAAAGAGAGGCCCATTGGACTTGCAAACTTTATATGCCCCAATATAGGGGAATGCCAGGGCCAAAAGAATGGGAATGGGTGGGTAGGGAAGTGGGGGGCCCTATGGGGGACTTTTGGGATAGCATTGGAAATGTAATTGAGGAAAATATGTAATAAAAATATTAAAAATTAAAAAAAAATAAAGAAATAGAGGTTGGGAAGATAAAAAAAAATAAAGAGCATGGAATGGCCATGGGATAACATCAATTGGTCTAGGAAATGCAATAAGAATTACAAACAGAAAGCTATAGCGCAGGGGACAGCTACGTGTGCAAAGTAAGAGCAAAGAGACTTCTCCCACCTAAAGTTACATAAACTGACAGCATTGTGAACCTCCAAAGGATAAGAAGCAAGTTCAGAATTCTTGATAGAGAAGTTATCATTCAACAATCAAGTGCAAATAAGAACTTTCCAAGCAAACAAAAAACCAAGTCCTTTACTTGGTTTACAAAAAAATATTGAAGGAAATTCTTCAGGGATAAGGCAATGAAATACACACTCCAGGAAAACCTGGAACTCTAGACAGATGAATATGACTCATATGCCTAGATAATCACAAATAGTGGTGGTCTGGCCCACTTAGTGCATAGAACTTGTGTGCTATCTAACAGCACAAAGAGTGAGAGAAAGGTCCTGTGACTGTACAGTTCAAAGCTTGCACCAACTGTTAGCTGAGCCAGATGCTAATTAAATATGGATTTGATACTTTAAAGGAGTGTATGTTAAACTTTACCACCACTGCAGACAAGTTTGTGAAGACGTTAGGCAATAGTAACACTAGTCACCTCTTGCTTCTGAGGACCTCCCTCTCCCCGCAGCCAATTTTGGTGAGACATATTCATTTTTAAGAGAACAGTCACACATATGAATATTTGTAAGTATACTACAGGAATTTCTTGAATCTGTTAAATTTAATTTAAAATTTTAAATTAGATCACAGAGTAACAGATTTCTTTGTGGCATTTTCAGGCATACTTTATCAATTTAGATTCATTTTGATTTCTCCCCAACCCCCAGACTATCTCCCCACTGCTGTCTTTTCATATGCTTTCATCCACAGTATTCTCCCTTCTCATCTATTATTTATTGTGTTGTATTTCTTCTTTACCATGTACCTTTAAACCCCCTTTATCCATCTCTACTCTATAAACAATATAACAATGGCAGGAACCACAAAATCGTTCCTTTTAACTTATGTAAAAAACCTCAAATTGGAATTACTATTTTCTTTGGGTCTAACAAATCCATCCTTGTTAATTTCATAGTATAGACAGATTATTGAAAGGGAATATACATTTTTTAAACCATGAAACTCTGTATACCTGAGATACAGACTTACAATTTGCATAAAAATAGGCCAAATCCCACAATGGTGTTATAATTATACTAAAGCACCCTACTTATCTATATTTGAAGAAAATTGATTTGAACATGAAACTTGCAAGGCACAAATGTCAGCTGGAAAGCCCCTTCCCAATAACACACACAGATTTCATCTGCAGGGTACACATTATACCACCTGAGCCAGGAAATAAATGAATGTGTTTAATAATATGATCTATCAGACAGTAGAAAAGCCACATGCTTATCCCAATAAGACATATAGAATCAACATAAAGTTAGCTGTGATTACAGTCCAGAGAGAGGAAAGCAGTTCTGAAATAAAGATTTCACTTGGTTTCTCTACATTCATAGTCCTTGTGTCTCAATTCTGAGAAAGTGAACATGAAAATCATGGCAAAATCTGGCAACTAGCTATATAATACACACCCAGTTATTCACGGGCTTTGTGATGGCTTGTTGTTTTGATGGCCAACACGAAACCTCCAGCTTAAACACATTTGGTGTTAGGCTGAAATCGAATGTAGGCTTGTTCAAGTTGTTTAACATCCTTGAACTTCTTCATCAAACTGGGAGAATTCTTAAAGAGTTTCCCGGGTATAAAAAAAAATACAGGTGGAATGTGTGGCTTGGTGTTTGATGTGCAGCACACGACAGGGAGATGGACATTATTATCATGGTGGGAGAAATAACGACAACTAAGAGTCTGGAGAACTTAGTGGTGCTCTTCATTAAGGAGCTGACTGCTATCTTAGGTACTGTGGTCTCTGGGCTACAGCTTCCTCATCTTTGAACTGACGAAGGTGGAATCATCAAGGTGAGATGTTTCTCCTTTGGGTTGTCTGAGAAAGGCTCTCAATCTGGAGCTGAGGGGTTTTGATCTAGTGATTATTTTGCTTCCACCTCCTGAATGTTGGGATTGTAAGAATGCACCACCAACCATGATCAATTCAAGTGCCTTTATAGTAATCAAATTGCCTGTCTAGATTTTGTTTCTTGTTGGAAAAAAACATTCTGATCGAACAACTTAAGGGAGCAAAGGTCTATTTAGCTTAAAGTTTCAAGTCCCAGATGATCATTTTGGGGAAATCAAGGTGTGAACTTGAAACTGCTCGTCACCCCCACAGTCAATAGCACAGAGAGAATGGATGCATGGATTCTCACGCACAGATTATTCTGTCTTTTATACAGTCCAGGACATAAGCTCAGGGAACGATGTGCTTCTCTTTTAGGTTGGGTATTTTCCTATCACATGATACATAATTCAATCCTCACGGATATGCCCATAAGCCAAGGTCACTTAGACAATTCCTCACTGAGACACATCCCCAGTGATTCTAGGTTGTGTCAAGGTGACAGTTAAAAACTAACCACTGCATTCTCTTGTGCGAATGGAATCTTAGGCAAAATGCTGCTGTTTGAAAGCCATGCAAACAGAACCACTGAGTTGGTTAAAGTAGTCAAGTTAGAGCTTGATTACTTGTAACCACTTCCTGCGCCTGCCTGTGGCACCACAGAGCGTTAGGCAGGTGCAAGACACGTGAGAAGGTTTCCTGTATAATGCTGTTTGTACTGTGTATTGAGCTGGTGAGCTTTTGTTAAATGATTTATTCACCAATTCCAGAATGGGACAGATGAATCTTCATAAGACTGTAACAGATGTGAACTATCAATTTTACTGGTTTAATACATTTAATGACTGTATTAGGGTTTTGTGTTTTTGTTTTTGTGATAAAAACATGTGGAAGAATTTATTTTGGTTTATGGTTCCGGGGGGTTAAGAATGGACCATGGTAGGAAGGTCTAACAGTAAGAGGCAGACATGTCAGTCAGCAGGAGCAGGAAGCTGAGAAATCCTATCTTTAAGCCCAAATATGAACTAGAGAGAACAGGCTGTAAGTGGCTCTGAGCTCTCAAACCTTACTCCCAGTGATATCCTTCATTCAGAAGGACTCCCCCTTAAGAAGGTTATATAGCCTTCCCGAACAGTGATACCAGCTGCAAACTAAATATTCAAATACTTGAGTCTATGGGAGACATTCTTAAATTCATACCACTCTGGTAACTCAATCAATTGTTCAGCACTCATAGTATCAAAGACTGAATCAATGCCCCATATATGTTGGGTATATAGAGAAATTTTTAGTTATACCCTATACAATTATATATTATCATAACTAGAAATATTTGAATATATATACATACACACACATATATATGTGTATATATATATATATATATATATATATGTATATATATATATATATGGATGACCTGCCATTTCCTTTTCATGTGGATGATGTCATCAAATTCATATCCACGAAAAAAGAACTCTCAGATAATCTTGTTGATAATTACTACTTTTGGGGGGAGATCCTTAATTCTTAATCAGGTTTAAAATAGTAATGTATACTGTGGGTTCTGATGTCAGTTTATCTTCAAATATCCCTTTGAGGGTGGTGCCTTTATTCTCATTTAATAGGTTTGGAAAATGTAACTCATATTTGAGAAAGCTACTTGGAGTCACATGGTGTTTAAATGTCGAAGCCCAGGTTTCCTGATTGCACTCCAGGGCACTTTCCACAAGTGACAGGGGCTAAGGGAAAATGTGCAGCTTTATCTTTTTTGAATGTGCTCTTCCTGATTTGCTGAGAGTTTTAAGCAGTTCAGAAAACTGCTCTGAACCATGCAATGACATACAGTCAATAAGCATTCAGGGCACCCTGAATTGTTCAGAGGCATAAATGGGTAAATACTCTTCACATTTTAAATGATAGTGAAAACATTTGCATTCTGATATTAATATTTATTGATTTTTTTGAGGTTCAGTGAATAGTTTTCATGATAATTCCTCAATCTTCAGAGAAAACCTGCATTCATAAATAACAAATTATGTCATTACCCACATCTGCTCTCATTTTCTATAGGCTTCAAAATCTCTATTCATCACAGGAGCCAAAAGAAGTGGGTACCCACCAGTGTCTCCATCAAATTCTGGCCCATCTTCCTGCACATAATTCTTATTTGAGAATGCAATGCTTATTCAAAATAAATACGGGACACACTAAACTATGTGATTAACATGCAATGAGTCTCAGATTCCATTTACTTATGGAAATCGAGTCAAATCTAACATGCTAGCAACACTATTGTGAGGTCAGCCTCCTGATGAGGCCATTGGATCTGCAGGAGTTACCACTCTGATACCGCATTAGCACATCATTAGCTTGAACTGTGCCACAGCAGTATGAAAATTAGCCATTTTCATTTTTCAAAAGAGACAATAGCAACTTTCCCTGCTTCTTACATTCATTTTTAAAGATGAGACTGTTGATGGAAGATGTATGAAATGAAGTAATATTTGAAATTATTAGCAAGGAGCTTTCTCAGAGGATGCATGCCTTTGGAAACTAAATTTAAGGTGTGTATATATATTTTAAAAGATGAGCCCTATTATGCTAAATTTTTGATATACTTTTGTTAGCCTTTTTTTATAAAGGAAGATAGGTCAGAAATAATCATACAAAGAGATTTTATAGATTAAAGTTACTCACTGAAGCCATATTTTAAAACATCGAATGAGGGAATGTAAAAGCCCTTCATCTATTAGCAGCTGGTAAAATTCTTTCTAAAGGTTACACGCATATTTTATTTTATTTTTATGATAATTTTGAGCTGTATAATATTTTGTAACTCTAAACACACTAGAACACATATTAGTAGTCTTTAACATATCCACTATGAATGGCCAGGACAAATATTTTGTATCTTCATCTTATAAATTAAGAAACTGGATTTTTCCAGGTGTGGTGCTACACACCTTTAATCCCAGCACTTGGGAGGCAGAGGCAGGCGGATTTCTGAGTTCAAGGCCAGCCTGGTCTACAGAGTGAGTTCCAGGACAGCCAGGGCTACACAGAGAAACCCTGTCTCGAAAAAAACAAAAAAACACAAAACAAACAACAACAAAAAAAAAAAAAAAGAAAAGAAAAGAAAAGAAACTGGATTTTAGTTTTTCCTAGAATCCATAAATCCATTACTCTTATTTTTTGAAATGAATATTTTAATGATATGCAGTGCATTAACCATATTTTACAAACCCCTAGTTACAGAAACTCGTTGATTTGCCAAAAGGAGAAACTTGTGCTCGGTTGGCGTTTACTTTGTCTCTCTTAACCTCAGACAAGTTTTTTTTATTGCTATTTTATTTCGTTTTTTTCTATTTCTTTTTTAATTAGATATTTTCTTTATTTACATTTCAAATGTTATCCCCTTTCCTAGTTTGCCCTCTGAAAGTCCCCTATACCCTCGTCTCTCCCAATGAGGAGCTAGAGAAAGTACCCAAGGAGCTGAAGGGGCTTGCAGCTCCATAGGAAGAACATCAATATGAGTTAACCAGTACCCCCAGAGCTCCCTGGAACTAAACCACCAATCACAGAAAACACATAGTGGAACTTGTGGCTCTAGCTGTATATGTAAGCAGAGGATGGCCTCTTAGGTTATCAATGGGAGGAGAGGCCCTTGGTCCTGTAAAGGTTCTATGCCCCATTATAGGAGAATGCCAGGACCAGGAATGAGAGTGGGTGGGTTGGGGAACAGGGGGAAGGGGAGGGGATAGGGGACTTTCAGAGGGGAAACCAGGAAAGGGGATAATATTTGAAATATACACAAAGAAAATATCTAATTAAAAAAAAGAGAGAGAAATACTCTTATCTTTTTACACTAGGACATTGGAAGAGCTCGCTGCTCAAAGCCACACTTGCTACATTTAACAAACTTGGAGTAATAAATCACCATTTTTTACAAAAAGAAAACTGAGACAATTTACACAAATACGCTTGTGGTGTGCTTAGAGCATGGCACCTCTCTACAAAATCCGATTGCTATTTTTTTTTATTCTTATTAATGTAAAAAACATAAAAAATAAACTATAGAAAAAGTATTTCAGATCACAAGCATTTCTATAATTACAGCTTGATGTTAAATGTCACTTTTATTTAGATTTGTTCACAATTGTTTTTTCTTTTCACACCCATGGTTTAATTCCTTTTTTGGCGACCCATGACTACAGTGGGCATGAGTATAGTGACCTGCTTGCCTTTGCAAGACATACTTTGCATTTATGTTTGTTCCTATGTGTCAGTTTTGCTGAAAGGAGATGCTCGCCGTTGCCACTATGGACTCTGATGCTGGCTTGATCACCTCTGCTTGGAATGGCCCTCTTGTCTTCCCAGTGGTGTTTAGGATCCTCTGTTAAGCCCTACTTTACTGTTCATTGAATATTAGGCACCAATATGTGAAGATTTACCTATTTATTCTGTTTGGAATTTGGCAGGCCTTTTAAGCTGAATACTCACGTATTTATTTATTGAAGCAAACGAACAAAATACAATTATTTCACCATTCCCTCTTTTACCATCCTCTGCAACGCTTATTAAATATACTTTAGAATAACTCATTCTGTAATTCAAGGCCTATAAAGCTCCTTCAGAATATTTTTTCCATCATTTAAAGTTGCCATTAAATATTTTACCTGCATACTGGGTGTTTTTCTTTGATCTATATTTACATATTCTCTCTCTAGCTGTGCCCGCTCTCCCCTCTCCTTTCTTTTTTAAATAATTAATTTGTTTAATATTATTTTTTCTTTTCTTTTTCTTCTTGAACATTTAAATGTTCCAATTTAAAATTGCTATCTCTTGGCATATTCTTTGAGTTTGATTTCTTATCTTTGCTTTTCTTCTGACCCTTCTCATTTAATCTCCTTTAAGTATTTCATTATCTCCCCCACTCCCACCCCCGGAAACACAGTTTGGGATGGAGCATGTTACTACAGCCAGCATCATGATATCCAATGAAGATAAGAGTCGCAGCCCAGTGTTTGCTCATGCTCTGGGCTTGGAAGTTCCACATTGCCTGAGCTATGTAGGGATTCAGGCTCTGTGGGAGTTACAGGCTCAGGACTTCAGATTTTGGTGGTTGACTGTGCTTTTGCCTATATTCTTCAAAGATCCCCATTATTTCTTGCCATTCGGGTGGATAACATGCAATTCTAAAAGGAAAGGGAGCCATTAGGTCATGTATCATTAGAGAAGCAGCAGCCAGTTGAACATCCTAGTTTCTCTTCATGGAACTTGCTTCATAATCCATTTGGATGGGATCAAAGCTTTATTTCTGTGGAAGCAATGTATTGGTGGTATTTCCCTGTAGGTTCTATTGGTTTACTAGACATTTGTCTTAGGATACTATTTCTTTCCAACTTTCAGCTAATTTTCTTTCCTTCATGTTCAAATTAATATATGATACTTTGAGACAAAAGGAAAAAAAGGAGCAATAACAAAATGCACAGCAGTAGTAAGCACATGACCCGCACTCTTGCAGGAAGCATTATTCTTCGATGTTTTTTCCCATGGGCCTTCAGGCTCTTTAGTTCACATTGATCTTCTCTTACATAGCTGAGCTCATAGAAACTATATTTTCAAAACTCACTTTTGTAACTGTATTATGATGTAAACATTTTATAGTGTGTGGTGTGAAAGTTCTGGAAAATCCTTCTGGTGCAATGCTCTTATGCTCATGGCCCACTAAGGAGGTTTAACATTTGGACTTTGGACTTGGCGTGTATGAATCTGTGAATGAATTAAAAATTAATTTTAGACTCACTATATGTTAAAGTTTATATGTTACATTTAATAAAATTATTACTAAAAGTTTTTTCAAAAGCTCACAAACCATCAAGAACTCCAGAAACAAATACTATGTTTCAAATTGTGCTTTGTTTCTAGTAATATAATAAACTTGTATGCCAGATTGCTATGTCATCCTTGAGACACGAATCTTTCCTTTGTCCAGAGAATTCATGTGGTATATACAACCTACCTGTTAGCTATTTATTATATATAACCTACCTGTTAGTTATTTATTAGTCTCCTTGATTATCAGACTGACTATGGTGGTGACACAATGCTTGTGTTCAGGTACTATTTGTGTACTTCCCTAACACTGATTTACAATGCTCATGTTATTCACCTAACTTCAACTGAACATTTTGATATTGTATGCACATTATCAGAGATATTGTATCACATTATCAAAGGTGAACATGAAGTAAGAATGTATTTTGAATGATATAGCCAATTCATATAACATTATTGTAACATATATGTGTATACTTGTAAAATATATGTTGGTTTGGATGACAATGACTCATAGATTTGAATACTGTTCATCAGGGAATGGCACTATTTGAAAGGATTAGGAGGTGTGGACTTGTTGGAGGAAGTGTGACACTGGGGCTGGACTTTGAGATTTCCAAGAGCCCAAGCAAGGCATAGTAGCTTTCTCCTTTTCTGCTGCCTGCAGACCTGGTTGTAGATCTCTTAGCTACCTGTCCAGCACCATGTCTGTCTGCATGCCATCATCCTTCCTGCTGTGACAATAATGGACTAAATATCTTAGACTGCAAGCCAGCTCTGATTTAATGTTGTAATCATGG
Organism: Mus caroli; assembly: GCF_978045245.1. Classification (NCBI taxonomy): domain Eukaryota; kingdom Metazoa; phylum Chordata; class Mammalia; order Rodentia; family Muridae; genus Mus; species Mus caroli. The sequence continues at coordinate 96,324,313 of NW_028227264.1, forward strand.
CGTCTCTTTATGGCAATAGACTACTGACTAGGTCAACATAAACTTCTATTTTCATTATTATTGTTGGTTTCTTACTATTCTTAATCTGTAAAACAAACTTTATTATATGCATGTATGTATAGGATAAAAATCACCTAAGGTGCAATTTTGTTCTTCATTTAACTCACCTATGTGCCTTAGGAACACATGTTCATAGAAGAAGGCGACTCATCTATATTCTGGTTTGCACTGGGATGGAGTAAGTATGACCATGTTTCTCATTACTATCTCGTTTTCACTTCTGCTCCCTCTCCCATTCCCATCATTCTATCCCAGAAACACTTAGAAAATATTGCTTTTCATCTCCCAGTTGGCCAGAATAACTTTGGCAACCTCAGGGCCAGTAATGGATGCTATTACTTTGGAAATCAGTTGTGCTACTCCATGCTATTTCATCTTCTCAAAGTTTCTATAGTTTTTTTGTTTGTTTGTTTGTTTGTTTGTTTTTCAAGACAGGGTTTCTCTGTGCAGTTCTGGCTGTCCTGGAACTCACTCTGTAGACCAGGCTGGCCTCGAACTCAGAAATCCACCTGCCTCTGCCTCCCAAGTGCTGGGATTACAGGCATGTGCTACCACTGCCTGGCCTTGTAAGGTTTTTTTGTTTGTTTGTTTTTTTTGTTGTTGTTTTGTATGGTCAACTTCTTGGTATGGTATGCTGATAAGTGTCAAAAAAATACTTGTTGAACAAAAATATGCTGAAAATAGTTTCATGAATACAATTAGTAAGGGCCAAGAACTTCTCTGAATATACTACCTTTAGCATTTTATGACTATTTCTATTACATATGTCTTTAAGATACTACAGGTACTTATAAAAAATCCTCACCATAACAGAGTTAAACACTTTCTTAAATTATTTTTCCAAATTATCATATTATTTTTATTTTTAAAATTAAAATATAATTACATAATTTGCCTTTTCTTTTCCTTATGCCATAATGTCCTCCCTTTCTTCTCTCTCAAATTAATGACCTCTTTTCTTAGAGACATAAATACAGCCTGCTCAGTCTGTACAATGTTTCTTATGTGTATATGATTTCAGGGTTGGCCACTTGAAACTAGTTCAGAGGTTCATTATTGGAGAAGTCTGTTTCTCCTGTCCTCAACATTTCTGAGTTGCCTGTCATTCTTTGTGTGATGTTGAGGCCTCATGAGAGTTCCACTTTCCATGTTAGCCTGACTACTGGCTTTGTGCTTGTGCAGGTCATGTTTAGGTAGTCAGGTTGGTGAAACTCCATGGTGTGGTTTCTTGGACATTTCTAGGAGATACAATCTTGCAGGAGACTTCCTATTACTTTGGCTATTACAATCTTCCTGCCCCTCTTTTGTGCTGATCCCTGGGCCTTGGGTGCATCATCAGTTGAGACTCACCATCACAAGATCTACTGTTCACTGTTTTTTAACCAGTTGTGGTCTTATGTAATGGTTTCTTCTATTGTAAAGGGAGGTTTCCTTAATGTGTGGTGAAAACTATACTTATTTGTGAAATAAGACACAAATTTAGAATATATTTGGGGATATGCTGCTTTTATAAGGTTGCAGTAATAGACTCTTTAAACTCTTTTCTAAGATCCATGACTATAGTAGCCATGAGTATTTAGCTGTTTCTAGTACCAGGTATAATTACAATAATTTCAAGAACTCTTGGTTACTCCCAAATTGCATGTACCACTGTCTCATGCTTAGGGTTATGGTATCGTGTTAGGCATTGTTGTGGTTCATAGGTGTATCATAGTTGGGTAGGGCTGGCTATTTGTCTACATCTCTCTCTCTTGGAAGCTTACATGGTACAAACTTCTGGTACCATGAAAGGTAGCCCTTTTAATAGATTTTATTTCTACTCAGACCTTTAAAAATCAATGCAGGTTCTTAGAATTGTAATGTTGCTATTCTTAAACTATGTGTATAAAATTCAAATATGGAACAGAGTGGGTATTTTTTTAAATAAAATTGTGAAAGATTGGGTCTGATATTTAGCTAGAAAATACTTTTGAAGAATAGGCAGGATTTCTTAATGGTCACTTCATAATTTTTTGCTTTAAATCTTTAAGGACTATAAGGAAGAAATTGGTTTTGCAAAAGGAAACTTCTGCAGAGAAACTAATTTTAAATCTGGGAAAAACGTAGTAACATTTCAATAGAACTTTAGCTGTGAATACAAGGCAGAGGTAAAAAAGTAGCTAAAAAACATTAAAAATTAGCATTAGCTGCAGGAAATGGAATTCATATTCTAAGGCACTTGCTAATGCTGTAATGTTCTTTTTAAGCTTGGACCATGCACATTTTCATATAAGAGTATACTGAATAAATCCATTTAAAAAGCGTTGAATGGGATCCGGGACTCTGCCAAAAGTAGTCTGCACAGGTGAGAGTGTGGACTACAGAAGCTAACAGCTTCTGGGACAGGTGGGAGCCACAGAGCTTCTGAGGCAGCCCCCTTTTTGGGCTCCAGACATCCAGGCACCTTCGTGGCCAGAGGATAGGTGTCCACCCGGCCAGAGAGGGCTTTGCAGGAGCACCTGGGGGAGCTATCTTGGTTCGCGGATCCCTCTGAGACTAGTCTGGGCAGGTGAGAGTGTGGACTACAGAAGCTAACAGCTTCTGTGACAGGCTGCAGCAATACAGCTTCTGGGACAGGTCCTGTTTTGGGCCTTCATCTTTGGCCAGGAGGGAGGGCCCAATGCCAGATATCTGTGTACCTTTCCTGTAAGAGGAGAGCTTGCCTGCAGAGAGTGCTCTGACCACTGAAACTCAGAGGAGAGAGCTAGTCTCCCAGGTCTGCTGATAGAGGCTAACAGAATCACTAGAGGAAAAATCTCTAATCAGAGACAACTATAACAACTAACTCCAGAGATTACCAGATGGCGAAAGGTAAACATAAGAATCTTACTAACAGAAACCAAGACCACTCACCATCATCAGAACCCAGCACTCCCACTTCGCCCAGTCCAGGGCACCTGAACACACCCGAAAAGCTAGACCCGGATTTAAAAGCATATCTCATGATGATGGTAGAGGACATCAAGAAGGACTTTAATAACTCACTTAAAGAAATACAGGAAAACACTGCTAAACAGGTAGAAGACATTAAAGAGGAAGCACAAAAATCCCTTAAAGAATTGCAGGAAAACACGACCAAACAGGTGATGGAATTGAATAAAACCATCTAAGACCTAAAAAGGGAAGTAGACACAATAAAGAAAACTCAAAGTGATGCAACGCTGGAGATAGAAACCCCAGGAAAGAAATCTGGAACCACAGATGCGAGCATCAGCAACAGAATACAAGAGATGGAATAGAGAATCTCAGGTGCAGAAGATTCCATAGAGAACATCGGAACAACAATCAAAGAAAATGCAAAATGCAAAAAGATCCTAACTCAAAACAACACACATTAGCAGCTTGACAACCCACCTAAAGCTCTAGAACAAAAGGAAGCAAATTCACCCAAGAGGCGTAGAAGGCAGGAAATAATCAAACTTAAGGGCGAAATCAACCATGGAAACAAGAAGAACTATTCAAAGAATCAACCAAACGAGGAGCCGGTTCTTTGAGAAAATCAAGATAGATATACTCTTAGCCAGACTCACTAGAGGGCACAGGGAAAGCATCCTAATTAACAAAAGCAGAAATGAAAAGGGAGACATAACAACAGATCCTGAGGAAATCCAAAACACCATCAGATCTATCTAGAAAAGGCTATACTCAACAAAACTGGAGAACCTGGATGAAATGGACAAGTTTCTAGACAGATACCAGGTACCAAAGTTGAATCAAGATCAGGTTAATGATCTAAACAGTCCTATATACCCTAAAGAAGTAGAAGCAGTCATTAATAGTCTCCCAACCAAAATAAGCACAGGACCAGATGGGTTTAGTGCAGAGTTCTATCAGACCTTCAAAGAAGATATAATCCCAGTACTTCACAAACTATTCCACAAAATAGAAGCAGAAGGTACTCTACCCAATTCATTCTATGAAGCCACAATTACTCTGATACCTAAACCACAAAAAGACCGAACAAAGATAGAGAACTTCAGACCACTTTCCCTTATGAATATTGATGCAAAAATAATCAATAAAGTTCTTGCTAACCGAATCCAAGAACACATCAAAACAATCATCCATCCTGACCAAGTAGGATTCATCCCAGGGATGCAGGGATGGTTTAATATACGGAAATTTATCAACGTAATCCACTATATAAACAAACTCAAGACAAAAACCACATGATCATCTCATTAGATGCGGAGAAAGCACTTGACAAAATCCAAAACCCATTCATGATAAAAGTCTTGGAAAGATCAGTAATTCAAGGCCCATACCTAACCATGATAAAAGCAATCTACAGCAAACCAGTAGCTAACATCAAAGTAAATGGTGAGAAGCTGGAAGCAATCCCACTAAAATCAGGGGCTAGACAAGGCTGCCCACTTTCTCCTTACCTATTCAACATTGTACTTGAAGTCCTAGCCAGAGCAATTCGACAACAAAAGGAGATCAAGGGGATACAAATTAGTAAGCAAGAAGTCAAAATATCACTTTTTGCAGATGATATGATTGTATATATAAGTGACCCTAAAAATTCTACCAGAGAACTCCTAAGCCTGATAAACAGCTTTAATGAAGTAGCTCGATATAAAATTAACTCAATCAAGTCAATGGCCTTTCTGTACACAAAGGATAAACAGGCTGAGAAAGAAATTAGGGAAACAACACCCTTCTCAATAGTCACAAACAATATAAAATACCTTGGCATAACTCTAACTAAGGAAGTGAAAGATCTCTATGGTGAGAACTTCAAGTCCCTAAGAAAGAAATTAAAGAAGATCTCAGAAGATGGAAAGATCTCCCATGCTCATGGATTGGCAGGATCAATATAGTAAAAATGGCTATCTTGCCAAAAGCAATCTACAGATTCAATGCAGTCCCCATCAAAATTCCAACTCAATTTTTCAATGAAGTAGGAAGGGCAATTTGCAAATTCGTCTGGAATAACAAAAAACCTAGGATAGCAAAAACTCTTCTTAATGATAAAAGAACCTCTGGTGGAATCAACATTCCTGACCTAAAGCTTTACTACAGAGCAATTGTGATAAAAACTTCATGGTACTGGTATAGTGACAGACCAGTAGACCAATGGAATAGAATTGAAGACCCAGAGATGAACCCACACACCTATGGTCACTTGATCTTTGACAAGGGAGCTAAAATCATCCAGTGGAAAAAAGACAGCATTTTCAACAAATGGTGCTGGCACAACTGGCAGTTATCACATAGAAGAATGCGAATTGTTCCATTTGTATCTCCTTGTACTAATGTCAAATCTAAGTGGATTAAGGAACTCCACATAAAACCAGAGACACTGAAACTTATAGAGGAGAGAGTAGGGAAAAGCCTCGATATGGGTACAGGGGGAAAATTCCTGAATAGAAGAGCAATGGCTTGTGCTGTAAGATTGATAATCGACAAATGGGACCTTATAAAATTGCAAAGCTTGTGCAAGGCAAAAGACACCGTCAATAAGATAAAAAGACCACCAATAGATTGGGAAAGGATCTTTACCTATCCTAAATCAGATAGGGGACTAATATATAAAAAAAACTCAAGAAGGTGGACTCCAGAAAATCTAACCCCAATAAAAAATGGGGCTCAGAGCTGAACAAAGAATTCTCACCTGAGGAATACTGAATGGCTGAGAAACACCTGAAAAAATGTTCACCATCCTTAATCATCAGGGAAATGCAAGTCAAAACAACCCTGAGATTCCACCTCACACCAGTCAGAATGGCTAAGATCAAAAATTCAGGTGACAGCAGATGCTGGCAAGGATGTGGAGACAGAGGAACACTCCTCCATTGTTGGTGGGATTGCAAACTTGTACAACCACTCTGGAAATCAGTCTGGCAGTTCCTCAGAAAATTGGACATTGTACTACCTGAGGATCCCGCAATACCTCTCCTGGGCATATATCCAGAAGATGTTCCAACTGGTTAGAAGGACACATGCTCCACTATGTTCATAACAGCCTTATTTATAATAGCCAGAAGCTGGAAAGAACCCAGATGCCCCTCAACAGAGGAATGGATACAGAAAATGTGGTACATTTACACAATGGAGTACTACTCAGCTATTAAAAAGAATGAATTTATGAAATTCCTAGGCAAATGGATGGACCTGGAGGGCATCATCTTAAATGCGGTAACCCAATCACAAAGGAACTCACACAATATGTATTCACTGATAAGTGGATATTAGACCAGAAACTTTGGATACCCAAGATATAAGATACAATTTGCTAAACGCATGAAACTCAAGAAGAACGAAAACCAGCGTGTGGACACTTTGCCCCTTCTTAGAATTGGGAACAAAACACCCATGGAAGGAATTACAGAGACAAAGTTTGGATCTGAGACGAAAGGATGGACCATCTAGAGACTGCCATATCTGGGGATCTATCCCATAATCAGCCTCCAAACGCTGACACCATTGCATACACTAGCAAGATTTTGCTGAAAGGACCCAGATAGAGCTGTCTCTTGTGAGACTATTCTGGGGCCTAGCAAGCACAGAAGTGGAGGCTCACAGTCAGCTATTGGATGTATCACAGGGCCCCCAATGGAGGAGCTAGAGAAAGTACCCAAGGAGCGAAAGGGATCTGCAATCCTATAGGTAGAACAACAATATGAACTAACCAGTAACCCCCCCTCCCCACCCCTCGGAGCTTGTGTCTCTAGCTGCATATGAATCAGAAGATGGCCTAGTTGGCTATCAGTGGAAAGAGAGACCCTTTGTTCGTGCAAACTTTCTATGCCTCAGTACAGGGGAATGACAGGGCATAGAAGTGGAGTGGGTGGGTGGGGGAGTGGGTGGGGGAGTGTGTGGGGGACTTTTGGGATAGCATTGGAAATGTAAATGAAATAAATACCCAATTTGAAAAAAAAAGTGTTGAATGTCCCGTGTTAGTCTTTTTTTTCTTTTCCTTTTCCTTTTTCTTCTTCTTTTTCTTTTTCTCCTCTTTTCTTTTCTTTCCTTTTCTTTCCTTTTCTTTTGCTTTCTTTTCTTTTCTTTCCTTTCCTTTCCTTTCCTTTCCTTTCCTTTCCTTTCCTTTCCTTTCCTTTCCTTTCCTTTCCTTTCCTTTCCTTTTCTTTTCTTTTCTTTTCTTTTCTTTTCTTTTGTCACTGCAGCGAAAACAACTTAATGGAGGAAAGATTTACTTGGGCTCATGGTTTCAGAAATCTCAGTCTCTGGTGTGCTGGATCTGTTGCTTCTAGATCTGCAGCAAGGCAGAAGCACAGACAAGAGAGCTTGATTGTGAAACCGTGCCTCCCTCAAGGCCACAAAAACCCCCAAAGAGACACAGAAAGGAATTCTAGGGCAGGATAAACCCATCAAGGCTTGTTATCATCTACCCACAGTCTCTAATCAAGACCCACCTTCCATAGTTTCTAGCATCCTTGATTAGCATCATCGTATTTTTGAGTCCACCAGTGGATATTACACTGATTTGGTCAGTTCCTATGTGAACCAATTTCCTTCCTAAGCCTATCTCTGAATATTGCACCTGAGAACCAAGTCTTCAACACAGCAGTCTTTTGGAAAGACAAACCATATGCTTTCCCCCCTCCCCAAGTATAAAAATGTAATAGCTCTTCTACTTGAAAGTATAGCATTTTCCAAAGGTATGCTGATGAAATTAGTGATGTGCTGTTAACTGCTTGTCTTCACTATTGGCTATAAATATAGGTCATTAACATGACCCCAAATAGCTAAGGGAATGGCATAAAGTTTGGTTCTATAAAAATAATATTTTCAGACTAGAAGTTTGTGAATTTGAAGCTGAAGAAGAATGTTAGAATTCTTATGTGCCTTTGATTTTTTACCCCAAAGATGAATTTAAGGCCTCTGTCATAGAGTTCTGATCAGCATCAAATGAAATAACTTCTAGGAAGACACTGATCTCAAAGGACTTGCTCCTTGCTTTGGACCTCACCTGGAAATTTGTTAGAAATGCCAAATCTTGGGCCTCACTTATAAAGTTAGAAGCCTTAGGTATGAGACCCAACAATCTATACTTTACAAAGTGCCCCAGATGACTCAGGTGACAAAGGTTAAAAGCCACATGTCAATGTGCCACAAGCTATTCTGTGGTGCTCTAGCACCAAGGTGCCTGCAAATCCTGAAAGCAATGTTTATCCTTTGCTTCAATTAGCATAGTTAATGTGCAAGTGTAGATTAGAAAACACTGGCAACAAACCGTACAATAAAGGCACATCACTGTTCCCTGCCCCAACATGACATGACTAATAAACACCATGTTATCCAGGATGACTTTGCCCCATGGTTGGACATTGCTCCTTAAATGAGATACTGGAGATGGATGGTCACACCCGGGGCAGGAGGACAAGAGATATAGAGAGCAAACACTCAAAGAAGAAAGCTGTTGCAGCTGAAAGCTGTCTCTCATGTCCCTAAGAGCCACCTCCTAAAACATGATGGCTTAGAGTGGGCTGGCTTCTGTGTGTAAGAGTAAGCAGACATACATCTTCCTGTTGCTGGGACAAATGGAGTGGGACTTAAAGGATTCTTGACGAGCTTCCAATGGGGTACAATCTGAAGCACGTGTGGCAGCCTCAGTTCAAATGATTAGTACTTGTTCTATGCCAAACACTGCCTTAAATCTTCGGTATCATGGCCATGTGAAATGAAACTGGTGCTTCTCATTGATTGGCAGAACCACCAGGGAGGGATCAGGTTGCCCCAAGTTGCGAAGACAAAACTTATCAGAGGTAGAACCTGAGGACTCCCATGGCGATATGGTACTGGCCACTTTCTGGATTCTGTAGTTTTATGTTGTTTGAATGAGAATAAGGCTCATGGGAGTATACTGACTCTTCTGTGGATTCTCATCTGATGAGTGCATATCAGGCTTTTTTTTTCCCCCTTCTTTCTTCTGTCAGCAGCCTCTTCTTACCCCCATTCATAAGGTACCAGCAGTGGAGTCTTGATAGCCATTTTGATTAAGGAAGCCCTGCCTGTCTAGCCAGAGAATTATTTATTATGGCAAATTTTAGGTCAACTACTATTGTTTGAAGAGAATCTGGATCTTCAACAGCATTCCAGTTATAGACAGAGGCAGCAGTAGCAGAGTTTGAGGTAACAGTGACGATCAGAGGTGATACTCTCAATAATATTCAAGGTTGGGGTTCAAGTTCCCTCTTGAAGCTCTGTTTTTTAAGACATCTTCCTATCTATGCCACTGACTCCTATTTTTGAAATTAATCTAGATTCACTTATTATGTCATTATAATTAGGTATCTCCTTGGTTTCAGTAGACTTCTGTAGGTCTCTTGGCAACTACCATGTAAGATTTTGTGGCCATCAATTTCAGACAAGTGGCAGAAGGAAAGAATGTATTCACCATATCTTCGCATCTTTCAATGAAACTTTCATCCACACCACTGATCTCTCTGGCACTGAGAATATGAATGTGTCATGTGCCTAGTGGGACAAACAGGCTGATGAAGACTAATCTACCATATATGCTAGCATGTTAGCTGTATCAGAAGCTGACCTCACTACCTTCATGTCAAGCCCAGATCACAAGAGGAAAGAAGCCAGAGGCATCTGCTTCCCATCAGGTCCTAGAGCCTTTGCCTGCTCTCATATGAAGATCTGGTTACCTGAGGATGCTACTTCCTTTCCCTGTGACAGTACCAACCAGAAGCAGGCTCCGTGGTAGCGTTCTATGGGCAGGAATTCTTAGATCACCCTCTGCTAATGAATTGCCTCATGTAAGAAGTAGGATAAGAAATATAGGACTTAGATAACTACCATCACAGCAACAAGACTTCATTGAAGAATTGTTCACCTTCGATGTTTCTGCCACACTCATCCACCAGCTTAGTCACAAATCCTACATTTTCTCTATACACTTTTTAATAAGATGTGATATGCAGTCCTTCTACTTACAACCAAAGTTAACTTTTCTACCAGTGGAATTCATTCTTATTTTGTTCTCCCTGAGACCTAGAATTCTACCCTTTCCATGAGTTCTTTCTTCTTTTCTTGTAAACCAAGCCAAATCACTTCTATTACTTTAGTTAGCCTGCTTCTTTCCTTCCCTACCAAGGTTTTGAAGATAGCACACTCTATGTGTATTCAGTTCTCATTTTCTTAAAAGTACACTCTAATTGGTCTTCCACCTCATCCCCTCTACTAAAGGTGTATCCATTAAGCTGAACAATCAGTCTGCCTGTGAAAATTTGAGGATCATTTTAAAGTCCTCATTCTAATGGATCTCTGGGTTGCATTCAGTCCTGAAAATCACTTCTTTTGTGAGTCTCTACTTCAGTGGATATTGTGGCCTGGGGCTCTTATGATTTCCTGTGGAACTCTCTTTGATCTTCTTGTCCTGGGTCTTCATGAATTTCTTTCTTCCTTTTGGCTTTTACATCCTGGAGTGTCCACAGTGACACTGAACACATTTGAATCTCTGGCCATTATTCAGAAGTGTGCTTCTTGTATCCAATCTTCCCTCTGCTGGGTCCCGTTAACCCCCCCCCCTCCCCCATGCCAGTGCCAGAGTAACCAACAAACAACACATGTAGAGGCAGGCTGCTTCCTGGTTTAATCTCTGTGTTCATTCCTCATGTCTAGGTGATAAAGTCATGTTGCTGCGATGTGAGTTAGTGTCTCCACAACTCTTCTTTTTGTTTCTCTAGTGTCTTTTCTCACTATTTCCTGCTCTGCATCTTAGTGCCTACAATTTCAGCAACCGTCCCAATTTTAATCTGCATACCTTTCTCATGCCTTCAGGTCATGATCCCATTTCCATGGGATATGCTTGTTTTTCATTTGATATCTCCACTGGGTGGCTGTAATGTGTGTGTGTGTGTGCATGTGTGTGTGTATGTTTGTGTGTGTTTATGTATGTGTGCATGTGTATGAGTGCATGTGTATGAATGAACATATCCATAGTCACATTGTTCTTCCTGTGGCTCTCTCTCCTCAGCTACATGAACCTTGTTGTTGAATTTCGGGGAAACAATATATAATTTATTCCTAAAATATCCGTGCCTCCTAGTGAAAGACTGGAATGAAGAACTAAGCACTGCATGGAATTTTGTTATTCCCATGTTACATTTTAATAAACATGAGTCTACATTTATCTTCTAGTACAGCTCATTTGTTTTAGTAACAATTGTGGATGCCTTGCTCTTAAATTCCCCAGTGGATCATGAGCGCTGTTCATCATCTGTGCTGGGGCTGGCAGATTAGGTTTTCATGTCACTTTGGTCTTTATTCAAATCATTAAAGAAAAAGTTGAATAGGGTGGATTCTACTGAAGAATTAACAAGTGGTGTCCTTGAGTCTAGTGTCTTGTTTTCTTTTTGCCACAATGGTTAAAACAAGAACATCTTAACCCAATAGGTGTTCAGTTGCAGATTGGGATCATGTGTGGATTATAGCTTACGCCCTTTCTCTCCTCTCTCTCATCCAGATACTTTATGTTTTCTTTAAAAGATAATGTAGACTAAATCTGTAATGAAGACTTGTTGCAGCAAATGTCCTAGTCTTCTTCCTGGATAGCTAGTGAAGACTCATCAGGAGAGATGCTAGGGGTCACACAAGTCTTTATTTAAGGGAGACTATAATACTCTAATAACGCGATCATTTTCTATTTATTGTATTAGAGTCCTATAAGAATAATTACCAATTATTTTTTGTTTACCATAACTCAAAGGAAAAATAGTCCAGGCTAATTGCATTAAAGAAAGATATAATTATATCATCTAGAATGGCATAAAGCAAGTTGAGAAAAGAAAAGAGTTAATAATAACATTAGGTAAGCCTTTATTCACAGGGAAAACTTAGAGGCATTAAAACACTCATAGTGCTCAACTCAGGAGCCAATTTCAATGAGACACGTGCTTTTTTTTTTTTTTTTCCTCTCCTTCCATCTCCACTGGATGATGGAAATGTTTAGTCTGTGGTTAGTCATGTAGATGAAACAATCATTGTTCCTCAATTTTTCAGCCCAGACACTGAAGGGCAGAAAATGTATCTGCATCCAGAGAATGTATCTACATCCAACAAAGCCATACCGCCTTGGCCTGCCCAAATAGTGCCAAGTTCAACTAAGAAGTGAACATTCATGTGCCTAAGAGTATAGTAGACATTTCTTGTTCAAACCATTGAAAAGGTAAGCAAGTTGTCCAAAGTAATACAGTTATTAACTTGTTTGTTGAATCACGTTTTGCTCTAAACATTTGTAAGAATATACTCTTTATTGTTACAAATGCTCTCTCCATCCTAACAGATAGTCATGCGCTTCTCAGAAAACAGCACCACCCCCTTCAGTGCAGTGAGTGGGACATTCCATTTGCATACGTTGCTTTGGGTAATAGACAAGAACACAACTATTAAAAACCCTGTTGCATGCAGAAGAAAATAAAAGAGTTTTTGTTCTGTCTTCTTTTAATCATATAGTTCATTGTGGATAGGCTTAGAGGAGAATTGGGAATGTAACAAACTTATTATCTTCTTCATTATGGCCATCATCATTACTGCCATTGTGACAGGAAATAATTCTAGTATTTCTTCTTTGGTCCACAACGGGAATTTGGTTTTATTAATGCATTAGGAAAACAACATGGAGTTTTCTGTCTCCCTCTGCTACACCATTGCTACTCCTTACACAGGAACCTCTGCATCATATGCCCAGAGGATAGCAGGACCCAATGGGAACTTCCATGGAGCCTGCCCATATCTCCTTTAAAATCTTGTCTCTGCTGTGTGCTAATCTTATTTCCATGCATTAAGTGAACTAACAGTCATTACTTCTTCATCCATTTCCTGGTGACTATTTTGGACAAGAGGAATCTGGAACTGCTTTTGATTGGCGATAAAAGTTGACTTGGAATTTCTGAATCCAGAATGAAAGGTGGCACTATGGCTCATCTGACTTTTCTTTCAAGGTGTATTCAGTGCTCACTATATGCCACACACACTATTGTAGGAGACAGAAAATCCACAGTAAACAAAACCATGGCAATGAGTTTGCCCCAAAGGAACCTGCCTTCCATTCAGGGGAAACAGACAAAACCGTAGTCAATATGTCTGTGAGTGATGAAATTCATAAGACGAGTAAAGCAGAAGCCATTAGGAGGGTGTCTAGTCTGTAGTGTGGTGCTTCTCTCTTCATCTGCTATCTGAGCAGAGGCAGGGATGTGGGATCCTTAGCCAAATGGAGCAAGAGTTTTCAAAGAGGAGGTTCAAAGATCTTACCCAAGCTCAGATTTGCAACTTGACGGAGAAACAGGGAGGCCAGTGTGGCAGGAGCAGAGGAAGAAGAAAAGGAGAATATGAGAAGATGAATTCAGAGTCAAAGACGATAGTTAATATAGGATCTTTATTGCCAAATAAAGAATTTGAGTTTTACTGTGTGAGAAACAGGAAATAAAGACTTTTGAGCAGCAGAGCATCATGACCTGATTTGTATATGAAGGCAATGGCTCTGCATTTAGTGGATATAAGCAAAGACAGAGATGTAGGGAGGGTAGCCCAGAGAATCCTCTGAGTTCGGTAGAGAGACTAAGTGAATTAATTTAGAAGAGGGGTAGTAATGACAAGAAACTCAGATTTCTTTGTGGAAGAGGCATTGTTATGAAATAATGACATGGACATTGCAAATAAGACCCCTCTCCCAGTGGCCAAGGCTGTATGTATAAGATCTGTACAAGATCAAATCAGCCATATCCTGGGATGAATATGAAGTCCTTTGCATAGCTCAGGATCTATTGCCAGTTGATAGTTTAGGGGTGGGTAGTTAGGTTATTTTCAGGGATATGGCCCATGGTAAGTTGCCTATGTTCCTGATGGACAGTCCTATACTCATGCACATCTGACAACATTAATTGAACTCTGGGTTAAAAAAATAAGCACATACAGTTGAGAGAGAGAGAGAGTCTTGGTGGGGGAGATGGTAAGGTGAGACTGGGAGTGAATTTGACCAAACACATCCTATGGTTGTATGAAATTCTCAACTAACAAGTATAAAATATATTTTTAACGACAAACTGATGTATTTTAATAAATCTATGCTGTTGCATAGATTCAACAGTATTTATTGTTGGATTTAGTATGGGGTTTGACCTTGTCCATGTGGTAATTTTCTTATTCCTAAGTTCTTCATTTATTTTATATTTAAATATGCACATAAGAAGAGAGAATTGCAAGATAAACTTCTGTATATGTTTTTTCCCCAGATTCTACTATTAGCAATATTTTAATTCATTTTCTTTTATCTTCAATTAGCCACTTCTGAATAACATTGTATTTACTAAGTTATCTATAGCAATCTAGATATCATGGATTGTAACATCTGGGTCAATAAAAGAGACCACAGAGGGAGGAATGGATAGTATATGTCATGGGGATGTTTGTGGGAGATATTACTTAAACTCCTGATGAAGACTTGAACAGATAATGCCAAGTGCTCTTCAGGTCTGCTGTGATGGGTGTGGTGCAGAAAACACCTCTGGCAGCTACAGGGAAGAATAGAATGCTGTGCACAGGAGAGGTGGTTTCTGTTAACTCCAAAAGGCCGTCTCTCAAGCTTTAGAGGGCTATGTGGTGGAGACATACAGACTGAGAGAGTTTTTAAGTCACAACGGTGAACATGTCCATCTCAGATCCAGCCAGTCAACCAGGAAACTAGGGAAGGTCAATCTTCCACAACATGCTTGCATTATGCATACTAGTGTTTTGTTAGCATATATTAATGAGTTTTATTATGATCCGGCCATGCATGTACATATGTGTTTTCATCATCTGTATCTCAATCACTCTCTTGTCCCCCCTCCCATCTCTGTTAATCCTGTCTTTTTCACGATTAGCCTCTCTACCCACTTTCATGTCTTGTGGTCATCCTCAGAGTTTGTAGTTGACCTTTTCCTCCCTCCCTCTATGAGGTTCATCATTAAATCTCCTCCAAATTTCTTGAGCAATTTCATGCCCTCTCTCCCCACTGTCTCTCAGACAATCAGGCTCTGCTTTTGCTTTTTCCTCATTTGCTTTTCCCTAAACAGTTGCAAATGGGTTCTCACTGGTTTGCCTGCAGCCTCCTGTTAGCCTCCTGGTGCTTAGATACCATCACCAGCAACATCCTAGCTAAACACAAAGAAGCCGGTTTTCCAGGCTTACTGCATCTATTATTAAATAATAGAGTTTTATTGCCATCAGTTCCTCAGACTCTCAAGGTTTTGTCTCACCATTTCCTTTAATTTGGGCACAAGCCTCTACATCGCCATGTTTCACCCATATTAAAAAAAAAAAAGTTTTTGCCATTTAAATACTGTCCGACATTTTTTCATCCAGAGTCTGCATCTTTATTGCCAAGGGCCAATCCCAGCCTTCAGGGTCTTTTTCTTCTCTCTGCTTAATTGATCCTCTGAGGCCAAAGTCAATGTTACTTCCTTCTGGGAAGCTTTTCTCAACCCCTACCCCTGTCAGAATGAATCACTGTTTAGACAGTGTTTCTGCCACATAAGCCAGGCTTTGTATAATCATGATTTATATTCATTCCCATTTCTCCGCTGGACTCTGACCTCTTTGGAAAAAAAAGGTTTTAGTTTGGTTATTCTGGGCTTAGCAAATATTCCCTTGAGGGGCTAGGAGAGTGCTTTTCCCTTGGCCAGCTCTCTTTACATTCTGATGATGTAGAATCATTTTCTTTCATTTGTAAGGTACACTGTCTTCTAGAAGCAAATCATGGTAAATTCTGAACCATCCTTGTCATGACATATAGTTTGACATAGTGCTGAAGTCATCGAACACGACTAATTGTGAGAGGAGCCATAAAATGAGACCACTGCGTGCCCTAGCAGATAGTCATTGTATCATCTGGGAGATTCAGAGCTTTGACTTACTTGTAGACAGAAGACATTCTTTTTCTGTTTCTTTATTTTTTTTGCTACATCCATTTATCAAAAATATTTTTTAAACAACCAGAGAGAAGCATGTATAGTTAGGAATAAATTATCGGACTCAGGCAAAAATATGACACTAAGCTGAAGGTATTTCCAGCACCCAAAAATAGGATACAAAAGTCTTGGGAACTGGAACATAAAATCGGGGAGGGAATATATTAAGATGCCTAAGACATCAGGTCTTTTAGTTTAATAATATCTCTCGTATGTGGTCTTATGGAGTGTTCAGCTTAGATGAAAACTTTTTCTGTGGCTTAGCTGGATTTATGAACGAAATGGTCACTCAGGAACAAGAGGGTAAAATCCTTATGTTGTGAGTCTTGGTATCATTTCGAAGCCTCTCAGTTTCCTTCTCTGACATTAACAGAGAATAATACTTCAAATTACTCATATGAACAATGAGACCAGTAATGAAACGACTAGCTCCATCATTCCTATGAGTGATGCCCTTTTAGAACACTCATTAAAAAACCTTTCTTGTCCTTCATTATGTGAAACATACAATACTGAAGTGTTATAATTTACATCAGGGCTAGGTTTCTGCTCTAAAATCCTATCTGCTTTAACAGACAAAATGCTACTTTTTCCATACTTACATTACTCAAAGAGCAAAAACAAAGATGAGAAATGAAACAAATTTTGAATATAATTCTACTCATCTCCTCTAACTTACCAATCTCTCCTAGAAGATGTTAAGAAGAAATACACGTGCCTCACTGAAGGAATAAACACACTCATCTGCAATTATTAGAAGCTACTTTGAAGAAAAAGGCCCACAAAGCTAGATGGGCTTTTTCCAAAAGTCAGAATTATGTTTGTTTTAAAAGCAGTCATTGCCTTTTCATGAGCAGTATCTCAGAGCAGGCCCATCTTTTGTGATGAAATCCTGATTGTGTGAAAAGTTGAGTTCATCTGTAAAGAACAGATTTCATGGTAATCTGTGATGACATTCCTCATTCATACTCCCATACTCTCTGAACTGCTTCCTATGTCAATGATTTGAGTTGCCTCTTGTTTACATAAACACAATGGACATTTTGCATTAAATGGAAATAGAAGAATATACAGATGAAAACCTTTTCTCAAAATACCAAGAATGGGGCCAGTGAGATGTCCCAGTGGATAAAGTTGCTTGATGCTAGGTCTGAGGACAGAAGCTCAACCCTGTAACCCACAGAATAGAACAAGAGAATGAACTCCCACGAGTTTTTCTCTGACTGACACATATGCTGTGTGACATGCCTTACTCTATCACATAAATAAATCAGTCAATAAATCAATAAATAAATATTACAAATTTAAAAAGAAATAGTATACACAAATTTTTGAATCAATAGAGTGTTCAATTTATATCGATCCAGAAATGAAAACTGTTAATTAAAAAATAAAGATGTTTATCATTTATTTATGTACACGTGTATCTCTCTGAATGTGTGAAGTGTGCATATATGGGCACTTAGAAGGCAGAGGAGAATGTACGCGCTCACCTGGAGCGGGAGTTACAGAATGTTTTATCAACTGAAGTGGGTGCTGAGCTCCACTCCTCTATAGAAGTAACAGCTGTAGTAGCTGCTGAGCCATCTCTCCAGTCGCAGCTGTGTTCATTTTAACTGTTACAGGGAGACATGGATTTAGTGTGTGTGAAGTAGAATGTAACCAAGATCCAAAATACATTCTAACTTTCCACCCCATATACCACGGACAAAGATGGAACCGAGGATGTTCGTGCCAAAGGAGAAGGAAAGGGGCTGGCAAGTGTGGCCTGACTAACAGATGACTAAGGAGAGGATGTTTCTGATAGTTATAGGCTTCCCCAGGAGTAAGAAACACTGGCCTGTTTGGTTGAACAGCCAAGCCTTGGGCTTTGCTGTCACTTAGGCTTCTTCTTCCTGTGAACACTGGGTATCACAAATGAAAGAAACTGCAGTGGGGGCGGGGGGTGGGGAGAAGGAGGGAGCCCGCCCCAGAGGTGGCTGTGTGGAATGACAGGAAAAGTCTCAACAATGGCTTAGCGCTTTAGTTCAGCATATCTAAGGAATCTTATTAGCAGTTGGGATGATAGATAGCAATAATATAGGGGTAATAACTTTATGCATCTAAGTACTTTAGAAAAGTAAATGCACCTCGGCAACACCCCTCTCTGTGTTATTTTTTTATTTTAGTCATAGAAGACCGTCTTTTTGTCAAACACAATATATTTCTATCGGGGAGAAAAAGACAACCTTAAAATGCCGACATAACTAGAACAATTTGCTCTTTGAAACAAAGGTGTGATTTCAAATCAACAGGGCTCTATTGAAATAAAAGTCTCACAAACAAGCTGAGATCTTAATAGACTTCATTATGTTGTTCAACCAAAATTAAAATCTACACACTTAAAAAAAAAAAAAAAACAAAAACCCTCTTACCATTATTGTCTTCCCGTCTCACCTTGCTCCTTAGAACTCCTTGCTTCTGGGGAAGAAGCCGATTGCATTCCTGACTGAGCTGTATCTCAGACAAGGTGAAGAGAATCATAACATTGGTTTTAGGGTAAAGCTCAACCAAAATGTTTAACAGTGATAAATGCAAAGTAAATCCAAATTGTCTACCTTAGTAAAGAGAAGAGAAATACAGTACTGGCCTCCCACATGTTTGGTCTAAATTGACAGACATAGACAAAGGTCGAGGGAAAGGTTATATATATATATATATATATATATATATATATATATATGCCAGCTATTTTTCTAGTGTTACTTGTGAGTGTTCTCATCAAGAGAATAATATTATAGTTTTTATTGTTTTTTTGATAAGGGCTTCATAGCTGTTCAAGGAAGGTCCTGTTCAATTTTGCCAATGGGTTTTTGCTTGAGAATTATTAGTGGCTGGGTAATTGACATAGTCATTGAGATGCATTAGTGTTTGGGTTGTCTCTATGTCCACACTGCTAGAAACTGACAGCCCCTTTCCCCTCTCTCTTCCTCCTCTTTGTTCTAGTACGTCTCTGCATGAAGTCTGAAGTCCATTCTCACTGTTTTTCTGTGGTACATTATATTCCGCTGTGCACTGGCTCTTTGACACATTTGATTGCAAAGTTCAGTGTACCCTTTATTATGTGGTTCACAGAACTCTGTGGCAAACGGAAGCAGGTCCAGGAAAACATGATTTTTGGAGGGTGCTTAGGATGCACACAGGCACACACATGTACACACTCAACCACAGCACAAGGTCTTAAGTAATAGAAGGCAAGTGCTCCGGGTATAGGAAAAACAGTCTACAGTAAAGGGATCACAAAGAGCTTCAGAAAGAAGCTAACGTCTGATTTGAACCAAGAAGGATGCCAACATGCCAAAGAACAGCAAAGAGGAAAAATATTTAGGTGAAGGACTTGAATTTTGAATTTTGAATCTCTGTCAGCCACATAAAATATAAAAACCTGAGCATTCACACACACACACACACACACACACACAGACAGACAGACAGAGTAGACTAGGAATTCCTAGCCAGCTAGTCTAGCTGAATGGCTGAGTTCCAGGTCCAGTGAGACCCTGTCTCAAAAAATCCAATGAGAACTATTAAGGGGTAGCTTCAGTGTCATCTCTGGCTGCCATACACACTTAAAACCTCCCCCCTCCAACAATTGAAAAAACGTAAAAGCTGTATGGCCATCCATGTTCAGCAGTTTAACAAATAGAAATGGTGTGTGTGAGTGTGTGTATGTGTGTGTGTGTCTGTGAGTTATAGGTAACAGTGAGACTTGTTTGTTTGTTTGTTTTTTCTTTTGGTGATGTGTTTGCCTATGTAATCTTGAAAAACCTGGGATTCATTTTGTTGATGACATTGGCTTCATATTTTCAATAATCCTCCTGATTCTGACTCCCAGGTGTGTAACAGGTATGTGCTATGATACACAGCTAAGCTGATGTGGATGTTTTCTATATATTTGACTGACATTCTAGAACAATTTGGCTAATAGACTTTCTTTTATCTATTGAGTAGTCCTGGTTCCCTTGACAAAAATCAATTGATCTTGTTTGTATACATTTACTTCTACAGACTCTTCCAGTCTATTGATTTAATGGTTAGTTCCTACAAAATTACTGTATTTACATCTTCTTAAGGTTCTTTCGTAGATGCTCTTGAAACTAAGCAGCATTATTCTTCAAATTTGCTTTATAATTTTTAATACCATTTTTTAAAATGTCTAGCTCTTTCATATTTTTATATGTTTTAAAAGCAGCCAGTCAGTCTCATTTTAAAATCATTGTGCACTTTTCATACTTGGACAGAAGAGTCATTTTTAGAACAACAAAGCACTTGGATTAAAAGAAAATAAAAAGGATAAATTGGACTTTGTCCAAATTGAAACTTTCATCATAAGAGACATTAGCAATGAAAGGATAGAACACAGATAATATATTTAAAAAATATACATCATATGAGAGATTTATAACCAGAATATATTTTTTAAAAATCCTACAAATCAGTAATGAGACCAAAAATTCAAAGAAAAATGTGAAGAATCATTTCACATAAATAAGATAAATGAATGGACAGTAAGCTTGTGATAGATGGTCAGGACTGCCAGTCGATCTGGGACAGGGACAGTCAATCACTATGGGTTTCCATTGCTCGTGGATTAGGATTGTGAGAACTACAGACTCCCTGCAGCAGATGTTGGTGAGCATGTAGGACAACTATCATATGCATGTAAAAGGATGATGGGTCTAGGAGATGGCTTTGATGGGAGGATGTTTGCTGTGTAAGGAGGAGAACCCGAGCTCAAAAATGCCTGATGACAGATGCTCTAGAGGTGGGGACTGGGAGATCCCTCAGCTTGCTGGCCAGCCAGCCTACCCAATCAGTGAGCTAAAGTTCAGTGAGAGACCATCTCTCTATAGATAAGGTAGGGAATGATTGAGGAAGACACTTATGTCTGTCTGCCTCTGACCCTCCACATACACATGCACACACGTGTAACCTAATGAAAGCCAAATGCTGTGAAACACTGTTCCCCCCTCCATGGTGTGCTTGTTATCTTCTCTCAACAGCTTTTGCTAGTCTGCAGAGGGCCCAATAAAGTTCCATCACAGAGGGGAAGGAGATACTCACAAGGTCCCCACCCCTTCCTGCAGGTATAGCAATTAATGGTTGCTGGTGGGAGAAATTTCTCACTATTGTAGCTACCTATAAGTTGGCCATACTCCAATAGGACTCTTCACCCAATGCTGCTATAGGTAATCATTTACCCATGTTTCTCTAAGTAACCCAGCTTATACCTATTGTCTTGCTGAGCTAGGCTTGAGTATAAATATTTATTAGTATTTATTATTTTTATTATTATTATTGTCATTAGCAGCTTATCTGGTGTGGATGGACATTTTGTTCATCTCTTTCCAGGACACCAAACAATGTAGTCTGTGTAGTGTTGGAAGAAGGACAGGGATTTGTGGCTGGAAGGCCACCAACAGTGGTTTCAAGAGAAGGAAGCAATATGATCAGATCCATGCTGTGGGATAATTTACTCCTTTAGTTGTGAGGACTGGGAGTTGAGTGAGATGAAGGACGAAACCTAAAAAACTGACAGAATTAAGAGCTGTGATGCAGTCTCAGGAAAGGAAGGTGATGATAAATATGAAAGTTTCCCCCCCCACACAAGCAGTCCCACACAATTCACCAATAGGACTTGGGTGGGGTGTGGGGCCAAGGAGAGAGAAGTACACACAAAGCTGGAGTGCTCTCACATGTAGCAGACACTATTAATATGCCTTCTAAAGATGAATAAATTAATAGTGAACATATAGCTTGAGCTACCCAGATATTTGCCTCTATTGGTAGAAATAGTAATATGGAGACAGATATAGCTGTGGGAAATGAACGGCTGGTTCTGCATGTCAGACATATTTTAATGAAGGTGTCTACTGGACATAGACAAGAAAATATAGCATAGATAACTGGAACCATTGGCTTGAACATCCACAGTTGGATTCTGAGACTTTAGGATGTTTAAGGGCAGAAACAGAAGAGCAAATAGAAAAGACCACTTGGAGAACTGTGGGAAATTGGATTTCCCAAACAGAAATTGGAAGGGAGGAAGGCATAAGAGCTGGAGAATTCTGGGAGGGCTTTGCCGGAGCACCTGGGGGAGCCATCTTGGTTTCCAGATCCCTCAAAGACTACTAGTCTGCAGAGGTGAGAGTGTGGACTACAGAAGCTAACAGCTTCTGGAACAGGCAAAAACGACACAGCTTCTGGAGCAGACCCTGTTTCGGCTCCAGACATATGGGTACCTTCCCTGCCAAAGGAGAGGTGTCTGCCTGGCCTGGGAGGGCTATTCGAGCACCTGGGGGAGCCATCTCTGGTCCAGGATCTCTCAGAGACTAGTCTGTGTAGGTGAGAGTGCTGACTACAGAAGCTACACAGCTTCTGGGACAGGCAGAAGTGACACAGCTTCTGGGACAGGCCCTATTTAGGGCCTTCATCTTCTGCCAGGAGGCAGGTCTGAATGCCAGATATCTGTGCACCTTCCCTGCAAGAGGAGAGCGTGCCTGCAGAGTGCTCTGAACACTGAAACTCAGGAGAGAGCTAGTCTCCCAGGTCTGCTGATAGAGGCTAACAGAATCACGGGAGGAACAAGCTCTAACCAGAGACAACTATAACAACTAACTCCAGAGATTACCAGATGGCAAAAGGCAAATGTAAGAATCTTACTAACAGAAACCAAGACCACTCTCCATCATCAGAACCCAGCACTCCCAAATCAGCCAGTCCTGGGCACCCCAACACACTCGAAAAGCTAGACCGGGATTTAAAAGCATATCTCAGGATGATGGTAGAGGACATCAAGAAGGACTTTAATAACTCACTTAAAGAAATACAGGAGAACACCTCTAAAGAGGTACAAGTCCTTAAAGAAAAACAGGAAAACACAACCAAACAGGTGATGGAATTGTTCAAAACCATACAAGAAGTAGACACAATAAAGAAAACCCAAAGTGAGGCAACACTGGAGATAGAAACCCTAGGAAGGAAATCTGGAACCATAGATGCCAGCATCAGCAACAGAATACAAGAGATGGAAGAGAGAATCTCAGGTGCAGAAGATTCCATAGAGAACATCGAATTGATTTTTATCTCCTTGTACTAAGGTCAAATCTAAGTGAATCATGGAACTCCACATAAAACCAGAGACAGTGAAACTTATAGAGGAGAAAGTGGGGAAAAGCCTCGAAGATATGGGCACTTGGGGGAAATTCCTGAATAGAACAGCAATGGCTTGTTCGGTAAGATTGAGAATTGACAAATGGGACTTCATAAAATTGCAAATCTTCTGTAAGGCAAAAGATACTGTCAAAAAGACAAAATGGGGCTCAGACTAAACCAAATGGCTGAGAAGCACCTGTAAAAATGTTCAGCATCCTTAATCATCAGGGAAATGCAAATCAAAACATTCTACCTCACACCAGTCAGAATGGCCAAGATAAAATATTCAGATGACAGCAGATGCTGGTGAGGATGTGGAGAAAGAGGAACACTCCTCCATTGTTTGTGGGATTGCAACTTGTACAACCACTCTGGAAATCAGTCTGGAGCTTCCTCAGAAAATTGGACCTAGTACTACCAGAGGATACTGCAATACCTCTCCTGGGCATATATTCAGAAGATGTTCTAACTGGTAAGAAGGACACATGCTCCACTATGTTCATAGCAGGCTTATTTATAATAGCCAGAAGCTGGAAAGAACCCAGATGCCCCTCAACAGAGGAGTAGATACAGAAAATGGTACATTTACACAATGGAGTACTACTCAGCTATTAAAAAGAATGAATTTATGAAATTCCTAGGCAAATGGATGGACCCGGAGGGCATCATCCTGAGTGATGTAACCCAATCACAAAATAACTCAATTGAGATACTCACTGATAAGTGGATATTAGCCCAGAAATTTAGAATACCCAAGATACAAGATACAATCTGCAAAACACATGAAACTCAAGAAGAACGAAGACCAAAGTCTGGACACTTTGCCCCTTCTTAGAATTAGGAACAAAACACCCATGGTAGGAGTTACAGAGACAAAGTTTGGAGCTGTGACGAAAGGATGGACCATGTAGAGACTGCCATACCTGGGGATCCATCCCATAATCAGTCTCCAAACGTTGACACCATTGCATACCCGAGCAAGATTTTGCTGAAAGGACTGTGATATAGCTGTCTCTTGTGAGGCTATGCCAGTGTCTGGCAAACACAGAAGTGGATGCTCACAGTCAGCTATTGGATGGATCAATGGGCCCCCAATGGAGGAGCTAGAGAAAGTACCCAAGGAGGTAAAGGGGTCTGCAACCCTATAGGTGGAACAACAATATGAACTAACCAGTACCCCCGGAACTCGTGTCTCTAGCTGCATATGTAGCAGAAGATGGCCTAATCGGCCATCATTGGGAAGAGAGGGCCCTTGGTCTTGCAAACTTTATATACTTCAGTACAGGGGAACACCAGGGCCAAGAAGTGGGAGGGGGTTGGGTAGGGGTATGGGCGGGAGGGTAAGGGGGACTTTTGGAATAGCATTTGAAATGTAAATGAAGAAAATACCTAATTAAATAAAAGAAAAAGAGCTGGAGAATGGAGAGGATGCTGGTAGCTTTTCCCATTGGTGTGACAACATTCTTGCATAAGGCAACAGGAGGAAGGGTTTGTTCTATCTCAGTTTGAGAGAGGAGTCCCTTATGCTAGGGAGAACCAGGCAGCAGGAGTGAAGGAGCTGGTCCCACTTTGTGAGAAAAATTATGCTTAGCTCACCCTCTCCTGAACTCAGCCTAGAGAAAGGAAAGGGGCCTCCCACACTCACAGAGGGTCTTTCCAATACACATACACAGGCCCAGAGCTCTATAATTTAGACGATTTTAGACTTTGTCAGGTTGACAGTCACAGGGAAGCCAAGTGAGCAGGAGTGTGAGAGCACTCCCTCAGGGATCTCTGGTGATAGTGCCCGTAGGCAGACCAGCACTGGCCACCTCTACCTCAACATGGGGGCTAGAAGCTTCAAAGTCATCTCCTGCAGGAGGACCTAATTGAGGACTGTGTGAGAGAGCAAGGATTGCTGATGCAGACAATGCCAGCCAATTGGGAACTGCTGTTTAGAAAAGATGCTTTCGTGGGACCCATGGGCACAGGTGGAAGGTATTTATGGAGCTTGCAACAGTGTTCAGACAAGCTTTCACCTGCTCCTGGAGTCTGTGTCTTTGATTTCAGGCTACCTCACCTCCAAGCCTCAAGGGCAGGTAGGGTCAGGCAACAAGTAGTCCAAGGTACAGACAGCAAGTGCCAAGAATGTTAAAGGAAGCCCAAAGTTTTCCCTATGTCGTCACCAGATTTCACAAAGCAGCAAGACAGACAAACAATATGCAACCATACAGAAGAGAAGGGCCAATGCATATAAGAGTAAATGTTATGCCTCACTGCCCATCAAGACACACAATCTAGTGTGCTACCTACTCTTTACATAGGCAGAGATATAGGAAACCCATGTTATGGTTAGTTGTATGGGTGTAAGACCCACTGGGAGGGTGGCTGTGTTTGCACTGGGCCAAGCATTTCGAAACACTGCACAAAGCTAGTTTGAAGCTTCTTACCATCAAGAAATGACCAATGTTTGAGAAGATGCATTAAAACTGATTTAAACATCACACAATGTAGTCGAGGATTGATGCACAGTATGGAAACTTGTTCCCACATGCTTTTATATGTTGGACAAAATAAAAGTGAGAAAATTTTAAAGGAAGAAGAAACTACATGCCACCAGCACATCTGGACTAGCACATCTGGACTGGTTAGTATGACCTTAGAGGCAACCGCTGGGCAAACCTCACTAGAGGTTCTACAGGGCGTACACTGGCTTTGTTTATTGTAGCAGAACATATCAGACACTATGACCTTTGGCTTGAACTAGAAGTTAAGTCTTTACTCCGCCATGTGCTCCCCTTCCCTACATTTCATCCAACAGAATAGAATTGTCTAGATTCCATTCTTATCCTCGTTGGTCTGTACCAGCAACATTTGAGAGTCACTATTGCCCTGGCAATGTTCCTGGTTTTGTTCCAAGATTCCTTCAGCCTGTCCATCTTCTGCAGTGCCACTAGAGAATAGTATTTCATTAACCTAAATCATACGATGTAATTTTTCCTGCTTAAAACTGCCACATCAAGACTTTGAGTTATTATTATTATTACAAGGCTTGGCTCCTGCCTACCTTCCCTTTTCTCCTGGTGTCTCATGACTGACTTCTACCTTAAAAGCTAGGATTCCTAACTGGCATTTCCAGGACAGAGGAAACTGTCACTTCCAACTTTCTCTACTTGCAGCTTGCTTTGTCATCTTTAGGTCACAGACAGTTCAACTGACTAGTTGTCTCCAGCTAGGCCAAAGTCTCCTCAGAAGTTGCAAAACTTTTCAAATGTTGTCATAAATTCCCATGTATCCAGGACACCAGAGTCTGGCCTCTGCTCTAGAAATTTCTTTACCCACATGGCTCTGTTCCAAAGACACCACTATTTTCTCCGTTTGGACATTTAGAACAAGCCCCAATTCTAAGCCTCTGCCTTGTGTTCATGGAACACCTCAAGCTAAATTTATATTTTCATGACTTTGCTTCCTTTTCTGGACTCTGTCTCGTCTCCAAATTGTCAGTGGTTTCTGCTCTTCTCATTTGAGTGGCCACATGATTATGGGAACTTCCAAGGTAGGAGAAGAGCTAGTTATTAAGATGAGGCATGTAGAGCTTGGAACAACTTATTAGTAGCTGGGTGTGGCCCACGCAAACCTGGCAAGCTCAGAATCACAGCTCTTCAGCTTGAATTCACCCTGGGGAAGAGGCTCAGCTAGCAGCTCTTTAAAGAGCTCAGCCTTCAGTGCCAGCTGTTTTCCTTGTAAAACAGCTGACCAGTTTTGCTCGGTGCAATCAGAGACTTGGGTTCCTTCCCACGAGGGAAAACCGTTGACCCATTTCAGTTAATACTGAAGAAAATTTTCCATGGGTCCAAGAGAGGTTCTTGGGAAATAAGACAGGTATCTATTCATTGTATAAAGTGACAGGCAAGACTTGTCATTTTTCACCATTGTAAGAAGTCAGAGGCAATAAACACATTCAGGAAACTGTGGTGTTATCTCCCCCCACTTGCTTCTGGAACTGTTTGTTTCTTTACGCCCAAAGGAAAGCTTGTTATTCACTAAGCAATCAATTTTAACTCCCCCTTTGCCCTAGTTCCCGGAAACCCCTAATCTTGCCATCTTTATAGATCTGCCTATTTTGAAATTTTTAAATACATTAAACTATACAATCTCCAACTTTTTGTGTCTGCTTCATTCATGTGAGGTATGAGTTCCAGTTGATTTGTCTGTGGCATGTACCTCCTTCATGCATTCCTTCCTTTTAGTAGTTGAATAATATTCTACTGTGTGGGCAGGCCACATTTTTTTTTTTATATCCATTCATCTGTTGATGTGCATTTGGGTAGTTTCCACCTGCAGGTTATTACCCTGAAAGTTGCTGTTATGGCTGTTTGTGCACTAGGTTTTATTTGAACATCTGTTTCCAATGATTTTTGGTGTGTGCCTAGGAGTGGAATTGGAGGGTCATATGGTTAAAAAAAAAAAGATCCATGTTTAACTTTCGTGAGGGAACCGTGAAACTTTGTTTTTTCTCGAGTGGTTCAGCAATTTTACATTCTAACGAGTAATGGGGAAGGATGGGTTTGGGCAAATCCTAAGAACACCACACAAAGTGTTTATATCAATAAGTGACTCATTAAAGACATTTACATGATAAGGAAGAACATCAACTCAGATTCATAAAGTGAGATAAAGTTATTCCCTCCTTCTTGGTTGAACAGACCATGATGGCTAATTATGAGTCAGTTCTGGAAAGTTCCGAGAGCAGCGTGTCAGGGCATCTACACAGAAGATTATCGGTGTAAGGTTTTTGAAATAGCCACACGTCAGCTGTTCAGAAATACAGATTCGCACTGTCTATGGCTGAGTTCTGCTTGGCTCCAGTGACACTGTTTCTGCTGAGCTTGAAAACCTCTTAAACATGTCATTGAAAGGTAATATGTTCTTTTCTGGCTTGAATCACAACAGGGAATTCAAACTTGTAGTCCCTTTAAGAGCCTAAAGTAATTTAAAGTCAAATCACCTATGAGAGTAAGGAGGGAGCTGTTTTCAGGTCTGAACCCCCTCAGCCTTCCCAGAAGTCATGACATTGGAATACACAAGCTTGGTCATTATTACCTCTGGGTGGCGTTTGCCTTTGCTGTATCTGTACGACTATATTAGCTAGGTCTTCTGGGATGTTTAAGTTTTCCAATGATGTTGACAGCCTTATCCATGCCCTATGAAATCAGATATGGATTCTTGGAGCTTCCCTTTCTCAGATCCTTGGCTTCTTCCTATCCTCAGACCACTTAACACTGATTCAAGTTACAAGTTCAGGGGATTTCATGGCATTTCTCAAACCTCTAAGGCCATTAAGGGAGTTCACTGGTCTGGTGCAATACCACATACTAATCCTGTTTAGCCTAGAATTTTAAGCTTTTGAAGCTTAAGTAAATGGGCAGGTAGGAGATCCCATTGATAGAAAGTCAAAAGTCACACTAGATTATGTGTTGGCAAGTCAAAAGGAAACCATCGTTCCTCCTAGAAAAGAGGAAGTTCAATGGAGACAACTTATACCACGAACGTGATCATCAGTCTATGTGTAGTTAGTCTTCATCATCAGCTCAGCAGGATTTGGAATCACCACACACACCTCTGGGCATGATTTGGTATTTTTTTTGTTTTTTTTTTTTTTAGAGGTCTAATCAAAATGGAGAGCTCCAATTCTAATCTGAGCAGCACCACCTTAATCAGCTAGTATTATGGTCCTAAACCACTGGGCATAACTCCTGCTTGGGTTTTGATCTAAGAAATTTCAGTTTTTGGCATCCATTGCATTGGTACTAGGAACATCCAGCTCTGTACAGTTAACAAGAGTATAGTTCCGGTGGAGAACTTTGAATGTCACGGTCACATTGTGCTTCTTTGTCAATTGCTTAATCTTTTTTTTTTTTAAAGATTTATTTATTTATTATATGTAAGTATACTGTAGCTGTCTTCAGACATTCCAGAAGAGGGCGCCAGATCTCGTTGCGGATGGTTGTGAGCCACCATGTGGTTGCTGGGATTTGAACTCTGGACCTTCGGAAGAGCAGTCGGGTGCTCTTACCCACTGAGCCATCTCGCCAGCCCAATTGCTTAATCTTTAACCGGTGTAAATAAGACTCTTAAGCAGTTCTTAGAAAACTGTAAAATTCTCTACCACTGAGGACATGGCCTTGTCTTCGATTTGTAAAGCCTAGTTTTCTTCTTGGGTGTGTCCCTGTTCCTACCAGTGGTATATAACTTGGGGTCTGCTGGGGCAAATGGCTCAGATGGTAAGAACATCTGTACCATTAGCCTCCCCAGGTGCAGTGCTGCAATAGAGGATAGCTGTTTCTTGCTCATCAGTCACTCTTGTTTATAATCTACCATGTAATCTAGTTTGCCTCAGAAGTATTCAGATACAGTATGCCCCAGGAATGTGACATGGACTTGGAGGAAGCAGGTCTCTCAGTTAAGAGGAGTAACCTCAGGATGATAGCCAAGGGCCATCAGTTAAGAGCAATCTTGGTGTCTGAGAATCATATCCTTCCATCCCCTATATTGATGCTCCCAGACTATGAGAGAGTCCACTGTGATCTCCAAGCAATTCCACTTAGATATGTTATTGATCTGTCAACAAAAGGCAGATATGGTGAAACAATACAAGAGATACACTGAAGGAAACCATTTCCTAGGGACTTGCCAAAATGTTTTCTCATGGCTTGGTCCCCAGAGTGGTACTATTAGGAAATGATGGGCTTCACAAGACTAGACATCATAGGAGGATCTTAGGTCACTGGAAACATGTCCTTGAATGGGATCATGAAACTCCTGCTTTTGTTTCTCTCTGTCGTTTATTGGTCACAAGATAAGAGATTTCTGTACCCCAGGTATTTTGTCTTAGTGATAAGGAACAAAGGTTATTTGGGTCCATCGTTTATAGTTTACACTCCACAGCTGGGTGGATCTGTGGCTTTTAGTACTCTATTCAACTGATAGATAGCAATGGGAGGGAGACTGGGAGGGAGAGAGGCTAGAAGGAGGGGCAGGGTCACATCCATTATTCCATTCACTCAGTATCTTTGGGAATGAATAAGAAATAAAATTGTCTTAGGCAAAAAATTAAAGAAAGCAAAAGAAAAGACAGAAGAAAAGAATGAATAAATTAGCGAGGCTATCTTCAGCAACATTGCTTTCAAGCAGTTATCTCTGAAGGATCGGACTTCAAGTCAGAAAGACGTGAGGCTAAAATGGATGCTAGAAATGAAAACTATAGAATATAATTGATGTGTGCCTGAATTCACATGAAAACTGTCACAAAAAATGCCTTAAGGATGTCTTGTAGACTTCAGTCAAACATCTAAGATATTGTTGCTATATGAAGTAGATCCAGCATTTACACGTGGAATTTTATGCCTCCTAGAGAGGCCAAACTCAAGAGTAATGTGAGCATCAGTTTGGGCAAAAACGATGGTGCGCACACACAGAAGGCCCCCCCCCTTTTTTAAAGGGAAAGAAAGCCTAACAAGAACACACCAATAATACCCAACCCCACTTTAAAAAGTAGCTTTAAACATGAACACCACACCCAGTCTCACAGCCCTGCAGTGACTTTTGTGGTCATCAGTTAGTAATAGATGCTAAAATCTTAAACTTTTTTTTTTTTTTTTAAATACAACACAATGGCTTGCTTGTGTTCTTCCCCCCTTCCCCTTAAGAGATGATTCTCCACCACTTGTCTGCTGTGGATTGATTGAAGACAATTTGGAAATGACTCCGTCTGTCAGTAAAACGCAAACATGAACACCTCTGGAGTGAAAGCAAGCAGCTGCTAGAGCGCTCGCTCAGAGCTTCTCCAGACAAAGACATCCTCTTCCTAACACAGGCTCTGTTTACGCTGTGCCCAAACAACGGCTCATTCAGGGAAAAATTCAGTACTTCCAGGTTGTGTAAACACAACCATTATTTATAAGGAGCTTTATAAGCAGGCTAAGATTAACCCTTTCTCAGCAGAGAATCACTGAACACCAGAGATGGACTCCTGCTCAAGCCCATGCTTGCGTGCATGTATGTGTGTGTGTGTGTGTGTGTGTGCACGCGCATGCGCGTGCATGTATAATTGCTTTTGCTTGTGTATCACACTTAATTTTTGCAATAGCTCCAGCTCCCATGAGTTGCAAAAGCAACTATAAAGCCTAGTATTAGTGAAACTCCTGCAGGTTTTTGTTTACTTCATTTTCTGAATTGCCTACTTACAACAAACAGAAATTGGCAAAGACTTTTCACAAAAACAAGGCATAGCTATGCTATAGTCATTTCTTCATCAAGGGACATTAAGTGATGGAGTTCAAAGTCCTGCCTGAATTTGCAACCAGTGCTCTAGCTGCCTGCCTATAAGACTCTATTATATAGAGTACTTCTTTCATTGAGCCTGGTTCCAGATCTGCCAATTTGTAAATATATCTATATATCTATATCTATATCTAATCTATATATCTACATCTATATCTATATCATCTATATCTATATCTATAACTATATCTATCTATATGTCTGTCTGTTTCTTTCTGTCTCCCTGTCTCTGCTCTCTCTATATATATGTGTATGTATATATATATATATATATATATACCACATAGAAAAGATGAAAACAATTAAAACAAAGATGAAAACAATTTAAAATACACGTAAGTAATTTGATATGACATTGCCATTCAGCTCGGATAGAAATGATTCCTCATATCTAAGTCATCACTTGTTGTAGTGGGTTTTAATGGAAAAAATCTTCAATCTGTTAACATTTGTCTCTTGAAGATTTTAGCAGTAAACAATTGCTTGTGTAGATATTTTAGAAATGAACACTGATGCCAGTCACTAAGCAAATGACCATGGAGCAATTCAATGGGAATTGCCAATGTACTTGCTTCAATAGAAACTCAGAGTGATAGCAGCCCCGGACAACTGCCTCATACAACCTTGTGAGAGACTGTGAACCCAACCATGATGCTCCCGGTTGCCTGGCCCCTAAGAAAGTCCATGAGATAATTAACATTTGTTGATGTTCAGCAATGGGTAGCTCTTGTAATAACAACATTCATGGCAATAAGAGGTCAAGGTATTCATTAGAAAATGGTCAGGGAGTCTTGCACAGAGCCAGTATGAAATCTGGGAAAACTAAAGCTGGATTTCCTGGGGGAAAGAGCATTTATCTGAAATGAATGGCTTGAGACAGACAGAACTGACTGTGCATGTGTATATGTATATGCACATCTCTCTATATGTACACAAGAATAGTGCGACTGATAAAATAAAAAGGGAAAGTCAATGTTGAGATTGTAGCTTGTACCAGTTTTTTTTCTTTTCAAGTATGTTGTGGCTCTATAGATCATTTTATTCATGAAGAGATGCTTAAAATACAAAGAAATGCCCCTCTCGGTATCACACAGACAGGACAGGGTGGAGCTGGGACAGGAACTCGAGCTGGCCTGAGTTCCATAGTTATTATGATTCTGGTGTTGGTTACATGCACACGTATGTCTGTGTGTAGGTATGTGCATGGGAGTGCAGGCTCCCCTGAGACTCGCAGAAAGCATCAAGCCAGTGGGCGCTAGTGACTTCATAACCATGGTGGGGGAGCCCAGCTCCTGTGCTCTGCAAGAACAGTAAGCCCTGGGAATCACCAAGCCATTCTCTAGTCCCCATACTTCCTCTACTGCTGCATTTGTAGGTCAAGGAAGGAACACTTGAGAGGATGTGATCAGACATCAGATAAATAAAACTGCTTGAGGGAGAAGCCATTTTGCTTTGTGACAAACAGTGGAAATGAGTTTTGGAAAGTCTTGGTTTTTCACATATAAATTCTAAGAAAGCAAATTTTCTATTGGGTATTTTCAGTTCATATATATATATATATATATATATATACACACATATATATAACATACGTACACATATTTATTTGTGTGTATATAGAGAGTATATGTGCATGTATATATATAATTTCTAGTGAGCATGTAAGGAAGATGATACTTCTGATCATTCTACAGAAGAAAGATAGAAGGCAAATAAGGTGTCCCGTGCTCATGATCAGAAAGACACAGAGCCAAGGTTGAAATTCAGGCAAGCCTAATTCTGAAGCCGAGTTCGCTCTGTACACCTGTGGTCCTGTCATGTGGCTTGTGCTGGTCTCCCTGGAAATCAAGCACAGTCAATCAGCTGCCCCTCATCTCCTTATGTAATAACCTGGAAAGTAGGGAGAGCCATCTGTTTCAAGAGAAGCATATTTGAGTCCATAAGGCAATGGGTTGGCAGAGAACAGAAGGATTATGACATTGCCATTTGGCATCCCCCGACTTACTCTGCATTTGTAAAATAGAAGTACGTGGTCAAACATGTTGATTTCAGAAGGCTACCATTATCACCATCCAGAGGAAAGCACAGGCCGGTACATCATATGGAGAATAAGGGATATATTTTAGGAGAATGACTTCAGCCATGAGGTTTTTTGAGCTTTTACTTCCTGAAACCTTTGCTTCCAAAATGACTCATGGGGTAAGAATATTTTGATATTGAGGCACATGAAGCAGAAAAACAAGCACAGGGGAGAAAGTTGGATTGGTATTAAGAACACAAGATCACACAATGACTGAAACATTTAGAACCAGAGAAGTGGTTTCAAAAGAAGACTGTAAATATATTGAAAATTCAGAGAGCTTTCAGGATGTTTACATACCCAAACTCAACCCCTGGCAGGCTCCAAGAATGAGACCCAGGTCTCCAAGAAGTTACTCTGAGGACCAGCCTCAGTTTAGAGTCACTGTCTGAGAATTTGAAAGCTTATCTATGGGAGGTTTATTGTTAGCTGTTATTTTAAGTTTATTTTTGTGGTCTTAAAGACTAAAATCACGGTTTTCTTTAATTGCCTTCTCAGTGTTGAAAGCTGTCTAAGTATTCAGTATCTTTTCTTGTCAATAGCCACTCTTTGAAATCCTGTCCTTGATAAAACACTGGCTACTATGGAAATAGGAAGGTGATGTCCATTGTCTATCTTAATATAATTAAATTTAATCAGAAAGAAAAAATGAGATTAAAAGTGGCAAGAAATAGGTCAGCCATTTAATAAACTAATAGTTTTGTTTTGTTTCGTTTTTAAAAGGAACTCCAATTAATTCTTTGGTGCATTCCCAGAACCCCTAAGAATACCAGACACCTGCTGAGCATGTTATATACCCAGAGCACCTAAACAGAACTCACCTGTAGTCTTCTTGGGATTTTCTATGTCATCGCTGATTTAGTAATAGCTTCAGTTCTTATGTTAGAGAAGGGAATTCGTGTCCATTTTCAAATGGATGAAAATTATTGAGAGAGATTTGGGTCCTACATTTTCTCCTGTTATGTAGGTTAGCAAGGAAGTGGCAACAGAGAACAGACTGTAATCTTTAAATGCTGACAGGAAACAAGAGTCAAATGAATAAACCGAATTCTTATATCCATTAAGCATCATCCAACAAAAGAAACTTCATTAAGCATTGTAATAGGGGAATCTGTTGACTGGGTGAGGGAGGACAGAAGAAGTCCCTGGGGACATCAGGTGTGATCAT
Source organism: Mus caroli (assembly GCF_978045245.1). Lineage (NCBI taxonomy): Eukaryota > Metazoa > Chordata > Mammalia > Rodentia > Muridae > Mus > Mus caroli. The sequence goes on from NW_028227264.1 coordinate 96,359,102, forward strand.
GCCAGAAAATAGTGGATATTCTCAGGACTGGAGGCATAGTATGGAGCTGAGAGCAGGAATCTCATTAGGAAGCTCGTGGGGAACCAGATGCTTCATGAAGGGACCCACCCATGGAGAGTTCCAAAGCTCCAGAAAGAGTGACATTCATGTGCCTGCAGCCAGTGCCTTATGAGCTCCAAGGAAGATTCTGGAAAAATGGAGCTCTACTTTCTGAAGAGAGGGCTCTGCCGAGTGAGGTTGCGAAGAGTTTGGAGACTGGGGCATGTTCTTTGTGACAACAGTCTGACAGGTGCCTGTGAAAAGGCCCAACAAGGCTAATGGCAGGATTGTTTGGTTGGAGAAAGTGAAACTGTAAGCGATGACTGTGCCTGAGGTGAGGGATTTGTTGCAAAATAAGTTAGCAGCTCTCTTTTTCTTTCATTGATTTCCTTCCAGTTCTTCCCATTGAACAAAGCTAACAATAATCTTGTCGACAAGGAGGCCTGGCACCTCCAGGAGGCAAAGTCATCACAATTCAAGTGGAAGAAAATGGATTTAGATCCTAACACCCGGGTGTACCGTTTCATTCTGGGCAACCGGCAGCAGAATGAGCCAAAAGAAAATACGGGGGATGTAAATAGTAAAGAGGCAAGAAGAAATGAGTGAAGCAAGACACACACTTGATAGAGACCTCCTAGAGATTAAAAAAATTTTTTAAATTAATTAAGTTATTTATTTACTTTGGATCCTGATCAGAGCTTCCCCCTCCTCTTCTCCTCCTAGTCACTCCCACTCCCACTCCCCTCCCCTCCCCTCCTCCATCCCCTATCCACCCCTCCTCTCTTTCTCCTCAGAAAAGGGGAGCCCTCCCATGGATAACAACAAGCCTTGTCAAGTCAAGATGCAGTAAGATTAGGCACATCTTCTCCTATTGAGGTTAGACAAGGCAGTCCAGTTAGGGGAAAGGTCCCCAAAGCAGGTAACAGAATCAGACAGCCCCTGCTCCTGACATTAGGAGTTCCATCTGAAGACCCAGCTACATAACATGTGCAGAAGGCCTAGGTCATTCCCTTGCATGCTCTGCGGTTGGCCGTTCCACCTCTGTGAGTCTCTATGGGCCGAGGTTAGTTGATTCCGTGGGTTTTCTTATGGTGCCCTTGGCCCCTCTGGCTTCCTCAATCCTTCCTCCCTCTCTTCTGTGAGATTCCTCAAGCTCTGCCTAATGTTTGGCTGAGTCTCTGCATCTGTTTCCATCAGTTGCTGGGTGATGCCTCTTTGATGACAGTTATACTAGGCTCCTGTCTGCAAGAATAGCAGAATGTCATTAACAGCAGCAGTCATGGGCTCCTGCTCATGAGTCTCAAGCCTTCTAGAGAATAAACTCTTGGTTCTTGAGTTTTCTGTGGAGGGGAAAAAAATTATAAAGCAAAATTGGTGATTTTTGAATACAAAAAAGGAAGAGATCGTATTACAAAGGAAAATAATGCTAACTCAACGCAGCAAATACAAACACACACACGTTATGTCAGAATGTTTGACAAGTTAGAGAAAACTAGCTGCATTGTGGAACCATATCCCTGCAACTGACACACAGAGAAAAACTTCAGTGTTCCTAAGGAAATAACTAGATAGATTAATTCTCATAATAAAAATCTTAAGCTCTCTCTATAGAACCTTCGAAAAATATTCTTGATTTGTTTACATTGGCTTTATGTTCCTAATTACCGTAAATACTTCAAGCACTCTCCTCTTACATTCTGTACCTGAGAATCCTGTCATCACTGTCCCTGAAGGAATGCTTTATCTGCTCATCGGTGCTCCTGCTCATGCTCCTGCTTGAGTTCCCAACGTGCTCCCTCACAGTAGTTTGCATGTTCTTTTGACCAGACTTTCTGTTCTCCAACTTTGAACTGACTTTCTGATTCTTATACATGTCTTAAGCATGTCTCTTAGTTCAGATGTCTTTCTTTCGCCGAACACATGCCTCTGTTTTTTTTTTTAGTTTTTTTTTATTTTGCTTTTATAAACAGTTACAAAGAAATTTTGGGAGAAATTAGGAAATTATTGGGAGAACTCCTGCTTGTCATGTTGTTGTTGTTTGTTTGATTTAGTTTTGTTTTTCTTTTGTTGTGTTTTATATTTTCAAAGTCGAATGGTGGAGAGAAGTGCACTATTTAATTTGTTGCTGTTATTTAAACAGATACGTATATGTCTATGTGGCATGGATAGGAGAAGCTAAGAAATGCCAAAATAACTGTGTGCCACTCACATTGCAGGTGCTGAACACGTGCCAAGGTGTCAGCTGTTACACTCTTGCCAAATATAGCCTGACTGAGGATGGCTCAGCAAAGACACTACCTTCGGGAACTTCACTGGACCACCAGGAAAGACACTTAGCTTGAATTATGTTGGAAAAGTACATATGTGCAGTCCTGTGTATTTCTTTGTGGACTACATAAGCAATACCTTCTTGATGGAGGGAATGACATCAGAGAATGTTGTCATAATAAGCTATTGTGGCACTGATGACAGAAATTACACAAATTTTATATGTGTAATATGCCCAACCCTTCTGGTCCTGAGAAGATCTTTCCATTTACTTCTCTGTACTGTATCTTTATTTAGCTTCTATTATCCTGGAGTCCAGTTATTTTTCTCTTATGACTCAGTGCTATGCAACTGTTTTTTTTTGGTGGCTCCATAGCATGTCGTGTACCATGGAGAACCAATTTATAAAATGGAGCCATGGTGTTTTGAAACATTTATTCCATTCTAATGGGAACAATCTATTCCCAGGGTGAGGCTTGGTCACCACAGGATCATACTGCATCACAAAAATTATCTGTTACGTTTGTATCTGTAGGTCAAGATATTAAAACACCATGTAATTGGAGGTCAAATTTAGAAGTACTAATAACTATTGCTTTGAAAACCAACCTAGTAGTAAATGAGAAAGCAGCAAGCTAGGGGAGTTTAGAGAATTTCACTCAATCCTGTGTTCTACCCAATTTACCAAGAAAAAAATAAAAATTATGTCCAAGGATCAGCCATGCAATGTTTCTGGCTACTTTCCATTAAGATGGATTATCTGTCACTGTGTCTTAACCTTGTGTGACATGGCAGCATTTTAGGACAACGATAGATCCAGACTTCCACAGGCAATGATCACCAATGTCCTAACAAGAGGGGCCTCACAGATCTGCCCTGCTCGGCACGCTAACACACCTCAATGTCTCTCTGTGTTTCTTACAGTCTGCTCTGAATTCAGTGACCAAATGTTTTCTGAAGATGGCAGCTCTTATTATTAGTAAAAAATTCCCTGTTTTCTTGAAGGACAATTTTAATGAGAAATTTCGAAGGACCATTGAGTAGCTCTCTGCTGGTCCCTAGAGCTACATTTTACTCGACTCTGTGTTCTGTCTCATCATATTTTCTTTGTACTGTAGCATCTTGTTGGAGCCATACGATGATGAGCCTTGAAGTTGAGTGAAAAATGAGAGAGGAGAGTTCTGCATTTATTTCATCTTTCTTTTCTGTGCTTTGCCTTTCATCAAGAATGGCTCATACTGGCTGCTCTTCCAGAGGTCCTGACTTCATATCTCAGCCAGCACAAAGTGGCTCACAACCATCTATAATGGGATCTGATGTTCACTTCTGTCTAATACCATCTTCTGTTATGCAAGCGTACATGTAAACAGAACATTCATATCCATAAACTAAATAAATCTTAAAAAGAAAAGAAAGGCTGTACCCTTCTATAGTCCTAGTTCTATTGGACAGTCCTCTCCCACATCTCATGTTCTATTGCTAAACATTAACTTGTTTGCCTTTTTGAGCTCAGTAGGTAATCACTGTGGCTTGTACTTTGTTATTTCTTTCCTACTTAGCATACTGTTGCAGAATATTTGATCGCAACCCTGTAAACCCTGAGATTGTGTTATTTACTGAAAAGAACCCATTTCTAGTTGAGGTGTGGTTCAACCCTTAATACACCCTTTCAGCCCCTCTGACTGTAATACAGATACAACCTTAGAATACACCTTTAATCCCAAACAATGGAGGTAATTTTAATTTGTAGAAGGAAGCACCCATGTTTGAAATAGATTTCTAATAGAGTAGCAGAATCAGAGAAAGATTTGGCAAAATAGGATACGGCCAATTTGCAGGGAAGAGAGAGGAAAGGGGGCAGCACAGAGAGAGAGGAGGCAGCTTTACCAGGAGAGATTTTCAGAGACAGGTTGAAGAAAAAAACAAGCCAGACACAGGTGAAGACAGAATGAGTCAAGACTGAGAAGGAACCAGAAGATTAGAACAGATTGCCAGAGTTGGTTTGAGGACAAGTAGGAAAATTCAGTCCCTGGTAGAGAGAGAGAGGCTGAATTGAATCTATCAGCTTGGAGAGGAGTTTGATCTCAAACAGCTGAGTTAAACCAGCCAGCCAGAGTTCAGAAAGAACAAGAAAGGGTGATCTTATTCAGCAGTAAGTGTCAGAGGAGAGGCTGAAAACAGTCTAGGTCTAGATTATATTGCACAGAGGCTAGAAGCCTTAAAGATGGTAATAACTACAAGAGAATAAAAGTTACATTTACAGCATGGTCAACTTATTACTTTCCCTATCTCTGGGGCAAGGCTAATTCTATTAAAATTTATTAAAGCTTTGCAGATGGTAGAGTTTTCTTACAAGGATAATGATTGATATAGATCAGACTATACATGAATGTACTTATTTTATATAGAGAGAATAGCACCAAAGACATTCTGAGAGCAGTTATTTAAGGAAAGTCAAGTCAATAGCTTTTATTTGGTATGGCTTGGAATTGTCCTGGCTATATACAACTTGACTAACCTTTAATTTTTTTCATCTGGAAAATGGAGATGGTGCCTGTGTCAGGCTCAAGCTCTATCATATGCCCAAAGCAGCAAAATAGTGAATAAACCAAAGGTGAGATAGAGGTTTTGTGACTCTGTTAAAGGACTTTCTGCATCACGGGCAGTAACAGTGAGAGATTTTTGATGTATTGTGAGCTTAGTAGTCAGGGTCCATATATCTGTACATCAGGAGAAGCTGTCATCACCAACCAGACCAGGGGGGGAGAGAGAGAGAGAGAGAGAGAGAGAGAGAGAGAGAGAGAGAGAGAGAGAGAGAGAGAGAGAGAGAGAAAGAGAGAGAGAAGTAGGGAGAGGGAGAGGAAGGGGGCTGAGATAGATGATAGATAGATGAACAGACAGGCAAACACTCACATAAGCACAGGCAGAGAGAGAGAGAGAGAGAGAGAGAGAGAGAGAGAGAGAGAGAGAGAGAGAGAGAAAGAGAGAGAGAGAGAGAGAGAGAGAGAGAGAGAGAGAGAAAGAGAGACAGAGACATAGTGATGATCCAGTAGTAGCTCTTTAGGACAAGTTTGAGTAGGAATCTTAACTGTACTTTTGGCTATTTCCTAGCATCAGTGATACTCATTCTCAGCCAGTCCACTGCAATCACAAAATAGTGGCCCTTACAGCTCTCCACTAGGAGATACCAGTGGGGGTTCTTTTCCACCAATAATGTGATATATATACCTGTAAAAATAGTATGGTCCTTCTGGTAAATGCTGATGTTAGCTGCTGAGGAAGACACAAATGCAAACAGAAGTGTGAGGTTGGAAAAGCACCACAGAGAGGCCAATCCTCCTGGTGGATGTGTCAGGGCAGGAAAATACCAGGGAAGGTTAGGGGGGTGCTGCTGCTTCCTGAGTTAGATTGTTATTCTATACGACGATGACAATGACAACAAACAACAACAAGAACAACAACAACAAAAGTAGAATATATTTTATACCTGGCAGAAGATACCTGAGAGGCAGTTTATCAAAGTATGTCAGCTAGGGGGGAGGGGTCTGTCGGTAGCAACATTTATTTTTGTTTTGTTTTGTTTCTTTGAATAGAAATAGTTGTTACTTGAATAAATTCTCCTTATCAACTGTCTTAGAGACACAAAATGAAGGCGAGTCTTTGTGTGTGTGTGTGTGTGTGTATGTGTATGTATGTAGACACATGTTGTTTCTTGCAAGTAGCTGAATATTTCAAGGCAAGGCCTGACAGTAATTAACTAGAATAGAAGCCAGGGCATATAAATTTTTTTTAAAAAAGAAATTGAAATCCTGAGTGTTTGTGGGCATGTATTCCAAAGCAGAAAGGGTTGGAAGACAGCTGAGGCTTTGGGAAAATCCTGTTCATGCTGAAGATTTGAGGAAACAGGCAAGGGAGCAAACAATGTCATTTTGGATTCCTGCTGGCGATTCAGAAAATTTGAATTGAAAAAACAAGAACTGCTTTCAAAGGTCTCCCGACAGCTGTCAGCTCCTCTGCTGTCAGCCATTCTCCAGAGGCTCTAATAAGCCCTTCCTTGTCAGGTGTTTCTGTCTAAACAAGAAACTGCTAGTCTCCTATCTGCAACCCCACCCAGAGCGCATCTACCTTTTGCTTATGCACAGATGCGTATGTATTATTATTGAACACAAACTCTTGTTCAGGTTGATCAGGAGGTTGTTTCTGTCAACCTCCTTTGCTGTGGTCTGTAATCTGTAAATGAGTCAGCAGCAGGGATCTTGTGTAACAGGCAGTCAGACCCAGCTCTTCTACTGACGAACTAACCAGGAATCTAGAGAAGCAGCTGCTGCTGGGTTTAGACCTCAGTATCCTCAAACCTGTTGAGGCCGAAATACCTTACATTATTTTCCTACATAATAAATAATCAAGAGAGAAGGGAAATAAAGAAAAAAAAAGAATCCTAGAAGACAGCCTCTTCAAATAGTTCTAAAAACTCTCACTAGCCTTCTGTAGCATTCAACATCCTTGCCCATTGCCCGAAGACATGTCACTTCCAGAGGTCAGAGACTCTTTTTAAAGAGGAGTTGGTGATTGTACAGTCAGACAGCACCTTTCCCTCCCATCCAAATTCTAACCAGGTCCAACCTTACTTAGCATCTGAGATCAGGGTAGTATGGCCAGAACACACCTTCCTCTTAGATAACTTTTCATGCTAATTTTGTCCCATTCCTTGAGAAATTCTTCACAGGTTTTCCCTCTCTACTCTGAAGTGTGTGATGTTCTGTTATCCATACATTTTACAGTTTGTCCTCCTTTAGGGCGACATAGACCTTGGAGTAATTCAAACTTGGCTTGCATTGTGGTCAAGTTCCTCTTGACTTCTCTTCTCCATCACTGTTTGATGTACTCTCAATCTATTTGGAGTCACTGCCTTGTTTTCTTTCTTTTGACTTCTTTTTGTGGTCCTGCGATATAAACCTACCCCTTACATATGTAGCACATGAGGGTTGCCCTCTATAAACCAAGCTACATGTTTCTGTCCTTCCTTTCTTGATTAAAATATTTCTAGACATGCAGTTCACTTAGCAAATTTACTTGAAGAGGTAAATAACCTACTAGTTTTATTACAGTAAGAAAAAATAAAAAGCAAACCAAAACCCAACAACAACAACAACAACAACAAAAAACCCAAACTTAACAACAGAAAACCACAGGGGCTCTCAAAGAAACCATCTCCTTCAAAGTACATTCTCACAACCAAAGAAGTAAAATAAAGGAAAAATGAAAGTAGAAAGGACTCAGGGGAAAGAAATAACAAAAAGAAGGAGCAGCTACAAATGATTATGATTTGACATGTCCCCATAATCTTCTGTAAACGAGTCCTCCCATGGACACAAACTGTCATCCTAGACAAATTCTGGCAAGGATTACCCCAGAGCTATGGAATTCAGCACACTGGGTAGCTATTCTAACTTTGCAAGTGCTCCCTCTGGGTTCAAATGGACAATATGACAGAACAGAGGAGTAAGCCAGAGCTGCTAGGGAAGTGAAGGGGTGGTGGTGGAGGTCGTGGTGGTGGTGTGATGATGATGGTGGTGATGATGATGGTGGTGGTGGTGGTGGTGTCAAGGAAAAGTACAGAGACAGACATGAGTAGCTCTTTTTCTTGAATAAAGTTGGCCCAAATCTCACACCAACTCTTGAACCCTACTGCTTATGAAGCAGGTGTAAAGCATGTCCCCTAGGCAGGAAGCAAACACGATAGTGCTTCAATTGTCTTCCAGGAGACAGAATAATCTCTTGGGAATCATAGAAATGAATTGCTCACTAAGGAGAGTAACAAAAGTCGCTGTCATATCTTTCACTAAAACCAGAGTGATTGGTTAAAGTGAAGGGATATGATAAACACCCAGCCACAAGTGAGATGTTTATAATACCTGCCCTCTTCCGAAGAAGTCTTAGAGTCAATCGAGGATTGTCTCACAACTGTAGTTGCCTGCATGAGATCTGCACCAGGTGAAGTCAGTAACAGTTTAGCATCAGCTCCTCATCACTACTGAGGACTTATTGACAGTTGATGGCTTCTGGGAGTGAGTCAGTTTTATCTAAGTGTGTGACCTCACACCCAGAAGCATATGTGCAGTATAGGCTATACTCAGTAAGCCTTAAAAAGAGAGAGAGAGAAGAGGTAAACTTGGGACCGGGAAGGAATGGTCAAGGGTAGGTCTATGACAAGTAGGGGGAAAATGGGGGTGAATATGAACATAGATCATGTGCATGCATAATATTTTCAAGGGATTAATACGAATACTATAGGCTTTTGTAAAAGATACCTGTTGTCATTGAAAACAGTCATGGAAACCAATGCAAAAATGGGTAGGGCTAAAAAAACCGCTAACAGATATACTCAAATTCACTTTCGGATTGTTTGAAGATACTTGACCCCTTATGACTTAAGTGTATTTTCCAATCCTGAGTCTATATATTGACCTAGAAAATGCATTGAAATTGATGGACACTGCTCATTCTGATTCAAGACAAAACAGTTCTTAATGAAGTCTACTGTTGCGGGGTCAAATGGGTTTGTGGTTTAGGATTTTGTTTTTAACTGTCATGTTGAGGAAAGTTAGGCAAATATTTGCTCATTGCTATAAAAGGCTTGACTTTGTTTCCCTTGTTCCATGTTTAGTTGCTTCTGGGAGGTACTGGCTTCTCACTGTTGCCATACACATGCCAGGAGAAAATTTAGAAGTTTGTCAAGTCTTAAGCCTATCACTAAGAAAGGAAACAAGTGAGCCCGCAATTCCTGAACACCATGTATTAAATTTTTTTCATAAGAACATATGAAAATAGTAAGTCATAAATGTTATTTAAAGCTAATAGGATGATCAAGGTCACCGAGCCCTGACTGGCAAATCATCCACCTATCTCCTAAGAATTATGAACAATAGTCAACATCTTCTTATTTAGGATCATCTAAATCCATCTTTGCTTTCTCACACATCATCTATGTTAGAGATTTATGCCCATCTTTTGGCAAAATATGGCAAAAAAAAAGTTCTATCATGATTTCACCAAGGGCAGTGGTCAAGTTGAAAAACTTTACCAGTGTTTGAAGTTTTACCTACTCAGTAGTTTACCTAAACCAGTAGTTTACAATCTACTTTGGGAAAAAAATAATTTGAAAGGTTGGAGGAATCACCCTCTTATGGAAAAATCGCCTGGTCTTTCCTGCAGAGAATTAATTATCGTGTTGGAAACAGTCTGCAGTTCACTTCTCCCTGCTTCCTTCCGTAGTCATGAATAAGAAATCCCTACTTTCAGGTTCACAACAATTTGTAGTAGCCGAAGCATAAGTGGGATCTGGATGCTGTTTATATGAACAAGGGGATAAATGTGTAGACATCCTTTGCCTTTATCTCCATTGGCCAGATGTTCTCATTTCTTGATGATATGAATGGAGGCATGGCACAGGCCAGAGAGAGCTGGTCCTCCCTCTGTGACTTGTTCATGTCTAGAATATAATCTCGGCATGATGATGGATCAGTCTATGAACATTTCATTAGTTCCCATTCCTAGTGTTGTTCTTGACTTCTTAAAGGCTTGATGCTTACATCTCCGAAACAGAGTGACATTTCTGTTTACATCATAAGCCTATTGTAAATATACAAGCACAGTCATCCCCTAAATTACTTGATACAATACCTAAGGTGCCACAATCAGTCCACAAATTTTAGTTTGTTTTTACTTTGTGTGTGGGGATGTTTTGCCTGCATGGATGAATATCCATCACATCTATACTGTACCCTCAAAGGTTGGGAGAGACTTACACATCTGGCATTAAATTTATGGGTGTTGTGAGCTGTCACATGGGTGCTGGAAATTAAACCTGGGTCTTCTTGAAGAGCAGCCAGGACTCTTAACTGCAAAGCCTTCTCTTCAGCCTTTAGTTGTTGTTTTTAATATTCATGTTTATTTGACTTTATCAGTCTTAAGTATTTTCCTTTTGGTCCTTTTTGCAGAGAAATTAAAGTCTCTGTTATCTCATTGTGTGTTCATTAATAATGGCAGACAGATCTGTCCGTGTTTCATAGCCAACAGCCTGAATTACTCAGAGTCATCTCATCTGAAAAAGTGGATAAAAGTCAGCACGTTGAATGTTTTCCAGACTTTGGCTTCTAGCCTAGAGCACCTGGGATCTCAGTTAGTTCAGCAGAAACCCAAATTTTGCTGCATTTTTTTCTAATGAGCATCCTTTCATCCAATGAAGAAAGACTGTCAAAATAACATATTCCAAAATGTATTTTGGTGCTGTTCAATTTATACATTTACAGAAAGTGAGAGAGAAATGTGAAATGTTCATAAGTTGAACCTTATAGCTTCAAATCCTCATATAATCAGGCCCTACATGATTTGCATAAGATCTAATCTGATAGAATTAACAACATATGATTGATCTGAAACTTCTGTGTTTGAAAATATTTGGCAATATCTAATAACAGTCTGACTGAGGCTATGAGCAAGGAGATCAAATTATGAATGATACTTAGTTATTGACCCTCGGTCTTTCTTCCATTTTGTTTGCATCATTCTCTGATGTTATTTTATTAAAAATTTTCCTTTCCATACCCAGTCATCAGAAGTCACATTTTGGGTGTCTGCCTAACTTATAATAGTAGCTCATTTTAAAAATGTGTGAATTAATGTGTGTGTGTGTGTGTGTGTGTGTGTGTGTGTGTGTGAGAGAGAGAGAGAGAGAGAGAGAGAGAGAGAGAGAGAGAGAGAGAAAGAGAGAGAGAGAGACTATGACACACGTGTTTCTGCATCTAAATATCTCCAAAGTTGGAAGGCAACCTTGGTCGTCATGTTTAGGACCATTTAAAACATCACTAGAGAATTGTGATGCGAGAAAGAAAATTCATAGGGTAGCATAAACTGCATTTTTAGTGTTCACTTGTGAATTATCAATGACTAAGGGTGTAAGGCTAATAGGACCTAATGCCTATGGCAAAAAAAAAATCTTCTGACCTACTATTTGATAACCTTGTACAGTCACATAGCATAATGATGTGAGTCCCTAGATATCACACTCCAGGGAAAACATATTTTTAGATGATCTCAAGTGTAAGAGGTGAAGAAATTATCATTTGTTCTCCAAGTAGTCAACTTTACAAGATGATGCTTAGATGTAGGGAAGAGGTATTGTCCACTTGTCAGAGACTGGCCAGTCTATTTTCTAGGGAAGATGCAAAATTGTATGCATTTGGTTGATGAATTAAACTTGAATTGTTTATTTGTCCTGAATAGCAGAATAGGTGACATATGTTACTTTTAGAGATAAGGCCAAGATAGGTTTTTTTTTTTTTTTGATTCTTCTTCTTTAGTACTGAGGATTAAATACAGTTTCTCACTTCTGAGAGCAGTATTCTAGTACCGAGTTACATCCCTAGCCCTTATTTGTGTATTTAAATGACTCAAATAGGATTCTACAAAGATTTTGTCCATACTATTTAGTAACCCCTTCCATTTAGTTTAGAGGAATTCCCTTTTGTCCCTTTAATCTCTTTTTAAAAACTTTATTTCAAATATAGTTGTCTTTGAGACACCAATGATTAGGATTTCAAAATATCAATTTAGCAGGTACACTCTCCAGTATAGTCGTCTTTGAGACACCAATGATTAGGATTTCAAAATATCAATTTAGCAGGTACACTCTCCAGTATATCCAAGAGTCCAGACACCAGTAAATAGGCTCTGTTAAGTTTACACACACTTTGTCAACATGGTAAGGGACTTGGGAAGGTGTAGCACAGAAAACACAAATTCAGTGGTTCACAGAACCTTTGCATGTGGTGAAACCTTGACCATTTTGAACCTTCAGCTATATAGATTTACACTAGGCATGGGTGGGTCTCCTAAGCACTTCTTCTAAGTACCATCTTCAAGGAGTCAGTGTGGGAGATATACAGGAAAGAGGACAGCTATGGCTAAGTGTGATCAGGGAAGTCTCATGTTTTTCCAGAAGCTGGGGCCCAACTGGAGGAATCCTGAGGAGGTAATCGCCTGTAATGTGCTCATAAGAAAGAAAGCCCAGTTGAAAACAACTGTTGAATGTGATGACTTTGCAGCTGTGAGAGCATGATGCATTAAGACAGGGCCATTTAGGAATTTAGAAACAAGCTTGTTTAGGTTGGTGATGAAAATAATTCTGAATGAATGAGCAAATCCCACATTGTCAAGTTCAGACAAAGACCCACAGGATTTATCTCGTCTTCGAAGGGACAAATGAAAGATGGAACACTTAGTATTTTGAAAGATTTAATGAGGCTTTTCCAAATACAACAATACGAGTTTATCTTCAAATGAACTATTTCCTCATGTGGAAATACAATAAACTAAAATAAATGAAGATAAATAAAACTACAAATGAAAAGCAAAATGAAATAACATAGTAATAGGTTCTCCAGGGCATGGACTAAAACTCCCCCATTCAAAGGAAACAAATTATGTGGAATTATTGCTGAAGCTGGAATGTAGCTTCATTTCCGTAGTTCACAGGGAATTAAAAAAAAATTCCCTAGGGTTTGTATTTTTTTTTTGGAAAACCAAAAACAATTAACAACAACAACACTCAAAAGCATTAACAGAGCCTTTTTTTTGCCTCTTTTTTTCTTTTTAACATTGGGAACAACCATTTGACACAGATTAAGGCAAAGACAAGGGACTAGTTGCAGAGCTTTTGTGCACCGTGCTTAAACTCAGGACTCCACCATGGAGTTTCCAGATTCCCAATCTTTTTGCCTTTTTGACTAAGACTGAGAATAAAAGCCTCATTACCTCAGTTTGAGTCCCTGTACCCCACAGTGGAAGAAGAGAGACAACTTCCAAAAGGTGTTCTTTGACCTCTATACATGTACCTGGTATGTGCATGCTTGTACTCACATGCACACACCATGATACAGTCACACAATAACAATATGTTTTAGGAAAGTTTAAAAAAATTTAAAAGCATCCATATTAATCAGACCTGCCCTGGCATTTATTTATTTACAGATCATTTCAAAAGTCAATGTTTCTGTATTAATGCATGAGCTGGCTAATTTTACATCTGCTTGACACAGTCTAGAATCATTTGAGAGGAGGAAATCCCAATTGATAAAAGGTCTTCATAAGAAGAGGCTTCAGGCAAGCCTGTAGAACATTTTCTTGATTAGTGATTGATGTGGAAGAGGCCAGTTCACTCTGGCTGGACCAATGGTCCTGGGTTCTATAAGAAAGCAGGCTGGGAAATCTATGTAGAGCAAGCCAGTAAGCAGCACCCTCTCCATGGCTTTTGCATCAGTTCCTGCCTCCAGGTTCCTGCCCTGTTTGAGTTCCTGCTCTGACTTCTGTTGATGATGAACAGTGATGTGGAAGTGTAAGCCAAATAAACCCTTTTTTCCCCCAAGTTGCTTTGATCATGGTGTTTTATCACAGCAATAGTAACCCTAACATAGACATTCCTGTGGGAATCTGATGCCTTTGAGATGATGGCCTTAGATTTAAACATAAGAGGGTGAATTTATTTTATTTTATTTTTTTAATTAGATATTTTCTTTATATACATTTCAAATGCTATCCTGAAAGTTCCCTCTACCCTCCCTCCACACTGCTCCCCTACTCACCCACTCCCACTTCATGGCCCTGGTATTCCCTTGTATTGGGGCATATAGAGTTCGCAAGACCAAGGGGCCTCTCTTCCCAGTGATGGCGACTAGGCCATCCGCTACATATGCAGCTAGAGATATGAGCTCTGGGGGTACTGGTTAGTTCATATTGTTGTTCCACCTATAGGGTTGCAGACCTCTTCAGCTCCTTGGGTATTTTCTCTAGCTTTTCCACCCTAACATAGAAAATCTGATGCCTTTGAGATGATGGCCTTAGATTTAAACATAAGAGGGTGATTTAAATGATGACATGCTGGACTTCAAACGGAGCTCTCTGCAGAGATAATGTGAATCGTTAGTCAGTTCTTTTGAATTCTCTGCTGAGTTGTCCTATTTCTGTTTGCTGAACTGATGAGTTATGATGTCAGCAGTTAAGGCAATTAAGGTGTACCAGACACAGTGTTCTTACGGGCTGTCTTCTGACGGTTGAGGCAGCAGGAGACCCATCATCCTCATCCTAGAACAACAGGAAATGTCATCAGTTAATGTTACTTCTTAGGGAAGATATGACTTGAAATAGAAAAACACCTTCTGTTTTCGGATGCTAAGATCACGTTTGCGCTTTAATAACAAATTAAGCTTAGGCATAATTGGCTCTGAGTTATTCAGTATCATGCAGGCTATACAAACAAGTTAAAAAAAATCTTCTGAGTAATGTCTTCTAATCTTTACGTGAATGAAAGACCTTTGGCAAGTCTTTGATCTCTGGTACCCAGTGTCTTCGTCTGCCTGACAAGGACTTAGAAAAGATTTTAGGCATGGTAGTGGATCAAAACCAGACTTGGTTTCAGAATGGTGGAAGGCAGCCTTGGAATCTCTGCACATGCGCAGTACTTCAGGGTATTTCTTCAGTTCATTCCCCTGGGCAGTGAGGACTGAGAACAACTCAGCTCAATGGTCATCCTCCACTTTTGTAAGACGCAGGGATTCTCCTTTGGTCATCACTGTCATGGTTAGTGAATTTGTTATTTGTGATCAAATTTGCAGTTTTGCCATGGTGAGAGTTTTCAAAAAGACAACGTGAGTTCTGTTTATTCTGCTTCTGGTGTGAGTCTCCAGGAGGTAGAGTGTGGATGCCAGTGGCTGCTGTTACAGGGAAAAGGCAGCAGCAAAATGAGAGCTGTGCAGAAAGGGTCTGTACACTCCCGGAACATTTGGGAACCTGGGGTGACCAAGCCCTGACACAGAATGGTAGCATCAGCTTAGAATGGAGAGATTACAGACTTGATACACCCACCGGCAAGAAACTGCAATCCCTACATTTCTAGAAAAGATACAAACGAAAATGTCAGAGTAAATAGGTTGGCATTATGGAAGAACCTGGGTAGGTAGATTTAAAAAAAATGCAGTAAGAAAGAAAAAGTAAAAGTCTCCCTCCCACATCCAGTGGAAGAAAGACAGCATTTTCAACAAATGGTGCTGGCACAACTGGTTGTTAACATGTAGAAGAATGTGAATCGATCCATTCCTATCTCCTTGTACTAAGGTCAAGTCTAAGTGGATCAAGGAACTTCACATAAAACCAGAGACACTGAAACTTATAGAGGAGAAAGTGGGGAAAAGCCTTGAAGATATGGGCACAGGGGAAAAATTCCTGAATAGAACAGTAATGGCTTGTGCTGTAAGATCGAGAATTGACAAGTGGGACCTCATGAAACTACAAAGCTTCTGCAAGGCTAAAGACACCATCAATAAGACAAAAAAAACACCAACAGATTGGGAAAGGATCTTCACCTATCCTAAATCAGATAAGGGACTAATATCCAATATATATAAAGAACTCAAGAAGATGGACTCCAGAAAGTCAAATAACCCCATTAAAAAATGGGGCTCAGAACTGAACAAAGAATTCTCACCTGAGGAATACCGAATGGCAGAGAAGCACCTGAAAAAATGTTCAACATCCTTAATCATCAGGGAAATGCAAATCAAAACAACCCTGAGATTCCACCTCACACCAATCAGAATGGCTAAGATCAAAAATTCAGGTGACAGCAGATGCTGGCGAGGATGTGGAGAAAGAGGAACACTCCTCCATTGTTGGTGGGATTGCAAGCTTGTACAACCACTCTGGAAATCAGTCTGGCGGTTCCTCAGAAAATTGGACATAGTACTACCGGAGGATCCAGCAATACCTCTCCTGGGCATATATCCAGAAGATGTCCCAACCGGTAAAAAGGACACATGCTCCACTATGTTCATAGCAGCCCTATTTATAATAGCCAGAAGCTGGAAAGAACCCAGATGTCCCTCAACAGAGGAATGGATACAGAAATTATGGTACATTTACACAATGGAGTACTACTCAGCTATTAAAAAGAATGAATTTATGAAATTCCTAGCCAAATGGATGGACCTGGAGGGCATCATCTTGAGTGAAGTAACACAATCACAAAAGAACTCACACAATATGTATTCATTGATAAGTGGATATTAGCCCAAAACTTAGGATACCCAAGATATAAGATACAATTTGCTAAACGCATGAAACTCAAGAAGAATGAAGACCAAAGTGTGGACACTGTGCACCTTCTTAGAATTGGGAACAAAACACCCAGGGAAGGAGTTACAGAGACAAAGTTCGTAGCTGTGATGAAAGGATGGACCATTTAGAGACTGCTGTATCCAGGGATCCGTCCCATAATCAGCTTCTAAACGCTGACACCATTGCATACACTAGCAAGATCTTGCTGAAAGGACCCAAATATAGCTGTCTCTTGTGAGACGATGCCGGGGCCTAGCAAACACAGGAGTGGATGCTCACAGTCAGCTATTGGATGTATCACAGGGCTCCCAATGGAGAAGCTAGAGAAAGTACCCAAGGAGCTAAAGGGATCTGCAACCCTATTGTTGGAACAACATGATGTACTAACCAGAACCCTGGAGCTCTTGTCTCTAGCTGCATATGTATCGAAAGATGGCCTAGTCAGCCATCAATGGAAAGAGAGGCCCATTGGACTTGCAAACTTTATATGCCCCAATATAGGGGAATGCCAGGGCCAAAAGAATGGGAAGTGGGGGGCGCTATGGGGGACTTTTGGGATAGTATTGGAAATGTAATTGAGGAAAATATGTAATAAAAATATTTAAAAATAAATAAATAAATAAATAAATAAATTTAAAAAAAAAGAAAAAAAAAAGTCTCCCTCCCATTTCTGCCACTGTCTGGGGGATGTCCACAGCTTACAATTTGCTATGGTCCTCTTCAAATGTTGTCCTTGCATGGGCGATCCTTATAAAATATCGCTGGTGTCTACTTTATCATTGATACTTTGACTAAAATGTGTTATAATAAACACGTTATAGTTCTAGTACATGACTATCTAATATACCGAGCAGATGCATGCTTTGCGCCAAATGCGCACAAACTCTTTAAGGGCCTCTGGGGGTTTTTGTTGAAAAGATGGACCCTAATTTAAAAAGCCAGTTCCCTGATGGGGGGCATTTTAATCATTCCCTGTTCTTTGCCCTGATACTATTTAAGATAGTGATATTTTTACTCAAATGTGTTTTATCATTTGTACGTCTATCTAAGTGGTATATGGTCAATAAGCTAAAATACTTGGGAAAATTGATTTCCAAGTTTTCTTCCTAAACTTTGATGTTTCTTTATAAGGCCACTGAGATGGGAGGGTTTCTATTGTTACCATTTGATCAACTTGAAACATTGTTGCTGTTTTGGGATTTTTGCCAGTTCCATGGACCCATTGTTATCATGTAGCTTTCATTTGCATTTCTTTCACCTTCAGGCTGAAGGTTTTTTTTTTTTTTTTTTTTAGAAAAATTGAAGAGACACACACAAAATACATAAGTTCCTAGTTAGATGGTAATGAAAGCACAGAACTAAAGGGTGTGTTGGAAGGATTTAAGCAGAATGCAGGAACTCATTTGCATTTTCTAATCAGAAATGCATTTATTTTTCTCTTTGTCCCGCATAGTCTTCCAATTTGAATATTTAGCAGAAGAAGGCTGACTGAATGCTTAGACTGTAACAATAGTCCGGCACACTCCATTCTCACGACTGTGCTCTATCTTTGTAAGGTGAAATACTTCAACAGAGTAAATCTCAATTTTAAATCCGAGGGCTCACTGCTGAAGTCCTTTCCATCACGGTGGAAACAGGAAAACTGTTCCGAGACAAACTGACCCTTGCAAAGAGCCTTGGCATAGCCTGAATCCAAGCATCGTCCCCTGTCCACTATATTCCTCTCTGTCTCCCTCAGCCTTGTCAAAGCCAAGGTCAGCACAAGCCCTACTTCAAGGATGATCCTCAACATGAACTTCCTGTGTTCTCTGGCTGGTAGCACACTTTCCAAAAAAAAAAAAAAAAAAAAAAAAAAAAAAAAATCGGTCCTGGCACATTTGTTCTCTCACCAGGCTCTCCTTCCCCGCGTTTCCTGTCCTCCTTCCTTCTTCCCTCACAAGGCTCTCAGCACTCTTCTGGCAGAATCTTGTCTCACTGCAGGGAGCAGCTTTCTTCACCTAGCATCACCACACATTCTTCTCTCATACACCATCAAGAGGAGCATCCCCCACTTACTCCTGGCTTCATCCCTTGGTCCCCTCTCTCATATTCTCTCTCTTCCTCTTTTTATTTCTTCTCCACTTCAACCACAGGCCCCGTGTTGCTCAGCCTCTTCGCCTTTGTCCTACATTAGTTCATCAGAAATCTGGTCCTTTTAGTCAACCGTGAATGCCCGAGAGCATGCGCTTGGATAGAGCCATGGCTATTGGTGCCAAGGCAGAGTGGTATGCATGATGAATTATGAAAGCCTTTCCTGGACAAGTTTGCAATCTCTGGTCTGCCAGGGCACTGCACCAATGAATGAGGACATGTGTGACAAATCAGAAAATCCTTCTTAGGAAACAAATGGTTGGGAAGAGAATTATGTAGATGACTACTGTGACAAACTGAAGATATGAATGTCCCCCCAGGGGTGACCTGAAAACAAGTCTCTTCTCATTTATATTTAAGCAGAATGACTGATTAAAGGTTAGCTAATATGGTCCAGACTTGATTTCTCAAACTTCCATGACAAGTACTTTTCTCTGTGTTTGGCTGTGTACTAATGCTGTAAACAAATACTCCCCTAATTATTAGGATGCTTGTTTGCCTATCTATCTATCTTATCTATCTATCTATCTATCTATCTATCTATCTATCTATCTATCTATCTATCTATCTATCTATCTATCCGTCTGTCCATTCGTCCATCCATCCATCTGCCTACCCACCTATCATACTTCTTTGTTTTTTTGTTTCTGTCTGTCATCTGTTTTTCTGTCTTTCTTTTTTCTTTCCTTCAGTCTGCTTGCCCCTCCTCCCTCCCTCCCTCCCTCCCTCCCTCCCTCCCTCCCTCCCTCCCTTCCTCCCTTCCTTTCTTTTTTATTTTAGGTGGGAGGGCTTGGACCTATGGTCCAGCTCATGCTAGGCAAGTGTTCCACCTCCAGCCCCATCAAGAGCGGTTGCCATCTGGCTTTTGTGGCCACTCTCCATGCAAGTGGTAAGTTCAACTACTGCCAGATTTTCTTTCCTCATCTTCCTTTTTTGCTATTACAAGACTAAGACCTGGATTTGTTAAGCCAGGCATTTCTGGCTTGAGGAACATGCTTGCACACATGAATGCTTCTCACATTCTTTACCACTTATGAATTATTCAATCCAGTGTTTTCCTCTGTGCACTGGATACAAAATTTCCTTCTCTCTCCTTCTTTTAGAAACAAGAAGAAAGTTTTGCCCTTTTTTCCCATGTATATTTCTCATTGTTAGATAATTATTATCAGGAAGAAAAATCGAATGTTATTAGCATCTATGTAGCCTTGCTGGCCTGGAATTCACTATGTAGACCATGCTGACTGGTCTTAAACTTACAGAAATCCAAGTACTTCTGTCTCTCTGCTGGGTTTAATATTGTGTGCCACCAGGCTCAATGACTGTTATTATTAGCAGAATTTTTAGTTTCTTGATACATATGTTTTCTAAATAGAAATGGTCTCTCACTGATAATTATAGTGTGTTGCCTGTATCATCTCTACCTCTGTTTCTTTTGACAGTGGGATACAAATGAGGTCACCAAAAGATTGGGACACAACACAGTGATGAGTGCTTGCATACTGTTTGCAATATCTTCAGTTCAGCAGTTCTCAACCTATGTGGTTGTGACATATTTGGTAGTTGAACGGCCCGTTCAAAAGGGGTTCACATCAGATATTCTGCACATCAAATATTTACATTATGATTCATAAAAGGAGTAAAATAACAGTTATGAAGTATCAAGGAAAATAATTTTATGGCTAGGGGTCACCACCACATGAGGAACCGGATTAAACGGTCGCAACATGACGAAGATTGAGAACCACTGCCTTCATTTAATTCCCAGCACTGCAAATTTAAATAAATAAGTAAATGGTACATTTACCAAATGCTTGTTGCTCCTCTCTGTATTCAGTGAGTGAGTAATACAACTACATTTGATGCTGTCATCGGCTATACTTTCTGTTTAGTATATGTTTACTAAATATAACGGGGTAAGCTGTCTGCTTTATGGTAGTCCTGCTGACACCTTAAATGGTACCTATACTCCGCCATGCATGTCTGTGCTTTTTTACAACCGTGGAAGGAGAAAGTTGAGCCATAACCATTGTGGTGAAGCCAGAACAAGCCTTTGTAAGCTTTTGGAGGCAAAGGAATCTGTTCAGTTGTTTCTGCTCTAGCCACAGAACATAGCGCCTTACAAATCCCGTGTACGTATTGATGGAGTAACAAAACTGCTATCTGCTGCTTGTATTTGGCTCTGCTTTATATCGCCAGGCCTTTGTTCTCTATCTACAGCGTGATAGACAGCAAATATTTTATGCTTTGAGGCTTTCCGTTGCAATTGTTTAAATCTCCCAGCAGCATTGGAACCACTGACAAAGTCGAGAAATTAAAATAAGTGAACATGGCTCTGTTGCAATAAAACTTTATTAAAACCAAAGGATGCTCGGTGTTGGGTCATTAGGCCTAACTCTAGTTACTTCAAAGACTGAGGGTTGAAGTGTAAAAATTATCTGTGTTATAGAGAGATATCAGGGCCAGACTGGGTAACTTAGTGAGATCGTGTCTCAAAAGGAAAATATTTGAAAAGAAAAACATGAAAAGGCTATGGGGAAAGCACCGTGGAAGAACACTTACTTAGCATGAATGAAATCACGCATTTAATCCCCCCAGCTGTGAAAACAAAACGCTGTTAAACAAAACACAGGTTACAGGCTGGGTTTGCTCTATAGGTGGACATCTACTGATCTCTGTTAGAAGCCCACATGTTGCCTCTGAATGTCAGTGAGAGGCCGCACTGTCTCAGCTCCTGGTCAGTAGAGGTGATGGTAAGATGTGTGAAGGAAGTGCTGGCTATAGAGAAAGGCCTCTTTTACCACAACTGGCTAGTCTCTAGCAGTACCATGGAAAATAAGCCTGGCTTTACATTAGCCTACAAGCCTATTCACAGGCTCAGGAAGTGTGAATATAATGGTCAATCCAGGGTCAAGAATTATCAGTAGCAAATGGTGAGAGAAATGAATGAACTGTGTTCAGTATTTTGTTGTTCAAAAGAAATTAAATAGAGCATTGTTGGGACACAAGAGTGAGAGCTGCCCTCCACCCCTAGAATTTCATGTTTCCAGAGAATGGGACCTAGCCTCAGCCTGTCTACAGGGTGGAGAATAAGTTGCTGTTCTCTGAGCATCAACCTCAGGAGACAGAGTTTCTAAAGAAGAGATATTTAGATGCCCAAGTGAGCAAGAAGGGAATGAGGAGGTCTTGACTGTTGTGATAAAACACCATGACCAAAAGTAATGGGGAGTAAAGGGTTTATTTCACTTTATAGCCCCCAGGTCATACTCTATCACTGAGGGAAATCAGGGCAGAAGCACATGGCAGGAACCTTTAGGCAGGAACTGAAGCAGAGGCTCTGGGGAAAAGAGCCTACTGGCTTGATCCCATGGCTTGGTTAGTTTTCTTTCTTATACAATAAAGTGGTCTGGGCCCTTCCCACCAGTCATCAATGAAGAAAATACCCTATAGATTTGCCTATAGGCAATATGAGGAGGCTTTGTTTTTCTTCCAAGCAGGACAGAAGCCTCCTCAGGACCAATGCTTGCCTTGTGCATAAGTTTATTGTTGCATCCATAGGATTATGTGATAATAACTTATGTGTTTGAGTTTTATTTTAAAGCCTATCATCAGCAATCTACCTCTCAATCAGGGTTTTGACATGGCTAACTCCTTGGAAAATAGAATAGTTGGCCCATTATCAGAGAACCTTTCTCCTGTAGCAGATGGGAACAAAGGCAGAGACCCACACTCACACAATGTCCTGAGACTGAGAGATTTTGGAACACTCAGCCCTAGAGATGGATCCCTCCATTCCCCCTGTCTCCCCTCCCCCCATCCCCAGGGCTCAGGGAACTCTGTAGAAAATGAAATGGAAAGAGTGCAAGACCCATACGGGATTGAAGATACCAAGGGAGCAAGGTGTTCTTATCAACAGAATCAGTGCACACAGGAACTCACAGAGACCATGGCAGTACGCATAGGGTGTTCATGAATTTGCACCATATTGAGTCTTACAGCTGAAAGGAGAAGTGGACACTTGCTCCCATCTTTAATCCAGAAGCTATCCCCAGTTGATAGACACTTGCAAAGGAAAATGTAGTTTTCTTTAAGGGAGCCTCACTAGGGTAACAGACTACTCAGGAGAGTAAGCTATATGCCCATCAGTAGATGGCCAACAGAAAATGAACTCAATGACACTGCAGGAGGTTCCTTGTTTCATAAAGTCATGGGGTTTGCTTGTTTGTTTTGTAGATTTAAATGAATTTTTATTTTTACTATATTCCATCTCTGTCTCTGTCTCTTTGTTTCTCTCTCATACAGGTTCTTTGGGTATGTATTATGACTTTAGTGTTTTTATGGGATAAATGATTGTGCAAGCAATTGTGTCTTTTCATATATATATCTGTTCCTTGGGGTCTCTTCCTTTCGTTCAATTGTGTTGTATATTGTATTCCAATGTCATTTTTTGTTTTATCATTATACCTCCCATATATATATATAATATATATATATATATATATATATATATATATATATATATATATATAATATGCCTGTTTGTTTTCTAAAGAGAGTCCTAAAGTGAGTAGATCTGGTCTGGATGGGAAGGGAGGCAGGGAGAAACTGGAGGAGGAGACTTGGGGAAAACCATAATATATATTATGTGAGGGAAAAAAATCTAGTTTCAATTAAAGGTGAAAAATATTTGACTCTACGGCTTCTAGAGCTTAAATATGGTGCCCAAGTTAGAAAGGTCTTTAGAATGCCTAGCTATCTGCAGCAGACAGTTAGATAAGAAACCAGGCTTTTCTTGTGAGATTTAGTATTATCTGTCTGTCTGCCTGTCTGTCATCTATCTGTTTATCATTTAATCATTTTCTCTCCTGTCACTTACCCAGCTAAGGCAACCATCATCTGTCCCTTAACACAAATGCTCAGCTTGAACTAATGGAAACACTCCCTGCTGCGTCTTCAACCTTGCTGGGTTCGTGTGTGGCCTTTGCTCTAGGGAAACTAGTTTACTTTATCCCTCTGCTGATTAGTCTAACTCCACATTGAAAGCTTTCCTTAAAGGCCCCTATCACAAAATCAGACAAAATGGAACCTCTCTGTTCAGCCCTCTTCTATCATAGGTATCTGTTGCTATATCAACATACCATTTAAACGGCCTTTGGGTTGACTGACAGTCATGATGAGACAGATAGTTTCCAATATTTAGAGGGTTATTGTAATTATCCATGTATGTTACTGATTTGTTGTTTTCTGGGATGTATGGTGAGATAGTGTTATGGTTCATTTGTACATATGCATCTTCGATGTTACCCCAGAAGATGGACTAGATCAGCCTAGTTCAGTGCACCTCTCTGTAAATGAGGGACTTGGTTGGGATTTGTGGTACCCAGTGTGTCCGTCACTAGCTCATGTTTTGAACATGGTTAGTATGAAAGAGCAGATGTCATGTTGGTTTTACCCGATAGATGAACGCTGTTTAAATTTAATCAAGTAAACTTTAAAATGGTCTCACGTAACTCAGGCTGACCTGGAATTTGCTGAGATCCAAGGATAACTTTCAACTACTGATTGATCCTCCTGAATCTACCCTACAGATACTGAGATTATAGACTTACCTCCTCATGCACAGCCAGCAAAACTAAATTCATATAGCTATACATGAATGGTTAGCAGCTACTATACCATAAAAGGCCACCGTAGTAGAGTGCCTGTCCTTCTGAATTTAATACGAAGGTTTATATCAAACTTACCACTAGGTGATTGGATGATAGGGGATTATCATAAAGTTAATTTTGTGTAAAATTGATTTTGTTTTATTGAAATATGTATCCATAAAATGTTCACTTGGAAACAACCTTGAAAAGGATTCTTGGCTTATCTTGGATTTTGGGAACTTTGTGAAGGGAAAATGGTTTATTTTGGGAATGTGGAAAGTAATTCTGAAGTTCAGCTTATGTATTCTAAATATTTCTTACAAACCCACAAGCATGGCTCATGAAGTGGAGTCAGAGAATTGCTGTTATATACGGATGCTGAGAAGGCCCTGAGATATGACTGAACAGGGTCAGAATCTGAATTGAGAAAACCAGCACAGAAAGTTTGCCTAAATCACTTTCTGAATTCCTGGTTTCTCATCTATAAATCTGGAATGATAGCAACACTTACGCAAAATATCCCACAACAGTTCAGAGACTGCAGAGATAATATGGAGGTAATCGCCTTGAGAAATATTATACTCATGACACACACTATTTTAAATCAGATTAACATCTGCATTCTGTAGTGCTTGCGGATTAACTCGGTGTCAGCAGCAGCCACACACATGGGAGGAGTCTCTCCTTTCTCACCTTCTATTTTAAAGAAAACTTGAAAAATGAAGAAATGATAAGTGTAAGTGTGGTAAAGGAAGCAAGGTGACCTTCGTGTTAACCACAGAGACATTTGATCGTGTGTCCATGGGTTTTACAATTTTAAAGACCATTTATTTAAAAAAAAAAGCAAATCTAATGTCTATGATTTTTTTCCCATTTAAAACTGCCTCAATTTTTAAGCCTCCTCATTATGTGTTTTCATAATAAAACATTTCAGAAAAGTATGCTAAGTTTCCTAATTAATTTTCAACATTCACTCAGTCTCTTGTTTTGCAATCACCTACTGTCATTTGGCCAAAACCTCCAGATGAACAGTTTGTGAGGACGTGAGGCGGCAGCTAGCAAGGAGAGAAAGATGC
Source organism: Mus caroli (assembly GCF_978045245.1). Lineage (NCBI taxonomy): Eukaryota > Metazoa > Chordata > Mammalia > Rodentia > Muridae > Mus > Mus caroli. The sequence continues at coordinate 96,384,429 of NW_028227264.1, forward strand.
ACATGTGTAGTCAGGATGCCCAAGTCACAAGGACTTTTCAGTGCTCAGGACTTTGTTTCTGTTTCTGTCCAGAGTCCTGTGTGCCAGGCTGTTCTGACTGAGCAGGGCAACAGATACCGCTTGTTAACTAAACCCCAAGATGATGTAAGTCAAACGCAACCTTCTACTCAACACAGAGCACTTTTAACGAAGGAGAATGTTTATATCCCAAGGTTAGCCACTAGAGTTTACTAAGTTAAAGATTTCTTTTCACTTGGCCACTCATTTGGTTGGAGGACAATTTTAATAAAATCTTCACCTCAATTACTATATTTTAATTTCTAGTCTTAAATCTAGATGGTTTTTATTTTTTTGTTATTTTTAAAATTTATTGGAATCATGTGTGTGCACATGTCCATATATGCATGTGCATATATGTATGTGCCTGTGTGTGTATATGTGTGGATGTATGTGTGGATGTGGATGCGTGTGTGTGCATGTGTATGTATGTGCATGCATGTATGTGTGTATATATATGTATGTGTGTATGTGCATGTGTGTGTGTATATGTGCATATGGGTACACACATGCATGTACCTATGTGTGTGTATGCATGTTTATTTGTATGTATGTGCATGTATGTGTACTTACACACACACACATGCACATGTACATACATTATGGTACATGTATGGAAAACAGTGGAGTACTTTTAGGAGTCATTTATCTCCTTCTACCACCCCTCCTATTTTTTTTAAGGCAGGGTCTGTCTTGTTTCTGTCGGACTGTGCTGTATGCTCCAGGTTAGCTGGCCTATGAGCCTCTGGGCAATTTTGCCTCTGCTCCCCACCTTGCCATTGGAGTGCTAGGATTAGAGTAGTAGGCCAGAACATCATGGGGTCTCAAAATTAAGCTCGGTTGTCAAGTTTGCTCAGCATTACCCTCTCAGCCATCTTGTCTTGCCTGCTCCATGTGCTCTTTTGATTGACTTACAGATGTGATAGTTGTAGAAGTAATCTACAATAGAAGGTTCCTTTTCTGTCTATGAAACAATTCATACACAACTCATATGGATAAGCCTTAATAGTGAACAGTGTTATATAGTCTTAAATAATTCTGAAAGAAGGCTGTGGCAATCCAATTTCTGCCATTTGTACCGTTTCAACCTTCTATCCAAGCCTGATATCTGGACATTTTGTGATTTATATATAAATATAATGCTATGGTATTTGTTTTGTAATATATACAATGTGCAATTGTAACTGAGCCTCTTACATGGTGTAAAGTTCTCTGAAATGTCACACTTGGGTGGCTGTTCCAGGATGTGTCAGTGTCAGGTGGGCTAAGTCAGATGCATAAAGCATGAAGACATCCTGTCAGTTTTAAGTTGACATCAGTTGATGTATGTCAGTTGGTCTGAATCAAAACAAGCCACTGACACAAATACATGGGGCATTATTGTGCCCCTCAAGCCAAGGGAAAATTTAGAAATCTTAAAACAAGTTCCATGAGAGCATAAATAAGTGGTGTTCATAAGAAACACAGTTTTCTTTGCTTACATCCAAACGTTTCTCATAATTACTCCTTGGTAGTTAACCTGGTGTTTCAGGAAGTCCAGGGCTTCCCCTATCTTTGGACCTGGTATTTCATGGCCTATTGGGATTGAATATAAACCAATGTGGGTTGCGGTTGGGAGGATTTTCTTTAGTTTAATTTGCCTTAGTTTTATTTAGTTTTGGGTCTTAGGTGTGAGCTCAGGCAGCTCTCGAACTAGTGGTCCTCCTGCCTCAGCCTTCTGAGTTGGTGGTATTGCAAGGTTCTGCTTGCTTTAAATCTATAGTGCACATATAGGAAAACCGACTCAAGCTAGCAGAGTGACAATATATACTTTTCGTAGCCATATATATGGGTCAGTGTCCATTCTTCAGTGATCTTAGTTTGCTACTTTCTTTAATGGGAAAAGAAATAGAGGTTATGAGGAAGAGCTGTGCCAAATGCAGTTTTAAAGTGCATGTAGGCTCGATTCCACTCCCTTTCCTGCCTTCGTACATCGTTCATCCATTCCCTCTCTCTGTAGCATCTTCCAGAGTGACTTTCTTGCTCTCCCTCGGTCTCATTTGGTATTGCATATGTCTCCATGAGAACACTGGTACTAATATGCTGATTGGAAGAAGGCTTAATTAGTACCTTGTACTCGGAAGAATAGCCACTAATAGGAAGGTCTATCCATCTTTCCTCCTATGCAGGATCTTCTCATCTTTGTGTCTGTTTAGCACTTGAGGGACACTGTGATCTCTCTCTCTCTCTCTCTCTCTCTCTGAGACAAGATTTCTCTGTGTAGCTCTGGCTGTCCTGGAACTTACTCTGTAAACCAGGCTGGCCTAGAACTCAGAAATCCACCTGCCTCTACCTCCCAAGTGCGCTCCCTCTCTCTCTCTCTCTCTCCCTCCATCCATCTATTATCTATCTATTATCTATTGATCATCTATCACTTATCATCTATCTATCTATCTATCTATCTATCTATCTATCTATCTATCTATCTATCTATCTATCTATCATCTATGTATCTGTAGTTATATCACTCACTTAAATGCACCCAATAACTGTATCAATAGTTTAAGTGTTAAGGAGAACATATTTTAGACGTCTGGCAAACTTAGAACAATGTCTTATCTACCGATAATATGTTGATAATTAGGGCTCTGCAGAACTATCAGAGCTAAGTATATTTCATTATGCATCAATTACTATCACAAATTGATTTGGAATGTTGTTACTATGTATTGTGAAGGTTTTTTTCTGTGTGTGAGATTTATTTTTCAACTCATCTAGAAGGTCAAACATGGTTAGCCATTATGTTTCTAGCCTGGTTGCCTGTATTTGATTCCAGTAAAGTAAAGCTTTTAAAGCTTTGGTGGGTTGCAAAGGCTGAGGATAATTTGAACCTTGGGTGAATGAAAATTACATGAAGATAATGTGGAATATTGAAGATTTGGAGATACTTCAAACTCTTACCTATTAGGCTGTGACCGCAGACTCATTGTACATACTTTATATGTTAAAGTAAGAAGTGGTTTAGTTTTCAGTAATGCCAACAGTTTCAATCTATCACCTCTCTCTCCCCCGTCTTTCATTTATCTATCATGTCTATCATCTATCATATCTCTCTACATATCTATTGATCATCTGTCATAATATTTATCTACTTACATATATATGTGTATAGGTATATATCTATATGTAGGTATATATGTGTAGGTATATAGATATAGATATATAGGTATATAATATATATATATCACACATACATATAATGTTGAAAACAAAAACTATCACCCATCATGGTTTTAGTTTTTGAAAACTAAAACTATATTTATAAAAAGCAAAAAATATATTAAGTATCTTTTAAAAGTTATCTTTAAACATCAAATACCAAGCAAGATCCAGAATAGGACATAGAGAAATTAATGAATGATTTGAGCTATGTTCTTATGTCTACATTTGAAAAGAAATCATTCATTAACGAAAAACATAAAAACTATTAGAAATGTAACACATAATATGATCATTTGTGCTGTCTGCAGTTAACTTCATGCTAGGAATTATAAGATTTAAAACAGTAATGTTTTCCAAAATATAAACCAATATGGAATTACCTATAATTTTTCCAATCAATATAGATTATCTCCCCTAAAATAAATGAATAGCTGAGTTTTGGGGATGGATAGTAAAACTGTTGTAATATTTTAGCATTTCTTGGCTAACAATCATCCTTTATGATATTAATTTTAGTTATTCAGCACAATGTCAACTCCTTATATTTCAATGATAGATAAATTATTCAATGTCCCCTATGTTTTCTGAAGGAGAAAGTAATATTTACTTAGAGTCTGCATTGTGCAAAGAACTGTTCCTGCCTGCCATCTTGTTTCATTCCCAAAAAAGTCTTTCAATACATGTCCTTTTACTTTAAAAAAAAAAAAGCTAAAAATATAGGAGGGAAGAATACACTGTAGGATTGATTCTAGGTTTTAGCATGTAGTGGACAAGTGTTTTATAATACAGTTACCTTGCCAGCACTGACATATGGAGCTTTGGAAAAATTTGCTTCCTACCTAATATATAGATGATATTTTTTTCTGCATTTTAACTTTCTTATAATTTCCCTTTGAAAATTAATAGTTTCAAGGTTAACTTATGGTCAATGAGAACATAAACGTTCCATCTTTTATTTCCCATTATAATCTTCATCACTCTGCTCATAGACATTAGAAGGATAGCCTGACTTTTCTCTTTCCCCTTTTAATTAAATTTGGATGCTTAGTTTGGGGCGGGGATGGGGGGTGGGGGTGGGGTTGGGTACCAAAGGTCTCTGTGGTGGCTGGAATATGCTTGGCCCAAGGAGTGGCATTAGGTTATGTGGCCTTGTTGGGGGACATGTTTCACTGTGGGGGTGGCCTTTGAGACCCTCCTCCTAGTCACCTGAAAGATGTCTGTTCCTGGCTAACTCAGCTCCTCCTGTGCCTTGCCTGCCTGGAAACTACAATGCTCCTGGCTTGATGATAACAGACTGAACCTCTGAACCTGTAAAAAAAAGCCCCAATTAAATGTTGTCCTTTATAAGAGCTGCCTTGGTCATGGTGTCTCTTCAAAGCAATGGAAACCCTAAGACAGTAGTTGGTACCAGGAGTTGGGTATTGTGATAGGCCTGACCATACTTTTATATTTCTACAACTGATTTCTGAATCTTGGGTTTAGTTCAAATATATATATATATTTCTAGAATTTTTTCTTTCTTGAGAAAGCTTTAGAACTTAGGTTGAGTATCTATAGTACATGCTCCCAACTAAAAACATATCAGGATGTCCAGAATAACATATAGCAGGCCTTAAGGATTAGACATTTAATGATGTTCAGAGCAGAACAAATTCTAGCTTGTGTGTGTGTGTGTGTGTGTGTGTGTGTGTACAGATATTCTACGGCCAGAAACCCCCTCTATTGGCTTCTTGAAAATAAGAAACATCCCAGAATATTTCATTGAGTCTGCTGGAGTAAATGACTCTAAAGCTAGGTAGCTGATGTTTTGGGAAAACCTTTTGAATATCAAGGCTGTAAGAGGTCCTTCCCTCTGTTCTCAGAGATCAAGGATAGGAACTAGGGCTGTTTACTGCATGAAGCCCAAACCCAGATGGTATTTTTAGATCAGTGCTGGTATTTGCCTTTTACAGTACTTTCTTGCTTGAATGAGTCACTCTGTGTCTAAAAATTTCCTTGCATTCAGGGACTAGATAGGTCAAGGCTAAGCAAACAATACTACCAGATGACCATGAAAAATATCCAATCATTCAGCAATCTCATCAGCATTCCAGTTCAGGAAATCTGGCGTGATTGCTCCTTTACATTTATGGTCTGGGAGGCATCTAGTGGGCAGTAGTCCTAGACACTGAGAATATGACCCATTTGACTTTCTTAGAACACACAGAAGCCTCATAGTCCTTTATATGGAATGAATCCACTTGGGGCTTAGCTTAAAAGAGGCCAACCATTTCTGGCTCTTGCTTGTTTAGAATCTAGAAAGCAAGTCACGGGAAGTCTTTGCTTTACAATGCTTTTGTTACAAACTGGCTTACCTATTTGCCAACACGTCCAAGTGGAGCTGGAAAATCTTGATGGTTCTACGTTTCCAATGGTATGAATGTGGTTTCTAAAATAATGGGGTAGTCAAATGGGGTAGTTTTAAAAATTGGAGTTTAACTCAGCCTTAGATAGGGTGTTTTATCAAACTTCTCTCCTCAAGGTTCAGGGATCTGTGCAGGAGAGAAGGCAGGTAGACTATGAAGACCCAGAGGATGGTGGGTGATTCTAAGAAACCAGCATGATCCAGACACATCTGGGCTGATGCTCATATGAACACACAGAGACTGTCACAGCATGCTCATGGTCCACACAGGTTCAAACCAGACAGAATCCTAGCACTGATAAAGGGAAGGAGACATCAAGTCCCATCCCTAACCAAGATTCAATCTGCAATTGATACCTGCTGAGAAAGGGAAAGGTCAGTTTTCTCCAGTGAAGAATCCAATGAGCAGCATAAATCTGGGTGGGTAGGGACCGGAGAGGAGGATCTGGGGGGAGTTGGGGGTGGGGAAAGAATGATCAAAGTATATTGTATGAGCAAAAATTTAAATGGAAAATTAAAAAAAAAAGGCTTTTACAAATTTGATAAGATGGCCAGATAAGTGCAAACAGGCAAACGATTCTCCCACAAAGAAAGGGTTAAACACAGATGTTGTCGGTTTGACCAAAGCAAAGCCCTCTTTCTAGAAATCTTTCACAATGGAGACCTGGCAGACATTATGTAAATTCCATAACATCTACCCACAAAATGGTGGTGTGCTGTCTGAGGTCTGTGGTATGCCAGGGTACATTTGCTTAGATTAAAAAGAAAATAATGAAGGAATCTCAAATTTTAAGGCAGACATCTGAGACATTTAAAACTACTTCCCCGCACATATACTCCTAACTCTGAGGTGCTAATTATTAGATGGGAATGAACTTATCTGAGACTGTTATACTCACTGTATTTCAGAATAATTTCTCAATTTGGGGCTGAGATTTAAAGACTATGTTTCATTTTCAGAAGCTGCGATATTAAGTCAAGCCTTCAAATATAAGATACCAAACAATCTTTTAAAAGTAGGTTTGAAATATATACAGAACAAAAAAAATGTTTTTATTGTTTTAAAATCTCTGAACAGATTTGTGTGCTTGGGTTACATGTTCTCAAAAATACGGTAATTATTCATTCTTTGGATTTAGAAAGAATGGGTCTTTTAAAAGCTTTTCATAAAAAGCATTAGATAAAATTTAGAAAAATAGTCTCTTGTCAGCCTAACATTTTGCACCGGTCTCAGCATGAGTCTGATTAAAGTCTTTTCTGTCTGCATTTTGCATCTGTATGTGTATGTGAATACTAATTTTTTTTTTTTTAGAATTTTGAAAACAATGTTTAGCTTTTAAATGTTTTATTTAAATAATTCATATAAAAGGAAAAATATCACAGCACCTGATGACTCTTGTGAGACCAGTTTGACACAGTTCAAGGCTTGACACAAAGGCTGTGGAGAAAAAGGAAGAAATGAATGGGTCCAAGTAGGTGATAGATAGATGGTGGTGTGCTGTTCATTAGGAAGGGCGCACACAAGATGTCATATTTCATGTCAAACTGGCTAAGAATATGGTTTTAAAACAACACACGGTTCATTGGAAGTCAGTACATTTCTATGCTTATATCCCCTTGGTTTTCTCAAAGTGGGGATAGCCCATCTTGTTACAAGACTCATGGGAAAAGCATGGAGGTTTGCCACATGAGAACTCTAAGCAGCAGAATTACATCTTGGGCACAAATTTCATTATGCCGTGGTAACCTATCTGTCTGTCTTTCTGTGAATAGCAAATCCCTACTATTGTGCAGTCTGCTTAGTCATTTAATTCTGATTGAGGAACAAGCTTACTTATGCCTCTCTTTTACATCCGGGAAGTAATGATCACTTAATGATTGCAGAGGTCCAAATCTTAGTTCAGTTCTCCATTGACATCATTTGTGGAAAGCTTTCTTTAAAGCATATTTTTTACAGTCTCAACATTCTTAGGCAACATATCAAAGTATATATTTGAAACGTTCAATGTCATGTCTAGTTTATCAGAACTATTTTTCACCTTCTTGGAAATCACAAATAGGTATGAATATATCAGTTTATTGAGGTAGCCCACTGTGAGACACAGTGAGTGCCTAACTTTTTTGCTATGGCATACTCCCAGGTTGAAGCCAGTTCACTTTGGAATACAGGAATGACATCTCTAATCAGCCTGATACAGACATCACATCAAACAAGCTATCCAGATTCACAAGACTTCAGTTTACTCATCGGCACAACGAGGAGAATATGATTTCTTCCTAAAATCTTATGAAGATTACATGGGACGTTATACGTAATTGCCTACCCATACTAGGAATTTAATAAAGAAGCTATTTTCATTTATATTATGCGTTTTGATGGCATCGGGCCTGTCAGTTTGACAGAACTGCAGATGTGACCATGTGGAAATCATTCCCTGGGGAGTGATGAAATCAAGACCACGGCTCACTGAATGACTCCCTGTTATAACGATGATAAACACAGCTCGGCTATTCTTGGTGAAATGGTTTTAATGATTGCCACACTCTCGCTTTCCTCTCAGAAGATAGTCCATTACAGACTTGGGTCAGTTTGACTTAAACTCAGTTTCTGGTCATCATGGTCCGGTGATAAATATAGTTTAAAAAAAAATTCTGCAACAGAAGGAAACTTTTGAGAGAATTGTTGCTTCCATGTAGAGTTGTGAAATCGTGCAGATGTTGAGTGTAATGCATACTTAATCTAGGCATGATGTAGTTGACCCATTTTAGGGGCTAAAACTAAAAAGACATAATTAAAAAAACCCCTGAATTTATCAATGATTCCAATAAAAGTCCTTTATTTTTCTCAGGATTTCAGTTTTGAGAGAAAAATTCAAAATCGTATTTTCGTATTTTAAGTGATTTAATTTTTCTTCTTCTACAGATAAGACAATATATCAGGCAGATTACCTCTGTCCTAAGTTTTCAAAATGAAATGGGCATTTATTTCTCTTTCTTTGACTTACTTTTTTTCCCCATTTTTTAAGACTATAGAAATTTCCAAAATGAAAGCCAAATTTCCAAAATGGTCAAAGCGCCAGCTGGGATAATTTGTCTTCTACTACGAGACAGTTGAGTATTTTAAGTCTTATTCACAATATAAAAGATTCATCCCTGAGGCTTGAGCCACGGAGTACTTGCTTAACACACACAAAGCCGTGGCTTCCACTCCAATACTACATAAAGCAATCAGGAAAGGAAATGAAAAATATTCCAACCAGCTTATACACTCTAAGATCCAACAATTCTCTACATGCAAGTTTTTGGTCACTGGACTATTTTAATGCATCAAGAATATTGCCTCATTAATATTCAGTGTTTTCATTGTATCTGTGGTAGCAAGTTAGTATAGAAAAGACATAGAGTGGTATAGCTAGGAAGAGAGACAAAGGTCCATTTCTTAATCTAAGCATGAAGTAGTTGACTGTGTTCCGCCAGATAATTTCTATCAGCCAGGAATTTAGACTCCAGCTTCAGTCAATGGCTGACAGTGGTCTTTTGCATGTACTGAGTTCTAGGGCTAGCCTCAGGAACTTCTAGAATACAACAGGGGAAATGCAGACTAAAAGAAATAAAGTCTTCATCTCTATAAGGTTCTTTATCCTATCCTTGTCTTTATCTTCTGTCCGCATCGGCCCTATAATCTGTCCCAGTTACTATCCCTATGGTAATCTCACGCGCCACTCTTAGTGACATCTTACTAAGCATTATTTTCATGGCCATTGCTCCCCCCAGAGAAGAAACTAATGACATGAATTTCTTTTTTTTTTTTTAAATCTTGTTCCTACAATTTTGATGAGAACATTGTACCCTTGATTTCAGTCTCTTCTCTGGCAAAATGAGCCAAGGTGGGCTTTCCAAATTGAACAATTCCTTAATCCTTGAACCTGGAAGTGGTAGAGAATAAAGGACTCCAGGAATTGACACGCTTGGATCTGAAGTCTGAGTTTAGTGCCTAGCATGGCGTTGACACTGTTCAACTATTTTATCTCAATTTTGTCCTGTCATAGGAACAAAATAATTGTACCCTCAGAGTGATGTGGAAATAAAGTGAGAATCACAAGGAAGACACACTAACCCTAACACATACTAAATTCACAATAAACGGTAGCTACTATTGGTCAGTGCTGTCAACCTACATTAAGATGTGCAAAGTGTTTTCAAATGGTGGGGATAAAGATCCTGACACCAGGGTGCATAATGAGTCCCAGGAAACTTCACTAACTTATTTCCAGTTAACAGTAAATGGAGGATCAAGCATGGAGACTCACATCTCACCTAGACACCTTTCCGCTATACAACACAATCGTGCAAGTAGTGTTTGATACGGATCTGGCTCTGATTTTTAATAGTGAGATTTTTCTGGTGAACTTTGTTGTTGATGTAGTAGATGCAGCTATTTCGTACTTTGCAGTTCCTGAGAAGGATCATGATTTGTTTATTACACTACTTCATCGAGGAGTGATGTCCATGTTCACATGAATTTATAGCAAACTTGAGCTAAGGTTAAAGTCAACATGTCCTATGCATGGTCATCGCTCATGTGTTCCTGATTTTCTAAAGGTTGTGGATTGGGGTGTATGGTGTAGTAGGTTGTCCTGATGCTGCTTGTATTCTAATGCTAATACTGGTTCCTCAAGATTTAGTTGCCTCAGAGAGGAGAGAATCTGCAGGCAGATCCAAGAGACACTATATGACCTAACTTACTCCTAAATTACTTCTGATTAGTGAATAAAGATGCTGACAGGGGGGCAGAAGAGACATTGGTGGGTTTTAAGGTTCTCAGGCCTGGTCAGAGGTTGAGGAGAACCATGAGGGGGAGAGGAAGGTGAGGAAGAAGAGAAAGTTGCCATGGATTAGGAGTCAAGAAAACATGACTCAGCAGGCGGTGGTGGCACACGCCTTTAATCCCAGCACTTGGAAGGCAGAGGCAAGTGGATTTCTGAGTTCGAGGTCAGCCTGGTCTACAAAATGAGTTTCAGGACAGCCAGGGCTATACAGAGAAATCCTGTCTCAAAAAAATAAATAAATAAAAGAAAACAAAAAACAACAAAACACAAAAAACATGACTCGAAGGGCTGGCCAATTGGACTTAAAAGCAGCCCAGATGGAACACAGTAGGTAATAACTTGAATTTATCAGTAGGAAAGTAGATTCTAATAGCACAGAGGATAGACATCTGCCCAGCTTTTGTGCTGTTTCAGGCTTATTGTAAATAATAAAAGTTGTATGTCCTTTATCTGGGAATTGAATGATCAAGGCAGGATAGAAACTCCGGACTGGGATTAACAAATTCTCCAACATGTGGTAGCTCTCACTTATGCCAGTGAGAGAGCTGCTGACTTATTTGTGTAGAGTCATGATGCACTTAAGATATTCTGCAGCGGTTGCATGACTTGTGCATGTGTGTGTGTGTGCGTGTGTGTGTGTCTGTGGGCCCAGTGGAGAACGTGTGCAGAGCAGAGCTCTTTGGAAAGCATCACTAATCCGTCTCTGTTCAAATCCTTTAACCAGCACTCCGAGTTCAATTCTCCTCGGAGAGTGGTTCAGTTGCCCAGCTCACTAACTTGGCCCCCTTTCTGGGGAAAAAAAAAACAACACTGAGTAATTTCTGTGCTTACAGGAATAGAAGCACAGAAAGCTCTTCCTGTTCTTTGTTATGCTTGTGACGTGGACTGCCCTACACCTGGCAATTCAATGTGACAAAAAAATGTGCAAAAGAAAATATCAGTCTGTGACAGGCAAGAGGGAAAAGCCGAGGAAGAGGAACTGGGTGGGACGCACAGTTTCAAAGGATACAAATGGGAGTGTTTTATTTATTTCATTTTGACAACAGGTTTTTTTTTTTTTTTAATCCATTTCTTAAAGGAAATCCAATTTGAGAGAGGCCCTGCACCAACTAGCCAGCCTTCTGCTCTCATCCTTTTACAGCTGGACTCCTTTGTTTGTTTTCAGGAAGAAAGGCTACTTCAGTTTACTGTAGGCACAACACCTGCCAGTTATCACTTGGGCTGGAACCTCATTTGCATCACTGATGTTCTGCTTTCTGCAGTAATCCAATCTTCTATTGTGATCTCTTGGTTCCCTTTAGAAATGTCAGAGAGTTCATACAGTCTTAGTAGATCAGCTATGTGGAAGGGTCAGGGTTGGAAAATATTTCTGCCTCATTCTACAACTCAAAATCTTGACCATGATATCCTTTGTGATCTGTTGAAGATGTATGAATTGTGTGATAGTCAACTTTGTATGTCAGTGGGTGTCTTAGTTAAGGGTTCTATGGCTGTGGTGAAACACCATGACCAAAAGGCAAGTTGGGGAGGAAAGGGCTTATTTAGCTTACACTTCCATATTGCTTTTCACCACTGAAGGAACTTGGGATAGAAAAATCAAACAGGGCACTATCTTTGAAGCAGGAGCTGATGCAGAGGCTATAGAGAGGTGCTACTTACTGGCTTGCTTCTGTAGCTTGCTCAGTCTGCTTTCTTATAGAACCCAGGAGCACCAGTTCAGAGATGGCACCACTCAAAATGGGTTGTAGTCTCCCTCAATGGTCACTAATTGAGAAAATGGATCCCATAAAAGCATTTCCTCAACTTCGGGTCCTTTCTCTTCCCCTCTTGTGTTGTTGGCATCCAAACCAGCCAATACAGTGGGGCTAAGGCACTGCGTCCAGGTATTTGGTCAGTCATTATTTTAGTTGATTCTCTAAGACTATTTTTAGAGGAGACTGACATTTAAATATGGTCATGTCAAGAAAAGCAGATAACCCTCCCACACAATAATGTGGCTGGGCTTCACACAATCAGGTAAAGGCTTTATTAGAAAAAAAGACTGTTGAAATTCTCCAGCAGGCAATCCTCTGACCCAGACATTAACCTTTTGTCTTCCTTGAATTTCTACTCTGTTGTCCTTCTGTGTAGAATTGGTCCTTGCTAGACATCATAGGCACATAAACAGATTTGTGGAACTAAATCTCTGTCTATGTGTGCATGTTCTGTTGATTCAGTTTCTCTGGAGAGCCCTGACTAATATAGAATACCTCTGTGGATCTATAGGTCATGGGGATCCAGGTTGCACCCATATTAGTTATGTTTCTTGCTGAACGTTGGTAATCTGAGGGTGAATGATTTGTTTGGGCTCATGGTTCAGATGGTATTACTCCATTCTGCTGAGGAGGGCATGGTAGCTGGAACTGCTTGGTCTGTGGAGGAGGAAATGTGTAGCATGGCTTGGTCACAGCGCAGGAGATTAGGAGACAGAGATGGCTAGAACCAAAGATAGATAGGACCTTCAAGACCTACCAGCAATGATCTGTTACTGCTAGCTAGGCCACAGTTCCAAATGCTCTAACATCTCCAGACATTGAATCACGCCTCAGTTGCTCCTGCGGAGAGCACTTCACATTCACAATGGCATCTGTGCCCTTGTGAGCTTTCTCAGGATGTTGGCATGGTGGTTAATAGAGAGTGAGCCTCCTCTTTTTAAATTCAGACCAATCTCTTTGTCTCCTGGCTTAATATGATGGGTATATTACTTGCATTCACTGCATATACTCCAATTTATTTAGGGCCTATATTCAGAAGCCCAGTCATAAAAAACCCATTATAGGTCAGTTACCATGATAAGGTCTTTTCACATCCAAAATGTGACATTTATTTCCCTCACAAACAACTCTTAAGAAAACAGATTTGATGACCCTGTTTTTCTAGATGAGGGAACTGATACTACAGAACAACTGGTAATCTGGGTTATCTAGAGGACCGAGAATCAACCAAGAGCCATCTGATCTCAAGGTTTCTCTTTCAAAGACTCAGTGTTAATGTCTTATTTTACATATTAGTGATCCTGAAAACAAGCACGAGACTCTATAAACTATGAACATAAAAACCAAATGGAGAGTTGTCAAGTTTCAGGGGTTTAAATAGCAGTCACAAAGTGCCTATGCAAATGTCTTTTAAAAAAATGTCTTTGGCCACTTCCTTGGACTTTTTAATTTATTTTTTATTGATTATTTTATTTATTTACATTTGAAATGTTGTCCCCCTTCCCAGTCTCCCCTCTGCAAACCCCCAATCCCATTCCTCTCCCTTTTACTTCTAAGAGGGTACTCCCCCACCCACTCCGACCTCATCCCTCTAGTATCCCCCTTTACTGGGGCAACAAGCCTACACAGGACCAAGCGCTACCCTCCCATTGATGCCAGATAAGGCAATTCTCAGCTGCATATGTAAAGGGATCCATACACCCACCCATGTATATACTCTTTGGTTGGTGGTTTAGTCCCTGGGAGCTCTAAGGGGTCTGGTTATCTGATACTATCGTTCTTCCTATGGGGTTGCAAACCCATACAGCTCCTTCAGACCTTCCCTATCTTTTCCACTGGGTTCTTTCTTAAGAGTTGAATAGATACTGGCCATTCAATCTTTCTTTCTATCCCCTTGGATTTACAATGTTTTCAATTCATAATCACATGGCACTTCATTTATTTACTTTGGTTCATCTAACACAACAGTGAAGACAGAATGTAACAAAAACAAAACAAAAGCTTTAGAAACAAAATAAGATTCTTTCCATATCTGAACTATAGCAAATATCACTTTGTGGGGGGTGTCAAAATGTTTTATCACTTGGTATACCTGCATCTCAAAGGGATGTTAATGTTTAACAAATGAAGATGTGATATTTACTGATTAGCTGTTGGGTTTTAGATATGAATCTAAATGCTAATAAAGTTCATATCATGTGAACAGACGAGAAGTACAGAATGTTCTGGATGGCAGTCTTGAGCATAGCTTTACAAAGTATCTTTCTCATTCTATTTAATGAGGGAAATCAGTAGTAGCTTTATAAGCATCCAACTGAAACTGAGGCAACATGTTGAGAAACTGAGGCAATGACACAACCTTACATAGGATCTCTAGCTCCAACTCTGCAATGTCTTTATTCTAGGAAATTAAATGAAAAGGTCAGAAAAATAACTAAGCTAGACTGGAGAAGAAGGTAAGATGAAATGAAGAGGCAGAACTAGCAGATGCCTACAGTAGGTTAGGAACACCAGAGCCTTTTGTCTTGTCAATATGGAGGTATTGTTGGAAAGCCACATGAGCGCCAAGCGACATAGGTCCAACAAATTCAGCAGAGGCCAAGAAGCATGTCCTTAAGTCTTCATGTGAGATGGCTTCCAAGTGCGATGTTTGTCTGTGACTCTTATTTAAGATCCCCAGGGAGCTATCAAATGTTGTCCGTAATTGATTGACAGCTACATGAACAGAATGAATATTTCAAACTGGAATAACAGAATAGCTTTCTCCTGAGCCTTAACTTAATTCCTCTTTTAAAAACTCTTTCTTTTTTTCTCTCCTCCCTTCCAGAACTTCAATTGGAAAATAAGAGTAAATATGAAGAACTATGTTGAGACAGTTGTCTGATTATTTTTTTAACCTGAGAAAGTAAATGGATAAAGTTTAAAAACAAGGAGCGACGTCAAACATAATCATATCCTACAATATAAACTTTTGTAAGCTTAGAGAATCAGCCAGAGCAAAATGTCAATTGGTTTAAAATTAAAGTCAAGATTAATGTTAATAAATACTTTATAATTCTTTGTAAGTTTACTTGAATGGTATTGGCTCAAACTAAATAGATGCCATTTCTTTAAAGAGAACAGTGTTTAATTAATACCAAATGACTTAGTGTGTGGAGTTACTGTTTGTTCTGTGGCCCAGGCTTCCAAGCTTGTGTTTGTTTGTGTGTGTGTGTGTGTGTGTGTGTGTGTGAGAGAGAGAGAGAGAGAGAGAGAGAGAGAGAGAGACAGAGAGACAGAGAGACAGAGAGACAGAGACAGAGACAGAGAGAGTGACTGGCCCACATTTGGTAGACTTCTACAGAATGTACACATATATTTTCTTTTTGCCAAAAAGCAACAGAAGCTTTTTGAAGACTAAGGCTTCATCTCTTTGATAGAGCTCTTAAAACAAGAACAAAAGTGAGCCAGAGTGGACAGGATGTGGGTGTCTGACTCACAGCGCAAGGCAACCACATGCAGGGTCAACAACCCCACCCCATCTGTGGCCTGCCCTTTCCTCTGATCTTTTTCAGATATTTCATGTGATGGTTGCCTCACAAACTGTAATGACTTCTTGGGAATGTTGCTCATCTCAACTACCTGAAAGATAAGAAGCTCTACCCTCCTTTCTTATCCCTGCCTCCTTGATAAAGATGGAAAGATATTGTTCCTTCAGATACACAGTGGAGAGGGAAAAGATGAGGAATCCAGGTTTCTGAGCCTTCATAAGTCTTGAGTCCTGTGACTCACCGACAGACCACATGAGACAGAGGCCATGTTCTTGTAAGTTTTGGCAGTGTGCAACTCTTTCTCTTTTGAGACAGACAGGAAACATGCCTAATTCATTGTATAGCAGCTATATAAGGCTCCGAGGATAAATACTGAATAAATCCCAGGAGTATTTAGTGAGGAACAGTATGCATATGAGCCCATTAACTACTTACAGAGTGGCTGGCAGGCTGCTGAGTAGTGATCAATGTCTCAGTTTAAGGGATATAAAAACAGTTATTACAATATATCATAATATAACATAATACAGTATTATATAAATACATATAAGATATATAAATAATGTTATAACTCATGAAGTGGTAGATGGAAAGAGAACAGAGAGAAGGAAATACTTAACAGGGAGGAGTGGACTCCACTGTGTTAATTAGATGAGGCTCTGGGAGAGGAAGAGCTACACTGGGCTGGACGCTGCAATATACTCAATGAACATCCAAAATGATGAGAGGTTTCAGGTAAAGGGAAGAGTCTTTGAAGAGCCCCATCACTGAATGTTTAAAACAAGAAAACTGAGAAAAGAGAAAGGGCCAGAGCTCTTGGAACACTGGAAGGAATGAGAAGAGAAGGAGAAAGGTATTCATTCATTTTCTAATCTAGCCTGCAGGCTGCACAGTCAGTGGCCTGAAACAATGGACAGTCAAGTGTGCTTTGCAGTGTCTCCGGTAGCCCAGGATGGCTTCAAACTTATTCTGTAGGTGCAAACCTCATTCTCCAGCCTGAAAACCCCGAGTTCTGGTGTTCCTGGCATGGGCCACACCTAGATGGGATTATAATTTTGTTCTGATAATTTCTGGAGTTTATGTGATTGTTGGTAAAATTCTGTTGAAACTATGATAGAAGAAAACTCTCTCTCTCTGTCTCTCTTAATCTCTCTCTCTCTCTCTCTCTCTCTCTCTCTCTCTCTCTCTGAGGTACCGTTTCACTATATACAGCAACCTGGCCTTAAATCACAGAAATCTGCCTTTAATGAAAGAGCTGGGCTTAAAGACATGTCCCACCATGTCTGGCCATTTTCTTATTTTACAGGCAGGCTTGCTGCCTGCACATAGAGCTTATAGATTTGGCCATATTATCATCTGCAAGCTCCAGGAATCCTCTTATCTCCAACGCTCTGGTGGATTACAGGCATGCACTGTTGTACCTGGCATTTTCTTTTTATGTGGGTGCTGTGGGGGTCAAATTCAAGTCCATGTGATTGCATGGCAAGCATCTTATGACCTAGCTATCGCCACAGCTCTATTTCTGTAGATAATTTTGTTGGTTGGTTGGTTGGTTGTTGGTTCGTTTGCTGGTTGGTTGTTTTGGAGATGAAAAGCACACCTACTAAAACACAATGATCTTTGCTGTAGTCTTGATCAACACATGTGGTTATGTGACCTGCACTCTAACAACATCTAAAACCCATATAGTTTTTCCTACCACAGGAATCTCTCCTGTATCTCCTCCCAGGCAGTCCCTCTTGCCCTTTCAAGAAGCTGTCACGGATTGGTGGGATCCGTTTTCGCTTTTGCAAAGCTATGCTTTAGGTTTCTCACTTGGAGAATTTTATAGAAACCGAACCACAGCAAAGACTCCTTTGTGCCTGACTTTTGTTCCCAAACTTGGATGTGGAAGATACATTTACGCCACGCATTTATGGGCTTATTCAGTTACTTCCTTTGTGTTTTCAAACATTCCAATAAAGGTGCACATTATATGGGCTTTTCCAATCTTTCATACCTAAGCCATTCCTATTTGAAATGATCACACATAAAAGCTACTGTGGACATTGTTATAGAGATATTCACATGGAAAAAATTTCATTTTTCTCTGGTAAATAGGAGTGAGATTGTGGATGTCAAAGAACAAATATGTCTTTAAACTGGTTAGTGACTGCTCAAAAGTCTTGCACCACCTTATTTTTTATTTTTATTTCTTTATTTGTTTGTTTATTTTGCATTTTCCCTTTTCATCAGAAACATATGAGTGTTCCAGTTGTTCTTAAGCCCATGCACGCACAGAGTTGACAGCCTTGACTGCAATTGTCGTAATGGGTGCAGACAAGTGTCCTGTTGTGGTTTTCTTTTACATTTCCTTGATGACAAATGATGCTTGGAGATTACATTCAGAGGCAAGACCATTGCTTAAGAACGTTGACCTGAGCAGCAGATGTTCCTAGGTGACCTCCCTCTTCTCTTTTCATGCCGAGATTCTTGCCTTCCTTGCAGACAGAATAGGATTCTAGCTCCTGCTACGTGGGATTATTGTGAAGACTAAGGGAGATTGTACACATGGAGTTAAGAAGAGGCATGGCTGCATAAACAGTGGCTTTACCATTCGTTGGACTACCTAATGACCTGTACTTGGTGACATGCCAGCATTTCATGAGGCCATTTATTGTCATTCCTAAATGGAATGAATCAAAAAAGGGACATTCTTTTTTTTTTTTCTTAATATAAATTTATTTATTTACACTTCTTATTTTATTCCCCTCTCCCTGTCCACACTCTGACTGTTCCCCATCCCATACCTCCTCCCCACCCACCTGTCTCCATGTGGGTATCCCCACCCCCCACCCCACCTGACCTCTAAACTCCCTGGGGCCTCCAGTCTCTTGAGGTTAGGTACATCACCTCTGAATGATCACAGATCTGGCAGTCATCTGCTGTATGTGTGTTGGGGGGGTCTCATATCAGCTGTTGTATGCTGACTGTTGGGTGTTCCAGTGTTTGAGAGATCTCGGGGGTCCAGATTGAGACTGCTGGTCATCCTACAGGGCTGCCCTTTTCCTCAGCCTCTTTCAGCCTTTCCTTAATTCAACCACAGGGGCCAGCTGCTTCTGTTCATTAGTTGGGTGCAAATATCTGCACCTGACTCTTTCAGCTGCTTGTTGGGTCTTCTCGAGTGTGGTCATGCTAGGTCCCTTTATTGTGAGTGCTCCATAGCCTCAGTAATAGTGTTAGGCCTTGGGACATCAACGTGAGCTGGATCCCTCTTTGAGCCTGTCACTGAACCTTCTTTTCCTCAAGCTCCTCTCCATTTCTGTCCCTGTAATTCTTTCAAACAGGAACAATTATGGGTCAGAGGTGTGACTGTGGGATACACCCCCTCCCTCATTTGATGCCCTGTCTTCCTTCTGGAGGTGGACTCTATAATTTTCCTCTCCTTATTGTTGGGCTTTTCATCTAAGGTCCCTCCCTTTGAGTCCTGAGAGTCTCTCACCTCCCAGATCTCTGGTGCATCCTGGGGGACCCCCTCCCGACCTCCTACCTCCCGAGGTTGCCTGTTTCCATGATTTCTGCTGGCCCCCAGGGCTTCAGTCCTTTTCAAGAGAATTATTTTGGCTAACAGTTTCAGCCTATCACCCCAGTGAGAGCAAGCAGAGGTCATGGCGATGGCAATGGCAATGGCAATGACAATGTGTGTGTGTGTGTGTGTGTGTGTTTGTCTGTTGGAGACATCTCACATCTTGCCAGATCAGGAAGCAGAAGGCAGGACCAGAAGCAGAAGCCTTAAAAGTTGCTTCTGGTTAACCATATCTGCCAGCTAGCCCTTAAGTTCCAAACATCCCATAACCTACCACAATAGCATCATCAGTGGGGAAATGAGTGTTCAAGCAGAAGCCTGTGCATTCAAGCTATTGCAACCAGAATCTTAAAAGAATATGTGACCAAATTGAAGATTATTCTAAGAGATGGCCTTCCATACAATCCTAGGATAGCCTGGTCTCACTGAGACACCTTCTTTAGTAATGAGTCAGGAAGGAAGTCAGGGAAGGACAGAGCTGTTCCCAGTGGAAGGAGTGGCTAAATCAACTAAAAGAGTGGATGACACAATGGAAGCCAGTTGGACAGCAATGTGGGGAATGTAAATATTATGAAATCTCAGAGACAGGAAGTTGAATGAGGAATAAGAGTAGGCCACTAGAATGGGAAGTTAAGAGATCATTGCTGATGCCTCTGAAAGATCTTGTGTCTGTTGTTGAGAGCCGGAGGGAAGGAAGGCCAGATTATATTCTGCTAAATAATAGTAAATGGGGTGAAGGGTTGGGAATCCATTCAGATCACACTTTTAAAAATTCCTTAAGTAGTTTGGTGGCACAAGCCTCTAGTCCACATTCTGGTGATGCCGAGGCAAGAGGAGCATGAATTTAAGGTTGATCTAGACTACAGGCTGAGTCCAAGACGAGGCTCGGTAATTTAAGGAGACTTTGTTTTAGAATAACGTTTTCCTTTAGAGGGCTGGAGATCTAGCTCAGTGGTAGAATGCATATCTGCCTGACTTCAATCACTGGAAAAGACGAGAAACAGAAAAGATGGAAGCACTAAGCAGTACAGGAGGCAAGACTGGGTCAGGATCCTTGGCTCATACAACCTTGTGAAAAGAATCCTCCCGGACCTCAGCTTCCCTAATGTGCTGGCTACTCTAATGGCCCCAATAAGCTCACAGATTTGAATGCTTGGTTACCAGGGAGTATCACTTTGTGAATGGATTAGAAGGTGTGGTCTTGTTAGAGGAAATGCGTCACTTGGGGGTGGGCCTTGAGGTTTCAAAAAGCTCAATGACATGTAAAAGGAGCATGACCTCAGGGATGCAAGGCCAAGGGAGGGTGTTTGTTGGATCTGGAATAGGAGTTCCTTTGGACTTATAAATTTTGGAATTCTATAATGAATGGAAAGAATTTCCTTCTATTTTGTAGGCGACTGTAACATGCAGCAGTAAAACTCCTTTTATTTTCCTTCACCTTCAAGGTACAAGACCTTTCATGTGTGCAGTATACAGTACTGCTTTAACAGCCCTCACTTTCATGCCTGCTATGTCCCTGCCTTTTTTAGAGGCTGACTATCATGCTTGACTGGAAAACAGACAGGAGGTTGGGCTTCCTGACCAGGGCCACCAGCACTCACCTCACATAGCTGCCCTAGGTTTATCCCGCCAGGACTGGGCTACGTGAAGAGTTGCTTATGCCCTGTGCTCACTAACAATGGCATTATTCAAGCGGGGAGTGGCAGGCATAGACGTGGAAGCTGACATCAGCTCCCTTAGGCTTTGTAGCTATAAATGTTAAGAGGACATGGTCACAGCCATTGTGACTAAACACCTGTGCCAGCTTTTGTTAGAAAAGTTTGTGCTAGCTACCAGGGCCCAGCCCTCTGAGAGCAATACTTTATGATTTTTAATCACACGCATGCACACACACACACACACACACACACACACACGAGTATGTGTATCTGTGTATATTTGCAAATTTCTTTAAGTTTCATATGTGCACAAGCCTACGTACAAATATAATACTTTAAAAAATGTTTGTTTATTTTAGATGCAAGCTCTCGGAGCTTAAAATGTGTTGATGTTTAGGTTTTCCACCAGCATTTAGATTAGAGCCAGCCTATTACATCTCAGAGTGAAATAGGGAGAGAGGCTCACAGTTTTCTCTTCTTCCTCTCTGTGCTCATTTCTCTGGATAAGCTTTAGCTGACATAGTACCTGGAAGCTCTGGGCCTCCAGTTCAGACTCAGTGCATACAAAGTTGCCCTGCGCTGGAGTGATTAGAATGTTATAATACCAGATACAGGGCCAGGAGGGGAATAAGTCTGTATCCCCAGTCCCCTCCATCCCCAGGAGGGAATGCCTTTGATGGTAGTCCAGGGAGCAGTGAGAAATAGCTTTGTAAGGATGTTGGGAGAGCTGGATGCAGGTCTCACAAGGCACTTTTAAAAAAATTAGATATTTTCTTTATTTACATTTCAATTTTATTCCCTTTTCTCATTTCCCCTCAGACAACCTCCCTAACCCAGCCCCTCTCCCCTTCCTCACTAACTCACCCACTCCTGCTTCCCTGTTCTGGCATTTACCTACACTGGGGCATCGAGCCTTCACAGGACCAAGGGCTTCTCCTCTCATTGATGTCCCACAAGGTCATCCTCTGCTACTTATGTGGCTGGAGCCATGGATCCCTCCATGTGTATGTACTCTTTGGTTGGTGGTTTAGTCCCTGGGAGTTCTGGGGGGTGGGTACTGGTTGGTTCGTATTGTTGTTCCTCCTATGTGGCTGCAAACCCCTTCAGCTCCTTGGGTCCTTTCTCTAGCTTCACCATTGGGGACCCTGTGCTCAGTCCAATGGATGGCTATGAGCATCCACCTCTGTATTAATCAGGCACTGGCAGAACCTCTCAGGAGACAGCTATATCAGGCTCCTGTCAGCAAGCAATTGCTGGCATCCACAATAATGTCAGGGTTTGGGAACTGTATATGGGATAGGTCCCCAGGTGGGACAGTCACTAGATGATCTTTCCTTCAGTCTCTGCTCCAAACTTTATCTCTGTATTTTCTCCTATGGGTATTTTGATCACCCTTCTAAGAAGGACCAAAGTATCTAAACACTGTGGTCTTCCTTCTTCTTGACTTTCATGTGGTCTGCTTTTTGTTCTGATGAGTCAGAGACCCAAAGTAACTTCTTCTACAGCATCTCTCTGGTACTTATTAATGTAGATGCACATGTCCCTTTCTTCTTCTTCTTTACCTTTTAATTTATTTTTTACTTGACTTATTCTTCTGTATTTGGAGAAGAAGGAGAAGAAAAGATATACCAGCCTGTTTTTGAAACTCTGGGGAAAGGTAATCAATTCCTCTTTTAGTGTGTTGTCCAGACACTCTGTGTGTTTCAGGGTCAAGATCCAGTAAAGGGTAGAGAAGATGACTGCCTTTCAATCTTGAACTTGACACTGTGTGGAGGGCTTCAGGAATGATAGGTAACCTCGCTGCTGATTTCTTCCGCTGATACCTGTGTGCTGGGTAGCTTTGAGTTGTTCGTGAACGGGAGTACTTAGAACAATCCAGCCTCAACTTGAGACCCATCCCATGGGAGAGCGTCAACCCCCAATTACCAACCATTAATGATACTCTGCTGTGCTTGCAGGCAGGAGCCTAGCATTAGTGTCTCCTGAGCAGCTTCATCCAGAAGCAGATGGAAACAGATGCTGAGATCCCCAGCTAAACATTAGGCAGAGCTCAGGCAGTCTTGTGGAAGAGTGTGGAGAAGGATTGAGGGAGCCGGAGGGGTCAAGGACTCACAAGAAGACCTATAGTCAACTAATCTGGACCCATTGTGGCTCACAGAGATTAACCACCAATCAAAGAGTATGCAGGGGCTGGACCTTGGTTCCCTATACATAGGGGATCATGTGGATCCCCTTCTAATTGGAGTTGGTGCTGTCTCTAACACTGTTGCCTGCCTTTGGACCCATTTGCCTCAGCTGAGCTGCTGTATTTGGCATCAGTGGGAGAGGATGTGCTTAGTCTTGCTTTGACTTGATATGCCAGGGCTAGTTGATACCCTTGGGGATGCTACTCTGAGGAGAAGGGGAGGAGGGGTGGGAAGAGGGAGATATGGGGGTAGAACTAGGAGGCGATTAGGGATGTGATCAGGATGTTAAGTGAATAAATAAAATAAAATAAGTAAATAAAAAGTAAAAGAACCCAGCAGCGTGCTTCACTTGTAGTCAATGTCACCCCACTGCCATTCCATGCTTGTTTTTAGCTTCTTTCCCCACCCTCCTCTTGGTGCTCAAATGTTGGGCAATGGGAAGCCACAGAAGTCTGGGCACTGCTAAACCAGGATTTCCTATAAAAGTATCCAGGGTATTAAGAGACTGGCAAGCTTGGACTCGACCCTAGGCTTTCTTGTGGGATCTTGAGCAAGGATCTTAAACTTTCTGAAATCTCTAACTCCTTCCATTTCACCCACTGAAGCACTCAGCACACTTGGATTTAGGTGTGGCAACTTCATTTGCTTTCTCTTTTTCTGTCAGCCTGCATACCAATTTGAGGGCAGAGGCTGCACCTCCATAAGTACTGTAGTACTAGACCACAAGAGGAGCAGAAAAATCAGCTCAGGCACACAGATGACCCACATGGGAGCGGCTCCAGTGCCTTCTGCATTGTGTCTCGCTCAGATGGTGCAACGAAGGATTGAAACATGCACCCAGCTGCAGTGGACAGTGTTCTTCAACAGTGAGAACCATAGAGAAAAACTGATGTAGAAAAATCGGATGCAAAACGTTTCATTGAGATGGGGGGTTGTATGGTAATAACATGCCTCAAATTTTGTGATTCAGGAGAGATTAGAGGATCTCACAGTGGGTTTGCAGCCATCTATTCTATTTACTTATGAAAATCTTGAGAATCTTTCTTCTGTCAGAAGGTGGTGGTACATGCCTTTAATCCCAGCATTCAGATGGCAGGACAATCAGTACTACACAGAGAAACCCTGTTTTGAAAAATCCAATACATACATATATACATGCATGCATACATAGGTGTATATGCACAACACACACACATATGATTGTATTTTGAACATTAAATCTGTACAGAGTAAGATACATACATATATATACAACTTGTATATATATATATATGTGTGTGTGTGTGCATGTGTGTGTATATGTGTATATATGTGAAAAAAATATTTTTTCTCTGTAAAGATTTAGTTTTTAAAACACAATCAAAGACAAAATTAGTGATCATTTAAATACTGAAGTAATACTTTAAACATTGAGCTGTTTCTGTAGCAAGCCATGGCTTCACTCAAGCCATGTGCAGCTACAATCCATGCCTCCAGGAATTTTAGCATATCCCATAAGGTCCTTCTTCCTCATCTGCTACCATGTGCAATCTTAGTCTTACAATGTAGACTTAAAATCTTTCCTATTTTATACTAGGTTATAATTTAGATTTTGATGTAACACATTGTATAACCCACTGAGAGGTTTGGGTATGACTTAAGTTTTGCAACCCCAAATTTCCGTATTACCAGGTGCTTTTAGGAAAATGTAGGAGAAAACAGTTTCATGCCCCATTTTCAATCCATCGTACTGTTCTTAAAAGCACACCTCTGAGCATGGACAGGAAATGCCAGAAGAGAAAGGGGAAGGCTGGCATTTTGCTAGGAAGAGGATTGTTTTCTTTCAACACTAACAGAAGACTGGGTGCTGGCCAGGAAAAACTGAGAAAGGGAATTAACTAGGAGACCCATTCTGCTAAAGTGAAGGGCTCCTTTTGCTGGCCAGTTAGCTTCAATATTTCTTTACTCCTTATTTTTAATTTTAGCAGTCTTTGTTCAGCACCCTAACCTTATAACGACTTCATTTTTTGTTGAAAAACAAGAAAACAAAAAGGCACTTTCCCGTCTGTCACATCTCTAGCCTTCTCCCCACACAACTAATAGAGCAGACAATACTTTTATTAAGCAATGTGGCAATTTTCAAAAGCACACCCCATCCTCTAACCTGACTAAATAACAAACACTCTTGTTGCATAATCTGCACTGCTGTTCTTTCTCCTCAGAGACCCATGGGACACTGATTGAGGCCATGACAACTGGATACTCGGGATTACTGGAGAGTCCTCCTCAGTGCACGGTGATTCCATTTCCAGAGTGCTTAGTGCAGCCATTGAAGACAGTGGTGTGGCATACTGGAAAGCTGAGGGTCAGCCATGTGTGTTCCACTACATGTATGGCTACACAAGACTGGGATATCAACTGTTTTTTTGCAAACTAAGATAACAAAAATATAAAGTCTGTCATTTGTATTTGATGCTGGGAACTGTTATATCTCACTATCTAAAAGTGGTGAGGCCTGAGTCCAGACACCTTTGGCTATTTATTTCTATATTTTTTTATGGGTATTGTCCAGCCTAATCACTGTGGCATGAGCATTCTGGGGATATAGCAGTTGTTGTAGTCAGAAGAAAGTTGGTCCATTCTTCACTGACTACACAGCAAACACTATTAAAGGCAGGGGAAACCATTTGTTCATGAATATACATTTGATACATATAAATGCTTTGTGTCATGAATATTTATCTCTTTCATGGATTGCAGCTGTTGTGTATTGATAACTATTAACAGGTTGGAAACCATTCTTTAGAAATCTATGCCTGTCACTGGTGTGTAAAATCAGCCTTGGAGATTTATCTCCCCCCTCCCCACCCTTTTTGTGGGATAGATAGAATCCTCTTGGGGTTTATAATGAGGTTAGTCCTTTAGCAGTCAGACAAAAGAATTTGGTAAGAATGAAAGACACCTTTCACAGGCGAGTTTTACACGTTTGTGAATACATGAGACTTAACAAAATATACTTGTTTTATTTTTTATTTTGATTGTTAGGTAAAATTGCCATCAAGGCAGTCTTTTGTGCACCAATAGTCTTCAGGTTTTGAAGAATGTTTTGCTGTTGACATAGTTAAAAACACAGGGCATAAAATATTAACCGTGAGGCTGACTCTGACTCTTAGCTCCAAAGTGGAGACCCGGTGCCTGTGCTGTTTCTCTAGACTTGGTTGGAAGCTTGCTCATGTGGGATACAATTTTCCCACTGCTAACTTTTCTTTGTTCTCCAAGCAAACAATGCTGTCTTATGCTTCTGTGCAGGTTTTACTCCTGTTCCCAGCGTCTGAGATATTTGTCGTTGGGGCAATTCTGAGGTTCTGAGTACTTCTCATGTCGTTCCATCCTTTTCCATAGAAGAATCAGCTCAAATGCCTGTAACTTGGGATAGCCTATGTGTCTCCTCTGGCTCACTTATATCTTTAGGTGTCCTTGCCAGTGTGCACTCCCATCGTAAGCTCTTTCCCTACATTTTTCTACTGTGCTCCCATGGGATATTATAGATACATTTATTCCTTACTGGTTATTTGCTTTAAAATGTGTCTCTTGCACAATAAAGTTTCCCGAGTATAAGAAAATGTCTAACACTTCTCTGCTCCCCACACTGCGTTTAATGCTAGACAAACTTGAGCTGAATATATGCTTATATAAAGATACTGTAGTATTGAAGGGTAAATGTCCAAGAAAAACCCCTTACTTTTATGTAACCTCATATGCAGATATGGGGTATAGATACATTTTTTTTTTGCCATATCTTTTAAAAATGCTCCTTGTCTCTTTTACTTTTCAGCTTTAACATTTTTTTTTTTGTGGCTCACTCTGAATTCTTGCTTCACAAGAATAATTTTGGTGTCATTACCACTCAGGGCCATGCACAGTGCATTCTCAGGCCTATTCTTTCCCTCCTTAAAACACACATCTACCTGACAAAAGTAAGCCGCAGAGGTGGTGCTCATCTGTTACTGTGCTCAACCCTGTTTCAAGTTATGGAAAAGTTGACTTGCGACAGTAAGCATTTCTGAGCCTAATGAGTCTTAGAAAAGATTTACCTGTTTATTTTTCATGTGTATATATTTATACCTACATGAGTCCATGTGGATCACATGTATATAGAAGGCCTCGGAAGCCAGATGAGGTTATCAGATTCTCTGGAACTGAAGTGACAGGCAGTTGTGAGCTACTGAATGGATGCTGGGAACTAACATGAGTCCTCTGCGAGAGCAATAATGTTCTTGACCACTCATCCATCTCTCCAGGACCTATCATGCGTTTTTAAATGTATGCTGAAGTTAACCTTTGCTTTTATATGCTGATCCATTCTGTACAATAAAGTTAGAAGACATTGTTATAGTTCTGGAGTATCTTACATATCAGTGAAGAAGCTGAATATGCTCATTAATTCCTTTGTTCAGTGTTCATCTCTATAATTGCCATGGATGTATGCATATCTGCTTCTTGTGTGTTAACCTTGATCATCAATTTGACAGGGTTTAGAATAATCTTGAAAGTAAATGTCTGGGCATACCTATAGGGAATTTTCTAGGTTGGTTGCAGTATGAAAACCTATACAGAATATTGTGCATGCCATGCCATGGACTGGAGTCCTGAAGTGGATAAAAAGGAGAAAAAGAACTGGGGACAAGTATTCACTAGTCTGTGCTTCTTGACTGAAGATGCAATATAACCAGCTGCCTCAAACTATAGCCAACATGGCTTCTCACCCTCAAAGGACTCAAACTGTTAGTTCAAATAAACTCTTCCTCTCTTAATTTGCTTCGGTCATATATTGTGCCACAGTAGCAGCAACAACAAAAGAATTCATGTGGATAATCTCTTTTGACTCTATCATTCATGAGATGGGAACATGTGGATCCTCCATTGAAGAATAAGGCCAATTTCTTCATTCCTTGAATTTGAACTGAACTGTCACACATGGTAGAAGAGATGCTGTGTATTTTGAAATATCCATTTTTCTGCCCACATTACTTTTGGGATTCTGCATGTTTAATGTGATAGAACCAAATTTAGCTTGAGGTAAAATAGAAGATGATGTAGGACACCAGGCTATCTGAGCAGTCCTAGAAACAGCCATCATAGACCCATGAACGTTATCCACATTTCTAAGTGACCACAAATGAAGGCCCAAATCTTGTCAAGATCAGTTAAATGTTCTCCAGACCATAAGGACATCAATAGATTTACCAGCTAAATAAACAGTTTACACTTCTAAATTGTGGATTACTTTGTGACAAAGCAATGAATATAATGAATAGAATTCAGTAACTTCTAGTAATTCTAACAAAATCCTATAGTAAGGGTCAGAACAAAATATAGACTTGAAGGATGTACAGAATGGGGATTAGCTGAGGCTCTCATGCTGGTTCTGATTGTATCTATGTATATGGAGCCCCTTTCAATTTCAGATGCTTCCCCAAATCTTTTATTTACATCTACATGGTGTGTCCTGGCAGGGGCTCTACCTACCCTCATTGGTCTTTTATCTCCAATAAATAAGTATCAGGCTTGAGTTATAGTCAGTTCATTCTTCTAGTTTCTCCATCCATGGCCTTCTCGAAAGCTACCTATTCCCACAATTTAGATAAATAGGTTCGGATTAAATTTCATGGAGGAAACAACTTTGGAACCAGCCCAAACACTGAATGTCTTTGCTGTTTTTCATGCTAGAATTTGGACCTTGACTGTTCCTCAAAGTCCTCCAAGTTGAAGGCTTGGTCCCTAGTGTGTAGGTACATGAATATACATGAGTAATAGACTTTATATGAAGTAGAGCTTAGTTATAGAAGTTAACTCATTGGATGAATGCTTTAGGAGGAATTTGGGTGCATCAGTCCCCTCTTGACTCTCTCCATGAGATGGTCAGAGCTTTTTCATTATGCTTCAAGCTTTTCATGATGCCATAGGCTCAAAGCATCAGGGTCAAAATACTGTGGACTGACACCATTTAAACCATGAGCCAAAACAAAACTTTCCTTCTGAGTTGGTTTTCTTAGGCATTTTTTCACACTGTTAGAAAGCTAACAGTTTGAATGTTCACTCTCAAGTTCATATGAAAACTTAATTATCATCTTATATGTTGAGAGATGGTGTCTCTGAGAGGAAATTAAGCCACAAAGCCTTAGCATTTATTAATGGATTAGTGTTACCAGAGAAATGATTTGTTTTGAGAGTAGCTTCTCCCTAATGAGAGTAGATTTGTTATGAAAACAGTTTGGTCCTCTTTCTTTCTCCTTTTCCTGCTGTGGGAAGATATATCAAGAAAGCCCTTATTATTGTGAGTGCTTCAAGTAAATTGGACTTGCTTAGCCTCTAGAACTGTAAGAAAGACATTTCATTCTTTATAAATTTCCAAGTCTCAAATATTCTGTTACAGTTCCACAAATTGGATTAAGATACTTTTTCTTTTTTCTTTTTGTGTATCTACTCATTTAAAAAATGTCTTCTTTTGAGCTAAAGGGGTCTGCAACCCTATAGGTAGAACAACAATATGAACTAACCAGTACCCCTGGAGCTCGTATCTCTAGCTGCATATGTATCAGAAGATGGCCTAGTCAGTCATCATTGGGAAGAGAGGCCCCTTGGTTTTACAAACTTTATATGCCTCAGTATGGGGGAACACCAGGGCCAAGAAGTGGGAGTGGGTGGGTAGGGAAGTTGTGGGGGGGGTCTGGGGGACTTTTGGAATAGCATTTGAAATGTAAATGAAGAAAATACCTAATTAAAAAAATAAAAAATATCTTCTTTTATTTGTACTGAAAACATATTCTTCTTTCATACAATATATCCCCTTCATAATTTCCATTCCTTTCACTCCCCTAGCCCAACCCCTATTTCTTTCTCCCAAAGATTGACCTGGCTTTTCATTTCCTCTTCAGAAAAGAGCAGCCCTCTAAGAGATGACAGCCAAACAGAAAAAAAAAAAAAAGATAAAATAAAACATGGGTAAAGCCCCTATATTCAGGCCAGACAAGGTGACTCAATAGGTGGAAAAGAGTCCCAAGAGAAGGCAAAAGAATAAGAGATACACCTATTCCCACAGTTAGGAGTCTCACCAAAATACCAACCCAACAGTCATAACATATTTGAAGAGAATATGGTACAGACACATGCTGGCTCAGTGCTTGCAGCTTCAGTCTCTGCGAGTTCTTATGAGCCCTACTTAGTTGATTTGGTGGGCCATTTCCTTCCTTCTCTTCCCTTCCCTTCCCTTCCCTTCCCTTCCCTTCCCTTCCCTTCCCTTCCCTTCCCTTCCCTTCCCTTCCCTTCCCTTCCCTGCCCTTCCCTCCCCTTCTCCCCTCCCCTTCCCCCCTCCCCTCCCCTCCTCCCCCTCCCCTTCTCTTTCTCCCTTCCCTTCCCTTCCCCTCCGCTCACCTCCCCTTCCCTTTCCCCTCCCCTCCCCTCCTCTCCCCTCCCCTTCTTTCTCTCTCTCTCTCTCTTTCTTTCTTTCTTTCTTTCTTTCTTTCTTCCTTTCTTTCCCATTTTCCATCATAAGTCTCTGGACTTTCCAGTCTCTGGTTCTCATAGGTTCCTTCTCATGGCATGGGTCTCAGGTTTAAACCAGACGCTGGTTGGCCACTTCCACAAGTTCTGCATCATCCTTGCCCTAGCACATCTTACCATCAGGAAAGATTGTATATAGCAGGTTTCATGACTGGGATGGGTTCCATGTTCTCTTTCTGTAGCCTAGAGAGTACCTTCTTGCATCAAAGCAACTAGATTATGGAGTAAAGGCTCCATAGGGATACCAGTTCAACCTCTCCACATTTAATAATCTATATTGGTGTTTTCCTTGGCAATGAGGCTCCAATGCCAATTTTTAGAGAGTGACTTTCTATTCTAGCATCAGACTGAGTTGTTTAGGGATCTCCATGGGAACAGCCAAGAACTCAACTGAGTGCAACCAGTCTCACCATTGGAAGCCTCACTCCAAAAGATGGCCAGTTCCGACTTTGTATCCTCCATTACTAGGAGTCCTTACAAGGGTCACCCTCATAGATTCCAGGAAGTTAATAACCACTTACAAGTGAACACATATCATATTTGTCTTCCTGGGTCTGGGTTTACTCACCCAGGATGGTATTTTCTTGTTGTAAACATTTGCCTGCAAGTTTCATGATGTTATTTTTTTCAACAGCTGAGTAATATTATATTGTGTAAACATGCCACATTTTTTTTAATCCATTCTTCAGTTGAAGAGCACCTGGGTTGTTTCTAGTTTTTGGCTATTATGAATAAAGTTATAATGAACACAGTTGAGCAAGTGTCCTTGTTATAGGATTGAGTGTCCTTTGGTTATAGCCCAAGAATGGTATAGATGGATCTTAAGGTAGATAAATTCCCAATTTTCTGAGGAATTGACATACTGACTTCCATAATGGCTGTAAAAGTTTGCTTTCTCACTGAAAATATATGAGTATTCTCTATATTACACATCTACACAGACATGAGTTGTTACTTGTGTTATTGATCTTAGCCATTCTGATAGGTGTAAGATGGAATCTCATAGTTGTTTTGATTTACACTTTCTTGATGACTCAAGGATACTGAACATTTCTTAAGGGGTTCACAGCCATTTGAGATTCCTCTACTCAGAATTCTCTCTTTAGAGCTGTACCTCATTTTTATTGAATTATTTGGGTTTCTGATATCTAATTTCTTGAGTTCTTTATAAATCTTAGGTATTAGGCCTTTATTGGATTAGGAGTTAGTCAAAATCTTGTCCCATTCTGTAGAGTGCCTCTTTGTCTAATTGACAATGCTTTTTGCCTTATAGAAGCTTTCAGTTTCATGAAGTCCCACTTACTAATTGTTGATCTTAGTGCCTGTGCTACAGGTGCTTTAGAATCAGCAGGTTGTCTCCTGTGCCAATGCGGCCTAGGGTGTTCCCTAGTTCTCTTCTATCAGGTTCAGTGTATCTGGTTTTATGTTGAAGTCTTTGTACCACTTGGATTTGAGTTTTGTGCAGGGTGATAAATATGTATCTCTTTACATTGTTCTACATGTTTACATCTATCTAGATTGACCAGCACTGTTTGCTGATAAAGCTTTTTTCCCCCCAGTGTGTATTTTTCACTTCCTTACAAAAAATAAAGTGTCCACATATAGAGGAATTTCAATCCAGTAACATGTCTGCTCTGGCAAGTGATCTCATCCAAAGACCTTCTAGGTTTGTGTGATCCAGCTGGAATGTAGACATGCCACACACCTTTAATTCCTCTGGCTAGAATACTGACATGCCCTCAGTACACATCTTTAATCCCTAATAATGTAGGTAAAGCTAGTTTGTAGAATGAAGAAGCCATATTTGAAAGTGATGTGTAATTGAGGGGCAGACAAAGTAATGAATCAGAAAGATTTGAAAGAATGAGTCAGAAATGCGACTCTCATGAGAACAGACAGGAAAGAGAGGCGACTCAGAAATGAGAGAGAGAGAAAAAAAAAGGTGTGGTGTGTTTTATCCCTAGGTTGCAAATGAAGGCAGAATAAACCAGAGAATAAGAAGGAGCCAGAAAATTAGAACAGATTGTCAAAGTTAGTTTGAAGCCAAGCATAGCAATTCAGTCAAAAACCAAGAGAAGCCAGTTTGATTCAGTCAGCTTGGAGAGGATTTTTGGCCAAAACAAATGAGTTGAATCAGCCAAACAGTGTTCAGAAAGAACTATACAGGGTGAGTTTGCTCAGCAGTAAATCTTGGAGGCTGAAACATTCTATGCCTAGAAGCTAGAAGCTTCCAGGCCTAGGCCTAGGGATAGTTAGATAAAAACACTGTGCTCAGCCCAAGCCATGCATTAACTCAGCTTCGACGTAGCTCTCATTTCATCCCTTCATCTGGTAAATAAAAAGTTACATTTACACCCATAGGTGAGTGCATTTATGTCTGGGTATTCAATTAGATTCTATAGATAAATGTGTTTGTTTTTATGTCAACACATTAAGTTTGAACAATAAAGGTTGTTTCTCTCTATATAGATATTGTTCTCTATATCTATTCAATATAGTACTTGAAGTTTTGTTAGAACAATAAGACTACTCATCAAGGTGATAGATATTGGAAAGAAAAAAATCAAAGTATTGTTATTTGTAGGTGATTTGAATGTACATTTAAGTGACCATAAAAATTCCATCAAGGAACCCCCAAAGCTGATGACCATTTTCAGTGAAGTGGCTAGATAAAATTTAAATTAAAACAAAAAATCAATAACATTCCCTATGTACAAATGACAAATGGTATGAGAAAGAAATCAGGTAAAAACATCCTTCACAATATCCTCCAAAAATATAAAGTATTTTGAGATAACTCTAACCAAGCAAGTAAAAGACTTGTATGAAAAAAAAAAACAAAGAAACAAACAACAACAACAACAACAAAAAACCCCAACCCCCCCCCAAACCCCAAAACTTCAAGTAAGTCTTTAAAGAAAGAAATTGAATAAGATATCAGAAAATGCAAAAATCTCCCACCCTTGTGGATTAGTAGAATTAACATAGAAAAGATGGCCATCCTACTATAAGCTATCTATAGATTCAATGCAATGTCCTTTAAAATTCCTACACAGTTCTTATAGACCTTGAAAGAAAAACTCTTATCTTCAAATGGAAAAACAAACAAACAAAAAAACCCCCCTCAGGATAGCTAAAACAATCCCGAACAATAAAAGAACTGCTAGAGATATCACCATTCTTGATGTAAAGCTGTATTACAGAACTGTAGTACTAAGACAATTTCTAATGGTCGTAATAGTATTCAAATTGTGCTACAATTCAGGAAATAAGAACCAAAAGTCTTCATTAAGATAGTATTGAGTATGAAGGAAGAAAGCCCAAACCTGCAGATTGGGAAGATCATGTTTGAGTCAATAGGCTGATTCCTGGTCTCCTCTAATTCAGATGTGGCTTCAGAGGAGAACAGGTCAGAAGAACGGATTCATAGGGATGCTCATTAATAAAAAGGCAGCTCTGTCCTCTCCTCTGTTTTCCTGTGCTATACTCTGCAGTTGTCAGAATAAGTACACCACGACTGACTGACATGTTTTGGTAACCAGAGACTGAACTCTGAAATGCCTATTGGTTGGTAGATTTGAAATCCTCAACATTTGAAAACTTCTGCATGTGTATACAACATGTATGTTAACTGCTTTCTCCCAAGAATTCTTCTTGAAGTGGAATAGATTCTATCAACAAAAGTTTTCTCTTTGTTTTAAGAGCACTTAAACAGTTTACCGTAAATAAAACAAAATGCGACTTAAATGGGTCAAAACTCACTTTATAATAGGTCCCCGCATTACATATCCTTTATCCAGTGTTTTATCCAGGTAACACTGACTTGTAGTTTCAGTCTGGCCCAATATTTAACTTTGTTCCAAATGTGTTCAGTATCAGCACACTCCTTGGAAAAGTTCTTTTGTTGAATAGTCATTAATATTGCTACATTTTCTGGGCTTACATGTCTCCCAGGTTTTTAGGCTAGAGATAAAGACATTCAGAAGAACTCATTTGTCCTTCACTAATGAACTACCCTACTCCACTGGGGCTACAAATTCAGTTAGACCAAGACTTGTACCTTTCCTCAGAGATCTCTGGCTAGCCTTGAGATTTGTTGATTTTTCTCTCAGAAAAGGTTTTTGCTCTTGTTTGGATTTATCCAAAATTTCTATAATGCCCACATTTGGTTCACAAATTTTGAGTGGTAGTTTATGAAAGTCCTTAATGCCATACATTCAATTTTAATCAGTGAAATCAAAGCTATACTTTATTCATATTAAATATATTGAGATATATTGAAACTAAATATATTGAAATAACCTTGTTATTTTGATATTTGTATCTATGTGTATAGGACTGGATAGATATTTATGAACATAGACATCACTAACTATCTCTATTTAGATCTATATATCATTATATATATTTGCATGTTGTTTATCTCTCATATCCATCATTATCATCTATCATCATCATCATCATTTCTCTCGTCAGTGTGTGTATATAAATAGATATCTTTATATATGCAAATAACTCACAATTATTGATATTAGGAAAGGATGAGAAAAATTTAGATGTTTTACTTAGAAGCAAACTATGACTTCCCCCCTTCTTAAATTTTTGTTGTTGTCTTTCAAGTCTAGATTTCAGATATTCATGGTTCTTTTAAAATATCCTGGAGTTGGAAGGGGGACAAACTCATAGCATCTAGCAATACAGAACAATGTTTCAGGGACATAGACTAAATATGCGTTGACAATGAAAACAGCCATGATAAAATTCAGGTCAGTTAACTGGACTCATGTGTATTTGCAGTGCTAGTGACAGTTGGAGTGTTTCTTTGAATAGCAGTGCTTTGCTTAAAGATAGTGGTGTTCATAAAGAGCAGGCTTCCCAGTTTCTACCAGCTTGGAGCAGAGTCCTAGAACAAGGCCCATCATTGGTGAAGGCAGGTCAGATAGATGCCTCTGTGGCAATTATGGGCTCTCAGAAAATGGTTTCTTCTCTGAATTTCACTTTCCTTGAATGTTAATTAGGTACCTGTTGAGCTATTCTGTTGGTTTGTGTGTGATTGATCATACCAGAGAAATTGTAGAGAGACCAGAATCTGTTATTTCAGAGATGGGAAGACATTCTACTTCAGAGAAAGGAGGATGTCAGGTCATTTTGCAAAACCACTAAACAGTTCCAGAATGGGGGCAGTGTTTGAGTAAGAACAAATGGCGATGCCTTCCCCCTCTGTCTCAGCTAAGTACAACATCGTGAGATTGAACTTGGTTAGGATGCACTGCGTGGGGAGGTTGTAGAAACACAAACTTGGGGGATTGTAAAATCTCCTCCACCTAGTCCCAGAGATGGACCCACTGGTTTCCATTTTCATTCCAGCCCTTTCCCATCCTTGACACTTCCCCACCCCGTCCTCCTCCCTAGCCCCTCTTCCACTCAGTTCCTTCTCTCCATCCACCTCCGTTGATAACTATTTTGTTTTTGACTGAGATTCACGCACCCTACCTTGGGCCCTCTTATTACTTAGTTTCTTTGGGTTTGTAGATTGTTATGGTTATCCTGTAGTTTATGCCAATGTTCACTTATAAGTGAGTATATACCATGCATGTCCTGTGGGTCTGGATTACCTCACTCAGGATGATTTTTTAAGTTCCATACATTTGCCTGCAAATTTCATGATGTCCTCATTTTTAGTAGCTGAATAGCATTCCATTGTATAGATGTAGCAATTTTTCTTTTTCTTTTTTTTATTAGGTATTTTCTTCATTTACATTTCCAGTGCTATCCCAAAAGTCCCCCATACCCTCCCCCACCCACTCCCCTACCCACCCACTCCCACTTCTTGGCCCTGGCATTCCCCTATACTGAGGCATATAAAGTTTGCATGACCAATGGGCCTCTCTTTCCACTGATGGCCGACTAGGCCATCTTCTGATATATATGCAGCTAGAGACACGAGCTCCAGGGGGTACTGGTTAGTTCATATTGTTGTTCCACCTATAGGGTTGCAGATCCCTTTAGCTCCTTGTGTACTTTCTCTAGCTCCTCCATTGGGGGCCCTGTGATCCATCTAATAGCTAACTGTGAGCATCCACTTCTGTGTTTGCTAGGCCCTGGCATAGTCTCATAAGAGACAGCTATATCAGGGTCCTTTCAGCAAAATCTTGCTAGTGTATGCAATGGTGTCAGCGTTTGGAAGCTGATTATGGGATGGATCCCCGGATATGGCAGTCTCTAGATGGTCAGAGAGGGGAATATTAACCAACCTGCAAAACCTTCAACTCAAAATTTGTCCTCCTTACAAGATGTGCAGCGATAAAGATGGAACAGTGACTGAGAGAACAGCCAACTAATGACTGACCCAACTTGAGACTCATCCCATAGAAGAGAGCCAACCTCTGATACTATTAATGATGCTCTGCTATGCTCACAGACAGGAACCTAGCATAACTGTCTTGTAAGAGGCTTCATCCAGCAGCAGATGGAAACAGATGCATAGATTCACAGCCAAATATCAAGCAGAGCTAGAGAACTCTTGTCAAAGAATGGATGGTTGAATTGAGCAAGCCAGAGGGATCAAGAACACCATAAGAAGATCTACAGAGTCTACCAAACTGGGTCCATGAGAACTCATAGAGACTGAACCACCAACCAAAGAGCATGCAGGGGCTGGACCTATGCTCTCTGCACATTTATAGCTGATGTGCAGCTTGGTCTTCATGTGGGTCCCCTAACAGTTGGAGCAGGGGCTGTCTCTGAGTCTGTTGCTGACCAATGGATGTCCTTCCCCTAGCTGGACTACCTGGTTGGGACTCAGTAAGAGAGAATGTGGTTAGTCCTACTAGGACTGGATGTCCTAGGGCAGGGTGGTACTCACAGTGAAGGCTCCCCCTTCTCTGAGGAGAAGGGGAGGGGGTAATGGGGGGAGGAATTTATAAGATTGGGACTGGGAAGAGAGAAAGGAAGTACACTGCAATCAAATGTAAAGTGAATAAATAAATAAATTAATGAAAAAAAAATCTCCTCGAAGACTATGCAGCATAAACCAGACCCACTCTTTAGCTGCATATTTTTTTAAATATTTTCCCTTTTGTTTTTTCAAAGTTTTATTTCTTTCTGTATTTAGCTGTAACCAAAAAGTTCTAGGGCTTATTAATATTAATGACCAAATTGGGTATTATGTTTCAGTAAATCCACACAGTCAAGAAATACAAGAGAACCTTCTTGTTTGTTTGCAAAAGATGCTATGA
The DNA here is from genome assembly GCF_978045245.1 of Mus caroli. NCBI lineage: Eukaryota > Metazoa > Chordata > Mammalia > Rodentia > Muridae > Mus > Mus caroli. The sequence goes on from NW_028227264.1 coordinate 96,422,393, forward strand.
CTAATAATGCCCATTGCATTTGAACAGAAAGCCATAGGGGATTCCAAACCAATTTTCCAAATCTGAGATCAATTTCATGGAAAATACATGAGTGTGCTCTGTGATTTTACGAGAACATTCATCTAGTTGAATATTTATTTTATATTCCCTTCAGATGCTATGTACAAATATATCTTATTTTTTGAATGGTCTCTTCAACATCCAATAACCCCATTTTAGGTAAGTGTGAACTTTCCCATCCCCCCAAATTCCTTTCTTTAAATTTCCTCCTTTTTTCAACTTTACAATTTATATCATCTACACAGAAAGAAACCTTATTGATTTTCAGTTGTATAAGATTTTCAAAATGTTAACGGCCCCTGTAGTCCCTATGCTTACTTCCTTGGCATAAAAAGAAAGAGCGAAACAAACCAATACCCACACAGACCGTGAACAAGAATCCCACAGGGTTTGCTTTCCATGAAAGAAAACAACAGAAGAGGGAGAAGGGAGCAAATTCATTGCTGAAACTTCAGCATTCCACTAAATAATCCTTCTTCCTTCAGTGTTCAAGTGCAGCATCACACACTACACCAAGCATCAAAAGTCACAATGATCATCAAGATGGGATCTTTATTTCAGAGTAAACTGTCGGTGAACTCAACTGTATTATGTAGAGAAAATGGACTTGTTAATTCTGACCCTCAGGATGGTCAGCTGTTGCTATGTGTTCTCCAGGGGAAGATGGAAAAATCACAATCCCTGGTACATAAAAAGTGTGCACAGTGTTGGTGGGAGAGAAGACTGCCTATTTTATAACAACAGAGAGAAGAGTGCCTATTTTATAACCAAAGCTCTGAGAGGAGAGCTGGTCACTGCCTCTTCTTTTAACTCCCTCAAGGACCCAAAGAGAAAGGAGGAGCACAGAAGCAAGCAGTCATGACATTTTCTCTAGTAGTGCTCCTCTCTTGCAGAGACTTTTTTTTTTTTATTTTTAGAGATTTACTCATTGTACGTATGGGTGCTTTACCTTCATGTTCACCTATATCCCGAAGGTAGCATCAGATCCCATTATAGATGGTTTGTGAGCCACCATGTGGTTGCTGGGAATTGAACTCAGGACCTCTGGGAGAGCAGTCAGTGCTCTTCACCGCTAAGGCATCTCTCCAGCCTTCCACTCCCCACAGAGACTTTAGCTGGGGGGGTGGGAGGAGAGGAGGGTAAGAGAAGAATCTCAAGTCCTAGCATGGAGGGACATTTCTTAGCTTCAGTGTCTGGCTTTGACTAGACAATCCTAATTTTCCTGGTCTTTTGGCAGGCCTCCAATTCATTTCTTGTTCAGTTTTGTCTTTCAGAATTGTCTTTAGGATGGCTTTGAGGGCCTGGATCTTGGTGAAGACACTTTGTTCCAAATACCTTAGCTAAGTCATGCTAAAAGTGAAGTGGGGTGTTTCATGAGAGAATCTCTGCCATCTATGCTGGGCCACAAGTATTAAAGGCAAGAAAACCCATTAGACCTCCTTTGAAGTGCCCAGGGAACATGGCTGAAGGTTCCCTTGGACTACAATTGTTCGTCAGAAGGTTAATCAAGTGTCCTCAAAAATAAGGACAAAGGGGCTCTTTATGGGTCAGAATGTGCAAATTTAGGTTTATTTAAAGCACATAGGGGAAAATGCTCATGTTTCAAAGAAATCTGGACTGGACACAAAAACACAAATACACACACAAACATGCACACAGGAATGCACACATGCATGCCCACACACAAAGACACACACACACATACCTACCCCTAGCCCCACAAATACATACAGACACATATACAGATATATGCATTTATTTCCCCAGTAAACCAGTTTAATTCCTTGATTAATTCTTTGCCTAGTGCGCTCAAATCATATTCCAATTTTGAATGTTCGTTTTCATTTCTCTAAAATTGTTTTCTTCAGTCATTTCCAAGTAAAATTTCCAGTGAAAATTAAGTCTCTAAATCAAGGTTTTAGGTTCTAATAACTAATTTCCAGCTCTGGCACTTTGGAAAGTTTGTCATACGAGTATTAGTTCCATCAAGTTCATGTGTTGGAAGTAAAATGGAGACATGAAGTTTTCATAGAAAAGTTCCATTGTTTACCAATTTTTAGTAAATAGTATATTTTACTTACCATTTTGGTTCTACTTTGATTCATCGTTACAATTGATTTTAATTATAAATCGGACTAATAAAGTAGCTTATCTTGATTTCTTAGTTAATTTGGTGTGCAATCCATACCTTCTGTGTGAAGATGCAGCAACTCTAAACACTAAACACTAACCTGATTCATCTGAATGTTTTTCTGTCTCCAAAGAGACTTTCCTTAATCAGCTTAGATCTAGATCACAGCTGCTGCCACAGATGTATCATAGACTTTGGCATGTCAATGTGTCAGTGCAAACTAAAGATGTGCCCTTGGAACAACAAGGATTTGTTTTTCAGCTCTGGAATTGACAAATCCAAGCTCAAGATGCTTGTGGATCCTTTGTCTGGTAAGGATCACTATGTGGCACAAGATGTTTTCTCTTGCATTTCACATGGGGATAAGAGAGATTGCTTGTCGTCTTCCGGTTTGTAAACACTAAGCCTATCATGAGAGCACTAGCTAGTACTGTCACATTGGTGTTGTATGTAACATATACATTTTGGGGGGAATACAAGCCTTCCTTGCAATCACCCAGTCTCCTGCTGTATGAACACAAAGCTAATAACTGGCTGGGAATGTTGAGCCCTGTTCCTATTTTTCAGTTTGTAGATTTAAACATAAGAATGCTAAAAGAAGTAAAAACAATTAGACTTCCTTGTTTCTCTAAGCTCCTCCCTCCAGGCCCTCTTTCTTCCTGTTCTAGACTGTTCCCGCTCTTTCATACTTCCTGGGTTTCAGGTTCTGTATTCTCCAGTTCCCCAAGGTAAGTACAGTACTTTCCCCTCTAATGGCTTACCATGATCTCCTACTAAAAGTCATACACCAGTATGCTCAATGCCAGATGATAAAGCTTGAAGAAAAATGTTAACTCTCTGGGCCTTCATCATCTCCCCTGGAGGAGACAACTAGAACCACAAGAATGTGTGACTAGGTTCACGAGATGAAGGATGATTGTAGGACCTAAGACTATGCTAGATCAAGAAAGTTGGAAAATATTCCTCAGATTTGCTGGACACCCTTCTGTTTAAAGAGTTCTCAAAACTTTCATCCTTCCAGCCCTGAAAGCCATTCTCTACTTTATTTTTAAAGTGTTCGAAGTTTGGAGTTCTGGTCTGAATTTCTGCAAGTCTTTGTAATTGTAAAAGAAACAAGCCTCTTTTGTGACTAAGTAACTCACAGCATAGTTAGAGTTGGACGACCATTACCATAATGTAATTTGAGACCATTTCCGAAATGTCTAAAAGAGATCCCCAGCCCTTGTCCACAATTTATGGACTGTTTTTCTTTTCATTGCTGACTCATTCAGGGGTCTAAAAATTTATTTTAAATATTTGTATATTCTATATACAAGTCTAATATGCTTAGTAAGTATTTTATCTGTTATGCAACAGCTGTTTTGATATTCTGACTACTGTTCTTTTTAAACTTGAAGAAATCCAAATTACCAACATTTTCTTTGTATGTTTCTCACATCTAAGACACCATCACCCAATCTAAAGGTACAGGCGTTTACTCTTGTTTTCTTTTAGCTTGGTTATTGATTATATATGTGGTGAAAGATAAATCTAATTTTGTTATTTTCCTTCTTTTCTTCTTTCTTTATTTATTTACTTATTTTTGTGGTGTGAGAATCAAATTCAAGGTCTTATGCACGCTGGTCATTTGTTGACATGCTGTCCTTTGCCCATTGAATTCTCACCACCCTTGTTCCAGATCAATTGTTGAGAAGCATAACAGCATAAGGATTTGTACAGAGGTGTCAGTTCAATTTTGTGTGTGCATGTGGATTCACTTGTATGTACAAATGCATGTGAGGTCCAGAGGATGGCATTGGGCTCTCCCTTACTTTCTCTTGGACTCATTTCTTTGACAGAATTCTCTCTCTGAACCTGTAGCCTAAGTCGGCTGTGTTGGTTAGTTGGAAAGCCGCAGAGATCATCCTACGTCCATTGTGGATATTAAATATATCTGCTGCTGTTCATGCATTTTTGTACATGGGTTCTGGGAATCAAACCTGGGTCCTTATACTCACTTAACAAGAACTCTACATACTGAGCTATCTCTTCCATTAAATTGTTTTGGATTCAACGTATGCTCTTATGCCAGGACCATTATCTTGATTATAAAAGATTTGTAGTAATTCTTGAAAATGAGAAGTGTGAGTCCTCTAATTTTGTTCTTTTTAAAATTGTTTCAGAGGCTGTGAGTTTTCATGTGCAGGTGATTGACAGACATGTTTCAATTGACTCGTAAGGGAGGGAAACTAGCTGTCTTTGTTCTTTAGTAGAAAGACTCTGGCTAGGTAATAATTTTACAACATCTTCAACCTAGCCTTGAGATACAATTCACATTCTATTCATCCTCCACATTGGCCTCTTCTTTGTCTTCCTCCACTTCCTTGAAATAATATTTTTATTAATTCCTTGAGAAATTCATACATGCATACAACATATTTTGATCATATTAATCCCACAATCTTTACCTCACGTCCACGCACATTTACCCCAGTTCCTACGTTATCTTCTCCTTTCTCCTTCTTCTCTCTCCTCCTCATGTTCCTCCTCCTCCTCCTCCTCCTCTTCTATTATCCATCAGGTCTTATTTATGCTACTCATACACTCATGAGGTCATCCTTTGGAGTATGGTCTTCCTACCAGAAGACAGAGACAAACCCTTAAAGAAAACTAATTATCCCTCAGAAACTGTCAACTGTCACAGCTAAATGTGGGGGTACATGAACCCTTCCCTCCTTTAATGCTAGAGTGCTGACAGGCATTGTCCAGGTAACCACAGATACTGTGAGTTAATGAAAGCAGTGGTCCTGTTGTTTCCAAAAGACACCATTTTTCCCCCTATGTCCTTCCTAATACCTGGCTTTTACAGTTTTCTACTCTTCTTGTTGTGATGGTCCCTGAGCTTTGGGGTCACTTTGAAATAGATGTGCCATTTGTGGCTGAGCACTCCACACACATTTATTCTCTGCACTTTGATCATTTATAAGTGTCTGTAGGACTTTTCTATATTATCTATATTCTGTATTCTCATCATATACTGCAAAAGAAACGTTTTCAATGAGGACTGACAGCTACATTAATCTATGGATACAGAGATGTGAATTTTGAGGGTATTTTGATGCTATCTATTTAGTGTACAGTAGTAATAGGTTTATCACTGGATCCTATGAGCTTACCAAGTATAAATTCTTGGTTAGACTTATACCAAGTATGTGTTACCTCCTGTGGAGTAGGTATTAAATCTACTCAGATAGTAGTTGGTTGACCCTATAACACTGAAGACAGTATTAAACTCATGGTTATATTTCACCAGGCAGGTTATTACAGCACCTATGAAATGTAACCTGTAGGCAGGTGCTGGTCAGTACCATTTCTCCAAGTAAGCAAGTGTATGGTATTTTTAGCACTAGGGGTTTACTGTCAACTTCTGCTGGGGAACAAAAAGCAATCACAATGGACTATATTGTTTTGGGTCTCCAGGTCACTTCTGACCAATTTGAAATGGACTTTTTATTTGGCAACCTATAGCTACTGAGAGGGGAATTATCTGTTGTACAGATTAACTGCAACTAAACTCTTATATATGAATATACATGTGAATATGTGTTCATATGAAGCTTATACAATAGTTGATAGGGGCCCTCTTATGTGTTGATTTCAGTATTGTGACACTGATATCAAAATTAAGTTATACAATTTTACTGTTTCAACCCCCAAATTCATTGTGGCAACCTCAAGAAACTAATAAAAGGGCACCATGATATAACTTCTAAGGTGTGTGCATGTGTTTGGTGTATCCCAAGATCTGCAGTCATCTCTGCCATTCCCTAAATCTCCTTTGACCATCACACATGATTCTCCAGTTTCAAGGATCCACAACTCTCTCAGTTCTGTTGGAGCCCCTAGCACTGCTTCATGCTAGCACATGGCAGATTATTCTAGGTTTCAAAACACTATCTCAGATCTCATAACATAACAAAATCATCATTTTCTGGTGATTATGAAATCTGTGGAAAAGGAATTTGTCAGAGTAGAGTCCAATGGTGTGGCCTGTCCCACAGGCCTAGGGCCTTGCTTGAGTAGACAAAATGGCTACAAGGTTGAACTGTCATGTGTCCCTTTTCAGCCATCTGACTGATGCTTGGACTTTAATGACTTAAACCTGGCATTTTCCAGAGATGGTGGAGTAATGTCCATATTTAATATCTCCTAAACTTATCATTGTAATATCTATGAAGGAATACTCCAAGAGAAAGTATCAGGAGAGTGAAAAAATTGAAAACCCATGGCCTTATGTGGCTATAAAACATTATTATTTCTCCAAGGGAGTTGGGGATAGTGTATTCTGAGCAAAATATGAATGCCCATCGCCTATGGACACAGATTAAGATTACCCCCAAATAACATATTCCATTGTCAAAGTGATCACATTGAGCTTTTATAGTTACAGAACAAAAGAACGCTATAATCCAATACATATATCATATGCATTGGTGGAGACTAGAGGTGGTTTACAGTAGAAGAGGAGGATCTATTCTCTGTATTTTAGAAATGAAAACATTCTTAGGTGCAGGGTAGGTGAAGACAGTAGTCTGCTAAAGTTAACAATGCATTCCGAAGACTGTATGTAACAGTCACCACTATGTTAGGTTAGATAAAGAGGTTAGCAGTAAGTGGTTATTAAGGGGACTAAAGATAGCCCGAAGTAATTTTGGTTCTTAATCTGTTACATTCCACTCCTCCACAGAGTTCTAGGCAGCAAATCAAATATTAAAGCAAGGTGGCTTTTAAAATAGAAATCCATTTCCCAATTTCTGTCATAACCAATTGTACAAAGTAATCAAAGCCTACCGAGATTTAAGGAGTGGCTCACATGCGTGTGTCCTTTTAGGCACATTCAGGGACTTACTGTGGAAAAGCATGTGTAGGTGGAAGATACTGTGTGTCTAGCTGTGGAAAGTAAAGTCCTCCACAGCCACTAGAAGGCAGGACCTTTTGTCTGAACATTATCTGGTATATAATCATGTATAGGAAAGTTGAACTGACATCTTTATATTCTGAGTACAAAGCAATTAATAAATGTCAGAACTAAGAGAATAAAGTTTTGAAGGAAAGATTAAACGTGAAAAGTGGGATAGGACAGAGGGTTAATCTTGCTAGGTTTCCAACAAGAGCTGAACAGCAAGGAGAAGGCAGCTTGGTGTGGCCTTCACCTCTCTGTCCTTTTGCTTTCCTTCTCAGCCATGACTTAAACATTCACCTTTCCAAACCCTCTTGGCCATGACCTTCAATTTCTCTGTTCTTTTTTTATGCTTCATCTGGGCAACATTCTGGCCCTGATCACCTCAGTCATTTACCTTTCTACTGTACTCTGAAACATTGACCACTTCCAGGCAACACTAACATAGGATTCCAGAGTGTTGCTGCAAGGTCATGGTGAGTGCTTCTATTACTCAGTTTGAACAGTGGTGTAGGTCAGCTGGCTTGGGTTCTGAGGTCCTACATTGAAAGGGCAGTAGCTACCTGCTTGTGGATCAGAATGGAGATCTCCCAGCTACTGGTCCAGTACTATGCTTATCTCCTCCCCTCCATGATGACAATGGATTAGCCTTCTGAAACTGTATGGCCCCCAATGAAATGCTTTTTTTCTCCCTCAGTGTTTGTTTGGTCTCTTCACATCAATAGAACAGTACAACAACATCCCGTATCATTCCATTTCACCTCTCCAGCAGGTTCTCTCTCTTGTAATTAGCACCCCTTCTATTTTGTTATTCCATCACTGCCATCACTCTATTCTTTTTTTTTTAGATTATTTTATTTATTTACATTCCAAATGTTGCCCCCTGCCCTGTCTGTTCCCTGCTCCCAGAGTTCTTCACCCCCTCCCTAAGTTCCTTTGCCTCTGAGAGGGTACTCCACCTCTCCTATCCACTTTCCCTCATCCCTCCCACCTTACACCCCCCCCTCACACACACACCCTTTTCCTGGAGCATCAAGTCTCTACAGGATTAGGTGCATCCTCTTCTACTGAGGTCAGGCAGTCCTCTGCTACATAGGTACCTAGGGCCACGGAGCAGCCCACCAGCTCACATATGCTCTGCATCACTCTATTCTTACATCCCTTAGGATTTCTTCCTCCTTGTCCTCTTCCTTTCTAGAGTCATCAGTACAAACAAGAATTTAAGTTTGCACATGCACACAACACACATACAGGTAGACAGACACACACGAGGCAAAGAGACACACACACACACATACACACACACACACAGAGAGAGAAAGAGAGAGAGAGAGAGAGAGAGAGAGAGAGAGAGAGAGAGAGAGAGAGAGAGAGAGAGAGATTTAAATCTAGTTTCTAAATATAAGAGAAAAGTCCCCTGAGTTTGTTATATTTTTGCTTAATATAGCGATTTTTAGTTACATCCAGTTTTCTGCAAATGTCATGACCTTATTTTTCTTTGTGGGTGCGTAAAATGCACTGTATACTTGTATCACATTTTGATTATGCACTCATCTATTTATAATCCAGGCTGTCCCATTTGTTGACTACTGTGAATATTGTAGCAATAAGTATGGATGTGTAAATATCTCTGTGAAATGTTGACATAGAGTCCTTTTGGACATACACTGTGGATATTATGGTAATTATGCTTTCAATTTTGTTGAGAAATCTCCATATATCTTCCATACCACTTGTAATCTCTTTGTCAGGACTCTGTTAAAATGTTTATACCAGACCCACCCAGGAAAATATCTTTTTGACTAACTCAAAGGAAAGTCATTTAGATAAATCTGTAAGATTTCAGCTCATTTGGAATATGGTATAAAGTGATCATGTAGGATTCTCATAAGACAGGCCTGTACTCAGCACATATACACACCACGGAAGGCTACTAGGAACAATTTACAATTCTCCTTACCACACATGGAATCACCAAATTTACAGATACCTTGTAGATGGAAAACATGCAGACATCACACATTTATTTTCATAATGGGCATTTATATTTATTTAGGTTTAGATACAAAATGAATATACTAATAAAGTAAATATAAGCTGAATTGCCTCTTATATTTTGCGCTTAGTAATTTATGATTTTAATTTTTAGAATATAGATGTCTCCCCTGTAACAGTCATTATAAAATTGGTTTCTTACTGTTGGATTTTTTTCTTGAATTATATTTTTACTTACTCATTTATTTTTATTTTACCTCCACACTTCAGTGCTAATGCTCCAGTATCCCCACTGAAAACAAGTTCAGTGAGTTTATGGTTTGAATCCATGTTCATCTGAAAATAGGTGTGCTTTTACAGTTTTAAATACCATGAACGGATGTCGAATTCTAAGATGAAAGTCAGTTTCCTTGAAAGTTTGACAATGTCTTAGTCTCTCTTTAAGGCTCATGTAAATGATGTCATCAGTAACTAGAGGTAAAGTTGATGAGGCTGAGTGACAAAGAAACTATGGAAACAGGAGGAAAGTTCATACAAGACAGGTCCCCTAAAGTATGTGCTATGAGAACTGGAGGGAGGGCACCTCTGGTTAGAAAAATTGAATACTGCTGAGAACTCTAACATGCCTCACAACTAGCCCTCATCTTCAGCACCAGGTTGGCCATTCTGACTGGACAATTGAGAGTCATCAGAGTGGAAGAGGGTGAAGAATTCATAAAAGGGTAGGCTTGAAAAACTTTTGAGTCATTTGTCTGAGAGTATGCAAGGGAAAACATGACATATTCCTTCGTTTAAAAAGGTTACTAGAATCAGTAGATTTGTTAAATGCTAATTTAAAAAAATCTAGTAAGGAAAAGAGACAATCTGAATCATAAATGACCAAACTAAAACAACTAGTTAAGGTATTATGTGTGCTGCACAGAGAGAAGGATTAATGATTAAGAGGAATAGGGCATTAATTCTATAGTTTCATTAACAAAAACAACAGGATAGATACAGATGAACAGTCTGCAGCTTCTGTTGGGAGAAAAAGAAAAGCTTATTGACCAGGCATCTTGTAGAATGTAAAGTTTGAATCTTTTTGGAGAGATATGGTTAAATGGCTAAATAGTGCCGAGAGACCCACTGAAATTGGTAAGCTTAAGTTTTCAATTATCTCAATTATTCTGGTTAAACAACTTCCCCCTAAAATCTTCCCCCTAGAATCTTTCAAGGTTCTGACCTGGTTATCTTCATCTGAATTTCATGAAAGCTGTTCTCTGTACCTCAGATGAGGTTGGATGATTCAGACTTCTTCCTATGAGGCCTGCCATTTGACTTTCTACTATGTCCTTGATTTTTCTTTGTCTTCAAAGTATGGAAGAGCATCTTGCCATGACATGGACAGCTCTGGATGGTCAGGCTTCTTTGACCCAGTCCATGTCACTTCTCTCTGTTTACATTAGTCCAAGTGCCAACAACAACAAGCTACATGTGCGTTAACCACCATCCTGACGGTGCAAGGTACTTTCTTTACAGTTAGCAACTAGTGGCTTTGGTTGGAGAGCCAGAGAAGCAGCACATCTTAATGACATGGATAATGTTTAAACCTACATCATCAGTTATAGACACCACACTGATTCTGTTGTTGTTGTTGTTACCTTTATTTTTTTCACTACATTGATTCTTTTTTATAGGTCCTCAGGGCTAGAGAACTGAACTTCAGTGTTTCAGTGCTTCTGTGAAATGCAATTATGAACACAATGCAGTAGTTGTGACTGACCAAGTTTGAACGTACTGGCAGTTCTGTTAGAAGCATGAAAAAGAATTTGCAAGTTTGTTCTGGATACTCCAACATTTACATAGCAGTCTAACAAAGGCTGGGGAAGAAAACCAAACTGAATGGAAACCTAGAGGGTCTGACATCGACGAGTTCCAATGTGCCATGGTGTTTCATAGGTAGAGTTAGACATTCTCAATTTGTGTGTCTCTGTGTGTGTCTGTGTGTTTGTGTGAGTGTGTGTGTAAGAGAGAGAGACAGAGAGAGAAGCAGAGATAGGCAGAGAGAGATATACACACAGAGAGAGACAGAGACACAGAGGCACAGAGACAGAATCAGATGGGCCAAATGCAACACCCAGTCACATCAAATAACAATTTGGAATCATCCATTATCCTTGGAAATAAAAATGTCCTTGATGAATTTTTCAAGATTCCTTCTGGTGGAGTCAGAAGACAAAAACCAGATCACAGCAGGGTGAGTTTCAGAGTGCTTATTAAGCAAGCAGAGCTAACAAGTATGTTGGGAATCTTGCAGAAGCTTGACAGTAAAGAGGTGAATGGAGAGGAGAGACTGTGGGTCACAGGGAAGGACATGCTCCTTAAGGCGGAAAGGTAGATCCATCTACATGCACTTAACTATGCATATACTTGTTAGGAGTGATCTTTGAGACAGAGAAAAGGAGAGGTTTATAGGAAGACAAAGAAAGGGGAAGAAGGAAAGAAAAGGAACAGAAAGAGGAACAAATGATGAGACACAGTCTCTGAAGGGAAATTCAGTGGATGGAGGAGAAAGAGAGAGAGGAAGGGAGAGAGAGAGAGAGAGAGAGACAGAGAGAGAGAGAGACAGAGAGAGACACAGAGAGAGAGAGAGACAGAGAGAGAGACAGAGAGAGAGAGACAGAGAGAGAGAGAGAGAGACAGAGAGAGAGACAGAGAGACAGAGAGACAGAGAGAGACAGAGAGACAGGCAGAGTGACAGAGACAGACAGAGACAAAGACACAGATACACACACACACACAGACAGATAGACTCATAAACACAAATGCATACACACACACTAAAAAATAACAAAAATAAATAATAAAAGATAATAAATAAATCCTCCAGAAGGATGCAAGTAAGTACAACACACTATAAGAATATAGAGACCAAGAAGGAACTCTTTTGTGCTCTCCCATTTTTGTGTGTATATGTACATGTGCACGTGTGTGCATAGAGGTCAGAGGTCAGCATTAGGTGTCTTCCTCAATTATGGTCCACCTTACTTAGTCATTATTTATTTTCCCATTTGGTTATTTATTTATTTATTTATTTATTTATTTATTTATTGAGACAGGGTTTCTCTGTATAGCCCTGGCTGTCCTGGAACTCACTTTGTAGACCAGGCTGGCCTCAAATTCAACAATCTGCCTGCCTCTGCTTCCCAAGTGCTGAGAATAAAGGTGTGTGCCACCACCACCCAACTGGTTATTTATTTTTGAGGCAGGGTTTCTGAGGTATCTAGTGCTCACTGATTCTATTAGACTAGGTGTACATTAAGCCCCAGGGGATCCTCCTATTTCCACTTCCCCAAGCACTTTAGCAACTGAGTCATCTCACCACTGTTGGACACATTCCATTCACCAGGAGTGGTGAAGATATCACAACCAGCACAGCCTGAGTCCTGAAACCATGATTAGTGTTGGTGAAGGAATGAAGAATGGATAGCCACACCGAGACATATACAGAAAGACTGAGGTTACTTGGGGCGTATGCATTTTGTCTGAATGGGACTTACTACTGCTATGAACCCGGAACCTCGGTATATTATGAGTGCAGCAAAGGGGTAAGAGATGGGGCTTAGTCTTGGTGGGAGGTCTCTGTAGGTGAGCTGTTTCAGACTGTAAATATGCTGGAGGAGGAGGGGGCCATAGTTGCTAGTTTTTGTATCTACTGATCTATAAACACTTGAACTTGAACACCAAAGGAAAGCTTTGGTGTGCCTTTAAGCCTGGTCCATATGGGGAATGGTTTGACTAAATCTCTATGGATACAAGGCTTCGAGTCCTTGCCCATGGGCAAGTGTACATAATTCCTCAGGGTGGCTCCACTCCTTACAGTGAGGGAAGAGGCATTAAGTCAAGGATTTATAGAGCAGGCTCTGAAGGAGCAGGGGACAGGAAATGTTGAGGAACCCAAGGAAATGGTTCATCAGTTACTCAGCTGGGCTCAGAGACTTCAAATCTGAATAATTCTGTCTGTAGGGTTTTATGACAGCCGCTCTCAGCATCAAGACTTCTGTCTGTATGGTATAGACATTTACATGAGACATTGTTCTTTTTAATTCTGGGGATATACAGCTATATCATCTCCTAGGATACCATCATTTTCAAATCTATAATAAATGCCACTTTTGATTTCTCCAAGGATGCAGCTCAGAGGATTTATCATGGGTGCCTCTTATGAAATAATCATGAAATATGCTATCTAAGAAATCTTGCAAATTGCACCAGCTAAACAGATGGCACAGCTCTGCAATATAAGCAGCAATGCCCTCACCAGCTGTTAGGTTTGTTTGCAAAATTTAAATCACTATACAATGGATGCTGGCGGTGATGACAAACGGGTATCAAAATCCTACAAGTTCTATGTAATGAAATACGCCACATTTAGGAGAAATTGGAGTAAAAAGTGGCTCATTATTATAGTTTGTGTGCTGTAGAGACTCGTAGAAAATGTAATAATACATTTATGTGGAGTATGCTTCAAAGAAGGGAAAAATAAACCTATCTATAACCTCGAGGGCGCATCTGGCCATATAAATGGCTCTACACTTCCTCAAACTTAGCTTTCTACATTAGCATCTGTGAAGTTTTACTACCCTTAAGGATTGACTGTTTCCTCTTCCTCTTTCTGTTACCGCCAGTGCATTGGTGCATTGAGAGCATGTGTGCGTGTGTGCACGCATGTGTATGTGTGTGGTATGGATGTGGATGTATTTGCATGTAAGTGGATGCACATGTACTTGAGCACACATCCATGTGCACACCCAGGACTAATGTTGGGAGTTATCCCCCATCAACCCTGTGCTTAATCATTGAGGCAGATTCATTCAATCAAAGCCAAAGCTCTCCAAAATGGCTACTCTTAGTAGTCAGCTTGTTATGGAGTCACCCTGTCTATACTTGAGGCTGGAATTACACGAGGACCATGAATCCCACTTGGCAGAGACATGGCTTCTGGTGGTTGGAGCTCTACTCTTCTTAATCGTGAGGCCAACCTGAGGCTCATTAACTCATTTCTTTCTGTTATTTTTGAATTTAGGGGCATGTTCTTGCTCATCTCCATGTGGTAAACCACTGCACATATGTGAAACCTTGTCTGATATGTTATCCCCTAAAGGGGTTATGACCCACAGGTTGAAAAGCACTGCTCTAGAGGATGGAAAGCTAAGGACTATGTGATCTAACTACAAGTGCAAATTCACTCAGAACCTGCTGTGTCTCTCCTCCCTACAGACCATACCCCAGTCTTTAAATAAGAGTTTCCTACAAATTGTTTTATGGAGTGATTACCAGGGACTTATGTGTCATCATCCAGTGTCCCCTCTGAGCTGAGAGTAGTGACTTATCTTCTTGTCTGTCATGATTATTCAAGAGTACTGTATCACTCGGACAGTCTTGTGCTGCCCTTGGTGACAAGTGACACCCTGTTATATATATTTAGCCTGTCTTAAAACAAGTTGCACTCAAACAGTGGACCATTTACATGAAAGCATAGAACATAGTCAATTTTTGAAGTTATTAATTTACAAAATGGTTAATTTTACCTATAGATAGCAATACATATAAATTGTAAATAATCACAGAAGTCCGTATTTGTACAAACAGAGAAGTTCAATGTCTAACTGAATAATGCAGGTTGACTTACTTTTATTCGTTTGTTATGAAACTTGAAAATGAAAGCTGTAATGGAGCTAAGAACCATTTATTGTTTAGGATGGTTTAATCTATTAGAAGACATCATTTACAGCCAAAATACCTTTTTTTTAAAAGCAACTAAACAAATCTGTACTGATTAGTTTAAAACACTTTAAGTGGGTCCCGCAAACCAATCTATCTCTGATTATTTTGGCAAAAATAAGATCAAATCCCGATTATAAACAAAGCAAAGCTCTTTGTTTTGAGAGACTCGTTGTGGAACTCTGACTATATGACCTTTACATTTTCCCACAGAGTGACAATATTGTCATCAGGAGATGAATGCATCATTATGCTACCTGGAGACTCATCACTGGCCTCTGAAAGATGTGATAGAATCACTCAAATTAAAGCCAGAGACAACTTGCTCCTCTGCGCCTGACTTTTGAGCATTACATTCCCCTTTCTATTTTTTCCATTCTACTATCTATCAAAGTTGGGATCCTTTTGGTTTTTGATACCCAGAGGATGGCAACATCCCCTTCAGACCATTCCTAGCCACTAATTTGGACAGAGTGGAGAGTCATGATTGCTTTAGTCACAAAGCCTGTGGGACGATGAGTCACATATCTTCTCTGCTGCCCCTTACATGTGTTAGGAGAAACAATGGTCTTCGGCTCCTAACAGAGCCTTTAACTGCTTTCACGAGTTATGTCCTTCAAGAATTAAATGATGGATTATGGGAGAACTAAAAGCCTGTTTTTGCATGCTCTCTAGTGCTGATCTGTACACTTCATCCTCAAAGATATGCTAAACATAGAAAGGTATTGTTATCATCCAGAGAGCAAATTCTAGTGTAAGTTAGTTGCAAATAAAGAGTTTCGCTTTTTGAAGTAAAGCTCTATCTCCAACAAGCTGGAATGATCTCTTCAGGTAAGTTAAAAGATCACTAATATTCATAAAACACTGCTAGTCTTTGAGAATCAACCATTCATTGCTCACTCTGGGACGTCTAGAGTACACAGCAGAGGCAAATACATAGCTATGGATCAAGCACTAGGAGTGCAGGATGCATAACACAGAAAATGCTAACATTCTAGAGAGCAAGTTAGAGAATGTATGTCCCAAAACCCTCCTCTGCCCAAAATCAATTCCTCACTATTAGGCTGTATAGTCTAGTTGTCTAATAAATGCATTGGAAAGTCATTAGACAACAAGCAGGTGAAGAAACCGCCAGCTTCATTAGCTCTCCAGTTACTATCAATCATGACTATGAGAAGATGTCATTTAGTATGCATTTGTTGGAGCAATTAAAGGAAGTTTGATAATTCTAGTTGTTGGAGAGAGATGGATCAATAATACCTCCTACACTGGTGGCACGAGAATGAAATTATTCTTCTGCCTTGGAAAATAATTTAAAGGTTTCTTGTAAAAATTAACACTTGTATACCTTAAGATATACAAACTTATTTTCTAGATATAAATTTACACGTCATACTTGCTTATCTGTGCTGAAAGTCATATATAACATGTTTATAGTAATATTGCTAATAATTTCAGAAAGACAAAAAATCTCTACAGGGTGGGTGAGATTGATTTAGAGGATAAAAATGTTTACTTTGCAAGCTTTCAAGACCTGATTTCCACCCCTGAAACCCATGTCAAAATCTATAAGCTCTTGCTAATATCTATAACCCAAGCATTCCTACTGGAAGACTGGAGGTAAAGTCAGAAGCTGGAAGGCAAGTTAACACTAGCAGATATAAAAGAGACCTTGCTTTGAGACAGATGGGAGGAAAGAATTGGCTCCTGATAAATTGTCCTCTAAGCTCCACATGTGTTGTGCAGTGGGTGTTATTTCTCCACTCAACACACCCACTCACTCCAACCGGCCCCATTACATGAATACATTAAAAAAAATCATTACAAAAGGCAAATAACTTTGGACTTGGGAGATGGCTCAGTTGGCAAAATACTTGTTTCACAGGCACAAAGATTTGAGCTTAATCTCTCAAAATCCACATAAAAATGTTGGGTGTGGTTGCACATGCTTGTAACTCCAGCAAGGGGGGTGGGGGGGCAGGGATTTATGGGGCTTACTTAGATCTCTTAACCTAGTAGGTGAGTTCCAGCCAAATCTTTTTCTCTTTCTCTTTCTCTCCCTCCCTCCTTCCTTACCTCCCTTTCTCCCTGTCTTCCTCTCTCCCTCCTTCCTTCCCTGCCTCTTTCCCTCTCTCCCTCCCTCCTTCCCTCCTTCTCTCTCCCTCTCTCTCTCACTTCCCTCTTTAGTTCTCTCCCTCTCCCCTTCTCTCTACCACTCCCACAAAGCCAAGTAAAACAAAAACAAGGTAGTTGGTACCCAAAGAATGATGCCTGAGACCGATCTCTTGCTTCCACACCTGGGTGCATTTATCTGCACTCACATTCAAAGAGACACCTGCATTTGCACACATAAAAACACATATACATATGTACATAATTCTAAATGCAAATATCTAGCACAAGATGAGGGAACAAAAAATCATTCATAAATGTAACATTATACAGGAGTGAAAATGAATAAGCCATAACTCCACATAATATAAGTGAATCACAGCTATAATTGAGAATCAAGAAAAATCTCAGAAGTTAGATAGAACATAATAGCCCCCCTTAAAAAACATACAGAAACAGCTCAGCACAAAAATATTGCTTAAGTATATGCTATACATAATAACACAGTAGTATTAAGAAGTAAGATTCTTAGCTCAGTCTGCTATAAGAAAATGCTATGGTTGTTGGAGCTTACAAAACCTATAAATACATACTTGACAGTTCTAGAGGCTGGAAGTCTAAGATTACAGGGCCAGTATGATTGTGGTTGGCCTCCAGTGCAGGCCCTCCTCTGTGTCTGATGGGTGGCTTCTTTCTGTGTTCACACATGGGTAAGAGCTCAAAGGGTAGGCAAGCTCTCCCACGATCCTCTTAGGGCACCGACTTCTATTCACCCTCATGATCACAATGAATAAGAATTATCTCCCCAGGACTTCATCACAGAATAACCCCAGGTGGGATTTCAACATCTTGGAAAGTCCATAAACCCAAGGGAATAAAAATAAAAAGGCAGGATGACATCAAACTTATAGGAAGACAAATTGAGGAGTGTCTTAGGGTTTCTATTCCTGTGAAGAGACTCCATGACCAATACGACTCTTATAAAGGACAACATTTAATTGGGGCTGGCTTACGGGTTCAGAGGTTCAGTGCTTTAGCATGAAGGTAAGAAGCATGGCAGCATCCAGGCAGGCTTGGTGTTGGAGGAGCCAAGAGTTCTACATCTTGATCCATCTGCATCCAGAAGATGACTGTCTTCCAGGCAGTTAGGAGGACAGTCTCAAAGCCCACCCTGTACAGAGACTCTTCCTTTAACAAGTCCACACCTCCTTATAGTGCCATCCCCAGGGACAACTATATTCAAACCATGATGGGAAGGAACCCAGATCTTTGCAAAATGTTGCCAGTGACATCACCAAACAATTGGCAGGGAAATGGCCTCATAGATACTCGTGAAAAAGATGGATGCATAATTATGTGACAGAAGGTGCATGGAATCTGTGCATGCTCTTGATCTATGAAAATGAGAACTTGAACAAATAATTTTGTATGGAGAGTTTGTAGTCTACTGCCAACAATTGATGCTCATGGACACGGTATAGAGTAATATGGTATACAACTCTTAAATCTATATTAACTAGAAAAGGATAGACAGAAATATTCCTTCTCATGGGTGACATTTGACATTTCAGTAATATAATGTATGGATCTTTCCACCCAAAGGAGTAGGGTCTGCTAATGTGTCCATCAACTTCCATTCTGTTAAGCTTGGACCTTGTCCCTGATGGTCACTTTGTCTCTGGTGACTTTATGCCACACCTCCATGATGCTTTTTCTCCTGTTTTTATCCTGTTAGAATGCAGTTCTACATTCTACATTCTGCCATTTTGCTGGCATCAAACAGTCGCATCCATAGCTGCCTAAATTCATGGGGGAGGGAGTCTGTCATTTACTTCACATAACTTTATACATCTTGAGTCAAACAATTTAAAATTTAAGACTTGAAGCCTGAAACCCTATTTCCATAAAGTAGTTGTGTTCTTCATGAATATAATTCAGGCAGTGTGGTCTCCTTTGATCACTGACAAAACTCAGCACATTCAACTGAGGCTCCAAAAGCATTGTCTTCCATATATGTCCTTGTATACAGATGTATGGGATGGAGTGATTCCCGCAGATACAGGTTAGACTAGGAATATGTTTATATGCTTTGCTCAAACATCTGTGTTGACAGAAAAGCAGTTTTCCTCTCTTTGGGTCTTTCATACAAATTGATTGATTTTCTGAAAATGACCTATTTCACGCAGAAGATATTGCTCAGTTGCTTCCTCGGCACATAGGTTGGATGCCCAGGATCTCATAAACCAGATGTGTCTCAGGACACTGCCTGATGTCTCCAGACTCAGAAGGGGGTAAGTGGGCAGGGAATGCTGAGATTCAAGATCATCTTCTGCTTAAAAACAAGCTTGAGTTTGATGCCCGGATGGGAATTCTAAGGCCCTATCTCAAAGAAAGAAAAACAAAATCTCCATAATATTTTAAAATCTCATCACAAAAAATGTCCAAACTTCAGGGCAGAAGTTATTGCTTTCCAATGTTCAGCCTTGCCAGTCTCTCAGAGCTAGGCAGTAAATATTTGTTGAATGAATGACTGTCCTCCCATTAAGCAATGAGGCTGCTTTAGCAATCAGACCCCTTAAATGGCATTATTTACTTGCTGAAAATGTGTTTTCCATATTGGCTAAGTTGTTTAATTTACATAGGCCTGTTGCCATACTGCTCTGTCACAGATCAACTGCAGAGCACACCCATTGCTTTTCTGACCTCCTTCTCACATCTAGACATGTTGAAAAGCAAACCCAGCTGTATCCATTTTGATTTAACAGCTCAGCCCTGCCCTGTCCCGCCCTGCCCCTCTACCTTTAAATTGCAATTCTTTGATTTTCAATGCAGAGTTGACATGCCCCAGCCTGGTCTGTGATTCCACAAACGCTTTAGCTTTAGGTTATAAAGCAGACTCAAGTGGAGTCTTGTCTGCTTGTTTACTGGACTGTTTTAGAGACTGTTCAAATCCAAATGGCTGGGGGTGGGGGTGGGGTGGGAGACATGGAAATTTAATGTGTTTCAGGCTTCAGTGCCTGAAGGTAAGGCAGACATTGGGTTTACCATTGCAGGTGAGCAGAAAAGACCTTTGAGCCTAAGCTATCCAGGTTTACCCCAGCAAATATATATCATACTCAAATGACAGGTTTTCTGTCAAATACTGAATGAGACCCACCCACTGAGGAAAGTTGAGCAATTCTTTGCTTGTTCAATACTTTAATCCTCAGCTCAGTTAAACAGAAGCTCCAGCACACAGAACAGAAAGTACAGCAAACATCGGGCATGCCAAACACGACGGGACCTTTGCTGGCATTAACTCTGCCCTTTACTTCACCACTCCCCACTGGAAGAACAAGTTTGAAAATTTTTTTTCTCTTGCCCTGGAAGCTGTTATTCTTATGACAAAAGGCTGAGATCAATCACTATGCCAGCTCCACGTCAGTCATTTGAAAGCATGACACAGGGCAGGAATTAAGTTGAAATTTGACCATGTAAAGTGGTGGGAATGTGAAGGAATTGGTACTTGTTGACTATATCCAAGAATGGTTGATGCACCATAATTCATTCATAATTATTTATGAACACGAATCAGAGAATTTTGAGTTGGGCTCTATATTAGACATGGAAAGGAAAGAAAATGAAATCTCTTAAGAAGTCTGCAAAGAGCTGGGGAGATGGCTCAGTGGGTAAGTTGCCTACAGTGCAAACATAGAGACCTAAGAAGAATCCATGTGAAGAAGCCCAGAGCGGTGGTGCAGGTTTGGAAGTTCAATGCTGGGAAGGCAGAGACAGGCAGATGCCTGAGCCTCATAAGCTAGTCTACCTAACCTAGTCAGTCAGTCCCCAGTCAGTGAGAGACTGTTTCATAAAGTAGACAGCTTCTGAGGTATAATAACTGAGGCTGTCCTCTGTCTTTTCCATTCGAATACATGTAAACTCGAAAAAGAAAAATGCCAAACATGCACCACTCAACAGGTTCACATGGGTCAATATAATAACCATGATAGATACAGGTAGCATCATGGGATGAGCATGTAATAAATTTTGTGTCATTGTGTTATTGTTGGGTCTCAGTAATGTTCCCTTATGTCCTGGTCCTGGTTACTTATTTTTTTTTGTTGTTTGTTTGTTTGTTTTTTGTCAACTACACACAACCTGGATTCCCCAGAGAAGGGAAATCTTCAATGGAAACTTTGCCTTGATCAGACTGGCCTGTGAGCATGTCTGTGGTGGACATTGTCCCAGCTGATGACTTATAAGGAAGGGCCCAGCCTGTTATGAGAAGCACCATCTCTAAGCTACTGGTCCTTGGATGCATACAACAGCTACTTGAGCCTAAGCCAGAGAGTGAAGCAATAGACATTTATATGTTTCTACTTTAGTTCTTGTTTGAGTTCCTGCCTTTACTTCCCACAGTGATAGACTGCTACTTAAAAACTGTAAGTTGAAATAGAGTCTCTCCTATCATGTTGGCTTTGGCTAGAGTGGCTCATTATAAAGACAGACTGAGAGGAGAATATGCTACTAATCAATCAAATGTCAAGCTCCTTGTGTCCTCTATTACAGGATTGTCTGGATATTTCGTATTGTTCCTACAAATATATCCATTGATACCGTAAGGGTGATCCTGCCAGTAGGAAGCAGGAAAGGACATTAGACAAGAGTGGCATGTACCAAGCACGTGTAGCACAAAAATTTAGCCAGTTCAATGATAGAAGTGCTGAGATTTTTCTTGTTAAACCAGAACATGTTTGTCCAGAGAAGCATCCACAGTAGTTGGAGCCAGACCAGCTCATTCTTGTCTGGCTCTGGTCTGGAGTAGAATAGCTCCAGGCAGGGTCATTGGGGAAGAAAATGTAGCCAAAGCAACAGATAATAGTATCAGCGACCAAGTGGAAATGGCCCACTGGAGTTGCAAGTGACCTAGAGAGTAATATGGCAGCCATAGTCACCCTGTAGGACAGCAGGTGCCCCGGTAGGTCTACATATAGCTACCTCAGGTTGACAACCTTGTGGTGTACAGTTGAACATAATTGAAAGACAGGAAGCCTGGGGACAGGCTAGGAAGCTATTATAGAATACCAAGAATAGATGATAAGGCCTGTGTTTTGTGATACAAAACTAGTTGGTTTTGTGTCAACCTGACACAAGCTGGAGTTATCACAGAGAAAGGAGCTTCAGATGAGGAAATGCCTCCATGAGATCCAGCTGTAAGGCATTTTCTCAATTAGTGATCAAAGTGGGAGGGCCCTTGTGGGTGGTACCATCTCTGGGTTGGTAGTCTTGGGTTCCATAAGAAAGCAAGCTGAACAAGCCAGGGGAAGCAAGCCAGTAAATAATATCCCTCCATGGCCTCTGTATCAGTTCCTGCTTTCTGATCTGCTTGAGTTCCAGTCCTGACTTCCTTTGGTGATGAACAGCATCATGGAAGTGTAAGCTGAATAAACCCTTTCCTTCCTAACTTGCTTCTTGTCCAGGAACAGAAACCCTGACTAAGACCTGAAACAAGGCAATATTAAAGAGGTCATGTTCAATAATGCTTAGGAGACAGAAAGCATTGGTTTTTGATGAACAATGAACATGGGGTTGAGAAGAAAAATGGAGAAAATGCTTAAAGAGACCATCATTTGAGATGTGGGATGTGTATGGACCCTGCAGCTGGCCAACCCTCATCCAGTAGCTAGGGCACATGACTCAGGAAGAGCAGAGTGACAGTGTCATCCTCAGCCATTATCCTTACATACTACCACATCTGTGCATCTATTCCTTCCATTGTTACAACCTAAGCCTTTTACTTCTCAAAGGAGAAATGTTCCCACCCATGACACTTCAGCCCTCTAGTGAACTCAAAGGTATGGCTTACAGTCATGTGGTCTTCACATGACTGGCTCTGGACCAAAAAATTGGGGCCATAATGACTCTAATCAAATATAAAAGTGAAATGCAGTCCACGCCTAAAGAGATCCAATATCAAATCTAGAAGAGGAGGATATTTGGTGAGGTCCAGAAGTGCAAAGATGAAAGGCCAAGAGCAGGGTTGCAAGCAGGCAGCACAGTTACTTTCCTTTCAAAAGGAAGGCAAGATGATGTCAGCAGGCTACATAGTTTTATTTTGATGTATAAAAATCCTCACATAATTGCTTCAGAGAGCATCTCTTGGGGAAAATGAAGTGTATCTGTATTTAATTTAGCTATATTTTCTCAGATATGACAACATTGTCCAATTTTTAACAAATAATAATGCAGATAATTGGATAAAAGAGAATCCTTGGTGGCAAGTTTTCTACTACTTTTTTTTTTTGCCCCTTAGAAATTTGCTTTCTTGTGCATTTGCACCCTATCTTATAAAATTGTGATATTTTAGGAATTCAAAATATTTTTAAGATAATGACCAAAATGTATTAACCAAGCCCCAGGAAAAGTGCAATAGAGCCAATTCATTATTGATTTCAGCTAATCTCTTTACCTTGTTCTGATTCCTTATATTTATTCTGACAGACAGTGAGAAGGTAGAAAATATTTGCTTAAGTGAAATGATCCAGTTTTTTTTTTTTTTCTCAAATTGCATCTTGCTTCTCATTTCCAATTGGAGGGATAATTTGATGAAACTAGTGTTGTGCTGACAGTCAGTCAAGGGCTATGTCTAAGAACAAGAGATCTGGGGTCACAGGTAAGGGAATGCCAAAGGGCAAGCACATTGCTGTGCTCAAGCTCATTAAGCTTTTGGGAACACAGGCATGTGATTTGTATGGAAAGGATAAAGGTTAGAACTACCCGTCATGGTTTTTGTGGAGATGAGGTAGTGCAAGTGAGTATTAAGCTCTTTTGGAGACTGTGAGAGATGATAACACACAGACTCTCTTGTTTAGTGATGGCAGCAAACTATAGTAGCATAAGAGCAATAGTGATAGTTGTGGTTGAAAGCTATATTTCCAAAAACCCAAGCTAAATCCTGACCCTCACACCTGGATATAAAGCCAATGCTTGTACGACTTGCTCATGTTGTGAATTTTAATTAGGGAACAAAGCCAGTCACACTACTGACTCAAACACAACCTCAGCACCACATTTACAGCCTTGGAACAAGAAAGATGATTGTGAAAATGAAGGCAAGGCTCTCTTCTATCACAGAAGAAGAGCCATTGCATATCTATGAGACAGACCTCTTTGCCTTTAGACAAGGTATGGCTATATCTGTACTGCCATTGGTTATCTACAGCTTGTTGAGTTGTGAAACTGCTTCCATAGAATCAATATTAAGGAATGGAAGGGAAGAGTGGTATAGGTAATATTTATTTTTCCACTGATGTACAACTTTCCTGTATGCATATGTGGTAGCATTAGTATTTCTGGAACACAAATAACATATGTGACACTAACATCCCCAAAAGAGCTTAAATCTCAAGACACCTGAAAAGGAACACAGCACATGTCTGACTTAGTGGGGCTGCTGAAAGCCTGTTGTCCTTGCATCAATCAAACCTGGATTCCAGTCCCACTATTTATCAGATGGTTGACCTTGCAAGAGACATATAGCCTCTCTGCCTTTTGTGGTCCTTCTCTATTAAACTAGGCATTGGGTAAATGCTCCCCAAAGTTCCACTCAGTCCCATCTGGAGATTGGAACGGGTGACTGTTGATGTGAATTTTAATGTAATGTCTCCTATGGATAATCTATCCCTGGATAATTGAGGTGAGGTTACAAATGAGCAGAGTGATTTGAGTTACTGACTTAACCAATCTCAGCAAATGACAAGTCATTAGGGCCTCTGAAACGTCACCACTTTGCCCGTGTGTGCTTAATGAAATGCTAATGTAATTTTGCTAAACATGCAGCACTCGTCATTATGTGTGATGGATTGGAGACATGAGTTTTCAATGGTAGTAAACTGTCATAGAAATAGTGATTAAGCACTACAATTATGGGAACACCTACCTTTTATATTAGATGAGATCCAGCTCGTTCAAGGTAGTATGGCTGTAGATTACCTTTTATATTAAAGAGCCCCTCACCCCTACCCCCAGCTTGTTTCAGTTAAAATGGGAACAGGCTAGAAATGGGAGGCAAAGGATGTGTGTTGAAAGCTTGGCTTAAGAACACTCCCATTGCAAGAAGTTTCTCTCTAGGTAGATGTAAACATATACCTGGTTTCTTAGAGGGCCCAACAATAACCAAAAGAGTCCATCAGAGTGAGCTCAGGGAACTAAAGACTTCATTGGGTTGATGGTGGCTTGATGGGTTACTTACAGGAGCTTGGGTGACACCAAAACAATAATATCATCACCAGAGAGTCTAGCCCAGCCTGTGTGATAATTTCCCCATAGCTTCGTAGATGGGGACCCCTCTTTGGTTACCTTCCCACAACTGATACTCACGAGAGCATCCATGGACCATGAGAAGTCATGTGCAAGCAGGGCAGAGTCACATAGAGCTGGCTTCTATGGGAGGACATCAATAGTAAACACGTATGATCTCAGGGGGCTTCTGCGAGTAGTCAGAGCTGCTCTGATGGAAACCAGAATCTGGCCCTTGAACAGGTTTCCTCTGTTCTGTGTAATAGATTAACTGCAATACATGAACACGAGTGGTTTCCTTCTGTGAAATAAATATCTATTACAAACTTAAATTTTTTATTGCATTTATTTACTTATTCATTGTGTGTGTGTGTGTGTGTGTGCACGCGCACGCGCGCATGCTCCATGGAGCATGTGTGAAGGTTGTCTCAGAGGACAACTGGTGGGAGTCAGTATTTTCTTTCCACAACATGAGTCTTGTGGATGGAAGTCAGATCTTCAGACTTGAAGGCAGGCACTTTTACCATCTGAGTTATCATGCTAGCCCATAAAATAAAAATTTAATACATTATTATAAAATTTAAAAAGTTGTTAATGAATAGGAAAAATGCAGAACTAAATAGCTTATTGTAATACACCTGTCATTCAAATGGCTTGATGGCTTTCAAAACGTCCCATACATGTCCTGGCTCAATCATCTTATCCTCCAATAAGTCATGCTGCCGAGTTTGCTCCTTATTTGTCAATGTCTCCGCAGACTGATCACAAACTACACATCTTTACACAGTAAAAATTTAGTCTGGACTGGTGTTTTTTAAAGATTTACTCTAATTTTAGGGGTATGTGTGTGTGTGTGTGTGTGTGTGATCGGCATGTGTGAGTACAGCTGTCAACAGAGGCTGTAAAAAGCCATTGGATCCCTTGGAACTGGAGTTACAGGTGGTGGTGAGCTGCCTGGTGTAGGTCTTGGGAACTGAGCTCTAATCACCCCCAAGCACAGTACACATATTTTTAACTACTGGGCCACCTCTCCGGCCTCTGGAATGCAAGTTTTGTTTGTGTGTTAGCTTTTTGTTGTTGCTTTGTTTTGTTTTCATCTAAATATACCTCTTTATTTTCACTTTTTTTTGAAAGGAGTTTGCTTTGTTTCAATTTATTTCTAGGATAATGTGTCACAGATCCACAGAGCATTCTAATAATCTAAACCTTCCATCTCCAGACATTTGGGTACTCCAATTGCTTTCCTTAGAGAGTGGGATAAGATGCCTTGGTGATGTCCTCCTCAAAAGGGACCAAAGAATGCCCTAGGATCTTCATGTTTTGAGACGCTGGCAGGTGTTGATGCTTCCTGTTAAGATTCATGAATCTATTGAAGTTGTTTTTGGTTCAATATTTTCGGAAAGGGTCAATGAAAATCATTTACAGACACTAATCTGTTGACAGTATGTGTCATTATTTTATTACTGATGGTTGTGATCATTTATTATTTTTCCAACATTAATTGATTCCATTTTACATTATCAATTTCACTCTACCTAATAATTCTATGGACACTCTACTCTCTGGGTAAAATGGAGAGAGTTTAATTCAAAGCTGCTAAAAACTGTCACAAGGTGTGTGTGATGATACACTCCATCTCACAAAGAAGTCTGGGACAAGAGGATCATAAATAACAGGTTAGGTTAGCCTAGGCTACTTAGTTCTAAGCCAGTCTAGGCTATAAATATAATGATATAATTATATGATTTCAACAATAACAATAACAAAAAATAAAGCCAACGAAATGATCTCCCATTGTTTGAAGTGGCCATGAACATTCACAAAATCCCTTTCAAAGTGTAGAATGAAGAAAATTAATTTTGAGCCAAATTCTAAAATACAAATGAAACGTCAAGTTCCTTATTATGGTGTAAGTTATTTATGTTTAATCACTTATTTTGTATAAATGAGAGGCCAGCATCAACTATGCTAATATCCTTGAGAACCTTCAGAGTGAGGTTATCCTACAGTTCAAAACATACCTCTCAGAAAAACACGTTCACAGTGAGCTTTTTCAAGAGGCTTTTGTTGACTTCAGTCTAACTCAGTTGCAGACAATAACGAAGCTAAATTACTGAGAGAAATATGAACTGTTTCTGTGGTGTTCTCAGATTTCAAGGTATGTGTTGTGTGGAACCGATGCTCTTTTTCACACTGGAATAGCATGACTTTAAGACAGAGCGCATCTTAATTGTGGAATTGTTGGTCACTTGAGCTGGTATATAGGACACTGTGCTGAGGATGTCCTGTATACCAGAGGAGGGTTAACAGCATTCCTCAAATCTACTTATAGATGCCAGTGGTATCTTCCTTTTAGGCCAAAATATATCACTCAACATTGTCAAATAGTCCCTAGGGGTAGAAAGTCAGTGCTTAAGGCATAGAAAAACTTTGAACAAAAAAAAAGAATGTGCCTGTAGTTTGAACACAAAATCCCTTAGTTCATCCTTAAAGCCAGCAGTGGCTTCCTCCTGTAAAGCAGCAGAAGAAAAAATGAGTGTAACTGGGTGCATATTTGGATATCTTTACACAATATTTAATGACTATAAATTTTTGTAGTATATAATTCCAAACTCTTAATTTGTTGATTTTTTCAAACATATTTGTTGTATGAAACAGAACTTAAATGAGAATAAAAAAACCATCTATATTTCTGACCTCTGAACTTACCTTATATTTACAATTGATTCTCATTAAGATTTTGATCTTCATACATTCTCAGCGATGTTAATTATAGCATCATTACATCAACGTATAATATAAAAATGCTTATGGTTATTTAGAACACTGTATATAATGCTCATGACTATACTTGAATTCTGCCCTCCCTTGAAATTTCCATTCTTCTTTCTTTTTTTTTTTTAATTAAAAAAATTTATTACGTATTTTCCTCAATTACATTTCCAATGCTATCCCAAAAGTCCCCTATACACTCCCCCTGCCCACTCCCCTACCCACCCATTCCCACTTTTTGGCCCTGGCGTTTCCCTGTACTGGGGCATATAAAGTTTGCATGTCCAATGGGCCTCTCTTTCCAGTGATGGCCGACTAGGCCATCTTTTGATACATATGCAGCTAGAGTCAAGAGCTCCGGGGTACTGGTTAGTTCATAATGTTGTTGCACCTACAGGGTTGCAGATCTCTTTAGCTCCTTGGATACTTTCTCTAGCTCCTCCATTGGGGGCCCTGTGATCCATCCAATAGCTGACTGTGAGCATCCACTTCTGTGTTTGCTAGGCCCCGGCATAGTCTCACAAGAGACAGCTATATCAGGGTCCTTTCAGCAAACGCTTGCTAGTGTATGCAATGGAGTCATTGTTTGGAGGCTGATTATGGGATGGATCCCTGGATATGGCAGTCTCTAGATGGTCCATCCTTTTATCTCAGCTCCAAACTTTGTCTCTGTAACTCCTTCCATGGGTGGTTGCTCCCAATTCTAAGAAGGGGCAAAGTGTCCCTTCTTTCTTACAATATATTTTTCTCTATTTCTTAAAATTCAAATTAAATTAAAAATTTCAGAGCATGGTAGGGCATGCCTCTAATCCTAGAACTCTTGGTTTGTAAGGCATTAGATTTGCCAATTTTAAAATATTTTTTATTAGATATTTTCTTCATTTACATTTCAAATGCTATCCCCAAAGTCCCTTATACCCTCCCCCCCAACCCTGCTCCCCTAGCCACTCACTCCCACTTCTTGGCCCTGGTGTTCCCCTGTACTGGGGCATATAAAGTTTGCAAGACCAAGGGGCCTCTCTTCTCAATGATGGCGAACTAGGCTATCTTCTGCTGCATATGCAGCTAGAGACACAAACTCTGGGGGTACTGTTTAGTTTATATTGTTGTTCCACCTATAGGGTTGCTGACCCCTTCAGCTCCTTGGGTACTTTCTCTAGCTCCTCCACTGGGAGCTCTGTGTTCCACCCTATAGATGACTGTGAACATCCACTTCTGTATTTGCCAGGCACTGGCATAGCCTCACACGAGACAGCTATATCAGGGTCTTTTAAGACCAGCATGGGCTACATAGCAAATTCAAAAAAGCATAAGAATATAGAGACCCTATCTCAAAAAACAAAAGTGAAAACCATTTTCACATCCTAAATTTATTTTTATCTGATACACAATGTATTATTCAGGATTCTATAAAGTAAAAGTATAGAATGAATCTCTATCTCTATCTATCTATCTATCTATCTATCTATCTATCTATCTATCTATCTATGGGATTTATTAAAATGGCTTACAGGATGTGGTCCAGCTAATCCAAAAATGGCTTGCTGTGAACAGAAAGTCTAAAAATCCAGTTATTGCCCAGTCCACAAGACTGGGTATTTCAGGTGGTCTTCGGTATCCACTGGAATCCTAAAGAAGTAGGGACTAGTGCCAGTGAAGGAATGAATATACTAGCAAGGCAAGAACAAGCAGTCAAAGAGAAAAAGCTTCCTTCTTTCATATCCATATATAGGCTTTCATCAGAAGTCATGAGCCAAATTAGAGGCAGGTTTTCCCAGCTCAAAAGATCTGGATTAAAGATGTGTCTTCCTACTTCAAAGATCCAGATTAAAAGTAGATCTTCCCACCTCAATTCAAGCAAAAATTCCCTTACTAGTGTGCACCTCCATGTTAGGGTTTTAGGTAATTCCAGATGTAATCAAACAAAGAATAGCTATCACATTGAATAAGATGAGATCTGAGCTTACTTCAGGGAGATATGCATAGGTGGGAAAGCTGTGGCAAGAGGACTCATTGAGCACAAGAATTAAAGCCATTCAAGTAAAACAGAAAGACCTTGTCTTAAAAAATGCAAAAATAAAATTACATACATGAATGAGGCCTCCATGTCTTATTTTGATAGAGATACACTATGCAAGGTATAAATCAGGTTAAACATGATTATCTCATCAAACTTTACCACTTATGATGAAAGCATTCAAAGTCCCCCTTTTCTAGCCTTTGGAGGCACACAGTATGTATGTATAATATATACACATATATATACACATATAAAACAACCACAAACATTATCATGTTTTACCCACAATTTGTTTCAACATATCTGTAAAGGTATACTTTAAAAACTATTATATTTTTTATCTCCTATAATGAGAAATAACTTTCTTAAAATCATCAGATATCCAGTTGCTGTTGAAGGCAAATGGCAATTTAAATTCAGTTAGTGAATGAAATTGTAACAAATCTCAGGTTGGCATTACACTGTTTTACCCACCGAAGGAAGGTCACCAGCTATAGAAATCTTGTTCACACGAAGATTCTGGTTTTTTGGAAGGCAGCATCTTTCACACTTTAAAACTCACACACTTGCTTTCTGGACAAAACCAGGCAGATATTCAGACAGGAGTGTATTCTGGGCTTTTCCATTCTCAGGGAAGCCCTCTGGTGGCCAGATGGACTTCGCATGGTTTCTGTGGTTATGTGTATAGTGTGCGTGTGTGGGTGCATGTGTGTGTGTGCGTGTGTGTATGTGTGTGTGTGTTATAAGAGGAGAGAGGAAACAGGAAAGACTTTGAGGATGTTGGAAGTGAATGCTAATGTTGTTCTTTCCCCAAAGACAGAAGCATTGTTTGCTTCGCATATAGTTGCTAAATCTGTGATATTAGGTATCGCAAAGGCAGAGATGTTGACTGAATGAAGGCCAGCACAGAAGTCCATGGCTTGAAAGCTCTGCGAGTATGCTTCCTAGATTAGTTTAGGATTCAATCTGCTAGCTTATGAAGGAAGAAATCATAATAAACAAACTGTCTGCCCCTTATAATGTTTCTTTCTGATTGTCTCTGTTCTGCAAGTGGAAGTTTTCCCACCACCTGCTCCCCAAGGCAAATGTGATGTAGCTACTCCAGTTAAGATAGTCTGAACTTGAAATTCTTGAATAGAAATGTAAACATTCTCTTATCTTTAAATGAAATACTTGCATTGCATTAAACATTAATGTTATAGGTATTTATTCAAACATATTTAAAGAGAGCTTAGAATAGGCAACCTATTCTATTGAAGTTAGAATGAGGGGAGAATTGAAAAAATATGTAATTTCTCTTTAAAAATAGTCATTACTGTGTGAATGGTGAGAATAGCAAAATGTGACCAAATTTGACAAAAGTTTAAATTTTTTAAAAACCATGCCTTAAAATAATTCATAAGAAGATATTAAGATGATACAGAAAAATATACACAATAAATAAATCACACACACACACACACACAATTATCTGTAGTTGGTATTCTTACCTAGTGAGTAAGTATATAAATTATAGTAAATATGTAAATTATACTGGGTGCTTATGTGTACTGCCTCATTCTTTCTTGATGGTACTGGGAAAGAATTGCTATTAACGTCTTCATTTGATGTCTGAGTAAATAAAGTCGCCAGAAACCTGTACCTTGCTCAAAGGCAAACAGTAAATTCTTCATCTGAAATTGAAAGGACTGCATGCTTTAAAACAGTCTACTCAGTTAGATTTGATGTTTACACAATAAAATAGTATTGGTAATTTATTATGATTAGTAATTGGTTTTAAATTTTATATTGAGTACTTTAAAAAAGTTCTTGGAGGAATGAAGATATTTCTGGTGCCCTGCAATTTTAATAACCTAGGACTTAAGAAGGTGAAAAGTCTTCACATGGTTGGAATTGAATACTAACTGTTTTTCTTTCTCCAGAGACAGAGGTATTGTTTGGTCCATTTAAAGTTGTTATATTAATGATAGTTTCTGCTATAGTGAAGTCAGAGATGTTGACTAAATGCAGCCCAATACATTTTAGTATACCAAAGAAGGGAAGTCATGCTGTATTTGTTCTTTTTGTGACTGGCATATTCTACTTAACATGATTTTCTCAAGCTCCAGCCGTGTTAAATATTTTAAATGCTTCTTTGTTAAGGATGAAAAAAGTGTGTGTGTGTGTGTGTGCGTGTATGTGTGTAACATATTTAGTTTTATTTATTCATCCTTGAGTGTATACCTATGTTTTCTCTGCCTGTTGGATTTTGTGGATACTTTATGATGAACAGGGGAAACAAGTATCTGTTGGAGATGTTATTTTAAGTTCAGATGGGTCATACCAGAAGTGGAATATCTGGGTCACATGTTAATTTTGCTTGCAGGCTGCCCACACTATTTTGCCTGGCATCTATACCACATCACGTACCCACTGACAAAATTCTTTTATACCTTCACCAATACTTTTTGTTGCCTTTAAAAAAGATTGTCACTCCATCATCTAATAGATGATAAAGAGTTATATTACTGTGTGTTTTTACTTGTATTTCTATGATCCTGAGCTAATTTGTATATAGCTGTTGATCATTTGCATGTCCAATTGGGAGAGAGGATTATTTTGCACTTTGAAACAAATGTCACTGTTTTCCATAGAGAAAAAAAAGATGTAATTTAATTTGTCACAGTGATCATACATGAAGCATTCATTGTTAAGATACAATGTGGCTCCAGGATATACATCTACTATTACTGAAGACTAGTTTGCATTGACAAGACAATCATGTGTATGTAAAGTCCACTATATGAACTATGAAAATGATGAAACTTGCCCCAGCATGGTGCAGTGAGAAAGGGAATACTGTTGGTTAATCATAGATGAATCTGATTGATTGAGGATTGTGAGAGGAATCACCTGAGACTCGGGAAAGTACAGCTCTCAAGATCAGTAGCAGGTTGATCAGCATTTGAAATGGATTAAAAAATATCTATCATCTTTCTGACTATAACATTTATATTCTCAGCTTTGGGGATTGAGAAAGCTTAGAGAAACTTGGCTTCGGAGCTGCACTTTAAGAATGGATTAGAGTTAGGTAGAAAATGGTCTCTGCTATATCTCTTTGATTTATCTGCTGCCTGTGCTATGCATTGGGAGTAGCTTGATACAACTCATGGTGACCTGGGACTCAAAGAGGAAAGAAGGGAGGCAAGTCCCTGAAAGAGACAAAGAGCTAAAAGCTCCGTTGACCCCAGGGTCAGTCACAGTAGCCTACTTTTTTTAGAGGCAGGTTTCCAATTAATCAGTTAGGTATAATGCTCTTCCCAATTATGCTGACCCATTTCCGTTTCCCAGGTTCCTTAGACCTCCACTTTCACCCAGAGTCATTGGCCTAGAGTGAGCTTCTTGTAACCACTGAATTTTTTCCCTACAAGTCTGTGTCCTAATTGTCAAAAAGCAAAAAAACAAACAATAATGTATTGCTTCCCTTTCATGGGATAAAAACTCTTACAAAGGACAAATAAATTTTCCATGAGCACTGGAATCTTGGTTTTTTGGTTTTTTTTTTTTTTTTTTTTTTGGTTATAGTTGTTTTGTTTTTTTGTTTTTCTCTGGCTGTCCTAGAACTCACTCTGTAGACCAGGCTGGCTTTGAACTCAGAAATCTGCCTGCCTCTGCCTCCCAAGTGCTGGGATTAAAGGCATCTCTGCCCAGCTAAAATTTACATTCTTTATTCTGACCCTTATAAGATCTTCAAGATTTTATTTTTATTTTTTTACTTTTCTTTTTTTAATTTTTAATTTTTTTTAAAGTCCCCAATACACTCCCCCCCCCCCCAGTCCCCCACCCACCCACCCCCACCCCTTGGCCCTGGCATTCCCCTGTACTGGGGCATATAAAGTTGGAAAGTCCAATGGGCCTCTCTTTCCAGTGATGGCCTACTAGGCCATCTTTTGATACAAATGCAGCTAGAGACAAGAGCTCTGGGGTACTGGTTAGTTCATAATAATGATCCACCTATGGGGTTGCAGTTCCCTTTAGCTCCTTGGGTACTTTCTCTAGCTCCTCCATTGGGGGCCATGTGATCCATCCAATAGCTGACTGTGCTCATCCACTTCTGTGTTTGCTAGGCCCCGGCATAGTCTCATAAGAGACTGCTATATCTGGGTCCTTTCAGCAAAATCTTGCTAGTGTATGCAATGGTGTCAGCGTTTGGAAGCTGATTATGGGATGGATCCCTGGATATGGCAGTCTCTAGATGGTCCATCCTTTCATCACAGCTCCAAACTTTGTCTCTGTAACTCCTTCCATGGGTGTTTTGTTCCCAATTCTAAGAAGGGGCATAGTGTCCACACTGTGGTCTTCATTCTTCTTGAGTTTCATGCGTTTAGCAAATTGTATCTTATATCTTGGGTATCCTAAGTTTTGGGCTAATATCCACTTATCAGTGAATACATATTGTGTGAGTTCCTTTGTGATTTGAAGATATGGGCACAGGGGAAAAATTCTTGAATAGAACAGCAATGGCTTGTGCTGTAAGATCGAGAATTGACAAGTGGGACCTCATGAAACTGCAAAGCTTCTGCAAGGCAAAAGACACCATCAATAAGACAAAAAAAAAAAAAAAAAAAAAAAAAAAAAAAAACACCAACAGAGTGGGAAAGGATCTTTACCTATCCTAAATCAGATAAGGGACTAATATCCAATATATATAAAGAACTCAAGAAGGTGGACTCCAGAAAATCAAATAACCCCATTAAAAAATGGGGCTCAGAACTGAACAAAGAATTCTCACCTGAGGAATACCGAATGGCAGAGAAGCACCTGAAAAAATGTTCAACATCCTTAATCATCAGGGAAATGCAAATCAAAACAACCCTGAGATTCCACCTCACACCAGTCAGAATGGCTAAGATCAAAAATTCAGGTGACAGCAGATGCTGGCGAGGATGTGGAGAAAGAGGAACACTCCTCCATTGTTGGTGGGATTGCAAGCTTGTACAACCACTCTGGAAATCAGTCTGGCGGTTCCTCAGAAAATTGGACATAGTACTACCAGAGGATCCAGCAATACCTCTCCTGGGCATATATCCAGAAGATGTCCCAACTGGTAAGAAGGACACATGCTCCACTATGTTCATAGCAGCCTTATTTATAATAGCCAGAAGCTGGAAAGAACCCAGATGCCCCTCAACAGAGGAATGGATACAGAAATTATGGTACATGTACACAATGGAGTACTACTCAGCTATTAAAAAGAATGAATTTATGAAATTCCTAGCCAAATGGATGGACCTGGAGGGCATCATCTTGAGTGAGGTAACACAATCACAAAGGAACTCACACAATTTTTTTACTTTTCAATAACTATGAAAAAATTTAGAGCAATCAAAACCAGCTTCATAATTTTCAAGGTTCATGAACAAATAAATAAAAGGTCTCTTTTTCCAAAATTATTTTATGTGTTAAGATGATGAAACAGAGCAAGAAATCAAAAGCAGAGCCGTTTGGACAGCTGGAGTCATGAGCCCATGGAAGATGCTCTGCAGTGCCTTCACATCAAACCTTTCAAGGCACTTGCCACAGACTAGGCTTCTTCATTTTGTCTCCACTATTCCCCAGTTGCCTTCTCCATAACTCTTTTCATTTTATTTTTTTACTATTTACCTAGTGTGTACGGTATTGAGATATACACATGTATGCCGTGGTACATAGATGGAGGGAAGGGGGCCTTGTCAGAGCCAGGTCTCTCTTTCTATCTTCTGGGTTTGGGGAGACAGAAGTTAAGCCTTTGGGCTTGGTGACAGCTTCCTGTGCCCACTGAGCCATTTCATGGGCTCTTTTTCCATAATTTCTTTTTCATTGTTGTAATTTAATTTGGGCTTTGAATACAGTTTTCTAGAAAGTATGTCTTCCCTGTGAAGTCTATTTCGCCTTTGACAGTTCATAATAGCTTTTCCCTGAGACTCCCCCTCCATTACCAAAATCCTACTTTATTTGCATCCTTCTCTTCCGGTATGTCACGATTTGTCTTGTACTTAATCATCCTCACCATCAAATTTCGTATTCAGTTCAGTTATTTTGATATAGCAAGAATTTCAAGGAAGTTTGCTAGAACACATTAACACATCCTTCTCATTCATTTCCTTTGCAAATGTGTAGAATATTAATCCCAGTTTTACCATATGTATTGAAATATTGCCTAATTACATTTACTTATCCCTATTTGGGGAAATTCTGCCATCTATATCTCAGTAAACACATAAACTAATGAAAATGGCCTTTGCTCTTGCCGTCCTTTATAGAGAAGAAAAATGCTATTCACTAGAAACGTGAACTGCTAAGTACTGAGAACATTCACAGTTCCACCAACTTTACTACTTGTAGAACCCATGCATTAAGATGCTTGCCTTTCAAATGCAGAGACTAGGGCTCAAGAGGCAATGTTTTCTGCTACAAATCACACAGCCAGTGACAGAGTTCAGATCATTGTCAATTCCCATCTCCTGTATTCCCCCCACCATCTAATTCTGTTTTGTCAAATGAAGGTGGTAACAATCAAAGCTGGGGCTTGTCTCTAGTGTGAGTTCCTGCATAATGAATTGCATTCCTCATTTTAAAAAAAGACATTTTAACCAATCCCAAGGAGCTGAATTTCTACCAATCATCCAACTCATGACACCATATTCAAGACAGGCAAACATTTAGCTGAAGCCAATCAACTGGCTTCTTTACTCTGCTTCTCCACCCATAAAAGCTGCTCTCACTGCTGGGTAGAGCTCTCTGAACTTTTACATAGTGTTGCTCAAAGACACTCTGCTGAATTTAATTTGTATGAAGTTTTTGTTTGAATGAATCCATTGAGAACATTTTTTCCATGGTATCTTCCAGGCTGCATGGTTGTCCTGTGTGTCAGCTGAAGAGCTGGTTTTTCATGAGACTGTTCTAGAAGATAGATGACCTGACAAGTTAAGGAACCATCTATGATATCAGTGTATCCCTGGACCCCCGGTCCTTCTGACTAGGAGACACAACTTTGTGCTAACGCCTTGTACTGGTTAGTTTTGTGTCAACTTGACACAGCTGGAGTTATCACAGAGAAAGGACCTTCAGTTGAGGAAACGCCTCCATGAGATCCAACTGTAAGGCATTTTCTCAATTAGTGATCAAGGGGGAAAGGCCCCTTGTGGGTGGAACCATCTCTGGGCTGGTAGTCTTGGGTTCTATAAGAGAGCAGGCTGAGCAAGCCAGAGGAAGCAAGTCAGTAAAGAACATCCCTCCATGGCCTCTGCTCAACTCCTGCTTCCTGACCTGCTTGAGTTCCAGTCCTGACTTCCTTTAGTGATGAACAGCAATGTGGAAGAGTAAGCTGAATAAACCCTTTCCTCCCCAACTTGCTTCTTGGTCATCATGTTTGTGCAGGAATAGAAACCCTGACTAAGATACGCCTATAATGCTCTGTAGATTCAATGTTTGCTAAAAATTAATGAGTGAGATATTATTAAACTGCCCAAATTCTGTGATTGGTTAAGGAGACACACCCAACTTATATCAATTCCAAAT